>NC_092373.1:62221449-62846449 GCF_030028105.1 Mobula birostris
TCCTATTACATTGAGAAACATAAAACATAGAGATATAGAAAACCTACAGCACAATACAGGCCCTTCGGCCCACAAAGATGTGCTGAACATGTCCTTACCTGAGAAATTACCTAAGGTTACCCATAGCCCTCTATTTTTCTGAGCTCCATATACCTGTCCAGGAGTCTCTTAAAAGACCCTATCGTATCAAACTCCACCACTGTCGCTGGCAGCCCATTCCATGCACTAACACCTCTCATCCTCCGTCGCTCCAAGGAGAAAAGGCCGAGTTCACTCAACCTATTCTCATAAGGCACACTCCCCAAACCAGGCAACATCTTTGTAAATCTCCTCTGCACCCTTTCTATGGCTTCCACATCCTTCCTGTAGTGAGGCGACCAGAACTGAGCATAATACTCCAAGTGGGGTCTGACCAGGGTTCTATATAGCTGCAACATTACCTCTCGGCTCCTAAACTCAATCCCATGATTGATGAAGGCCAATGCACCATATGCCTTCTTAACCACAGAGTCAACCTGCACAGCAGCTTTGAGTGTCCTATGGACTCAGACCACAAGATCCCTCTGATCCTCCACACTGCCGAATCTTACCATTAATAATATATTCTGCCATCATATTTGATCTACCAAAATGAACCACCTCACACTTATCCGGGTTGAACTCCATCTGCCACTTCTCAGCCCAGTTTTGTATCTTATCAACCTCTGACAGCTCTCCACACTATCCACAACACCTCCAACCTTTGTGTCATCAGCAAATTTACTAACCCATCCCTCCGACTTCTTCATCCAGGTCATTTATAAAAATCACGAAGAGTAAGGGTCTCAGAACAGATCCCTGAGGCACACCACTGGCCACCAACCTCCATGCAGAATATGACCTGTCTACAAGCACTCTTTGCCTTCTGTGGGCAAGCCAGTTCTGGATACACAAAACAATGTCCCCTTGGATCCCATGCCTCCTTATTTTCTCAATAAGCCTTGCATGGGGTCCTTCATCAAATGCCTTGCTGAAATCCATATACACTACATCTACTGCTCTTCCTTCATCAATGTGTTTAGTCACATCCTCAAACCACTCAATCAGGCTCGTAAGGCACGAACTGCCTTTCACAAAGCCGTGGTGATTATTCCTAATCATATTAAGCCTCTCCAAAAGTTCATAAATCCTGCCTCTCAGGATCTCCTCCATCAACTTACCAACCACTGAATTAAGACTCACTGGTCTATAATTTCCTGGGCTCTCTCTACTCCCTTTCTTGATTAATGGAACAACATCCGCAACCGTCCAATCCTTCAGAACCTCTCCTATCCTCATTGATGATGCAAAGGTCATCACCAGAGGCTCAGCAATCTCCTCCTTCCCCTACCACAGTAGCCTGGGGTACATCTTGTCCGGTCCCGGTGACTTATCCAACTTGATGCTTTCCAAAAGCTCCAGCACATCCTCTTTCTTAATATCTACATGCTCAAGCTTTTCAGTCCGCTGTTAAGTCATCCCTACAATCGCCAAGATCCTTTTCCGTAGTGAATACTGAAGCAAAGTACTCATTAAGTACCTCTGCTATCTCCTCCAGTTCCGTACACACTTTCCCACTGTCACACTTGATTGGTCCTATTCTTTCACTTCTTATCCTCTTGCTCTTCACATACTTGTAGAATGCCTTGGGGTTTTCCTTAATCCTGTCTGCCAAGGTCTTCTCGTGGCCCCTTCTGGCTTTTCTAATTTCATTCTTAAACTCCTTCCTGCTAGCCTTATAATCTTCCGAGATCTCGATCATTACCTAGCTTTTTGGACCTTTCGTAAGCTCTTCTTTTCTTCTTGACTAGACTTACAACAGCCTTTGTACACCACGGTTGCTATACCTTGCCATCCTTTCCCTGTCTCACTGGAATGTACCTATGCAGAACCCCACACAAATATCCCCTGAACATTTGCCACATTTCTTCCATACATTTCCCTGAGAACATCTGTTCCCAATATATACTTCCAAGTTACTGCCTAATAGCCTCATATTTCCCCTTACTCCAATTAAATGCTTTCCTAACTTGTCTATTCCTATACCTCTCCAATGCTATGGTAAAGGAGATAGAATTGTGATCACTATCTCCAAAGTGCTGTCCCACTGAGAGATCTGACACCTAACCAGGTTCATTTCCCGATACCAGATCAAGTACAGCCTCTCCTCTTCTTTTTTGTAATTTATTTTTTATTGAAGTTCATCATCAAACAAACATTTCAGTAAGATGTATTTCAGAATTTCAGATAATGTACATATATATCATATAATCATACTTGTCACAAATCTCCACACAATATTTATCTGAGGTATACACTTACAGAAAGGAGAGGAAAGAAAGAACAATCAAAAGAAAACTATGTACAAAGTAGGGAGTGATCTTTTTTTTTTACAACATATTCATTGACTTGTGAGAATAAAATCAGGCCTATGAGGTGTCAGTAGTTAAACCATTTTTCCCCAGTATGAATCAAATTGTTCCAACTTATGATTAACACATGCTGTTATCTTCTCCATTTTGTAAATGTCCATTGTAATTTCCATCCATACATTTCCATTTCCATTGGATAACCATTTCCTGGCAAGGGTCTTTTTTACCAGCCACTGGCAGTATATTCATTAAATATTTATCTCTTTTCAACCATGCTTGAGGTATGTACCCAAAATATATGGTCTCACTCTCTAAGTTAGTATATCATTGGGAAAGGAGGAGACGATGACAGTGAGACGCAGCGTGCACAGCCGCTCCGAAATGATAGCGTATTTGTTAAGTAGGTACCATGCACAATCCTGATTTGATGGAGACAGACGTGAGAAGCACGGAGGAACACCTAGAGAAACTTCTGAAATGCCTGCTTCGCTGCTGTTGCTACTGTGCGATTGAGAATCTCTGGAGGGGAAGGCCCCAAATCCTCGGCTTTACCTATTGCCTGTTGCCGGGGTTAAAGCGCTCGGCAGAGATAGTGCTCGGTGCTCGGTGTCGGAGGGCTGGTCAGAGGCTCGAAGTTTTCGGACGGACTCAAGAGTCGGCTGTGGTCGGGTGCTTCCAGGGTGCTGCATCGGCAAGTTTGCCGCGCTGGAAGTACATGGTGGGGAGAGTTTCTCTGCATGAGATGATGGGACTTTCGAGAGACTTTGAGACTTTCTTTTACCGTGCCCATGGTCTGTTCTTTATCAAATACAGTATTGCTTTGCACTGTTGTAACTATATATTATAATTATGTGGTTTTTGTCAGCTTGTTTAGTTTTGGTTTGTCTTGTGTTTCTGTGATATCATTCTGGAGGAACATTGTATCATTTCTTAATGCATGCATTACCAAATGACAATAAAAAAGGACTGCGTGTCCTCATAACCTAATCTAATCTAATTAACTCACTTCTAAATTCTTTATACCACTCTGCTATATATCCATCTGATCCTGGTGACTTACTTAATTTAAGCCTACTAATTGCAGTTTTTAGTTCAGCTTCAGTTATGTCAGCAGTCATCGTTCTTTACAGCCTCTCCTCTTGTAGGCTTACAAGAAACCTTCTTGAATACAGCTAACAAACTCCAACCCATCTAAACTCTCACTCTAGGGACATGCCAATCGATATTTGGGAAATTAAAATCTCCCACCACAATAACCCTCCTATTATTATACCCGTCCAGAATCTGTCTCCCTATCTGCTCCTTGATGTCCCTGTTACTATTGGGTGGTCTATTAAAAAAAAACACTCAGTAGAGTTATTGGCCCCTTCCTATTCCTAACTTCCACCCACAGAGACTCTGTAGACAATCCCTCCATGTCTTCCTCCTTTTCTGTAGCTGTGACACTATCTCTGATCAACAGTGCCACGCCCCCACCTCTCTTGCCTCCCTCCCTGTCCTTTCTGAAACATCTAAAGCCTGGCCCTCTAAGTAACCATTTCTGCCCCTGAGCCATCCAAGTCTCTGTAATGGCCACCACATAATACCTCCAAGTTCTGAGCCACGCTCCAAGCTCATCTGCTTTGTTCACCGTACTCTGCATTAAAATAGATACATCTCAAACCGTCCGTCTGAGCGCGTCCCTTCTCTATCACCTGCCTATCCTGCCTCTCACACTGTTTCCAAGTTTTCTCTATTTGTGAGCCAACTGGTTCTTCTTCCATCTCTTCAGTTTGGTTCCCACCCCCAGCAATCCTAGTTTAAACTCTCGCCAATAGCCTTAGCAGACCTCCCCACCAGGATATTGGTCCCCCTGGGATTCAAGTGCAACCCGTCCTTTTTGTATAGGTCACTGCTGCCCCAAAAGGGGTCCCAATGATCCAGAAACCTGAATCCCTGCCCCCTGCTCCAATCCCTCAGCCAAGCATTTATCCCCCACCTCACTCTATTCCTATACTCACTGTCACATGTCATAGGCAGTAATCCAAAGATGACTACCTTTGTGGTCCTGCTTCTCAATGTCCTTCCTAACTCAATATAGTCTGCTTTCAGGACCTCCTCCCTTCTTCTTGAATAAGATCAAGAAAAGATATAAAGTTGAATGAATTTTGTTCACTGTGCCTCTTTGGAATCAGAGAATACACAGAAATTCACCAAAAATTGGGGAGCCACTACTGAGAAAGAGCAGTACAATGATAATCTAAATGGGGGATCTCATTGACATCCATCAAATATTGAAAGTGCAGTTTATGTTTCCTATAGTAAGGGTGGTGAATTGTGAAATTCATAGCTGACCAATGGGCCAAACGGCCCAATTCTTTTCCTATGACTTATGGCTATGAATAATTGGATTCTTCTCACTTAAAGCTTTTGTGGACAGTTTTTAATTCGGTCCAACCTTTCTAATTTACCATAAAAACTTACATGTTTCACTAATGACCTCCAGGAAAATAAATCTGCTCTCCTTATCCATTCGGTTCTAAACGTGACTCCAGGTCTATCAATGTAGTTTACTCTTTAATGCTCTTGGAACTTCTCTGCTCATTAGCCAGTTAGGACTGACAGTAAATCCTGGGCTTACCTGCCTACACTGACTATGTCATGCAAATAAATCATTCAAAAACAAAGAGGAACAATTTGGTCCCTTTGCACCCTCCTCTGGTAAGAGCAATCCATTTACGTCTATTTTACTATCCTTTCCCTCATTCATTTTTTTTTATCCCAAAATATTTATGGATTTAATGGTTCTGATCTCACTATTGTCCTGGATCATTCAGCATCAAAATATGCTTTAACTTTTTTTTTTAAGCCTTTCAGTTATAAGCTTAAGTAATGCTTTGTAGTAAACAACAAAGCAGACTGAGCCCCAAAATGTCAATTTCAGAGTGACCAGGGTGATGGTGCTGTTGTCTCACAGCTCCAGGAACCTGGACCTGATCCTGATCTCCATCTCATATACTGTCTGTGCAGAGTTTGCATTCTTTCTCTACAAGGGCTTCCCTTAAGGTGCCCTGATTTCCTCACAAATATTAAAGATGTGCAGTGAGTTCCACACACTTGCACTCTGTATAAAAGAAACCTACCTGATATTCCCGCCCTATGCTTTCCTCCAATCATGTTAAAATTATGCCCTCTCATATTTGCCATTTCCACCCTAGGACAAAGACACTGGCTGTCCATTCTATCCAAGTCTCTGATCATTTTATACACCTCTATCAAATCACCACTCATCCTCCTTCATTCCAAAGAGAAAAACATAGAAACATAGAAAACCAACAGCACAATACAGGCCCTTCGGCCCACAAGAGTTGTGCCAAACATGTCCCTACCTTAGAAATTACTAGGCTTACCTATAGCCCTCTATTTTACTAAGCTCCATGTACCTATGCAAAGTCTCTCAAGCTACCTCAACCTTTCCTCATAAAACATACCCTTCTGCACCCTCTCTAAAACATTCACATTCTTTCTATAATGGAGCAACCAGATTTGACCAAAATACTTCAGAACTGAACATAATATTAGATTATAAAGGTTTGCAAAACCTCTATCATACTTTGTCATTCTATGGAATTTTGTATGTCATGTTATTTGCAATGATTCTATTTGTTTAATTGTATTTGTGGCAATTGCCAGGTTTTGCATTTTGTTACTCAGTTTGCTCGAACAGTTTTCCTGACCCAGACAGGTTCAGACTGAATGCAGACAACAGCTGAGTTACAGGTTTCATTAGGGTCTACATTTTTGCTACATTTACAGAAATATCAAAAATAAAATACGACCTGGTTTGAGGAGATCCTAGCTAGTGCTAATTTTGACATTTCAACTCTGGAATACAACCTGCGCATTCAGAGATTAATGGTGCCATTGTGTCTGCTCTTGGAGTAAGTAATTGAGTCCCCTGATAGATGGATAAGTAAAAATAAAATTGTTTACTGATTTTCTCCTGTCAGCTGTGGCTTAGTAGTCGCTCTCTGTGTTCAGGTCCCACCCTAGAGACTGAGCACTAAAGCTAATCTGACACTTGAATGCAGTACTGGTTGAGGGTGTACTGCTAGAGGTGCCAGCTGAGTTGTTAAACTGAGAATCTGACTGCTGCCTCAGACAGACAAAAATTGCTCTACGGCCTCTGGCATTATTTTAGAGAAGGTTGAGGGAACCCTGACCAATGTTCATCCTTCAGCGAGTGTCACCCCCAGCATATTACGTGGACCTATTTTGCAACCAGATGCAAAACCTTGCTGCATATCCATTGTTCACAACCTCAAGTATTTACCTCTATAAAATCAAAGTTGCCTCTTGGGTTGCTATTAAATCTCTCCCCTCTCAAATGTCCTCTAGTTTTTGATCTCATCTCTGGTAAGAAGAATGTTTTCAGCCTATATGTGTCCTTCATGATTTTATACATCTATAATATCACCCTTCAGCCTTCAGTCTCCTTTGCTCCAGTGAATAAAGTCCCACCTTGCTCACTCTCTTTCCATAACTCAGATTGTTCAGTCCCAGGAACATCTTCTTAAATCTTCCCTGCACCTCTTTCCAGCTTAATGGCACCTTTCCCATAGCAGGGTGACTGAAGCGAAACACAATTTTCTAAATGCAACTTCACTAATAGCTTGTACAACTGCAAGATAGCATTCCAGCTTCTATATTCAATGCTCTGCATAACGGATAAAGGTTAGTATGCCAAAAGCTTCTTTCACTCCCCTGTTTACCATGCAAAACCACTTTCAGGGAACCATGCATCTGTCCCTCTGTTCCCTGGGGCATTATAATTCACTGTAGTCCTAAATGATGTGTCTTCACAAAATGCAACAACTCACATGTATCTGGATTAAACTCCCATTTTCCATTCCTCAGCTACTTATCCAGCTGATCAAAATCCCTTTATAATTCCAGGTAATCACTTTTCACTGTTTGTGCAAAGCATGGTTAGAAACTTTGCACATTCTCATCTAAATCACTGAGATGATAATTAGCAATTGGAACACCATTAGTCATAGGCGTCCATTCCAAAAAACATCTTTTCACCCTCACCCTGCCATCAAGCTAATTGTATTAAATTAATTAGCATGTGATCTAACTTTCTATCGCAGCCTACCACATGGAAACATGGAAGCTTAAGGCAGGCCCTACTAGAGTTCATACTGACTACATCCTCTGCATTCACCCCCCCCCCACCTCTTGGTTACTTCTTCAAAAACCGAAAATCCAAATTTTGGATATCTGAAGATTTGTTTTCTATTCCAGGTGCTAAACATGAAGAAGCATTCTCTATCAAGGCATGCAGTAAAAAAAAGGAGTACTTCCAGACACCATTTAAGGGTAGATATCTTTCGTTACAAATTATATCCCAGTCAGGATCAATATTCTGGCTCCATTACACAAGCCCACAAGAAAATGAAGTTTGCAGAAGACAGCACCAAAAAATTTCTTTGGCATTCTTTTGGTTTCTAGCTGTAACTTAAATAATTAGTTCCACCCCTTCTAATATCAATGCTGGTACAGGGGAAACACAATGAAAATTCCCAACAAATGTCTTCAACTAAAAAAAGAGCAGGCAAGATCAAGAAGAAGGATAATAGATAGAATGGAAATGGGTAAGATTTGGTACAAGTTGTTCTCAATTCAATGTTCTTCTTGAGATTCAAATTAACTGTTTCTAAAGGCAGTACTCGTAAGTCTTTTGGAGTTCGGTTAGCAATCCATTTCTTCTCTGTAATGATTTCAGCTGGAAGCAAACTGCAAAAATTATTTGATGCACTGGCAAAATGCTATCTATCCCCAGTAAGACATATGCAGGAACGAAAGATTAAGAACAGTGTGATGAAGATTTTAAGTAGTTCAGATTTACCATTTTCATTATAATTTGCCAGAAACTGCAAAGGAGTAGGCCAGCAGAATTATTCAAAACCTGTGCATGTTAGATATGGCTCCTATTACAATCCTTACTTCTAGAAAGTGAAATAAATGATTACCTGCTGAATTGAGAATTCAATTGACGTTGCTTTTTTCAGAATGTCAATAGAAAGACTGCTGTTACTGGCAAATTTTCTCAGCTGTTCTCTAGGCCTGATGAAATTGTGATTATCCTGTCAACGTTTATTTTTAAACAACGTGCTTCAGACTTGCAACTCCTTTTATCAACTATTCAGCTTACAATATTAAGTAGTATCATAAATATATAACAAGCTCTTCTGTCGGCTGGGGTTGACCATAGACCATAAACAGCCCTAGCTGTTTGTGTCGAAATCGATATGGAGAGCAAGCCAGTACGATATGAAGAACAAGGTTTGCCACTTGTCTGCAGAAATGGTTGCACCAGGCTTGCTAACTGAGCCAACACGTGAAGGCCAGGAGCTGGACTTGGTTGTCAGAGGCTATTTGAGACACACACCATTTGGAGCATTTAATAGGTAGAGAGAGCTTGTCCTCACTAACCCTCCTTCCCCCACCCCACCCATGACAACTTTAGGAACCAAAATAGTAGCAACTATTCAGCATTCAGAATATTACATTACAACTGAAACATTAACTCTACAGATGTTGTCTAACCTGCTGAAGACTTCCAACATCTTTTTTACCTCAGATTTCTACCATCTGCAGTTATTGTCTTTCAACTGTACTTTTTCCTTTGTCTAACATGTAATGCTAAATAATGTGCACATTCCCCCAATAAACAGAAAGGATATGATATTCACTTATATTCTCAACAACTTAATTTGCCTTTCAAGAGGCTTTTGAATGAATATTGTCACATATTAATACCGAAAATCTGGTGGTTTACATATATGAACTTCCATCTGTTGCAGAATACATATTTACACTTTTTCCAAATCAAGTGCTTGTCATTATTACAAGAAAATTAAATCATCGGTAATAATTTTAACACTACCTGTAAGTGTTAATAATTTTAACACTGCCCTGTGAGTGTGTGTGTTTCCTCCGGGTGCTCCGGTTTCCTCCCACATACTAAAGACATACAGGTTAGTAGGTTAATTGGTCATTTTCAATTGTCCTGTGATTAGACTAGTGTTAAATAAGTTTGCTGCAGGGTGGTGCGGTTCATTGGGCCAGAAGGGCATCTTCTGTGCTGTATCTCTAAACAATAACTACCACTTTCACTGCATCATATAGATGCATCCCTCACTGATTTTCCAAACATCACAGCTTATGAAGCTTCATCATATCAGAGAAGTTGATCAGTTATGAAATGGGAGTGCGGCTGGTGATGGAATGGTGAAGAGAGTCAAAAAATCACATTTCAAGTATTTTTAAAGAGCAGGTCCTATAATGAAAGATTGGTTTTATTAGTTAATTGGAAAAAGCTCAAAGTTTACTGTCTAAACTATTCTGTGGTAAAACCACTATAACAGTTATGAAAATAATTTTAAGTTAATGAAAGTTAATGAATTGAAAATTTAGAATTACAATTAAATTCCTATTTAATTTTCAGTTAAGTGATAAATCTGGAGTCTGTACATACTGCTTCACACAAAGCAAAGTTCACAACTTGACTCAATTGTCACAAGAACTAAATGCTAATTTATCGTATTACTTTCATTTACCTTTTTATAACTGGCCACCAGATCTACAGCTGTCACACTCCTGAAGATCGTATTTATGCCATCACTGTTCACAGACATGCTGCAGCAATGCAAATTCCACACAGTTCTCATGAGGGCTTGAGTTACATGTGTTGGTAGAATTATTTCAATTTATCCATAACCAAAAGCTATTCAAATTGCTGCTCCATCCTTTCGTTATTTCTGCTTACCGTTCTCCTAATAAAAATAAACTTATTCTGTTTTTCGGAATGTAAGTAGCAATATTCTTATGGGAGTCTTGGTTAATGTTCCAACATGACAAACTCATGAGCTTGTTCACATTTTCCTTGCACCATGCTACAAAAACATTTGACAGAAATACTGCAGTAATCGGGCTTACTGAATGCCTAGGCCTCCCTGCTGTCGACCAACATCCTCCTTGCAATAAATCCTGTTAGTATCCGCTTCAAGGAAAACTCAGCGGTGTATAGCTTTTACCTAATAAAGGAAAAGGCTTCCCATCGAGCTGCAGCCAGTTGACTGTACCCAGAATTCATTGCTAGAAGAATGCATTGCCGCTAAATGAGAAAGGCAGTTCCTTTTCACCCTGTCACATTTAGTATGGGATAAAAATAGACTGAACACATCCCAGTAATCAGCAGGACTGTGCAGACTTGTCTTTCATAGCCAATGGAAACTAACAGTTAAATTAACAAAAAATTTCAGGTTTATGGGGAGTCTACTTGATGGATTATAACATAAATACTGTATGTCAATCTCATTTAAGATCACATCATCTCTGTATTATCGAAAGCTAAGGGATTTACTGGACAACACACCAGGGTCTTATTCAAAGGACCATTACAAAGAAAATGCCTCACAGTTCAAAAATAAAAGATATAAAATAACAGCAATAACTTGAAGGGTGCAACAATTGTACTATCAAGGAAAGCAGGTGTCAATTTATTTCAGTGTTTCCTGTTCTTGTTGCTCAGATGATTGAAGTTTATGGTCATATCATAGAAGCTGTATATCTGTAATCAAACTAAAAGCAGATTTGTAGTTTGAGAATTTTTCCACTGAATTAATTAAAATGTTTGCACATAAGAGAAATGAGCAAGGGTGCTATTTTTATTGTAGCTGAAAATTTTTGTCCAGTCTTTCTGAAAAATACTTTGAAAAATGAAATTTTTAACGAGTATTAGGTACACTTTTTAGTATCCCTAATACCGTAAGTATTGTTAATAAGTATTAAGCAGTAATTTTTCCTAGGTAAATCTTACCAGGTAAAAGTTTGCAGTATCCGTATTCACATTTGACAAGAATTGATTTACTTCAACTCTTGAAACAATCCATTAATTAAATATTAAGTCTGAAACTTAAGATGTTTTTTGCTTAACAGTTAGATTTTATGGGATTGTTTACAATTCAAAAGAAGTGTTTTATATTTCAATATTCTGATTTTGTTTTATTTTCAATAATTATGTAATAAATTTATGTATGAACACATACACATTTCATACTCAGATATTTAGAACCCATTAGATTCAGCTGGCAAATGAATCACATCCCTGTACTCAGTTCAGCACAAGGTAGACACAGATATTTATAATGAAAGCATTTTTGCAGTAGCTTATCTATGACCACCAGTCCATAGATGTAGAATCAATAAGGAATGCACTAAAAGGTTTCCATAGAAGAAAAAGTAGTTATTTATTTAGAGATATAGCGTGGAATGGGCCCTTCTGGCCCTTCTAAGCCACACTGCCCAGCAACCCCTAATTTAACCCTAGACTTACCGCAGAACAATTTACAATGACCAATTAACTGGTACTAACTGGTATACCTTTGGATTGTGGTAGGAAACTGGAGAAAACCCATGTGATCCACGGGGAGGATGTACAGACTCCTTACAGATATCTCTGGAACTTCAACGGCCCGAGCCGTAATAGTGTCACACTAACCGCTATGCTACTGTGCTACTTAAGACTATTAGACCAAATAAAACATCACCAGTATATGAATCACAGAACCCCAAGAGCTATATGTTTAAAATAAGCACCACCACAATTTTATTAAAATTCACACTGTGGTCCAGATGGAATTCATGAATACCCTTTCCAATAAAATGTCAGATGTTTTTAATCAAAGCTGCCAGAATCATAAAATGAGAGGTCACGGGAGGAGATGATATTGGCTCACTGTACTGATCCCAGCCAGTTAAAGAGCTATGTTTGATTACAGGGGAAAGAAAAATGTTTTTTAAAAAATGTCAGCAAGCTTTTCCTAATACTTGTGTATGGCATTAGGAGAATATTCTTTCCTTAGGAATTTAAATGAAAACCTAGACAGAAGAATTTCAGTGCTACTTCCAACAAGCTATGAACTGAACAAACTTAAGCCACGGACTTTGAGAACGGGTGTTTCTTTTTAAACTGTTAGCTCTTAACCATCAGGTCATCCATAAAGCAAGCTTAAACAGGAACCCCAAAACCATACTGCATGAATTACAATCAAACAACTTCACAGAGAAGTCCAGTCCTGATGAAGTGCCTTGTCTTGAAATGTTGACTGTTTATTTTCCTCCACAGATGCTGCCTGACCTGCTGAGTTTCTCCAGCATCGTATTTGCTAGGAATCAACAGTTTTATAGTTGATTCAATTATACACATAATTTACATGGAAATGAGGGTCAGTATACAGGTCTAAAATGCAATACAATTGTGAAATATTGTGTGAGTGACAGGTAAGGGTGAGCGTGAGGGAGTGGAACTGAGTGTGCATTTACCTCCACCAGAACAAAACAGTTATACTGTACTTAGGCCTCCTTCACTTTCCTTGTCAGCTCAAGTCTGGTTCTCGCATGTGGCAAAACCTCAATTAAATCCATCTAATATTAAAGAGTGCTTTGCTTGTCAGCCACTTTTCATTCCCCAAATCCTTTCAAGTAGGGTAGTTACTTGCCCATTTTCTCCCAATCACTCTGGTACATGACTCTTGCGTTTGTTGTTAAAAACAGATAGTTTTGTTTATGCAACACACACCAAAGTTGCTGGTGAACGCAGCAGGCCAGGCAGCATCTGTAGGAAGAGGTGCAGTCGACGTTTCAGGCCGAGACCCTTTGTCAGGACTAACTGAAGGAAGAGTGAGTAAGGGATTTGAAAGTTGGAGGGGGAGGGGGAGATCCAAAATGATAGGAGAAGACAGGAGGGGGAGGGATAGAGCCAAGAGCTGGACTGGTGATAGGCAAAAGGGGATACGAGAGGATCATGGGACAGGAGGTCCAGGAAGAAAGACAGGGGGAGGGGGGGGATAGTTTTGTTTATGCAAGGGATTGGGCAATTCATATCACAGAGATGGATTATCCCACCGAATATCTAACCTGGAAACAACAGGGCTATGGTGTTCTGAGGGGGCAGAAGGGATGGCTGTTGATGACCATTTGGTGGAATATGTATTTCTCAGAAGGCAAAATCATCTGTCAGAAACCAAATTCAAAATAATTATAAAGCAACTGCATACAGTAGAAATTGGTGGTAAATGCAGAAAATTCTGGAAACATTCATCAGCATAGGAACCATGCATGGAACTTGTGTGGCACAAGTGCTACTTGTCATTATTAGTCCAAGCTCAAATGTCCCCTGGATCTTCTTGCTTTCAGGCATGGACTGCCTCACTTTCTCAACTGATGTGAATAGAATTGATTAGTATGTAAACATCATTTTACATTCCTGCTTCTTTCATTATAATACGTTTCTTACTTAAGAAAGGTCATTAATGAAGTAGGTGATGATGTTTGGATGATGGCACTGTCTGAAGGGATGTCTCTGGGCAACATTATTGACTCTCAGCAACCATAATCATCTTTCATTTTATCATTCTAGTTAGTGGAGAATTTAAACTAAACAAGAAGTGAGTGGCATCTTTTTGATCTCAAGACAGAGAGGGATTCTCAGTGAAACTGCGCCAGGCAGTTTGGATACAGGGAAGATGTTCTCCATCTCTGGTCTAGAACTGGGGATCATAGCCTCAGGATGTGAGGTACATCACAAAGGAATAATATCTGGAGATCTCCGATATAGAAGGCAGTGGATGTCAAGTCATTAAAAATATGGAACACAGGGGATAGGAAAAAAAATTGTTAAATTGATGTCTGAGCTCCCAGCATATTGTAGAAAGGGGAGATATTCTTGGTGTCCTGGCCTGGCCAATATTTATACGATTTTCCACAGCATCCTCTATCAGATTCCTTGTCCTTTTGCCCTTTACATCCCCCACCTACCACCTCCCAGCTTCTTACTTCATTACAACCCCCACCCAACCAACTTTCGCCCTCACTTGATTTCACCGATTACCTGCCAGCTACTCCTCCTGCTCCCCCACCACCTTATTCGGGCTTCTTCTTCCCCCTTACTTTCCGATCTCGATGAAGGGCCTCAGCCCAAAATGTTGACTCTTTGTTTATTCCCCTCCACAGATGCTGCCTGGCCTGCTGAGTTCCTCTAGGATTTTGGGTTTGTTGCTCAAGATTTCCAACATCTGCAGAATCTCTTGCATTCCATAGAGTTTGACCTGGACATTACTATATTACTGCTTATGGGAGCTCACTGTTCACAAATAATACCTGTGTCTGTACTTGAAAAGTGCTTCATTCGCGATAAAGCAGTTAGGAGTAATTATATTAAATCAGGACGACTTAGTGAACATAACACAAGTGGCAAAAACATTTTTAATCTATCTTCAAAATATCTGACCCAGCAGAAGTTTCTTGAAAGCATGAAATTCTGCAGATGATGGAAATCCAAAGCAACACATACAAAATGTTGGAAGAACTCAGCAGGCCAGGCAGCATCTATGGAAATGATTAAACAGCCAAATGTTCGGGCTGAGACCCTTCTTCAGGACTGGAAAGGAAGAGGGGAGATGCCAGAATAAAAAGGGGGGGGGGGGTGAGGAGAAGAAGGATAATTAGAAGGTGAAAGGTAAAGCCAGGTGGGTAGAAAAGGTAAAGGGCTGGAGAGGAGGGAATCTGATAGGAAAGAACTGACCACAGGAGAAGGGGGAGGAGGAGCATCAGGAGGAGGTGACAGGCAGGGAAGAGGTAAGGGGCTAGAGTGGAGAATAGGGGGGAAGGGGGAAGGGGGAAGGGGGAAGGGGGAAGGGGGAAGGGGGAAGGGGGAAGGGGGAAGGGGGAAGGGGGAAGGGGGAAGGGGGAAGGGGGAAGGGGGAAGGGGGAAGGGGGAAGGGGGAAGGGGGAAGGGGGAAGGGGGAAGGGGGAAGGGGGGAAGGGGGAAGGGGGAAGGGGGAAGGAATTTGTTTTTAACTGGAAGGAGAAATTGATATTCGTGCCATCAGGTTGGAGGCTACACAGACAGAATAGGAAGGTGTTGTTCCTCCACCCCAAGGGTGGTCTCATCGGTACGCAAATGAAGGTCATAACCTGACAAGTCAAGAGGGGAATGGAAATCAGAATCAAACCGTTTGGGCACTGGGATGTTCTGCTTTTGGCAGATAAAATAGGAGGTGCTCCATGAAGCATTCCCCAATTTACGATGGGTCTCCACCAATATAGAGGAGCGCCAGCCACAATAGACGACCCCTGAAGATTCACAGGTGAAGTGCTTCCTCACCTGGAAGGACTGTTTAGGGCCTTGAACAGAGGTGAGGGAGGAGGTGAACGTGCTGGTTTAGCACTTTGACTGCTTGCAGGTGTAAGTGCCGGGTGGGACATTAGTGGGGAGAGACGAATGGACAAGGGGATTAGGAAGGGAGCGATCCCTGAGCAAAGCAGATAGTGGGGAGAAGGTAAAGATGTGTTTTGAGGTAGGATTCTTTTGGAGATGGCTGAAATTGCAGATAATGATGTGCCAGACGTGGAGGCTTACCAGGTGACAGGTAAGGATGAGAAGAACTCCATCACTGTAAAGGCAGTGGGAAGATGGGGTGAAAGTGGATATCCAGAAAATGGAAGAGATGTGGGCGAGGACAGCATCAATGGTGGAGGAATGGAAACCTAGTTCTTTGAAGGAGGAAAATGTCTGATGTCCTGGAAATCAAAGCCGCATCTTGGTATGCAGTTTCTCGTTATTTGTAGGATCAAGTGATATGGGGAGAAGAGAGGAACAAAATACTGAATTAAATTATCAGGCTAATTTAGTGGTAGACTTGAAGGACTGAGCGATCTTATATCTGAGCCAATTATAACTGTTTGCTTAGTTGTTTTATCTGATGTCATCTGCTCGTTTAGTACTTGGAATCAAGAAGATACTTTATCTGCCTCCTCTAGAATAACGGACAATGCGTTTGTTATTGCAATGGCTGTTAAGGATTTATAATCATAGTCCCACGAAGTTCCTTTCATTTACCTAAAAATATTACCCTTATTGTAAATCAAGAAAATATCTAGTATTTACACTCCAAATAAAATATTATGCGTGATTTGGAAAAACAAAGTTTCCAGCCAAATACCAGCCAAGGAAAGTAGGTGAGCACTTGCTGGTTGAGATATTTTGAACTTAAAAAAATAATACAAATGCTATTTATGTTACACACACAAAATGCTGGTGGAACGCAGCAGGCCAGACAGCAACCATAGGAAGAGGCACAGTCGACGTTTTGAGCCGAGACCCTTCGTCAGGACTAACTGAAAGAAGAGATAGTAAGAGATTTGAAAGTGGGAGGGGGAGGGAAAGATCTGAAATAAGACCATAAGACAAAGGAGCAGAAGTCAGCCATTCGACCCATCGAGTCTGCTCCGCCATTTTATCATGAGCTGATCCATTCTCCCATTTTTGTCCCACTCCCCTGCCTTCTCACCATAACCTTTGATGCCCTGGCTACTCAGATACCTCTCAATGTCTGCCCTAAATCTCTACCCAATGACTTGGCCTCCACTGCTGCCCATGGCAACAAATTCCATAGATTCACCACTCTCTGACTAAAAAAATTTCTTCGCATTTCTATTCCGAACGGGCGCCCTTCAATCCTTAAGTCATGCCCTCTCGTACTAGACTTCCCCATCATGGGAAACAACTTTGCCACATCCACCCTGTCCATGCCTTTCAACATTCGAAATGTTTCTATGAGGTCTCCCCTCATTCTTCTAAACTCCAAGGAAATGACAGGAGAAGACAGGAGGGGGAGGGATAGAGCTAAGAGCTGGAAAGATGATTGGCAAAAGGGGTACAAGGCTGGAGAGGGGAGCTCCCCTTCCCCTTTCTTTCTCCCTAGGCCTCCCATCCCATGATCCTCTCCCTTCTCCAGCCTTGGATCCCTTTTACCAAACAATTGTCCAGCTCTCGGCTCCATCCCTCCCTCTCCTGTCTTCTCCTATCATTTTGGATCTCACCCTCCCACTTTCAAATCTCTTACTATCTCTTCTTTCAGTTAGTCATGACAAAGGGTCTCGGCCCGAAACGTCGACGGCACCTCTTCCTATGGATGCTGTCTGGCCTGCTGCGTTCCACCAGCATTTTGTGTGCGTTGCTTGAATTTCCAGCATCTGCAGATTTCCTCATGTTTGTGTTATTTATGGTCATTGATTTAATATAAATTGCCCCAAATGAAGTAATTCTCAAAGCAAAGCAACCGATGCAATTTGTGGGCAAGTCGCAACAATGACTAGACATAGGAAGAACTCTACAAATAATGCAACAATGACCTCATCAACTGCACTATTGCTGCATTGTTATTTGTAGAGTTCTTCCTATGTCTAGTCATTGTTGCAATTTGCCTACAAATTGCATCAGTTGTCTAGCTTTGAGAATAACTTCATTTGAGGCAATTATATTAAATCAGTAGACATAAATAATACATTTTTTAAAGTTTATGTATCTCCCCCAACTCTTCTGCCAAAACACAGCCATGGAAGCTTTGACATCCACTGAATTCAAACACCCATTTAATGAGCTCTGGCAGGTCAGGACAGATGTTAGTGCTCGTGCTTCTGAAACGTACTTGAGCTCAAACCCTTAAATGCAGAGATGGACAGGCTACAAACTGAGCATAGTCTAAATGTTCAGCAAAATAAAATCTTTGTATAAAAAAATGCATCACAGCATGTTATCTGCACAATTATGCAAATGATATTTGCATATTAATATACAGACATGGTTTTTCCTGAATACTTTAAATCTTTGTTCAGTTCCATTAATACTGAGAAGGATACAAATTTAAAAGTATTGCCACATGGGAGATTTTGACCTTAGCAGTACTTGTATATAGGTCACCCATTTTTAAAATTCTAGAGCTCAAAAATCATCATAATTGCTCAGGAGAAAATAGTTTTGTTGGATTTGTTGTGATGGAATGCACTTGTTAAAAAGAAAATTATAATTTTAAACATGTAGCAGAAATCTCAGAAGCTGAATCAACATCCTTTCAAATGTACAGTACTTGTCTTTTATCAAACACGTCTTTATCAGTCAGTTACCATAGAGTCTTGCATGTCAAAATTAACATCACACAGACTCCAAGGCACAGCAAAGAGAATGGTGTCACCTAATGAAATCATGGCTAATGTGAGTCACCATTCTGTCAGAAGCCATTTTAAGAAGACTGGTTGAAGCTTGGTCCCTTTCTCCCACAAGAGCCCAGATTGGCTCCAAGTAATGAAACATGACTTCAACCAAAGGTGAGATCACTTCTAATTCAATCAGCTGTGTTAAATTAGGGGAACATTAAGTAAACCTCAGGACTACTTCATCTACAACTATGTTTAATAAATCGAACTTTATTTAACAATTCACATAAAAGTTGCTGGTGAACGCAGCAGGCCAGGCAGCATCTCTAGGAAGAGGTGCTGCCTGGCCTGCTGTGTTCACCAGCAACTTTTATGTGTGTTGCTTGAATTTCCAGCATCTGCAGAATTCCTGTTGTTTGCGTGTTTATTTAACAATTGTCTGATTAACATTAAGCGAGCAAATAAATTGAAAGCTACAGTATTCCGAAAACGACACAACCTAGTCTATCGCAGCTTTCTCCTGCTGCCGTCTTGTTTACCAGAATGATTACTCACTTAAAATGTCCCACCATACAGAGCCTATCTTAACAAGCATTAATAAATGATACATTCGTAATTCAACTTTTTGAACAATATGCTAGACTACACTCTGAATACATACTTAAGGCTACTTCATGCATTGTGATCAATACTGGACAATGATAACCTTGATATAGTTTTTGACTGCATGTGCCAAACTTGTAGCTCTCAAAAATCTCTCAAAAATCTCAGTTCTCTTATTACCTCATGCTTGATTATTTCCGTGAGGTCTGTCAGCCAGCATCTAAACTTATTTCCATACTATTCAAACAGGAAATGACCTATTAACAAAGTAACTTTTAATAATGGAAACCACAGTCACCTAACATGTAGTGGCTAATGCAATGTGTCAAAAGATGTACTGGATAAAACACTTTGAAAAAGTACACACATACTCCATTACTATTGAACAATGCACCTATGTATTTAATTGGAGCTAAGATAACCTCTCTTGTTGACCTTTGATAACACCACTGAAGGATTCATGCCTGTAACTTTATCCTACGCCTGGGCTGATTTATCTGCAGTTAATAAAATAAAATGGATCTGGGTTTACATCACAGATCGGGTTGCATCTGTTCACTGATGAACCACTGATGGAAAGTAAGAAGCTCCAATATTTTTGGGAACTTAGTTGTTTAATATCATAAAGCTTTACAAATTAAGTTTAAAAGAAACACTCATGAGGAACAGCAATATGCAACTTGTCTTGTGCAAGACAACCTGTGGCATTGAACCTGGAGAGCTGGAGACAATTATAATCATAGAACTAGCAAAACGATCTGTTACAATACTGTAACCTCCCACACCGGGTTCGTATGCAAACCTGGCTCGTTAGCCGGCTCTGCTAACAGCCACGGGATTCAGCAGTAAGAAGACCACCTCGCACAAACAATATATGTCTCAGGTTGGTATGATTTGGGGTTCAGCCAAACAGAAACATTGTGATGTTCCTGTTACAGAAACCTCGATTTGAGCGAATGCTGTGTAAATACTGCCCACACACAATTGTCGGTGGGCACAAAATAACAGATCGTACACCCCATAAAATTATAAAGTGAGAATATTTATAACTTTTTGCTTTATGGAACAGTTAGTAGGAAAAGGAAACCAAAAAAAAAACCTGAAAGGGCTCATTTCAGTTAACCCAGTCCAAATGTGCACATAAAGTTGGAGCTCATCTTGAAGTTGTCCTTTTCACTCAGGCACTGGACCTGTGGTCTGCAGGAAAGCACATACCACATTCTGAACTTTGCTTGATTTAAAGTCTTTTCACTGTACCATTGTTGCAAAACAGCAAGTTTTATATTGTACAAGGCAGTGATTATAATCCTGACTCTGTATATTATGATTGTTAAATTGCATTACAACAGTGAAATTGCTCACATTTTATGTAGAACACAGTACAGGCCTTTTTGCCCATTGATGTGGTGCTGACATTTTAACCCATTCCAAGATCAATCTAATGCTTCCCTCCCACATAGCCCTCCATTTCTCCTTCATCCATATACCTGTAGCATATACAACACTCCAGCATAGTACAGGCCATTTGGCCCAGAGAGGTTTAGTAGCAGAGTGACCTGAATCGGACATGGAATACACCACAGCTAACTTTTCTTTTGAGAGAATGGTGTAGGTGATTCTGTTTCTTGCGTATCAGGAAGGGAACAAATTTGAGCTTTAAATTGAGTTTAATTTTTGTATTTTGAGTCATGTGACCAGTGAGGCAAAGTGGGCATAGCCCTAAAAAGGGATACTTCTCTTTTCCAATTAGAGGTTACATCAGATACTTGGATTGGCACCTGACTTGTAGCTCCATTTCTTACGGGGGCACATTTCCATTTTTTTGTTCAAATCTACCTAACTAGAACTGATAAACATTTTTCTCTGCTCAAATCAAGTAGAACATTCTGGCAAAGCAGTACTTTGGTTGGGGGGGGGGGGGTACTGGTGGGAAATTACTTCACAATTTATAAATGGTTATGGTAATTCCCACTCAACTTTCTTGCAAATGTCAAGAATATTTTAACCAGGCTGTAGTTAATTGTAGTTAATTGTATCTTAGTAGCGAAGGTCTTTTCTGGCATAAAATCTGAATGTTGTCTTGATCTTACAGCAAATAGATTTTCCTTTATATGATGACTGCTCTGGGTGATTTAAGAGAAAAATGCTGCTCATGAGTATATTTGTAATAAATGAGAGCCAGCAAAAGTGCTTAATTATTGACAAATTATATAATAAATGTAAGGGGTGGCTTTTGTCACTTTTCTCTGATTTAGTGGCTGCATGCTCTGGTGGCATCATTAATCCTAGTTTGGGTGGTGACAACAATGAGTGGTAGAGATTTGAATATCCAACAAAGGATTGTTTCTCGTGCTATTACTCATGTAAGCAGCAGGTGCACTCATGAGCTTCACTTTTGTAAATTCAGGAGACAACAAAATGTCATCATTGGTAGAGGACTGATTTAAATCTCTTCTCAGCTTTTATTTCAAATAATAACAGAACCTTTTCATAGGCTTGTTAGTTTGCTCAGCTGCTCACCAACCACTAATTTTGGTAATTGATAAATGCTTTGGGTGAGTGAACATAACAGGAATTTAGACATACAAAAGCTTTGAACATTAGAGCCTGTTTGGCTATTTTAAAGCCAAATTTAAGAAAAGATTAAACAATGCAGTGTGCCTAGACGTTCTGGCTCAAATAATACACATGCCAAGGAAGTTGGACCATGCAGCAAAGGATGGTCACTCATTTAAGCTCTCGCTAGGGTCTGCCCAAATGATACATTGAGCAATTCAAAGATTTATGAATTTCTCTTGTATATAAATTTAATACAGATATCATTTAATATCTGTATTAAATTTATATACAAGTGTCCCCCGCTTTTCAAACGTTCGCTTTATGAAACCTCGCTGTTATGAAAGGCCTACATCAGTTACCTATTTTCACTAACAGAAGGTGTTTTCACAGTTACGAAAAAAGGCAGCAGTGATAAAGGCAGCGCGCGAAAAAAGCAGTGCACGCCCTGAGCAGCCAAGCTCCTCCCCCAGAACTGCATTCTAGCCAGCACTGCTTAAACACGTGCCTGTGAGCAGCCATTAGCAAGATGAGTTCTAAGGTATCGAAAAAGCCTAAAAGAGCTCGTAAGGGCATTACACTTAATGTAAAACTAGACATAATTAAGTGTTTAGACCATGGTGAATGAAGTAAGGAGAAAGTGTAGAAGTTGACGAAGATGATGTTGAAGAGGTTTTGGGATCCCATGACCAAGAACTGATAGATGAATAGCTGATGCAATTGGAAGAGGAAAGGATAACAATCGGAACTGAATGCAGTAGCAAACAGACTGGAAGTGAAGTCGTCCAGGAACTGAACGTGAAGCAACTGCATGAGATTTTGGCTGCAATGATTGCAGAAAAGTACGACTTTAATTTTGAAAGGGTATGTAGCTTTAGGGCGTATTTGCAAGATGGTTTGAGTGCTTACAAAGAACTGTATGATAGAAAACTGTGCGAGGCTAAGCAGTCAAGCATACTGTCATTTTTCAAGCCTTCCGTATCATCCACAGCAGACGACGAACCACGACCTTCGACATCGAGGCAGGCAGACATAGAAGATAACCTGCTGCCCTGATGGAAACAGACAACGATGAGATGACACCTCAGTGTCCCACCACCCCAGTGGTCCCAACCTCCGAGTCACGGACCGATATCAGGCTGCGGAGAATGCAGCGGTAGCCGGGATGCACCCAACATATCTTTAAGAAAAAAGCCAAAATAAACAAGCCAATTAATTACGTGCTGGGCGGCACCTAATTGATTAGCTTATTTCGGCTTTTTTCTTAAAGATGTGCTGGGTGTGTCCCTGGTACCACTGCATCTCTGCATTCTTCGCAGATTGGTATCTGTCAGCGGCCTGGAGGTTGGGAACCACTGCACCACCCCAACCTCCGATGACTCAGCCTAACACACCATCATCAGTGTGCTCTGCACTGTCTTCCCAATTCCGGTAAGTGATACTACACTGCACATACTTTATTTCTACTTTATATAGACTGTGTATTTTTATGTGTTATTTGGTATGATTTGGCAGCTTTATAGCTTAAAGGTTACTGGAGAGAGTGTTTCTGCCAAGAGCACTTGCGCCATGTTTCTGCCGAGAACGCTTACGTGAGATTTTCACTACAGAGAACAGTGCAGCAATGACTGTAGAAAAGTATTTCTACTTTATATAGGCTGTGTATTTATCATATCATTCCTGCTTTTACTATATGTTACTGTTATTTTAGGTTTTGTGTGTTACTTGGCATGATTTGGTAGGTTATTTTTTGAGTCTGAGAACGCTCACAAATTTTTCCCATATAAATAAGTCGTAATTGCTTCTTCACTTTACGACATTCCGGCTTACGAACTGTTTCATAGGAACACTCTACCTTTGGATGGCGGGGGAAACCTGTATTTCGTAAAGGATGCTAGCAATTTGTCTCCATAACACATAGCAAAATAATTTTATTTTGGATAGAAGGCTTGTTTTGGACTATGGCAGTCTAACTGTGATCTTAATCATCACCATTAGTGTCCATTTTGTTCATAAGTGCCAATTTTATAAAAGGTCATGCACATTATTGCTTGGACAGGATTCGTTACTATTTATTTTCTTCCGCTGCCAATTTGCTCTGAGGTATTCCACAAATGTCTTTTCAGCACACAAGGAAAACATTTGAGATCCCTGCTACCTCTGTAAGAAGTTCCATAATTCTAGTTACCTAGCATCTCTACTTGTTTCACTATCCATTTAAATGATTAACATCTTTTATGTTAAAAATGCATATTGTCTCTATTAACTGGTTAGGCATTCCATCCATCAACAACTCTGTGTAAAGATATTTCCAGTATCATCTTATTTAGTAATGGTTTAAATGAAGACTCTTTGTTGCTGACACAAATTCTTCAATATTATAAAACCCTCATTAAATCTTCCAAAAGCCTTATATTTCCTTGGGAAAAAAACTGTCAATGTGGTTTCCTGTTACTGACATTTTGCTTTTGAATTAGAGCCCAGAGTCTCTAATTTAATTTAGAAGAATGAAGGGGGATGTCATTGAAAACCATTGAACGTTAAAAGGCTGAGATAAAGTAAGATATGGAGATGTTTCGTATAGTGGGGGAGTCTAGGACCAGAGGGTACAACCTCAGAATGGAGAGATGTCCATTTAGAATGAAGATGAGCAATTTCTTCAGCCAGAGGGTGGTGAATCTATGGAATTCATTGTCAAAGGCGGCTGTGGGGGCCAAGGCATTGAGAGTATTTAAAGCGGGGGTTAATAGATTCTTGATAAATTAGGCTGTAAAAGGTTATGGCGAAAAGGCAGGAGAATGGGATTGAGACAGAATTGGATCAGCCATGATCAAGTAGCAGAGCAGACGCCATTAGCCAAATGACCCAATTCTGCTCCAATATCTCATGGTCTGTTTAATTTGTTATAGGTACATTGTAGAAGAGATACGAAGGCCAATGTCAATAAGAGTACCATTAAATAATTAACCTCTGAATTTTGTTTTAACACCAAGTTCATCCACATGACCATCAGAGTAACTGAAGATTTTTACCCACCAAAACTTCTATAACCCCATATTCTACACAGAGCCTTAGCATGTCTAAAAGTGCTCCTGCGACCAACAATATAATTAAACAACTCAGGGTGGCGGGGGGGGAAGCGCCCGAGTTCCAACACATCAACATTCAGCTCTTCCTACAGACAATGCCTGTTTTATGTGTGAAGTGAATAGTCTTTGTTTCTCACATCACAGAATCCTCTGCTAACTTGGCAAAGCCAAAAAAATTCCAAGCCTTCAAGTGAATTTGCATTTGTCACTTTCAATTGGTAGTTAGTTAAAATGCTGCTGTTGTCCAGCAACAGAACCCATGGCTTCAGCTTATTAAATACTCATCCTTGAACGAAGGTCCAGGCTTTTGACTCATACATGATGGAGGCACTTCTGGCATTTATCACCCATAAGGTAGCAATGTGCTGCTTTTTGAACCACTGCACACTTTGTCGCAAAGATGCTGTCGAGTAGGAAATTATTCAATTCCCCCCCCCCCCAACAATCATGAAGAATCAGCAATACATTCCCAGCTCAAGAAGTGCCCACATCCAGATCAAGAAGCTGTACAATTTGAACAAATGAGGTGATCGTCTAAGCTGTGCGGCCTGAGGCGGTGTGTTTAGAGATAAAAGTGAGAGCTGCAGCAACACATCATGTGGATGGTCTACTTGACAGCAACAGTGAGTGAATTTTAAAGGTAGTGGATGGGATGCCAATTAACAGAGCTGCTTTGCTCTGGATGATGTAGAAATTTTTGACCATTGTTGAGCTCCACTCACCCAGTTAAATGGCAAACATTCTGTCACACTCCTGACGTGCCTTTGCAGTGATGGAAATGCTGTGGAAATCTGTCATTCACAGCACAATATTCATCTTTTCATTTACCCCATTGTCGTGTATATCAGTGGTCCAATAGATAGCTGTTCAAAGGTGGCTCCACTAACCCTTCTTTACAATGATTCATCATTCATCAGGATATTGGCGGTGGGGGATTTAATAACAGTATTTCTAGTGAATGTCAAGGGTAGGTGATAATGATCCAGTACTTCGGTTGTGCAAGTGTTGCCACTTTTCAGGTAAATCTCACTATCAACTAGGTCTTGCTGCAAAAAGCCATGAATGATTTTCCAAGGACACATAACTGGAACTAAATATTGTCCTTTCACCCCACTTATGATTAAACAATGAAAGGAAGTTCTTTGATTTAAAAAAAGGCAAAGATGGCTGAGTTTAAGGGTTTGCCCTGAAGAACTTCCCCAGCCACGTCTGGGACTGGGGTGATCAGCCCCTAACAACCACAGTCATCTTACCTTTTGTTCAAGTTTATTGTCATTCAACCATACACATGTATACTGCCAAGCAAAACAATGTTCCTCCAGACCAAGGTGCACATAGTACAGGCACATCAAAGTAATATTACTGCCAATAAAATGACAATAAAATAATTTCAGACACCAGGTAAAAAGTAAACAAAATAACACTATTGGTGCTTCATGCAGGCAGCAGGAAGTTCAGCAGTCTCATGGCCTAGGGAAAGAAGCCTATTTCCCTCCTAATGCTATAAGTACCTCTGGCCCAATGGTAGCGGCTCAAAGAGATTGCTGGACCCCTAGGATGAATCATTTACAATGCTATGGGCCCTGCGTACGCAGTTCTCCTGATAAATATCTCAGATAGGTGAAACAGAGAACCCTATTATCCTCCCAACAGTCCTCACAATCCTTTTGCAGGGACTTGTGGTCAGATGCCGTGCAATTCCCGTAACAGACTACGACGCAGCTGGTCAGGAAACTCACAACTGTGCCCGTGTAACAGTTGATTGGGGGTGGGGGAGGGAAGAGGAACCTCAATCTCCTCAAGAAGAGGAGACACTGCTATGCTTTCTTGACTAAAGAGGTAGTGTTGTGGGAGTAAGTGAGATTCTCTGTTACGTACACTGCCAAGAACTTGGTGGTCCTAACTCTCACCACACAAGAGCTGTTTACATGCAGTGAGGAGTGGTCTTGTCCACGCTGAGACTCAGGTTGGTGTGCTCACACCATTCTACCAGTTGCTCTGCCTCCACTTTGTACACCATCTTGTTGTCAACTGTTGATGAGGCCAGCCGCTGTCATCAGCGAACTGGAACTAGCAATGCACTCGGGTCAACAGCATAAGTGTCAGCAGACTAAGCCCATAGCCCTGTGGAGTGCCAATGTGGACTGACTGTGACCCTTCTATTAAAAAGTCTAAATCCAGCTACAGAGAGACGTGTTGTGACCCAGTGAGAACAGCTAACCCACCAGCTTCTGAGGGATATTAAATGCCAAGCTGAGGTCAAAATAGCATTATCCTGGTGTATGAGGCACCATTTTCCAGGGGGGACAGGACGGAGTGGAGTGCAGAGACAAAGGAATCATTTGTGGACCAACTTGAGCGGTAAGCGAACTGGAAGGGGTCCAAAGTAGCCGGACAATGGGGTTTAATGTGATACAAAGGCATCTGTTAGTCTTGTGAGACCATGCATTTGTGCCTTGGAAGGTTTCCAGGGCACAGGCCTGGGCAAGGGTGTATGGAAGACCGGCAGTTGCCCATGCTGCAAGTCTCCCCTCTCCATGTCACCAATGTTATCCAAGGGAAGGGCACTAGATACTGTGATACATAAACAGCCACTCAAAGCACTTCATTATTGTTGAGGTCAGTGCCACTGGACTGCAGTCATTAAGAAAGGTTGCTGTCACCCTCTTGGATACCGGGATAATGGCAGCTGCCTTGAAGCTTATGGGGACAGTGGATTGTTCCACGGAGAAGTTGAAGATGTCTCTTAGAATCTCTGTTAACTAGGCTACACAGTCCCTCAGTGCCTAACCAGGTATGTTTTCACACCTTTCAGCTTTACACAAATTAATCCTGGCTAAAGTTTTCCTCACATCAGCTGCAGCCAGACAGAGTACCTGCTTCTCAGGTGGGGAGTGGGTGGGCCTTCCTCATTGGCACATCATTCTGTGCACCAAATCATGTGTAAAAACACATTCAGCATATCAGGAACAGCAGTGTCATTGTCGTTGATGTACAGGGTGGACTTGTAGTCTCTTATAGTCTGAATGCCCTGCCACACATACCTCATATCTGAGGTGTCACAGAACTGGCTGTATATTCTATGTATCTTGCTGGGTATTTGTTAAACAGGTTATCACGTTACCTGGGTTTTTTTTAATGCCATACACTGTCAAAGGTTGTCATTGTCACCTTGCTTCTGGAATTTGGCCCTTACTTTCCAAATTTGGACCAAGGTGGCTGAGAGATCAGGAAATGAGGCGCCTTTATTAGAACTTGGAGATCCAAAGCAGAGTAATGGTAAGAAAGTGCTGCTCAGTAGCATTGCCCACAACACCTTCGATCACTCTGCTAATGGCTGAATGCTTACATAACCAAGTGTAATTGGCTGGATTGGATTTGAATTTATTTTTTCTTAAGTGAGCAGGATTTTTAAATTAGGCCAACCCAAAGCTCAGCTGAAACAAGTTTGAGTGGAGATACACTTTGGTCTAGAGCAGGGGTTCCCAACCTGGGGTCCTCAGATCCCTTGCTTAATGCTATTGGTCCATGGCATAAAAAAAGGTTGGGAACCCCTGGTCTTGAGCATTATCATCAGGGCATTTTTGTATCATTTGTACTTTGATGTATTTTGGTTTGCTTATTCATTTCATGGTAACACATGGTGTGAATAAAATTGCTGCAGATTAATTAGGTCTCACAGGAGACAGAAATAGATCTTCCTTTTGCAGCTGCCACTAAAGTCTTTCCTTTGCGACCATATACTAGGCTTTGCCATTTTTGTAGATTATAATGTTTCTCAGGTTTCCTTCTTCAGTTATCTTTTTTAAATTAATCACGACCATTCAAGACTGGGTATATTCAGATTTGCTCAGTATGATTGCTGATCTCTGCCTTTAATCGTGGAGCTAAGGGTTCGTCACAAAGTCCAGACTACATCCTGCAGACACGCAGATCCACGAAACAAGGAGGAGCTGGCTTCTCCTGCATTACACTTAAAAATCTGAGAAATCACAAATTTATTGGTAAAATAAAACCTTGACTCATTTGTCACATCTGAAATAACATCCACCAGCACATCTGTTGTAACTGAGTGGGGTACCTGGCATGATTCTGCACTATAAAGGTTCAGCAATTTGTAAGGATGTCTGAATGATAACATTAATGGACTAATTCTTCAAACATGCTTGTTAGGGTCAAGCATACAATGCCTGTAGCTTCAGCAAAATGAATTTGATCTCACGACATTGTACAATGGAGGTATAGTAGTGGGTGGAGATATGGCTGTTTTTACTTCTTTACTTGTCAGGATGGTTCTGTATTCATCTGATCATCATGAGCAAAGGTTAGACCTCCCATCTTTTCCTTCTGGAAGAGGCTCCCAACACTTCCTTGGTGACCATTCATTTGGTGCCATCCATCAGCTTCCTGTCACCTTAAAGTTCTCCACCACACATCAACCAACAGCCACTTACCCACAATTCTTAGTGAGAAACTGACTGGCTGAATGACACTAAGACACTAGAGTTCAAATCACCAGGCCTCATGTAACCAAGATTGAGGGTTTGCTTTGCAGCTCTCAGACAAGGTTCACCTTCAGCTAAAAATTTGGATGTTACATTATGTCATACACAATTCTATGTAACAGATTTTAAAAATTACCTCAGAAACTCTCAAAAGTGCAGTGAAATAAACTTGCATCCTCAAAGTGTCTGGATATTTCAAACGCAAATGTAGGTTGTAAAAATTAATGGCATATGAAAGTGCAAAGACTTTGGACTAAAGAGTCTTTAATGTGCTTGGTGGCTGCAATTGGATATCCTTTATCTTGGTCCAAAATTATGAGAAACTATTACAAAGAATATGCACTTGTACAGTGCTGATCACAATTCAGAATACCTCAAAGTACTTCTTAAATATAGCTAGGCATG
Organism: Mobula birostris; assembly: GCF_030028105.1. Taxonomy (NCBI): domain Eukaryota; kingdom Metazoa; phylum Chordata; class Chondrichthyes; order Myliobatiformes; family Myliobatidae; genus Mobula; species Mobula birostris. The sequence goes on from NC_092373.1 coordinate 62,251,042, forward strand.
TAATGTAGACATCATGGCAGAGAAGTTGCATGCAAAAGTAATTAATGATTTAGTTGAACAATAAATTACGAGTGAAATCACATATTCTTGTTTCAGGACAAATTGATTTTTCAGTGAGAGCTCCAAAAAATAAAATGCACCCATTGCAAATTAAAGGGAGAAACTATGTTCAAATATGCTGATCCTAAAAACCATTTCAGATAGACATGGCCATTTCGCATCTTGTGATAGACACCACACCCTGATATGTAAAGAACATATGCTTCTCTTTAACATGTCAGAGGCCTAGGAAGACATTTTGCACCTGAAGAACTGGCTCCATATAACTGTATTTCTAAGTCATTATGTTTCTACCATAAACTTCATTGATTTTGATTCCCTACTGGATGTCTGATTTCATTGCAGGTAAGCTCATGTTGCCTCATTACTCCTGCAATCATCTTATCAGCTTGATTCTGCAAGGGCGATACTCCCCTTTGAGCTCTGTAATCAAATCTCAACATGAGCATAGTAGGTATTCAGTATCCTATGCTTTAAATATCACCTAGTTTCTTAAGCAATGCATTTCTTAAATACCACTTTCTTGAAAAGCATTTGAGAATTTATTACAATAGAGTTAATGCATTCAGACAGTAAATAAAATTATTATGCTAAAATTATTCCCATTATCCTTGAGCAAAATAAAGGTTTATTCATTATTTTCCCTGGTCAGATACAAATTTAAAGCATCACACTGTGCTTTTGAATTGATCACGAAAGATGGTCTTGATTTACTGTAAATATCTGTACTGCCCAGACAGATCACTCACATTGGCCTCCAGAGAATTTCAGCTACTAAGCAAACCATTTTCTCTTCAGACACTTACTTCTATATATTTAGTTTCAATTTACCTTTCAAAATGTTTGATTATTGAACAATTGAAATTGCTATTAGAATTGTCATTGTATAATAAAAGTAAACCTAATCTGTTCCTATCAAAACTTCATTTAGGAATTATTAGGAATGCATGCGTTTATACAGGAAGATCCCTAATTATACAAATACGCTCAGATTTTATGTACAATTAACAAGAGATAAGAACTTCAAAATTACAAGGAAATACAAGCTCTAGCATAGTCCAAATTCACAGAGGACATGAACTCATTAGTTACAGGAATAACAATCCAGCATAAAACTTTAATTGATACTGGGCAATCTGTCCGCTGTCCCAAATGCATTTTTGTAATTATATAGCTAAAATACCAATTAATGTTTTGTGATACTGCATATATTGATCTGGAACAATGACTTAATCAGATGGATTTAACTTCCCTCTGGCTCTGTAATTGATTCTTCCTTCTTTTCGCTCCCCTCCTACACGAACGCACAATAAATTCTGCAGTGAACTGCACAGCGGTGTAAGCTTTTCGTGCTGCCATTAAATTCTATCTATCTGAAAAAGATTAATTTCAAGAACATTCAACCACCATCCCACCCCCTCCCATTAAACAAAATAATAAAGAATAAGCAGAAAACACAATCCAGCAACCTGCTGCTGGGCAGAAAGCAAGCCAGACAGCCTTCATGTGCACCTCTCTGCGCATCACGACATCTTTACCTGATAAGCACAGTTCTCTTGGTGTACCATCTCAGCACATGATATGAAAAGCGGCCACGACTGACTAAAAGAATTAAGAGCTGCCGTTCGTAATTCAGATTTAAAGCATCTGGGAGGATAAATGCCAATCCCTGCAAGGCACGAAGCTGGTATCAGACAAAAATGGATGCTTCTGCTGCAGCTGCAACCTGCGTAATGGCTCTGTCTTCGTCTGCTCAGAGCAGAGTGGATCGCAACAATTCTCCTCAGGGAGCCAGCATCTATCTGGGACGGCAATGGAGGAGGAGAGGGGAGGGGGAGGGGTGAGTCAACCACCACGAATACAATCAGCCAATTATACCGTAGTCACACAGAGAAACAGAGCTGTTTTGAGGCGGGCGTGACCTTTTGGTGGTTTGTGAAAGGAGCTCGCTGATGTGGAAAATTCCTAGTGTCCATCAAACAGATGAAGACAAAAGACAAATCAATGGTTTAATTGAGTGAATTTAGACCTCAGGCACGAATCCTGCACTTACGAATGTAACTGTAAACTATGGAAAACCTGAATTCACATTTATCCCCTTGATATTGACACAACACGCCAATTCACAATATTTATTCCATAAAAAAGTGGAATAATTCTTGCTTCTGAGCATTGACTGCAGCACTGTACGATGTAGATTTTTAGAGTTATGGAATTGTTTCAAAAAATTACATTGAGAGATGTTTTAACCACGTTTAAATTACAGAAAACTAATACAATAGTGTTTGGATTCATGCAATTTCCTTAGGGAACTCCAATATAAATTAGAAATTAGGCAACTCCAATATAAATTAGAAAGGAGGAAAGTTTAGCAACAAAAGCAAATGTTAGAGGGATCTATAATGATATATGTACCACTAGAGGCCTTGTGTCACAATAGGCCTTAAAGGATCACTTTTCCCATGCCTGCATCTGAAAAAGCCAATTAAACCCACATCCCTACCCCTTCCCTGTAGCCCTCAAAAGTCTTCCTTTAAATGTATTTTACAGTTTTCTCCTAAAGTTCTTCTTTCAATCTGTTTTCACTTTCCCCCCACACAGCACATTGAAGATAGTATGATCCCTATGAAGAACCCTCCTCACGGAGGGTGTTTTTTCATCTAGCTTAAAAAGTAATATTAAAGAACACTGATATATTATGAACTTCTGCAAGTTAAACGCCAACTCATTAAGAGAAAGAAATAATGCCATGTGGCTGATTGGTAATCTACAACAAACTTATTTTTAATATAAACTTTACTTTTATTTGGATGAAAAATATTAAAGCTGAACAACAACCATTTTCCCGTTTTCCCATATCACCATCAGGATAAGAAATGGCAATGGCCAAAGCAGTGTGAGGTGGCTTTCAAAAAGGCGAAGGAAATGATGTCAGACACTGTAGTCACATATTATGATCCTTATTTTCCATTGAAGCTTGTATGTGATGCCTCACCTTATGGTATAGGTGCAGTCATGTCACATGTTATGAGTGAAGGCATTGAGCCTTTACATCATGTTCCCTTACCGCTGCGTAGAAAAATTACACACAAATTGACAGAGAGGCCTTGCAGTCTGGGGTGTGAAAAGTTTTACCCAGTACTTGAATGGAAAAGAGTTCACCCTCATTACTGATCATTAAACATGAGTGTCCATTTTCAACCCTCAGAAGGGTGTAACAGAAGCAGCATGAATGCAGAGATGGGCTCAGTTTCTTGGAGGACAAAATTACAATATTAATTTCAAGAGGACAACGAATCATGGAAATGCAGATGGATTTTCCCATTTACCCTTGGACAAGGAAATAGCTGAAAACTTTAGTAAAGAGGACACTTCTCTTGACATGTTCTTCCTAATGCAAATCATAAGTCTTGCCAAAGGGAAACCAGAGATAATTCCACACTCTCTCAGGTCTGCACATCACCCAAAGTGGCTGGAATGTGCAGCAGAAATCCCAGTCTCCCCATTTTTTCCAGTGCCAGACCGTGTTGTTTGCCTTATGTGGCGATGGAGAGTTGTACCATCTAAGATGACAGTTGATGTGTTAGAGGAGCTACATGCCAGTCACCTGGGCATGGTCAAAATGAAAGCATTGGCCCAAAGCCTTGTCTGGTGGCCTGGGATAGAACAGCTGTTTGAGCAGCTTGCCATGCACTGTTCTGGATGTCAACGTCCAGAAGATACTAAGAGCAACTTTCTGTCTCAAGGAATGGCCTGTATTGTCATGGCAGATGATTCATGAGCACAATTTTTTGGTAGTAGTGGGTGCATCTACAAAGTGGCCAGAGGTGTTCCCGAAAGCCTCCACTACTGCCTCACGTACTGTTGATGAGTTCAGAAACCTCTTCAAGGACTGCTGTTCCAGAACACTTAGTCAGTGACAATGGACCACAGTTTGTTGTGAAACAGTTACAGTCGTTCTTGAAAATGAAAAGACATTACATCTGCACCGTATGACCCAGCTACAAATGGATTGGTGGAAAGGGTTATCCAGAACCTAAAGAACACACTGCGAGAATGTCAGAACACACCTTACTGGTACTGAATAAGAATCTCACCAATTTCCTCCTTGCATATCGCAATGCACCACAGTCCACAACCCACAACTCATCAGCTATGCCATCCCTTGCAATCACACTTGGATCTCCTGAAACCCAAACTCAGAAGGAAAATGCAGGACAATCAGCTGAGACAAATCGAAAGCTTATCAAACAAGGAAGTTCAGTGTTTCACTACTGTCAAAGCAGCCCAGGTGAGGGACTACAGAGGTGATCAAAAATCAATACTCAGAAAAATTAAGGACAGGACTGGACCACTCTGCTACACAGTGGAGATTGTGTCTGATATCATCTGGGGACAATATATTGATCTGCTGAGGAGAGCAGAGTCAACTGTTAGAGAAGAAGGGTGTGCAGAGCTGGCAGAACCACTTCCTGCAGTCCCACAGACAACTCCTACAATCATCACAGAGGCTCCAGAAGCTGAGATTATTTCCCAGCTGCCAAACGGAGTGATTCCCTCTTGTGGGAAGACATTATCCCACAAGAGTAAGTAAACTACCACAGGGATTAAATCTTTATGCCTGAATCGGATAATTTAAAATTTACTATGCTGCAGATGTCAATTTAGTAGTTGTACTATATAGTATACTGATAAATAAGTATACAAGTTAAGATAATTCCATGTTGAGTTGGAGTTTATAGCTAAGCAGGGAGGAGTGTTGTGTATTCAGTATTTCAGGAACATTTGAGTAATATAACTATATAGTTTGATTAAGCATTCGTGTTTGTTTAAATAATTCATTACTAGTTATATATAAAAATATATGAATTGCATATGTCATCATTCCACCAAATCATACGTGCGCACCTCACTTAATGTAAAAACAAAACTAAGACACGTTATTCCCAGACTCCACGTTTTTGCTTTCAATTAGTTTTTTGTCATTATAAAACATAACAAAACTCAGTTAAAGAAGAAAATATACAGCGTGAATTTCTCTACTTCCCTGTAAAGAAAATCATATTCAATGTCCCATTCATTATATGTGAATCAAATTCCAAGCAACTGAAATTCCCAAATGAGTTCTTTCAATGGTATTCTGTTCTTCTCACAGAGCCAAAACACCACCAGCAATATATAGTACAAATTGTGATAATGTAAAATATGACATAAAACTATAAGATATAGGAGCAGAATTAGGCAATTTGGCCCATCAAGTCTGCTCCATCATTTCTTCATGGCTGATCCATTTTCCTCTCAAACCCAGTTTCCTGCCTTTTCCCCATGCCCCTTCATGCCCTGATCAATCAAGAATCTATCAACATCTGCCTTAAATATACATAAAGACTTGGCCTCCACAGCTGCCGGTGGCAAAATAAATCATTTTTGTGAACCTCCTTTGAACCCTCTACAGTTTAAGCACACCCTCTCTCAGATAAAGGGCCAAAATCTGCTCACAGTACTCAAATGAGGCCTCACCAATGCTTTACAAAGTCTCAACATTACATCCTTGCTTTTATACTCTAGTCCTCTTGAAATGAATGCTGACATCTCATTTGCCTTCCACACCATAGACTCAAACTGCAAATCAACCTTTGGGGAATCCTGCACAAGGACTCCCAATCCCTTTGCACCTTGCTTTTTTGATATTTTCTCTCCATTTAGGAAATTGTCAACCCTTTCATTTCTTCTAGCAAAGTGCATGAACATACACTTCCCAACACTGTATTCCATCTGCCATTTCTTTGCCCATTCTCCTAATCTGTCTAAGTCCTTCTGTGGCCTCTCTACTTCCTCAAAACTACCTGTCCCTCCACCTATCTTCATATCGTCTGCAAACATTTCAACAAAGCCATGAATTGTATCATCCAATCATTGACATATAACGTAAAAAGAATTGGTCCCAACACAGATCCCTGTGGAACACTGGCAGCCAACCAGAAAAGACACCCTTTATTCCCATGCTTTGCCTCCTCTCAATCAGCCACTGTTTTATCCATGCTAGAATCTTTCCTGTAATACCAAGGGCTCATAGCTTGTTGAGCAGCCTCATGCGTGGCATCTGGTCAAAGATCTCTGGAAATCCAAGAACACAACATCAATCAATTCTCCTTGTCTATCCTGTTTGTTATTTCTTCAAAGAATTCGAATGGATTCCCTTAAGGAAATCATGCTGACTACAGTCTATTTTGTCATGTGGCTCCAAGTACCCTGAGACCTCATCCTTAATAAATGACCCCATCATCTTCCTAACCACTGAGGTCAGACTAACTGACCTATAGTTTCCTTTTTTCAGCTTCTCTCCCTTCTTGAAGAGTGGAATGATATTTGCAATTTTCCAGTCTGCCAGAACTGTATCCAATATTTGTCTCTCAATCACCATTACAGCAAGTTGCTTTGTCACTATCAGTCATTTGGGGAGTTTGATGTGTATGTATCAGTCGCCGTGTCTCTGACACATCAACAGAAATCATATTTCGAAGTACTTCATAGGGACACCTTAAGGAAGCACCTAGTTAAGTGCAAATCTTGCTTTATTTATCCAGCCAAACACAATGCCCCTCCGTCCTCTTTGACCTTGTCAGGGCAACTGATCTGTCGGATCATGCCTTTACTCCATAAACCATATTCCAAATTAGCTTTGCAAATATCCATTTTTAACATACAGAGCCAGCTAATCACTGTACTTCAATAAATGGAATCTTGTCAGTTCACCGAACTTTCATATGAAGAATAGGTTAAAGCTCTATACTTGACCGCATCTTGTTTCCTTACTGTTTTAGAGTTTTTGGATGGTTTAGTTGACCATGCAGCATTTCCAAACATACGTCTTCTGTTTCTTTTTAATCAGCCCTTTTTAAAATTAATCCAAACCATTCACACACTTGCCACCATGATAAATCATGTTCTGAGTTTTGAATCCAATGTCCTATTTGGTTATGCAACATTTCCAGTAACTGTCTAACACAACACTGACCTATTCAAACTGTTTACATACCTTTGACTTAACCCAATCCTCACAGCCCTCTCTAACACACACCAGTTCTCCAGACATGATAAACAGCAACCATTCTGCCATTCCGTAAATAATCCCTCACTTATCCTTGTGATTGAACTACACCAGCTCTCAATAAATATGTAAACTTTCATTATGACATATAAATATATCCTGAAACTCATTCTAAACTGCTTACTTACAATTTCCTCTATCCCTTTTTGTCCTTAAATATTAGTTTTCTGACTCAGACTTACAAAGCACTCTTGATCAGCTCTAGCGAGTGAACTCTTAATCATTTTAAGCATATTTACAATGAACTAACTATCTTCTCACAACTTACTTCTTTGCAATGCTTTCAGGGAATCCTCCTAATCTCTCTTTCCTGGCTAGCTGTCTTTCTCTTTGCTTCTGTTTTTAAAGTGCCTCGGGTCATTTTTTTTAAAATTAAAAGTGTTATTTAAATGCAAGTTGCTTAGAACCATCATTTTGAATAAAATTTCTAATTCATTGTTAAATTATGCTCTAACACTTAAAATTGAAATTACAAACCCAAGTCCCAAAACCTAAGATGAAATGATAATATGCTAACCCACCGTGCCATTTGTTCCCTCAAGCAATAGCCTTTAATTAAAATTTTTATTTGAGTGGGATATATTATGTTATTAATTCCTCATATCACAATTTTTCAAAATACAACTTGCCAAAGAGTGAAAATTCATTCCTTGGTCATCTCAAACTTAAATACACCGGATTAATTATACTGCTGGTATACTCACTTACTACCAACAAGCATGTGTTAAAATTACAGTTTAACGTTGCTTGAGAAAGAAATTTCACAATTTCTATGTAGCAAGTCAGAACAATGTTCAAGAAGATATCAAGGTAAATCATCCTTGATCCCTGTCCTTAGTAAAAAAAAATATGGTTTGTATGTCATCTAGCCAAATCTATCCATACGCAAGTACATTGAGATAACACAAAGAGAAAACAAAAAGAGAATACAGAATATTGCATTAGAGTTACAGAGAAAGTGCAGCGGTCTTAGATTAATAAAGTGCACAAGCCATGATAAAGTAGATTGAGGGGTCAAGCGTTTATCTCTACTCTATAAAAGTCTGTTCAAGAATCCTATAACAGCAGGATGGAAACGGTCCTTGATCCTGGAGGTAGGTGTAGGTGTTTTCAAGCTATTGTATCCTCTATCTGAAGGAAGGGGGGTGGGTGCAGAAGATGAGAGGATGACAGGATAAGGTGGTCCTTAATTATGGTGGCTACCATCCCAATGCCGTGGCAAGTGTAGGGTGTCGACAGGCTGCTTTGCATGACAGACTGGGCTGCATTCACAACTCAACAATTTCTTGAAGTATTGGGCAGAGCAACACACACAAAATGTAGGAGGAACTAAACAGGTCAGACAGCATGGATGGGAACAAACCATCAAAGTTTTGGGCCAAAACTCTTCATCAGGTCTGACAAACTTAGTGATTCTCAAGAAGTTGTACAGGTAAAATGCTGGTGAGTTAGTTCTCCTCAATCTTTGAATAAAAATGCAATTATATAATCGTGGGCTTATCAACGAAACATCAAAGAAGGAGGGTGCCCACCTGATGACCCCAATGACGTACCTACCCTCCCTCCTTGTCACAACTCCAAACCCACTGCCAACATCGAGAGTGCTGACTTAACATAGGGATTGAAACATCAAGTCCTAGTAGCTCTACTGTTCTACTGATGAGATGAGGAAAAATAACTTAATTTTAATTATCTTTGGAGTAAGAATTTTTTGGTCCCAAAAACTCTTGGGAGGCTGAATTCATGAACATATTCAAAGCTGAGGTAAGTAAATTTTAAGTCATTTAACAATATTCTTAAGGATTATAGGGATAGAGTAGGAGAGTAGAGTTAAGGAATGTTGAATCAGTCATGACCTTGGTGAAAAGCAGAGCTATGAGGGACCAAATGGACTTTTCTTGTTTCCATTTCTTATGGCCTTACATCAAGCAGGAAACTGTACAGGTGTTAACACCAAAACCAGAATTAATTGCATGGGCAGGATGGGCTGAATCGCTTCCTGCTGTACATTAAGCCTCTCATTAAGTGCAGAAACCAGTCCAATTTTAGAACAGATGAAAGTATTAATTTAGTCTCACTTTCAGCTTCTAGATGATAGAGTTGCTGTAACTCTGAAGATCCACGAAACAGCAGTTTGCACCTCAAAGGTCCACAAAACAATCGTTTGCACCACAAGAGACCAATTGATCGATCATAACAGGCTCCTAGTTAAAGCAATATGAAGCTAATCACATTTCCTTATGATCCCCGTAGTCCTACAGCTTTCCTTACTTCAAATATTTAATCAAATTTCACTTAAAAGATACTATATTCTGTGTCCTGGTCAAATCCTATGGTAACGCATTCTATGCACTAACAAAACTCCATAGAAAGATTTCATCCTACTCCTCTAGAGATCATTTTAAATTGAATAACTCCTCCTTCACAGAACCAAGCATAGAAATAGAGGCAAACAACAGGAATTCTGCAGATGCTGGAAATTCAAGCAACACACATAAAAGTTGCTGGTGAACGCAGCAGGCCAGACAGCATCTCTGGGAAGAGGTGCTGCCTGGCCTGCTGCGTTCACCAGCAACTTTTATGTGTGTTGATAGATATAGAGGCAGCAAGATTGACGGACAGCACCTCACTCAATCCCAATGTTATTATTGTTGCTGTGGCACATACAGGAGCACATTACTGGAAATATGATAGAAAAAGCAGCCATATGACCAGAGGTTATGGGAACTAATCTTAAACATGAGAAATCCTGCAGATGCTCGGAATCCAAAGCAACATCCACAAACTGCTGGAGGAACTCAGCAGGTCCGGCAGTATCAATGGAAATGAATAAACAGCCAACATTTCAGGCAGAGACCCTTCTTCGGGAACTAACCTTTTTATTTCCTGAAGAATAAAAATCAAAGAACTTTTTCCACCAACTTATATATTTTGCAAGAAATTGCTTGATTTAAGTAAACCCATGAAGATGGGTGAAATGGACTTTGTCACATTGCACACCACCTGCCTGATTGCAATTCAAGCCACATTCTTTGGTGAAAGTGTCAGTAGACGCTTATGTCAAGAGCAAGCATACCCTTGTCCTTTATCTACATGCACATACTTTCCAGTGGCTGTCCAGTTAATTCCAAATCCTGCCTCCTTAATTTGGGGGTCACTGAAATGTATTTCATTACCCTATTACTAGTACTAGTTAACATTGTCCTCTACTGGCCGATGTGTTTGCCCTTCATCAACTTGGGAAGGTGGGAAAAAGGCTTAAATATTTTGAACATTTTTGTTTTGTGTGGATTTTGTTTACAGGTCGGGGGAAAAAAATCAGTTTTCATTAAAGGAAAGTATGATATTGTGGGGTAAAAGAAGTAAAATACTGCAGACTCTTACTTAATAGGATCATTTCCTACTGGTTGCATACATTCTACCATCTTTAGAGTAAGGGGGAAACATAAATATGAATGAGACGCAGAATTTGGACTCAGAAGACCTTGCTTTGTTTGCCGCAAGCTTGTTTACACTGCTGCCTCTGTTCAGCTGAGAGACAGCTGTGCGTTCATCCAAATAATCCAGCATAATCACTACTTTCCCTCAAGCTGAACTCATTTTCTAAATTTGAGGTCAGATTTTGATATAGGTGAAGAAGAGGTTATCCCTTTAATCTTCTGTTTCCAGATCTTAACACAGAAAAAGAACCTTCTGCACTGATCTGGCCTTTTTTGACTAGATTCACTGCTCCAGAAAGTTGTAATGAATTCACAATATTCTTATATCCATGCATTAACGCTTTCCTGCAATTTTTGTATTATGTTTATTTAAAGGGAAAATATGTAAGTATGAAATATTGGAGGTTTTTTGATGAAAAATATATTCCCAGCATCACTGGTGTGATAGCCACACTTTATAGCCCTAATATTGAACAGTCAAAAATTCAAAGAAATTCCAAACTGACACCCATGACTTACTTACAATTAATTGCATGTAACATTAAAGGAATAGACATAAATGTGATTCATGCAGATACTCATTTTAGCATTCCATGAAACACTTATGAATTGCATCCAAAGCCCTACCTGGATGTCCATTTTTAATGTTTGTCACCAGCTGCACAAGGATTTTTCACATTCATGCCTAAGTTTGCCTTCCACTTCGTTTTGTGTCCAGTTGAGGATTAACTTTTAAGCATATAGACTTTTTATAATCTTGTATCGCTTTAAGGTTTTCTGAGCCCTAGCTTCTGGAGTCTTTCCCAAATATATTAAGGCTCCAATGTGTTGAGTGGATCAGCCTAATCCGTCTATTAATCTCCCCCTTCTTTTGGCTTTGAATATGTATTAACCTTGTGCTTCAAGTGACTAAAAATAGATTCCATACTTGATGCATGTGACACAATGAAATGAAGCAAGATAGCAAGGAATACAGGAAGGGCAGAGGTCACATAATGGATTTACAGGAGTTCTGACAGGAACTGAAATGAGGATAAGCTTTTCCTCCCATTCACAAACTACTGTATATTATTTTCAAAAATGTACTTGTTAGGTGCACTTGAACAAAAGAAAATAAGAAGCAAACTGCTGAAAGAACTTAGCACGTCCAGCATTGAGTACGGAGGGAAAAGAATTGTTAACATTTTAGGTCCCTGCTTATCACCCTCCAGCCTGTCTGCACCTTCACTCATCTGCCTCTTTCCTTTTTTACCATGTCTGTTTTTATAGTTCACCAAAGGGCCATTTCTGTGCAGTACTGTATATGAAATGTTAAATACCAGAGGGCATAGTTTAAAGGTTAGAGGGGGAAAGTAGAAATGCGATGTGCAAGGCAACTTTTTTTGCATGTCGAAGTAATGTCTGAAACATGCTGCTGGGAAGGTGATATTAGCAGCAATGTTTAAAAGGCTGTTGAACAAGAAGGGAATGGGGGATGGATGAGATGGAATTAGTTTAATTTGGCATCAGGGTCAGCAAAGATATGGTGGGCAAAGTTCCCTTCCTTGCACTGCACTATTCTATGTTCTGCCCCTGTCTCTCGTCTCCACCACTCTCACTCCTCCAGCCCTGCTGGCACTTTGGCCCATCATCCCTCACTTCTCCTCAGTCCACCTATCACCTACTAGCTCCTATCTCACTCTTCTCCCTCTGCTCTCTATACCACTTTTAGCTCCAGCTTCCAGCACCTGTGGCCTTGTGTCTCCATGGAAAGTAAGGCTTTGCACAGCTTTTAAGATTTAGATTTTTTTCTGACTTTACCACTGCATCAAAGAAACCAAACACTGCCAATTTACGTACAGCAAAAGTTTATACCATGAGGAAAAACCTCAAAACCATTTTATTGATCATTTTGGGGAAATTATCACCAAATTAAACTTCACCACATTAACCACAAATGCAATTTAAATACATGCTTGCTTAATCTCACCTTGTCCAAACCAATATTATACAACACAACTCGTATTTGACACATCCATCAGTTTAAGGAGACTAAATTAAGACCATAAGACAAAGGAGCAGAAGCCAGCCACTCAGCCCATTGAGTCTGCTCTGCCATTTTATCATGAGCTGATCCATTCTCCCATTTAGTCCCACTCCCCTGCCTTCTCACCATAACCTTTGATGCCCTGGCTACTCAGATACCTATCAATCTCCGCCTTAAATACACACAATGACTTGACCTCCACTGCCGCCCGTGGCAACAGATTCCACAGACTCACCACCCTCTGGCTAGAAAAGTTTCTTCGTACCTCTGTTCTGAATGGGCACCCTTCAATCCTTAATTCATGCCCTCTTGTACTAGACTCCCCCATCATGGGAAACAACATTGCCACATCCACTCTGTCCATGCCTTTCAACATTCGAAATGTTTCTATGAGGTCCCCCTTCATTCTTCTCAACTCCAAGGAGTACAGTCCAAGAGCGGTCAAACGTTCCTCATATGTTAACCCGCTCATTCCCGGTATCACTCTAGTAAATCTTCTCTGAACCCTCTCCAATGTCAGCACATCCTTTCTTAAATAAGGAGCCCACAGTACTACAAGTGAGATCGTACCAGCGGCTTATTGAGCCTCAACATCACATCTCTGCTCCTATACTCTATTCCTCTAGAAATGAATGCCAACTTTGCATTCACCTTCTTCCCCACCGACTCAACCTGGAGGTTACCCTTAAGGGTATCCTGCATGACGACTCCCAGGTCCCGTTGCATCTCAGAACTTTGAATTCTCTCCCCATTTAAATAATAGTCTGCCCGTTTATTTCTTCTACCAAAGTGCATAACCATACACTTTCCAACATTGTACTTCATTTGCCACTTCTTTGCCCATTCTTCCAATCTATCCAAGTCTCTCTGCAGACTCTCTGTTTCCTCAGCACTTCCGGCCCCTCCACTTATCTTTGTATCATCAGCAAACTTAGCCACAGAGCCATCTATTCCATAATCCAAATCATTGATGTACAATGTAAAAAGAAGCGGCCCCAACACGGACCCCTGTGGAACACCACTGGTAACCGGCAGCCAACCAGAATGGGATCCCGTTATTCCCACTTTCTGTTTCCTGCCAATCAGCCAACGCTCTATCTACGTATGTAACTTTCCCGTAATTCCATAGGCTCTTATCTTGTTTAGCAGCCTCATGTGCGGCACCTTGTCAAAGGCCTTCTGAAAATCCAAATACACAACATCCACTGAATCTCCCTTGTCTAGCCTACTTGCGATTTCCTCAGAAAATTGCAATAGGTTTGTCAGGCAGGATTGTCCTTTAAGGAAACCATGCTGTGTTCTGCCTATCTTGTCATATGCCTCCAGGTACTCCCTAACCTCATCCTTGATAATCGACTCCAACAACTTCCTAACCACTGATGTCAAGCTAACAGGTCTATAATTTCCTTTTCGCTTCCTTGCCCCCTTCTTAAATAGCGAAGTGACATTTGCAATCTTCCAGTCCTCCGGAACCATGCCAGAACCTATTGACTTTGGAAGATCATCGCTAATGCCTCTGCAATCGCCACAGCTACTTCCTTCAGAATATGAGGGTGCATTCCATCTGGTCCGGGAGATTTATCTACCCTTAGACTATTTAGCTTCCTGAGTACTTCCTCTGTCGTAAGTGTGACTGCGCACACTTCTCTTCCCTGCCACCCTTGAGTGTCCAGTATATTGCTGATGTCTTCCTCTGTGAAGACTGATGCAAAATACTCGTTCAGTTCCTCTGCCATCTCCTTATCTCACATTACAATTTCTCCAGCATCATTTTCTATCGGTCCTATATCTACACTCACCTGTCTTTTACTCTTTATATACTTGAAAAAGCTTTTAGTATCCTCTTTGATATTATTTGCCAGATTCCTTTCATGGTTCATCTTTTCCCTCGTAATCACCTTCCTAGTTTCCTTCCATAAGGTTTTAAAAAACTTCCCACTCCTCTGTCTTCCCACTAATTTTTGCTTCCTTGTATGCCCTCTCTTTTGCTTTAACTTTGGCTTTGACTTCTCTTGTCAGCCACAGTTGCATCCTTTTTCTATTCGAAAATTTCTTCTTCTTTGGAACATACCTGTCTTGCGCCTTCCTCACTTCTCGCATAAACTCCAGCCACTGCTGCTCTGCCGTACTTCCCGTCAGTGTCCCTTTCCACTTAACTTTGGCCAGTTCCTCTCTCATGCCATTGCAATTTCCTTTACTCCACTGAAATACTGACACATCAGATTTCGGCTTCTCTTTCTCAAATTTCACAGTGAACTCAATCATGTTATGATCACTGTCTCCTAAGGGTTCCTTCACCTCAATCTCTCTAATCACTTCTGGTTGATTACACAATATCCAATCCAGTACAGCCGATCCCCTAGTGGGCTCAACAACAAGCTGTTCTAAAAAGCCATCTCGCAGACAATTCTACAAATTCTCTCTTTTGAGATCCAGTGCCGACCTGATTTTCCCAATCCACTCGCTTGTTAAAACCCCCACAATTATCATAACACTGCCCTTCTGACAAGCCTTTCTATTTTCTGTTGTAATTTGTAGTCCACATCCCTGCAGCTGTTTGGAGGCCTGTATATAACTGCCATCAGGGTCTTTTCACCCCTGCGATTTCTTAGCTCAACTCATAAAGATTCTGCACCTTCAGATCCTCTGTCACCTCTTGCTAATGATTTAATATCATTTCTTACCCATAAAGCCATGCCACCCCCTCTGCCTTCCTGCCTATCCTTCTGATACACCATGTATCCTTGGACGTTCAGCTCCCAGAGACATGCATCCTTTAACCACGTCTCAGTGATGGCCACAATATCATACCTGCCAATCTGTAGCTGTACAACAAGATCATCCACCTTATTCCTTATGCTGTGTGCATTTAAGTACAACACCTTAAGTCCAGTATTTGGTACCTTTTGCTTTGATTGCACTGCAACTCATCCCAATAGCTGCAAACTTGCCCCATCACCTGCCTGAACTTCCTGACATCTTTACTGCTCACCATCTTAGATTTATTTCTGTTTTCCCCCTCCTCTGCTCTATCATTCCGGTTCCCATCCCTCTGCCAAATTAGTTTAAACCCTCCCTAACAGCTCTATTAAACCTTCCCGCCAGGATATTGGTCCCCTTCAGGTTCAGGTGTAACCCGTCCTTTTTGAACAGGTCATACTTCCCCCAGAAGAGATCCTAATGATCCAAGAATCTGAAGCCCTGCCCCCTGCACCAGTCTCTCAGCCACACATTCATCTGCCTGTTCCTACTATTCTTGCCCTCACTAGCACATGGCACAGGTAGCAATCCTGAGATTACTACCCTGGAGGTCCTGCTTCTCAGCTTCCTTCCTAACTCCCTGAATACTCTCTTCAGGACCTCCTCCCTTTTCCTATCTATGTCATTGGTACCAACATATACCAAGATAGCTGGCTGCTCGCCCTCTCCCTTCAGAATATTCTGGACCCGATCCGAGACATCCCATCACGTGGCACCTGGGAGGCAACACACCATGCGGGTATCTCTATCAGGCTCACAGAATCTCCTGTCTGCTCCCCTGACTATGGAACCCCTATGACTACCGCATTCTTCTTCTCCCTCCTTCCCTCCTGCACAACAGCGCCAGGCTCAGTGCCAGAGACCCAGTCACCGTGGCTGTCCCGTCAGGTCATCTCCCTCAACAGCATCCAAAACGAGATACTTGTTGCTGAGGGGGGCAGCCACAGGGGTGCTCTCCACAATCCAGGCATTTTCCTTCCCTCTCCTGACAGTCACCCAGTTTTCTGACCCCTGTAGCCTAGGGATGACTACCTCCCTGTAGCTCCTGTCTATCACCTCTTCACTTTCTCTAATAAGCAGTAGGTCATCAAGCTGCTGCTCCAGATCCCCAACACGGTCTCTGAGGAGCTGCATCTCGGTGCACCTGGCGCAGATGTAGCCATCAGGGAGGCTGGAGGTCACCCAGGATTCCCACATCTGACACCCTGAACAAAGCACTAACCCTGCAGGCATGATACCTAATTCTACAGGAATGAAACAAGGAAAAATAAGTCTATTCACCCACTTACCTTGCCAAACACACAAGCTTTTTAAACCATTAGATTGTACCGTTAGCTGTGCGAGCCCTGCTGTTCCTCTGTCTGCCCGGGCTGATTCGCCGGCAAGGGGAGAAAAAGAGTTGGTGCCTCTCTCGCCTCTTCCTGTTACCGCCTAAGCCTGTTGAGCTAAAGCCCTACAATCTGATGCCACTCTGCTGCCTGCTCTGACCGCTGCCCACTGTGTAGTGTGGTCTCCTTTTTAGACTCTCCACGCTGCCCTGTCTATGTCACGTGCCTGCGCAGTCTCATCCTTCTTGTACTCGAAGAAATTTTTTTAAAAAACTGCCTTCCTTCAGAATTTAGCTCTCACGCCGCCTTTCATGTCCCGATCCAAAAAATTAACTTCAAATTTAGGCAAAATGAACTGCAAACAAGATCCACTGCCTAGAACATTTGACACAATCTGAAGCAATCATTGTCTATTCTATTTTGGTGAGTGACCACAGTTTAACATATAAATTTTAACTTGCTAGGCTTTTCATCATTCATAATAATTGCTTTGAATGGCATTGTTTATGGAGTAGAAACATTATCTTACTTGTTCTAAATTCATACATCTCTGTGACATGTTACAAATCAAAATATACTCAGTACATCATGACAGCTCTTAACAGTCACTGCACCTGCTATTGCTCAATAAACTCTTTCAGTACCACTCTATTCTACAAACGTTTGTATATTAATACCATTTTATTTCTAGTTCCAGAAATTGAGATAAGTAATAAATTACATGGGCATTCATTTTGCAGAGAAAATGCTCTATTTCATGAACAACTATTGCCAGGAATATAGTGTGAACTCCCTAAATATAAAAAATGATATAACTGCCAAGACATAGCCGGACCTTTCTTCACAGAAGCCTTAAGTGATCAGCAGACAATTTTTAAAAAAATATGTTGTGTCTTTTCTTAAATTCCCACAACCAGCTTGCTGAATATTCACATTTACTTTCAATTTACAGTTCATGACAGATCTTGCTTGTTCCATGATCAGTGTACCATTAAGCGGCATATGTTCACTCTGACTCTGTCAAATCCACTTTGTCAATACACGATTGAGATCTTCATTTTTTGCTTTGTGCAATGTGCATCTATTTTTCATTAACTTCTGTTCATTACATATGTAAAGTCACTTCTCAGAACTGTCTGTGGTGCACAAAGTTCTGCACATCACCTGGGAGCCTTCCCAGCACCTGGTGGAATTTTCCATTTGTGACGCCATGTCAGCACTCAAAAAACACATCGGGTTTTGGAGGTTTTTGGATTTTGGAATTTTGGGTAAGGGTTACTTAACCTGTATTATGAGTCTAATATTTAATTAAGTCATAGACTTGCATAATAAGAGAGTAATAGAGCACAGAAATAGGCTCATTAGCCCACTGATTCTGCGTTTATTCATCATAATTATGCAAACAACATCAAGGTGCATTTTTCTGATTTCAGAATAAAATCACTTTACACCTTTTTATTAATGGTAAGCATCTGCATACATTTTCAACTTATTAATTGTATTATGCCAGAACAAAACTTGCAAGCAATAAGGAATTTGGCAATGTACCATTTCACTATTAGAGAAACAAGGTCATAATATTCAAACTAGTTGGCACAGTGCTGAGGGCTGAAGGTGCTGTTCCTTAGCTCTACGGTTCCTGTTCCAACAGTAAATAGTTTGCTTGACACACCAGACCCCAGGCATTAATCTGTGTTATTGTTACCACTGTGATACTTGGAAACAAAAAATATAAATCACAAAGTTCTTATTTGTGTAAAGGGTTGAACATAACTAAATGATTTCAATTTGGTCAAAATCTAAATATTACATGATGAGCCTGAATTAATTCAATTTCTATTACTTTACATTCAAGATTCAAAAGACCACACGGCTGTTATTCTTTGGATAATTTTCCTTCCCTTTCTACCATCTCTAGCACTAACAATACTTATAAGATTACTGAGATGTTCCTTTGCAACAGGCAAAATTTGTTCATGCCAGTGATTCTGCTAAGGTACACAAAACAGAGCAGTTCAGATCCCGTTAGTGTTCTTCATTGCTTCTTAGAATTTCTGGAGGCTAAATTGAAAAGCTTCTGAAAGTGGGTGATGAGATAGTGATATCCAATTAACCTTCAATCGTTGGTTGTAATGCTGGCTATGCACCAGCTTCATATTGCTTGCCTATTGCGGAATCATTACATAGTGCTAAATTCACCGTATATTGTTTTCATGTCAGGTTCAGGACAGCTATTACCCCTCAGCCATAAGGCTCTTAAACCAAAGGGGATATCTTCACTCAATTTCACTTGCCCCATCACTGAAATGTTTCCACAACCTATGTACTCACTTTCAAGGACTCTTCATCTCATGTTCTCAATATTTATTATTTATTATTAATATTTCAATCTTTTTGTATTTGCACAGTTTGTTGTCTTTTGCACACTGGTTGAAGGCCCAAGCTGGTACAGCCTTTCATTGATCCCATTATGACTATTATTCTATTATGAATTTACTGAGCATGTCTACAAGAAAACGAATCTCAGGGTCGTATATGGTGACATATGTACTCTGATAATAAATTTACTTTGAACTTTGAACAAAAGGGGCCAAATATCATAAGTGACTAGTGCCACTTGAAGCTAGCTGGCACAAATTACAGCCAACCTTGGTACTCCTAGATATCTGAAACTCACTCAGTCTTGGGAAACCTTGAAGAACAGCACCACAAAAGGGAGACATGGCTTCAAAATCTTTGGACGTGGCATTAAAGGTCTTCGCAAAGAAGCAGAAAATAAGAATGATGTTGGAGTGGGCCAGGGTAAGAGTAGGAGACTTTGGCTCAACATCCTCTGCTGTTTACAGCAAAGGCTAAGGGTTCTTCTGCTTCATTATGGAATCATTTATTTTGATTATAAAACTTAGGCTTGATAGGTTACAAGCAAAAGTATAACAACCTTGGTGAGAAGAGACTGCAAAAATGACCTAGGTGACTGAGAAACTCTAAGGTTTCAGAAAGGAGGAGCAAGTAAGTGCTGGTAAGCTTTTTTTGTTGTTGTCTATAAATCCTTGGGCCTTAATTCAGTGTAGGCAGGATGATCATTAGGGTGATGGAATACTCCGCCTGTAAGATGTGAGATTTCAGAGTACACAACAGTCTCCCAAATGACTACATCTGCAGGAAGTGCATCCGACTTCAGCTCCTCACTGACCAGGTAAAGAAACAAGAGACAGAACTAGGAAAGAGACTGGCATGGATAGCAGAGTGGCTGACACACAGGAGGCAGTGAGTAGGAATAAAAGAGGCCTTTTCTAGTTGGTTGCCTGATGGAATATCTCTCAGGTTATTGAGAGAGGCAAGAGAAGAGATATCTGGCGCCTTGACCAATATCCTTGTGTCCTCTCTAGCCAGTGGTGATGTGTCAGTGGACCGGTGAGTAGCTAATGTTGTTCCATTTATTGGGAAGGGAACAACATTAATTGGGATGGGAGGTTCATGCAGAAGATTAAGATTCATGGGATTCATGGTAAATTGTAAGTAGGGTGCCATGCACAATTCTGATTTGATGGAGACAGACGTGAGAAGCACAGAGGAACATCTGGAGAAATTTCTGAAATGCCCGGTTCGCTGCCACTGCTACTGTGCGATAGAGAATCTCTGGAGAGAAGGCCCCAAAATCCCTGGCTTTGCCTGCTGCTGGCAACCGAGGCTGGGGTTGAAGTGTTCGGCAGAGATGGTGCTCGGTACTTGGTGTCGGAGGGCTGGTCGGAGACTCGAAGTTTTCGGACGACTCAGAGTCGTACTGTGGTCGGGCATGGCAGGGAGAGTTTTCTTCCTTCTCCCGTCTGCGTGAGATGTGGGACTTTCGAGAGACTTTCAACTTTTTTTTACTGTGGCCATGGCCAGTTCTTCATCAAGTTATGGTATTGTTGCGCTGTTGTAACTATATGTTATAATTATGTAGTTTTTGTTAGTTTTTCAGTCTTGGTCTGCTCTGTGTTTCTGTAGTATCACACTCTGGTGTATGCATTACTAAATGACAATAAAAGAGAACTGCGTGTCCTCATAATCTAATCTAATCTAAGTTGGCCATTTGGATTCAGAACTGGCTTGTCCATAGAAGACAGAGGGTGGTAATCAAATGGGACTTATTCTACCACGATTAGTCTGTGATTAGTGGTGTTCTGCAGGGATCTGTACTGGAACCTCTGCTGTTTGTGATGTACTGTATATAAATGATCCAGTTGAAAACGTAGATTAGATTAGATTCAATTTTATTGTCATTGTGCCGAGTACAAATATAAAGCCAATGAAATGCAGTTAGCATCTAACCAGAAATGCAAAGAATAGTGTTACTTACAAAATAACTGCGAATAAAAAGTGCTACAGCACACAAATATAAAAGTACTGAGACAGTACAATATGGGTGCAATATTGCTTAGTGCTGTGATGTGAGGTTCAGCAGGGTCACAGTCTCAGGGAAGAAGCTCTTCCTGTGCCTGCTGGTGCAGGAGCGGCGGCTCCTGTAGCACCTACCGGATGGGAGGAGAGTAAAAAGTAAGAAGTCCATGATGCATCCTTGATAGTGCTTTTCGCCCTGCCCAGGCAGCGTTTATGGTAGATGTTCTCAATGGTAGGCAATCGGGTGCCGATAATCCACTGGGCAGTTTTCACCACAAGCTGGAGTGCTTTGTGGTCCGATACGGGACAATTGCCATACCACACTGAGATGCAGTTGGTGAGTATGAGCATACTAAGCTAGGTTACTAAGTTTGCAGATGATACGAAGATTGGCAAAGAATACAGCGGGACATAGATGAGTTGCAGATATGGGCGGAGAAATGGCAAATGGAGTTTAACCAGGCCAACCATGAAGTGTTGCACCTTTGTAGGTCAAATATAGACAGTACACTATTCGGTGTTGATGAGCAGAGGGATCTTAAGGTCCAAATTCATAGCTCCCTGAATGTGACTACAGAGGTTGACAGGGTGGTTAAGAAGGCATACTGCATATTTGCCTTTATCAGTCAAGGCACTGAGTTCAAAAGTCAGCAAGTTATGTTGCAGCATTATAAAACTCTAGTAACGCTGCATCTAGAGTATTCCATACAGTTTTAGTCTTCCCATTACAGGTGTCCCCCACTTCTCGAACGTTCGCTTTATGAAACCTCGCTGTTATGAAAGACCTACATTAGTTCCTGTTTTCCCTAACAGTAGGCGTTTTCACTGTTACAAAAAAAGGCAGCGCACACCCCAAGCAGCCAAGCTCCTCCCCCAGAACTGCATTCTCGCCGGCATTGCTTAAACATGTGCCTGTGAGCAGCCGTTAGCAAGATGAGTTCAAAGGTATCGGTAAAGCCTAGAAGAGCTCATAAGGGTGTTACACTTAGTGTAAAACTAGACATAATTAAGCGTTTCGATCGTGGTGAACGAAGTAAGGACAAAGTGAGTTTGGCTTGTGGAAGTTGACGAAGATGATGTCGAAGAGGTTTTGGCATTCCATGACCAAGAACTGATAGATGAAGAGCTGATGCAATTGGAAGAGGAAAGGATAACAATCGAAACCGAATGCAGTAGCGAATGTACCAAAAGTGAAGTCATCCAGGAACTGATCATGAAGCAACTGCATGAGATTTTGGCTATAATGTTTACAGAAAAGTACGACTTTAGTTTTGAAAGGGTATGTAGGTTTAGGGCAAATTTGCAGGATGGTTTAAGTCAGGGGTCCCCAACCTTTTCTGCACTGTGGACCAGTTTCATATTGACAATATTCTTGCGGACCGGCCGACCCGGGTGGGTGGGGGGGCAGGTATGGTTGCCAACGGACAAGAGTAGCAGTCAAATACATTGTGTTTACACCAAAAAAGACTACAATGACCATGAAGCCTTGCGCGGGCACCAGTACGCATGCATGTCGTGACCTGCCGATTTTCTTTCCCCTGCAAATCCTTTTTGGCGATTCTGTTCGGGGGGGGGGGGTATCAACCACGACCGGAATATAGGTGATAAGTGGCTAATACTCTCAATTTCGTTTCTAAAAGGGTTTATCTAACGAATTTAATATTAAACACACAGCGCATATTTTCCTTGCATGAATATAGTGATAAGTCAATTATCAGGGGAGCTTGAAGTAAGTGTTGAACGAACTTCCAGTAGAAGTGGCAGAAGCAGGTTCGATATTATCATTTGAAGAAAAATTGTACAGGTATATGGACAGGAAAGGAATGGAGGGTTATGGGCTGAGTGCAGGTCGGCAGGACTAGGTGAGAGTAGCGTTCGGCACGGACTAGAAGGGCAGAGATGGCCTTTTTCCGTGCTGTAATTGTATGCAAGTCAATATCATCATAACATTTAAAGTAACATTTGGATATTAAAGACACAGCACATATTTTCCCCATATGAACATATAAAATCATTGCAACACACCAATATCGCTGAATCAGTGGGAGTCCTGGGCTTGTTTCCCTGCAACAAGGTGGTCCTATCGAGGGCTGATGGGAGACAGCGATACTCGAAGAGGGTTCCTTATGTCCAGTCTATTCCACCATTTAGTTTTCCTTGCATTCATTGCAGAAAACTCCGCTTCTCAGAAAAATGTTGGAAATGGAAGCAACGTTTTCAGTGCTTTTGTGGCTATCTCAGGATATTTAGCCTTGACTTTGATCTAGAATGCCGACAGAGATGTTATGTCAAACATACTTTTCAGCCCGCTGTCATTTACAAGCTCGAGGAGTTGACCTCTTTCCCGCGCTGACATGGATGACGCACGGGTAATGACCGCGCATGCGTAATGGCTCAACAGTGGCCGTGACCGGGAATGAGGAAAGGTCCAGCTGACTCCTATCGGCAAATCACATCGTTTCCTCGCGGCCCAGTAGCACACGCTTTGCGGCCCGGTACCAGTCCGCGGCCCAGTGGTTGAAGACCGCTGGTTTAAGTGCTTACAAAGAACTGTATGATAGAAGAATGCGCGAGGCTAAGCAGTCAAGCATACCGTCTTTTTCAAGCCTTCCACATCAGCCACAGCAGATGACGAACCTCGACCTTGGACATTGAGGCAGGCAGACATAGAAAAGGATGACCTGCCTGCCCTGATGGAAACAGACGACGATGAGATGACACCACAGTGTCCCAGCACCCCCACCCCCGGGCCGCGTACCGATATATTGCTGTGGAGAATGCAGCGGTAGCCGGGACACACCTAGCACATCTTCAAGAAAAAAAGCCGAAATAAACGAGCTAATTAATTAGGTGCCGCTCGGCACGTAAATGTCGGCCCAGATCAGAGGCGATTGCCGATTGCGTCGCCTCTGATCTGGGCCGACATTTACGTGCCGGACGGCACCTAATTAATTAGCTTGTTTATTTCGGCTTTTGTCTTAAAGATGTGCTGGGTGCACCCCAGCTACTGCTGCGTTCTCCACGGATCGGTATCGGTTCACTGCCCGGAGGGTGGGGGCCACTGCACCACCGCAACCTCCGACAACTCAGCCTCACACACCATCATCAGTGTGCTTAGCACTGTCTTCCCAATTTCGATAAGTGATACTACACTGTACATACACTATTTCTACTTTATATAGGCTGTGTATTTTTATGCGTTATTTGGTATAATTTGGCAGGTTCATAGCTAAAAGGTTACTGGAGAGTGTTTCTGCCGACAGTGCTTGCATGAGATTTTTGCTACGGTGAACAGTGTGGCAATGATTGTGGAAAAGTATTTCTATTTTATATAGGCTGTGCATTTATCATATCGTTCCTGCTTTTATTATATGTTACCGTTATTTTAGGTTTTATGTGTTATTTGGCATGACTTGGTAGGTTATTTTTTGGGTCTGGGAATGCTCACAAATTTTCCCCGTATAAATAAATGGTAATTGCTTCTTCACTTTACAACATTCCGGCTTACGAATCATTTCATAGGAATGCTCTACCTTCGGATGGCAGGGGAAACCTGTATAGGAAAGATGTTGAGGTTTTGTTTTAAGAGGGCACTGAAGACGTTTACCTGGATTAGAGTGCGTATGCTACAATGAGAAGATGGACAAACTTGGGTTGTTTTCTCTGAAGCGGCAAAAGCTGAGGGGAGATCCAATAGAGGTTTATGAGATTGAGTGGCTTTGATAGAGTAGACAGACAGTATCTTTTTCCCAGGGTTGAAATATCTAATACCAGAGGGTATGCATTTAAGGTGAGAGGGAGTAATTTCAAAGGAGATGTGAGGGGCAAATTTTGTTTTCTTTTACATAGAGAGTGGTGGGTGCCTGGAATTTGCTGTCTGGGGTGGTGGTAGAAACTTTTATGAGACATTTGAATAGACACATGAATGTAAAGGAAATGGATGGAAATAGTCATTGTGTAGGCAGAGAGGATTAGTTTAGTTGGCCATTTGATTACTGATTCAATTGGTTCAGCACAACATTGTGGGTTAAAGGACCTATTCCCATGTTGTACTGTTTTATGTTTAATGTGCTATATGCTCTATTCAGAGGTGGTCAGGATGACCACTGCACATGAACAGTGAAGCAGTGGGTAAAGACTTGTGGCCTGGTGAATGCAAAGCATCAGACTCAATGGAACTCAAAGCCATGCTGCATGGAGTTTGCTTGCTCTGAACATGACCAAAGTCAGTGGTCCATTATCATCTCCAACCAAATGTATCAAATAAAAACTGAACACATAAACACATCACAGCCCCCTCCCCACATTTTGCTCATCATGACCACTACTTTATACATTCAACCATGATCTCCACAACACCCGAACACTGGATAGTGTTCACAAGCATCCCTCTCCCCACTCTCTCTATCGCCATACAGAATGCTGCAAAATTGCAGACAACAGCACTTAGTTAGCTGGGAAAATGTGACTGGATCTCTGAAGGATATTGCCAACCTTAATTGGTCCTGTCATTGCAGATGGAATTCAAAAATATTTTATGCCACCCCCAGCCTTCCACTGCTCCCAATGCATGAAACTTTTTACTCATCCCACTCTCCTGTTTCCTCCAAGAGGACCACAACCTTGCCGTGGTTGGGAGGATTGTGTGCCTCAATGACCCGCAGGGCTATGTTGGTTGGAGTCAGGGCTTTATTCTTTGTCTCTTGTTTGGGTCATTCATCCCAAACAGGTCAAAGGGTAGAGGATAGACTAAGAGTGGCCTACCGGTCCTCCAAGTTCAGGGGTTCAACTCAGGGCTAACAACCCTGACCGGTAAGACAAAATTGTTACGGAAACAGCAATGAAAGATCCTTCTCCATCTGAGTGTGATGGTATGCCACAATCTCTACCTGGGGCTTGCATGATTGACAGTGGTGGAAAAAAATCGAGAGGAAGCTACTGATATGATGAAGGAAGCCCTTGACCCTGGCAGAGATGGGGGGCCTTCATTGCTGCCCTAAGTGCCAGCAGCATAGCAGGCAGTAATTACTTTCCTCTCTACATACACAGTATATTTTTTCCCCCAGAGTTATAAGCTGAAGATGGGATAAGCATGCATTTGTTACTATCCACCCTCCCCAGAACCAGATACTGTGTTGTTCTCTTTTCAGATGACCAAGAGATGAAAGGACAAAGAGTCAGAGATTAAACTATCGATCAGTTAAACAACTGAGAAAACCGCACTTTGTACTCTCTTATTGGGAGATCAAGTATAATTGTCCTGCATCATGACAGAAGGAAACAGCAGCACAGATGCCCAGAAGTTGAGGGATGCTGCAGATGGGTATATAAGGAAGACAACTGATAAGTAAGCACATTAAAACACACCGTTAGGTGTTCCACTAAGACCGACTACAACATTAAGGACAAGATCAGTGGGCTTTACATGGAATTTGAAGCCTATCGTGTGGAGAACATAGAAGACTTGCATTTTGCACTCAAATTACTTTCCTTTCGTGATCCTCTTTGCAAGAACCTAACAAAACATTGCAAAATCTTTCCCCAGTGTTCCTAACCGCATTGTTACCTCATGTCCTCAAGTGGCTGCAGAAGTGCCCCAGTCCAAACTGCGTAGAAATGTAACAGCTTGATGTCCTCAGAAACTTCAGGAGGTTGTTTGAAAATTTTAACTCATTTAAAAATATTTACAACATTTTTTAAATGAACAAGATATTGGGGAGATTAACATTGTGTTGATAGATAAAAGTGAGTTGAAGAAAGATCTGCAAATGGCAGGCTGGCAAGCATCAAATTAGCTTGTGACCTCATGATTTGGCCATCTTGCATACTTCCCATAAGCACAAGTTGTGAACACTGCATGACTCCACCAAACTATCATCCATTTGCATCAGATACTCTATTGCAATTGTTTCAGCACACACCAAATCTGCGAGGCAGAGTTTTGTTGCCTCCTGCTTTGATTCTCTACTGGAATTCAATGTAAGAATTCAGAGTGCAAATAGCATTGCTTTCCTAAACAGTACAGTCCTATATATAGGACAAGTAATGGTGTTGTTTATTTTTTGGGTTTCTCAAATATATGTTTTTAAACTTGGTGATTATAGCCCTCATGGTTTCCAAATTTAATGTGACATGAACACTATAATTTTGCAATGTGTTATGAAAGTTCTTACAGATATTTCTGGGCAAGATTGTTGGATTACTTTATTGTGGAAGTGTACTTCAGTTGCAACTTACTTTGATCCTGTTTCATACTGCAGCAATCTAATTCATGTCACATTAGCAACAACAACATTCTTTTATTTAATAAAGATGAATATAGCACCTACCTCTGATTACCACACAGGAGCATTAACAAATAAACCTTGATGCAGAGTCACAAGTGGAGGTATAAGACAGCTGTCTTTGGGAAGTAGGAGGGTTGAAAGGAGAGTTTGAAAGTTGAGGAGTTCACACAGGGAATTCCAGAGCTAAAGAATGTTAACAGCTGTGTCTTCAGATGCAAAAGAGAAGAGCATTTACTACATATCATAGCATTACAAAGATTTCCTCTCTCTCTGATTTCTTTCTTATTACAGTACATAGAATGAATTTACTCAGCCCTTCTGGTTCATACTGGACCTCAGCACCTTAATCCCATCAGACATCCTGCCCTCTCCCATCAACTCATCTTGGGTCGTTTACCTGTAACCTGCACCAATGGAGAATTTATAATAGACTATGAACTTACTAGCACATTTTATACAAAAAAAGATAAATACAAACAGTACAAGGAGGAGGGGTCAAGGCAACTATGCTTCAGACACAGTAGTTCACAAAGTGTTGCACACCACTGCCCCCTCCTCCACTCCAGAAAATGACCTTTCCAGGTGAGTCTGCACAATTCATTGTTGCAGTCATACCCAACACAATATGAGCACTTCTGATCACAATACTGCAGGTCATAGTTCAGTTCAAGCTATCTGAATTAGAAAGAGACCTTGTGGGTTATAAAATTATTACCCCCCCCCCCAAAATAAGTAAGGTTTGTATGTGTCTGCATGCATTGCACTTGTTTGCAGAGAAAGAATGAGTACGTGGAAGGGACGAAACAAGATAGCAGAAAAAAAAAGGAACAATGGAATAGCAAAGAAAAGGCATGGGAAGATATTCAAGAATATTATGGAACAGGAAAATAGAACCTGAATAATTGTTGCAGTCTTAGACCCAACAATTGCAGTATGAGTGTAGCTGGTTTAACCACTTGTTCTGGAGCACATATAAAATGCCCAAAGAAGGGAAAAAACAAATGGTAAATTGTAATGTATTAAATTAAAACAATTTTAAAGAAGCACACTACTATTCATTAATTAAATTCATAAATAGAGGAAAATAAAGTCTTAGTTAATTTTTCCTTTTAGTCAAGTAGAGTTATCTTTTCAAAACAAGAAAGCAGAAAAACATAAGGAACAACGGAATACATAGTACACAGTAACGTTATTGCTTTGAATAAGATAATTCCACTTGACTAAAAGAAAAGATACACTAAGGATTTATTTTCCTCTATTTATGAATTTAATCAATGAATAGCAGTGTGCTTTCAATTAATTATTCTACTTTTAAAATGTTTTAATTTAAATTTTAAAAAATGTACCTTAACACCAGAAACATTTAAAACAGTGATAAAACCCTCTGTCTGAAGGAAGCTATCAAACGCCACCAGAGGAGTGCTAGAGTCAGGGCTTAAATTTCTGTGACTCTTTGGTGAGGCATACTTTCCAGTTTCTAGTTTTCTTTTGTGCCTCAGGAGGTAAACATCACTACAAAAGTAGCCCAGAGACCCAATACAGGGTGCAGGTCATATCAAGAACAGCGAGCTCCAACAAATGAGATAACACGACCAAACACTTATGAGCGACGATAATGATTTGGATACTTTGAATAGCTGAGATAAGTTAAGTATTTAAAGAATTATTTTGCAAGGAATCCAATCAACTGTTCTTGCAAATGAATAGACTATCCACCTTTAATGTGCCAAATGCTTCAGATTGATTAATTTACAGCATACAACTTCAGGGTTCTAAGGTTCCATTGCTTTGGACGCAACAGAACAGGAGGGATGAAAGGAGGGTGGGTGGCATTACTAGTCAGGGAAAGTGTCACAGCAGTGCTCAGTCAGGAGAGACTGGAGAACTCGTCTAGTGAGGCTTTATGGGTGGAACTGAGAAACCAGAAAGGTATGACCACGTCAGTGAGGCTATGCTACAGACCACCTAACAGTCCTAGGGATTTAGAGGAACAAATTTGCAGAGATTGCAGACTTTTGCAAGAAATACAAAGTTGTTGTGGTAGGCAATTTTAACTTTCCACATATTGACTGGGACTCCCATAGATTAAAAGGACTAGATGGGATAGAGTTTGTCAAATGTGTTCAAGAAAGTTTCCTTAATCAGTACGTAGAAGTCCCGACAAGAGAGTGTGTGATTCTTGATCTGCTATTAGGCAGGTAAAAGAAGTTTCTATAGGGGAACACCTTGCATCTGCTGAGCACAATGCCGTTAGCTTCAAGTAAATATGCAAAAAGATAGGCCTGGTCCACAGGTTGAGAATCTAAATTGGAGAAAGGCCAATTTCTGATGTATCAGAAAGGATCTGGACAGGTTGTTTCCTGGCAAAAGTGTACTTGGTAAGTGCAAGGCCTTCAAAAGTGAAATTTTATAGTACCAAGCTTGTATGTGCCTGTCAGAATAAAAGGTAAAGATAACAGGTATAGGGAACCTTGGTTTTCAAGAGATATTGAGGCTCTGGTTAAGAAGGAAAAAAAAGAGGTGCCTAGCAGCTATGGGCAAATAGAAACAAATGGGTGTTTATGGAATATAAAAATGCAAGAGAACACTTGAGAAAGGGCTAAAAGGAAGACATGAAGTTGCCCTAGCAGAGAAGGTGAATGAGAATCCCAAGGGCAAAAGGATTGCAAGGGATAAAATTGGTCCTCTGGAAGATCAGAATGGTAATCCATCAGTGAAGCCAGAAGAGATGGGGGAGATCTTAAATATTTTTTTTGCATCTGTAATTACTCAGGAGATGGACACAGAGTCTATAGAAGTGAGGCAAATTAGGGTGGATAAATCCCCAGGGTCTGACAAGGTATGCCCTTAGACCATGCAGAAAGTACAGAAATTGCCAGGGCCATAGCAGAGATATTTAAATCATTCGCGACAGGTGAGTTTCAGAGGATTGGAGAATGGCCAATGTTATTCTGCTGTTCAAGAAAGACAGCAAAGTAAACTAGTATATTATAGGCTGGTGAGCTTGACATCAGCAATGGGAAAGTTACTGGAAGGTATTCTGAGGAACTGGATACATAAATATTTGGATAGATATGGACTGATTAAGGATAGTCAGCATGGCTTTACGTGTGGTAGGTTATGTTTAATCAAATCATATAGAGTTGTCTGAGGAAGTTACAAGGAAAGTTGATGGCAAGGCAGTGGATGTTGTCTACATGGACTTTAGCAAGGCATTTGACAAGGTCCCATATGGGAGATTGGTCAAGAAGGCTTAGTTGTTTGACATTCAAGATGAGGTAGTAAATTGGATCGGACATTGGCTTTGTGGGAGGGGCCAGTGAATGGTAGTATGTGGGTGCATTTCTGACTTGAAGCCTGTGATTGCCACAGTATCGCAGGGATTGGTGCTGGGTCTGTTGTTGTTTGTCATCTAGATCAACAATATGGATAATAATGTAGTTAGCTGGATCAACAAATTTGCTGATGGCACAAAGACTGAGGACCATCATGGCTTGCCGCAGGATCTTTATCACCTACAAACATGGGCTGAAAATGACAGATCGAATTTAACGCAGATAAGTGTAAGTGTACTTCTGTAGGACCAACTAGAGTAGGTCTTACACAATTAACAGTAGGGCACTGAGGAGTGTGGTAGAACTAAAAGATCGAGGAATTTTTTTTGAAAGAGGCATCAAGTAGATAGGGTCATAAAGAAAGCTTTTGGCACATAGGCCTTCATAAATCAAAGTATTGAGTACAGGAGATGGGATGTTATGTTGAAGTTGTATAAGGTGTTGGTGAGGCTTAATTTGGAGTATTGTGTGCAGTTTTAGTCACCTCCCTACAGGAAAAATGTAAATAAGGTTGAAAGGGTACAGAGAAAATTTACAAGGATATGACTGGGACTGGAGGATCTGAGTTATAAGGAAAGTTGAATAGGTTAGGGCTTCATTCTTTGGAACGTAGAAGATTGAGGGGAGATTTGTTAGTATACAAAATTATGAGGGGTATAGATAGGGTAAATACAAGCAGGCTTTTTCCACTGAGATTGGGTGGGACTACAACTAGAGGTCATGGGTGAAGAATGAAAGTTGAAAAGTTTAAGGGGAAACATCTTCACTCAGAGGGTTGTGGAATGAGCTGCCAGCACACGTGGTGCATGCAAGCTTGATTTCAACCATTAAGACACATTTGGATTGGTACATGAATGGTAGGTGTATGGAGGGCTATGGTCCTGGTGAAGGTCGATGGAAGTGGGCAGTTTAAATGGTTTGGCATGGACTAGATAGGCCAAAGGCCCTGTTTTGCTGTGGTGCTTTTCTATGGCTCTATGACAACTGTTAGTTTCAATTGGATTCTGAAACCTGCCAAATTTGTTCTGATGGAGACACAAGCAACCGCATATACTGGAATGTGGAGCAAAAGTGCTGGAGCAACTCGGCAGGTGAAGCAGCATCGATGGAAGCAAAAGGATGAGGCCATGTATCATGATTGGAAGTGCAGAGGGAAGATAGTCACTGGGAATCAGTGTGAATCCAGAGCTGAGGGAAGTCCCAGGCACGAAATTTTCTCATGATCATGAATATTGATTTCTCTAACTTCTGGTAATTTCTGCCCCTCTCTCCTTTCTTTTTCCATTCTAGATCCTGGTCACTCCTTCTCTCCTGCTCATCACCTCCCTTTGGTTCTCCTCTTCTTTCCTTTTCTTGCATGGTCCACTGTACCCCGTTGTTAGATTCTCTCTTATCTCTTCCACCTATCCCCTCCCAGTTTCTAACTTTATCCTCCCTCACCCACCCATCTCCTCCCCCACCCCCACCATCTGGACTCACCCATCACCTACCAGCTTGTACTCATTTGCCTCTCCTCCACATTCTGTCTTCAACCCCTTTCTTTCCAGTCTTGTTTAAAGGTCTCAGCCTGAAATGACTGTTGAAACCCCTCAGTACATGCTGCCTGACTTGCTGAGTTCCTCCACCATTTTGTGCTTGTTGCACAAAAAATTTGCTCAGCTGGTACCATTTTACCACCGAAACATAATCAGGAAAGCAGAAGCAGCTGGTTTTGTGAACTCAAACATGTTCTCTGCCACTCCTCCTCTACAGACAGACTGGAGGATCAGCACCAGAATGTTTCAAGGTCTGGAATGTGGCAGTTACACTTGTCAAAATGCATGTTTAAACTAAGAAAGATTTTGAATCTATAATCAGAGATGCAAAAACAGCCTCCCGCATTGCTTGGCTGCTGTCTGCAGCTTGCACAGGAATGGAGGAAAGATATTTAGTTTGTTTTGGCATGTTAGACTGACTTGTCCTTTAAGTGCAATGACTCAACATGACCCAAGTTGCTTTGTCTCTTTGGCTCATATGATTAACACAGAGATATGAATCAGAATGACTAATCTTACATTGTGGCTGCATTCCTTAAAATCTGCACCCTGAAGCAATACATTCCTAAAGCACGAGTATATCTGCAGACAGGTCAGGTAAGAAACAGAATACACCTAAACTACAGCTCAAACTTGTGTCTCAGTTTTTTTTAAAACCATGTTTGGGCAAATTTAGTCAAAACACACAACAATGTGATGCCAAATTACAATGGGGAGGGGTTTACCACTGCCATTTTTAATTTTCTCCTGTGTGATTAGACGGATTGGTAATCCGATATTCCACTAAATGTCAAGATCAGAGGATTTCTTTTTAATAGAGTGGATTCCGGTTAATTGGGTAACATCAGGACCAGTATATTTTCGCCCAATTAAGCAGCTATCCCAATAGCCAAAGTTTCATGGAAATAATTAAAAGGTATAAAAAAGACAAAATACCATTCAACTTAGTAGTTAATTGTGAAGTAAAATGAAATACAGAACAAATTAGAACACTGCTTTCGTAATATAAAACCATATTAGTTCCTATTAGTTATCGACAGAGGAATTCATCCAGTGTACGCTGAGGTGTTTTTTTGATTGACTGTAAGTGAACAGAATCAGTGCAGATACATACTATAAATAATGGACTGCCTTCAAACAATGCTTTTGATAAAGATTTGAAGGATGTAATTATTTTCATTGTAATATTCAAAACGATTGACGATACTTTCAAATTCTTCGTAGTTCCTAACCTGAAGAAATGAAGTCATTTCATTTTTTCTCCCGGCCGTTTCTTCTATCTCCAAACCTGAATGCTTAAAATTGGGAGACTGTTGCCGAAGAGATTCTAACTAGCATCAATCGTGTGTGCTTGTGTGGCCGTTACACACCACACTGTGCTTAGAGTGAACAGTTGTAATTAGTTATTTGCATTAGTGTTTGTGTTCAAAAACAATGATTTTTGTCACTGGTAGTTGGTGAGAAATATGCAGTACAACTGTTCTGAATTGTCTTACTGCCTATTTCTCGCAAACTGGTTCCACACCTCTTGCCCCAACTTCACAACTGTCAGGAAAAGTTTGGGAAGAATTTCAAAATTTAATTAATTAAAATGTGTTCAAAGTAGCAATATTCTTTTATAAATATAAAAGCACTGTATATTTGGAAAGATAGGACACTGAATTAACGTAAGTAAATTGCACTGCCAGCCTGGCTTTCCCAAGGTCAGGAAACAAGTTTCAACTTTGAAGAGTTATATGCCTTTAGCAACAGTTTTCAAGGCATGAATTCCCACTTTGCCAGACTCTTAGTGCAGTTTATTATCTCCTCCATATCCCCAACACTTAAATTTTAGGGTTAAAGCTACTTTTAGACAAGCCAGTTCCCATTGCATTGTATTGGAAAGTGAGTGGAAGAAATCAGAAAAATTTATATTTAAAGATAACTGAAAGACCTCTCCTGAGTTAAATACAAGTCAAATAACAGGCCACAGAAAAATATTTTTGAACTGGGTAGTAGTGGGATATTATACAACTTTCAAGCCATTGGGTTCATTTATGCATCTTATGTTTTTAAATAATATTGTTAAGGGATCTTTTATATTCTTTTTAGAATTCTATTGTTTATCCTTTCAATGAAATGACTGCTTCTATCAACAAGCTTGGATTAGAAATGGGGAGAGAATGGTTTGGAGTTCATGCAAGCCCATGTTTGTGAAAAGATTGGGCGAGGAGGAGTTAAATCTCCAAACTCACTGAAGTCAACTTTCCAAGATAAGGTCCCTGAAAAATCTGACACCCAGAGATAATGGAAACAGCTATTTTAATCTGGGCAAACATGAGGAAATCTGCAGATGCTGGAATTTCAAGCAACACACATAAAATGTTGCCTCTGATCTGGGCCAACATTTACGTGCCGGGTGGCACCTAATTAATTAGCTTGTTTATTTTGGCTTTTTTTCTTAAAGATGTGCTGGGTGCGTCCCGGCTACCGCTGCACCCCTGCATGCTTCGCGGATCTGTATCGGTCGGTGGCCTGGCGGTTGGGGACCACTGCACCACCCCAACCTCCGACGACTCAGCCTAACACACCATCATCAGTGTGCTCGGTGCTGTCTTCCCAATTCCAGTAAGTGATACTACACTGTACATACATTATTTCTACTTTATTTAGGCTGTGTATTTTTATGCGTTATTTGGTATGATTTGGCAGCTTCATAGCTTAAAGGTTACTGGAGAGTGATTTTGCTGAGAGCGCTTGCGCTGTGTTTCTGCCAAAAGCGCTTGCGTGAGATTTTCGCTACGGAGAACAGTGCAGGCAATGATTGTAGGGAAGTATTTCTACTTTATATAGGCTGTGTATTTATATCATTTCCGCTTTTACTATATGTTACTGTTATTTTAGGTTTTATGTGTTATTTGGCATGATTTGGTAGGTTATTTTTGGGTCTGCAAATGCTCACAAATTTTTCCCATATAAATAAATGGTAATTGCTTCTTCGCTTTACGACATTCCGGTTTACGAACCGTTTCATAGGAACGCTCTACCTTCGGATGGCGGGGACAAACCTGTACATGTGCTGGTAAAAGTGAAGTGCCTGAGGGACATGTGGGACAGTATGGCAGGGTGGTACATGGGCAACTACTGGGAATGCTAGCAACAATAAGAGATATCGCTTCTTTACAGGGGAAGTGAGGCACTGACTGGGAAGAGGTGAGAGTAACTGGGGAACGATACTGTCAGCGGTTCAGAGAGCTGATGAGCCAGCCATGGATTATGTGGAATATAGTTATTATGCTTATGAGGAGTATTCAGGGTTGGACCCAGTCTTCCTGAAGGTGCTGAAGGAAAGCCTGAGCTGAGCCCAACAGGAAGTTTTGGATTTGGGGATAGCAGTAGGATTGAACTACCCCGCAACAACATGATGGACTGGTGAGATAGACCAGAGAAGGGGAAAAAGAAGCTGTAGTGGATGTAGCTGCTATGACATAACAGACCACTTGCTTTGTGTGCCAGCAACCAAGGCACCTAGCAAGGAGTTGCTAGAATAGATGTGGATGGGTAAAGCAGATGATTTGTTACAGCTGTGGCTTCTCAGACCATGGTTGGAGGCAGTGTCCTGAAAAGAGAGGACCCACCAAAGCAGGCAGAATCTACAGCACTGCCCTCTGTTTCCGATTTGACTGCTGACTAGATTATAGAGCTGGTGAGATCAGCATCCAGGTCGGACAAATGGCTGGTGGCTGTGGTGGTCATCCACAGACATACACTAGAGGTTTACCAGGGCGCCAACCAACGTGAAACATTAGTGGACATGGGGCCATCAGTATCGATAACTGCTCTACCCTCGCCAACGACTGGGTGTACATTACCAGTGCAAGAGGTGAAACAATGAGGGTGGAGAGCAGTCAGCCGCTGGTGCTTGAATTTGAGGGAGTGCTGCTTCCTGTGGGTTTTTGGATGTGCCCAGACAATGGAGGTACTAACCTGGGGAGAGAGACACTGAGTAAGGCAGGTGCTATCATAGACAGTGAACAGTGATCCACAGAGCAGCTAACATGGCCCACAGAGAGGCAGTAGCCCCAAACAGGGAGAGGGCAGAGGAGGGGAGATCCCAAGCACAGTCAGGAGCTGTTAGAAGTAGTGCAGTTGCATGAGAAGGTAGCAGTGATTAAAGTAGAGGTCACGAGAAAGGGGATACTAAGGAGCAAAAGGGAATGACTGGGCAGACATCAGCGCAAAGAGGGCAGCAGAAGAAAAAGAGACAACAGAAATTACAAGTGTAAAGAAAGAAATACAAATGACAATTTAGTAAGATTATATGGAGGTGTGAAGGACCATTCTAATCAGGTTAATGCATTGAGGGATAGCGCAAGACAGCAACAACACATTGCTGATCAAAGACAGCCAGAAGGAGAGACAATAGTCCTCCCACAACCGGGTGATCAAGACATGGTAAAGGAACTGCCTGAAAAGACAGGTTTCGCTCCCAGGTGGATAGGATCACAAGTGGTTCTCCAGATGAATGAGGCCTGTAATTGTGTACAGACCCAGTGAGGGAGCCTGTGGATAAACTGGACTCTGGTTAAACCGTACGATTCACCTTGTCACCCTCACAGACTGAGCAAGGGATCAAGTGTACCCAGTAACAGCATCATTGCAGAGAATCTAAATGATGAACACCAGCAGGCTACATCAGTTCTGACCGCACCCTGATGACAGCAGGCCCACAAGAAGTGAAATGCAGAAGACACCGAGAGAGCGTTACAGCAAGCCGAGAACAGTGTGTTAAAGTAGAGCGGTAACCGTGGTCTGTAATGAAGGCTGGCTCCTGAAGATGGATGATTATTTGTATAGATCAGAACAGAAAGATATCAGAGAAAGTAGATGGGAAGGGATCAAAGTTACAGCAGAGACATCAGGATGCACAACTTCAATGGCATGGCAGACTGAGAAAGAGAAGTTACATACAGCCTCTGAAGGCAGTCACCCCAGCCTGAATGGGGAGTAACTATAAATGAGCTGCACCCTTTTAGTGGTTGGGCAAGCGATCGGATGGAGGGGGTGCCACCGGGGTGAGGTCTTTGCAGCCAATCAAAAAGAAACCGCCCCACGCCCTTCTACGTTGATGAAAGGGTCGGAAAGACTAATTTATCAAATCATTCTGACAATCTTTTGTCATGGCATGGCGTGTAAAATGTTGCCTGTGAGCCTTGCTGGTGCCCCTGACCAGAGTGTAACCACTGATAGCCTCTGCGGAATTTTAGCTATCAGAGAATGAAGGAGTGAAGATAAAGAATGTGATTAAACTGGAATCGGCCAGCAGGGAAGGAGGCAACAGGCATTCGACAGAGGAAACTTCCCCACTCTTTTTGGAATTCTATCAACTACTTTATTGATTTTACTACTATTACTTATCCACATCAGGCATAATCTTAAATATAGTTCTCAGATTTTCTTGCAGCATCCTCTGTTCCAAGAAGAACAATCTCGTGGTCAACTGGAGCTCTTGGGTATCAGCCATCTTAATTCCCCTCATCACTCTCACACAGGCAATTCTGTTTTCAGCCTCCTCCACTGCCAGGCTGAGGCCAAATGTGAATTAGACATACACCACCTCATATTCCATCTGAATAGTCTATAACCTGACAGAATGAACCTCAAATTCACCAATTTCCAGTAACCTTCTCCGCCCCCCTTCCTTTTCTCTCTCCTTTGATCTAGCTGGTCCTCTCTCACACAGCCTTCTTTCTAAAAACCTCACCCCCAAGCCCCTATCACCCAGTCTCTATCCCATCCTCCATTACTCTATCTAACATCACCCATACATTCCTCCCATTGGATTACCTCACTCACTGTTCTCATCTGCCCATTATCCCTCCATTATTTGGTTCCATGCTTTTCTAACAGATTCCATCATCTGCAGCCCTTTATTGCCGTCACCTATTACCTTCCCCTGTTGTTAATTCCAGCTTCCTCTCTTCCCCCCCCCCCATTGTCTCCATCTGCCAATCAACTCTTCCTACGTACATCCAACCACATTACCTGGTGACCCGGTTCAATCCCCACCACTGCCTGTAAGGAATTTGTGTGACCGCGTGGGTTTCCTCCGGGTGCTCCAGTTTCCTCCCACAGTCCAAAGACGTACTGGTTTGTAGGTTAATTGGTCATTGTAAATTGTCCCACGATTAGGCTCAGATTAAATAAGAGGATTGCTGGGCAGTATATCTTTAAAGGCCAGAAGGGCCTAATCTGTGCTGTATCTCAATCAAATCAATCTGTTTACCTTGACTCTCTTCATATTTCCTACCAGAGTATCTCACAGTTTATATTTCCAAATGTTAGATTTCATCTGCCACTTTTTCCCCATTCTGACATCCTCCTTCAGGGCAACAGTAATCATTCTCAGATTTCTCTATAAATCCAAGTTTATATCATTTGTAAACCTGAAAAATTTGTCCTATACGCACAAATCTGATGCTAAGATACATCTTAGATGTACTGGGACACATAATCAGTGACGTAACCTGGGGTTATTGGGTGTTCTTTTTTGGTCTTTCAACATCAGATACTTTCGCCCAGCCAACACAGCCAGGGTTGATCAGGCCCCAACTTGCTTCCCTGCAGCAGTGGTCCATGGGTTACATCTCTTGATCCAAAGCCCATTCAGCAGCTTCTGTGATAGTCCTGATGGTTCTTCTCTTTGCAGCCCCCAAAATGCCAAGGGGAGAGTAGGTTCTGCAGAGCGAGCAGCCAGCAAAACCTATACACTCCACCCCTCTCAGGCACTGTCTTACCAGCTCCTGGTTTTTGGCTTTGTTATGCCTTCTCAATCCAATCTTCCCAAGGCTCTGTCAGTTCTACCATGACCACCTGCTTCGAGGTTTCTGACAGAATGATTATGTTAGGCCTCAGTGATGATGAAGCAATGAAATCAGGGAACTTTAATTGCTTGCCAAGACTGACTTTCAGTTGCCAGTCAGACACTATAGTGAGCAAGCTGGCTGGTGATCTGAGCTGAGGCTGTAGTTAGTCTCCAGCTTTGATAAAAGTTACGGGTTTTCTGGGTTTGTGGAGGAGTTTACTGTTGTTAATAGTGGAGGAGATATTTTCTGCCACTGCTTTCAGTACCTGGTCACAAAGCCAGTGGTAGCAGCCATCTTGCAGAGTTTTCCAGCAGCTGCTGAGGATGTATTCCAGGGTCAGAGAGGACATGACAGTGCCTCGCTTTTGGCCCAAGCAAAAGATATGCTGGACTAAGCAGGACATGGTACACAGCCAGGATCATGAACCTGATGTGCTGGGTTCTGCCTGCCAGATATTAGACCAGGAGATCTTCTACTGCAATGCAGCCTCCCACCATGTGCAAGCTCCCTGCTGGCCCATTACTACTGTCCTGGTGGTACGCACATCCTTGCCAGCTGCTCGTACCTCTTCCTGGACCAGTTTGTGTCTGTCCTTGCCCTGACCCCTGTCGAAGTGGCACAGCCCCACCTGAACAGACATCACTGTCCCCACTGGATCCCTGTGCCTCAGACATGAGTCAGCCATCCCTACTGCATCCTTGGCCTTCCACCTCCTCCCTCAGTGCCTGCTAATGAGACTTAGGGGTCACTGGAATCTCTGTACAGCAGCAATTCTCTTGTAGAGGAAACAATAAACTCCTCGTTCAAGCTGCAGTTCATTTCTCTTCCCCTATAGAGAAACGCTACGTTTGAGGCCCAGCCATTTTTGAAGGCAGCAATTGACCTTTCTTTCAAGGGCCACAACTGTTGACATGGGTACCTCATACACCAGCACAAGCCAGAAGATTCAGGTGTGGATACCATGCTGATAGATCCAGGCCTTGAACTTGCTAGGTAGGCCTGACTTGTCCACACTGCTGAGCTAGACTTTAACTGCTTGATGGTCTTCTGGATAGCAGCCGCATCTCTTACGCTGCAGTCAAAGACCTTCCCAGGGTCTTGACTAGTTTCTCAGAGATTTATGGGACAGCAATACTGGGAGAAATGGAACTTGCCTGTGTCTGCTTTCTTTAGCATCACAGACCTGGATTTCTCTGGCTTGAAGTCACATCAAATTCTGACAAAATTTAATGGACAAATATTCAAGTTACAAACAAACAAACTTTCCTTTTAAAAAGCTACTTCTGTAGTACAATGTTACATCATAATGAAAAAAAATCATGCTCTGTCTCTGCATGACGAATGCTTTATTGCTCAGAATAACACAGGTACACCACAAAGCTACAAGCTTTCCCCTGCTTTACTTGCTATACATACACATGATTGTGTGGCCAAGCACAGCTCCAATGCCATCTTCAAATTCGGAGACTGTTGTTGGACAAACCACAGGTGGCAATGGTCAGCTTAATGAGTGAGAGAGGTTACCCAGTTGAGTGGTGTCACAAAAACCACTCACTCACATCAACAAAACTAAAAGGCCTGATTGTTGACTTCAGGAAGAAGGAGAGCAAATGTGCCAGTCCAGACTGGGGTTGGGGGAGGAAATCAAAGGTTGAGAGAGTCAGCAGCTTCACATTCCGGGGTGCAAACAGATCCAATGACCAGTTCTGCGCTTAGCACACAATGCAATTGTAAGGAAAGTGCACCAGCATCTTTACTTTGTTAGGAGATTAAGGATGTTTTGCTTATAAATCAAAGACTCTAATGAGCTTCTATAGATGTATTGTTGAAAATATCTTAACTGGTTGCATCAAAATCTGATACGATTTTAATTCACTGGAACATTAGAGGCTCGAGAGATTAGTTGGTTCTGCCATTATATCACAAGTACATTTCTTCCCACCACTGGCAGATCTACAGGAGGCATTGATTCAAGGCGGCAACATCTTTCATCAAAGATGCCCACAATCTGGTCCATGCCATCCTTTTGCAGGGCGTACAGAATTCTGAAGCCCCACACCACCAGATTCAAGATAGCTATTTCCCTTCAATCTCTTGGTTCTTGACTACTTTGCTCTAAAATTGACTTCAACAACACACACAAAATGCTGGAGGAAATGAGCAGGATAGGCAAAATCTGTGTAGGGGAATAAACAGTCAACATTTTGGGCCAAGACCCTTCATTAGGACTGGAAAGGAAGCAGGCAGAAGCCAGAATAAGAAGATCAGGGAGGCATGGACTACAAGCTGTTGGGTGATAGGTGGGGAGGAAGGTAAATGGCTGAAGGAGGGAGCTCATAGGAAAGGCAGTGGACCAAGGAAAAATGAGGAGGAGGTAGAGAACCATAAGGGGATGATGGACAGGTCATGAGGAAGGGAAGAAATGGGGAAGAGAAAAGGGGTGGATGGGGGGGTGAGAAAAGTGGGGTGACTACTGGAAGTTAGAGAAATCAGTGTTCATGCCATCATGTGTCTAAAATTAATTCTATTTTTTGGTGAAATTGTGTTCAGTAAAAATTCTGTATAATTTATGCTTTATGTTTTCCCTGTAAATGCTGCTTATACGATGCTATGTACCTGCGATGCTGTGGCAAGCAAGTTTTCCATTGCACCTCTACTTGTGCATATTGCAGTAAACTCAGCTTTGACTATTACCTGAACTCAAATGTGAACAGTCACATACAGGCACACGTGACTCAGGCTGTGAAAGCTGAAACTCACAAAATATTGCCAGGTTCACTTTGCTCTTATAGTGTTTATAAAAATCATTTAAAGATCACAAGATCACAAGACAAAGGAGCAGAAGTCGGCCATTCGGCCCATCGAGTATGCTCCACCACTCCACCATGAGTCACCGAATTATAGGAAAGAGGTCAATAAAATTGAGAGAGTACAGAGAAGATTTACTAAAATGTTGCCTGGGTTTCATCTCCTAAGTTACAGAGAAAGTTTGAACAAGTTAGGTCTTTATTCTTTGGAGCGTAGAAGGTTGAGGGTGGACTTGATAGAGGTGTTTAAAATTATGAGAGTGATAGATAGAGTCGACGTGGATAGGCTTTTTCCATTGAGAGTGGGGGAGATTCAAACAAGAGGACATGAGTTGAGAGTTAAAGGGCAAAAGTTTAGGGGTAACATGAGGGAAAACTTCTTTACTCAGAGAGTGGTAGCTGTGTGGAACGAGCTTCCAGCAGAAGTGGTTGAGGCAGGTTCAATGTTGCCATTTAAAGTTATATTGGATAGATATATGGACAGGAAAGGAATGGAGGGTTATGGGCTGAGTGCAGGTCGGTGGGACTAGATGAGAGTAAGAGTTCAGCACGGACTAGAAGGGCCGAGATGGCTTGTTTCCATGCTGTAATTGTTATATGGTTATATGCTTATATAGCTAAACTATTCTCCCATCTAGTTCCAATTTCTGGCTTTTTCCCCATATCCCTTGATACCCTGACTAATTAGATACCTATCAATCTCCTCCTAAACACCCTCCACAGCTGTATGTGGCAACGAATTCCATAAATCCACGACCCTCTTGCTAAAAAAAATTCTCCTCATCTCTGTTTTAAATGGGTACCCTCTAATTCTAAGACTGTGGCCTCTTGTCCTGGACTCACCCACCAAGGGAAACAGCCTTTCCACATCTACTCTCTCCAACCCTTTCAACATTCGAAATGTTTCTATGAGATCCCCTCTCATTCTTCCATACTCTAATGCATATAGTCCAAGAGCCGACAAACGCTCCTCATATGTTAGCCCCTGCATTCCAGGAATCATCCTCGTAAATCTTCTCTGAAACTATATTACAAAGCACCCTCACTTACATAAATGAGAATCCATCATCAGTAGATGTGATCAAAAAGTTGGCTGCAGAATGAACAGCCTTCCATTCTCTTCAGCCAGAAATAAATTTCATTTGGTGTTTTGAACTGATATAAATTTTGATAGCAATGATGGTTTACAGAAACAGCACTTAGTCCAGCACATTACTGCTCCTTAGAAGTTAGGTATATTACCTCATCATAAAAATAAACATATTGATATACTGATATTTCAGCAGCAGTAAATCAAGCAGTGATGTTAATTTATCATTAAATTAGAATTTGATTCAAGAATATGGGAGATATTAAATGCACCCTATAGAATTTTACATATAGAATGTCTATAAATAAACTGCCTTGGGAAACTATTATCATAACTTCACCAAACAATCAACAGAAATCCTGGAGATACCTTGTAAACACTAAATTTATGATATTCTCTAGAAGTTATGGTATGAAATAGAAAGAATATCAGTTAATTTTTAGTTAGAAACTTCAGAATCAAGAATATTTATATCAATGTAAACCTACCATAGTAAAGTCTAATGCACAAGGCCAACATCTAAATAAAAGCAACTATAAATTACAGACATAGAAACAATAAGACAGTTCCAACTACGACTTACTTTAATTTATTTGATCGCAAGACATGAATGTTTCTTACAATGACATGTCCCTAAACCAGGATGGAAGTTAATGCACAATCACAATAGATCTTGAATCACAGAGGTCAGACAAGGTAAGGATGACTAATTTCCTGTTCTGAAGAACACTGATGAATCAGATCGGTTTTACAACCATTCAAAAGTTTCTGGCTTTACATTAACTGACTTTTTTTATGAATTACAGGTTTATTGAAAAAGGGGAGATAAAATTCCCCTGACACTTGGAGGGATTTGAACCCACGTTACTGAAGTGATGATCAAACATCACTTGTTTGCCTGAAATTTATTGTTTTTAAAAAGTCTGTGATGATTCTGTTTCACCTAATCTTCATCAAATTTCATGAACCC
Organism: Mobula birostris; assembly: GCF_030028105.1. Taxonomy (NCBI): domain Eukaryota; kingdom Metazoa; phylum Chordata; class Chondrichthyes; order Myliobatiformes; family Myliobatidae; genus Mobula; species Mobula birostris. The sequence goes on from NC_092373.1 coordinate 62,295,019, forward strand.
TCCATTCTGATAAAGTGGTCCGACTGTCCGTCCAAAGTCGAGTTCTGGATGATCCGCAATGAAACCTTGCAATGACCAATTGCATTAATTTCAGCCTCTGACAAATTCTGTTCCCTCACCACACTGTTTCGATTTGACCCACTGGCAAACATCGCACAAATTTAATTCAGTGCTAACCTTCCCTGGCATTTACTGTTACAAATAACATTCATTTGACTCCAATCTGTCTGCTGCTGGAAATTTCAAACATATCTTCCTACCTCCAAAGTATATTCCAATATACTGGACAGCCTCACACACTATAAATTTGCCTCAGTGCCTGCAAGCCTTAGCTTAATATTTTATTATGTCCCTATTCAACCAACAAACACTGTTGCCTTCCCAGTGCACCAAGATTTGAATATCGTCATGCCCTCATCTACCCACCCCACTCAATTTCAGATTTCACCTTATATTCAGCAACCCATCATAGTCCGCCAACTGTGGACACTGTGCATTCCATAATCTCTTCAGCCGACCATTTTGTGACTATCCTGGCATCAACCTAGGTCCTTAATAATAGGAAATCCACTACCCTGGCTCTTGCACTGACATCTCTCTGTCTCATACATCTTTCTGAAAGACTCCCGAGTAAACCTCAAGTCACCAGTCTGATTATCTATTTTGTTTGTTTATGATTATACTCCTGTGAAACATCTAAGAATGTTTTCTTTAGGGACTGGCTATATACAAATGCAAATAATTGTTGATGCCAAATGAATAGATTCATTAAAATGATCAAGTGTAAATGAGCCTAATCAGGTTTGGAATGAACAATCTACAGGGCACAATGCAAAGTGGAAGTTAAGGGTCAATGATTTTGATCTATTTTCCTATGTATAAATTTTGCCCCTTTCCTTTTTTTAATCTTGTCCTGACAGACAGTTTGGAGGAGTACACTTTATGGTTTTGTTTCCAACTCTAGGGAAACACAGAATTTGAGCATTAAGCTGAGTATTAAGGCTTAGGTTAAACACTAAAATGGATAAGAAAAAATAATCTGCTCAGTATACTTTGAAGGTCTGAAAGCAGAAACAATAAATTTTTAATGAATTTCTAAAGGCTTCCTCTGACTGTGATAAAATTCTCTATCGACTCCATCAATTATGCCACACTTCAATTCCAGAAAGAAAGGCAAATGATAATGGCAAAAAAAAAGTGCTATTTGAATTCAAATATGTGGGGACTTCTCCACCCCAATACTGCTACCTTTTCCTTGAAGGCATTTTCAGATAGTTACCAATGCATTTGAGGTATCACTTCAACCTAGCAAGCAAGTGAACATTACAGAAATACAATAATTTCAAATACCAGTTAAAATGTAACTTTACAAAGCATTCAGGGTCATGCAAACGTGGATGTCAAGGGAAAGATTTTTTCATGCTCCTTTGCATTACTAACTCTCAAATTTGCACGAAGAAAACTAATCTCCCATTTTAATGCAGTTTGCCATAAATTCCAAGTTGCTTGTTAATCTCACTGACAGTCTTGGTTCTACTCACCCTAAAAGACATATGAAATCAACAAAGCAGCCCTGCACGTCTTTGTAAAAAAGATTGTTTTTAAAAAGCGCATACATTTTAAATATTTTGTTCGGATTCCACATATACTCTAACCACAGGTCTCCTACAATCACATTACTTTTACATTTGAATCACAATAAAATTTCCAGTGGTGCAAGACAAACCACTTTATAATGGCACATTTGTGGTATAAATGAGAATGTCTATAAATTAGCTCTACGAATGGATATTGAATTTAAAACTGCATCACTGGAACACTAAAAGAGACAAGATTTGTCAGCGTATCCTATCCATCAAAATAATTTCCTGTTCTCAGAAACATGCATACATTTGTTTTCTGCTTTTATCCATGCAGGAACAATAGCTAAGCATCAAATAGGAGCACAACAGAACATCCCAGTGCAGTGAAAAGTTAGCTACAAGTTTGACGCATTTTTTAGTTAACATGATTAAGTCAAATAACTGAATGGAGAAGGGTTAATATTAGTATAACTAATTTTTCTTAAGGAATTAAAAACAGGTAGGTACTACCAATGGTATACACATTAAAAGCCCTCTTTGGTCAAGTGGTTTAGGGTGGTGGTGACGGCAGGCAAGTCTGGGAAGGCTAATTCAAGAATTCCTTACACGTGCAAGAGTGGATAAGGCAGGCAAGCATGGACCCTAGCTGTCTAAAATAAAACACAGTGGTGCTGGTCACAGTGCTCTTATGAGATTAATGTCCAGACAACAGGACGTTAACAGGAAATCGAAAAAATACTACTAATGGGTGGAAATCTGAAACACAAATAGAAACTGCTAGAAATACTCACTGTGTCTGTGAGAAGAGAAACAGTATCAGTGTTTCATACAAGAGAACCTCCAAAAGACATTAGTAAACTCTGTCTCATGTTGGTCAATGTTCAGTGGGAAAGGTTACACTTTCATTTTTCATGGTTTGTTTTCCAGACCTTGTGTTTCCATGTTCCAATTCCATATCTGCCGTATTTCATTTACTATAATTGTCCTGTATTCCATTTTTAACATTATGCTTGTCCAAAACACTTAGAAAGCAAGAAAAGGTTGATTTTATTCTCTGTCGATTCTACACACTCACTTCTTACTGAAATTACTTTAAAATGGGTTCCAGGGTGAGCTAGCAAAGTACTAACAAAACTAGCTTGGTGGAAGGAGTCAGAGGTGGTAGTGGAGGGCTGTTTAGGAAGCATTCGCAATGCCTTCCTTGTACACTGGTTCAAATATGGACCAGGATGATGGGAGGAATTGGCTCTCTGTGCAAAGAGTTTGACCAATCTCCAGGGTAATTCCCAGGGAACCCAACCAAAGGGAAGTTTACAATAAGCAACACACAAAGGCACTAAAGGAACTCAGTGGATCAGGTAGTGTCCATAGACTGAACAGTTTGGGTCGAGACCCCTTATCTGGACAGGAAAGCAAGTTTCAAATTCAAAGTAAATTTATTATCAAAGTATAAGTATGTTACCGTATACTACCCTGAGATTAATTTTCTTGCAGACATTTACAAGGAGAAAAGAAATACAATAGAATTTTACAGAAAATTATCACCTCACCACATAAAGGATGTGGATACTATAGAGAGAGTGCAGAGGCTATGTGCTAGCAAAATTCTAGGCAGTTTCTAGTGTAGGTTACATGCTCGGCACAACATTGTGGGCCGAAGGACCTGTAATTGTCTATGTTCTATTATGCATAAATAGACAATAACTGACAAACACCAATGTGCAAAAGACAAACAGGGAAATAAATATAATACCGCAAATATGAATTGTAAAGAGTCATTGAAAGAGAGTCTGTAGATCGTCGAATTAGGTCAGAGCTGTGGTGAATGAATTTATCCACACCGACTCAGGAGCCTAATGGTTGAAGGGTAATTACTGTTTCTGAACCTGGTGGTGTGGTACCCAAGGCTTCTGTACCTCCTGTTCAACAGAAGGGGGCTTTGTCTGGATAGTGAGAGTCTCTGAGGATGATGAAGTTTTTTTGTGACAGTGCTTCATGTAAATGTACCATGGTCTGAAGCCTTTTCTGTTCCTGAGTAGTGGTGTTTCCATCCCAGGCTGTAAACCAGATAGGATACTCCCTACTGTGCAAGTATTGCAATTTGCCAACATTCTGGTGAGGGGCCGAATGCACGCTAACTTCTACAAAAGTACAGGTGCAGTTGTGCCTTCTTTGTGATGACATCTGCCGGTCCCAGGACAGATCCTCTGCAATGTTAATGCCAGGGAATTTAAAGCTACTGACCATCTCCACCTCCATTTCCATAGAGAAGGCTGTGAGAAAGTGGGGGAATAGTGAAGGGTAGAGGCGAGGTGGAATACGAGCTGGCAGGTGGTAGCTGCATCCAGATGATGAGGGGTGTAGTAAGCAGATGAGGGTGGGAGGAGAGTAGGAACAATATCAAAATCCAGGAGGTGATAGGTGGAATCACCTAGTTATAATTGTTAATGTAATTATTTACAACAGTAAAAACAAAAATTGCAAACGTTTGTAAATTTATTATAGCAAGCTTACTGGTGAGTAAAACAGGACATTGCTACACTGGCATTTGGTAGAACAGGGAACAATACAGCACAATACAGGCACTTCAGCCACAATATTGTGTCAACCTTTTAAACTACTGCAAGATCAATCTAACCCTTCCCTCCAGCATTGCCCTCCATTTTTCTATTGTCAATGTGCTACTTCCATTCCCCTAGAGCAGCGGTCCCCAACCACCGGGCCGCAAAGCATGTGCTACCGGGCCGCGAGGACACGATATGTTTTGGCGATAGCAGTCAGCTGCACCTTTCCTCATTCCCTGTCACGCCTACTGTTGAGCTTGAATGCACGCGAGGTCACTACACACGCGTCATCCATGTCAGCGGGGGAAGAAGATCAGCTCCCCGAGCTTGCAAATGACGGCGGGCTGAAAAGTATGTTTGACATAACATCTCTGCCGGCATTCTGGATCAAACTGAAGGCTAAATATCCTGAGATAGCCACGAAAGCACTGAAAACGTTGCTTCCATTTCCAACATATCTCTGCAATGAATGCAACGAAAACTAAATTGCAGAATAGACTGGACATAAGGAACCCCGTTCGAGTATCGCTGTCTCCCATCACCTCTTGATAGGACCGTCTTGTTGCAGGAAAACAAGCCCAGGGCTCCCACTGATTCAGTGATATTGGTGTGTTGCAATGATTTTATATGTTCATATGGGGAAAATATGTGCTGTGCTGTGTGTTTAATATCCAATCATTACTTAAAATGTTATGATGCTATTGACTTATATAACCATATAACAATTACTGCACCGAAACAGGTGATCTCAGCCCTTCTAGTCCATGCCGAACGCTACTCTCACCTAGTCCCACCGACCTGCACTCAGCCCAGAACCTTCCATTCCTTTCCTGTCCATATACCTATCCAATTTTTCTTTAAATGATAATATCGAACCTGCCTCTACCACTTCTACTGGAAGTTCGTTCCACACTTACTTCAAGCTCTCCTGATAATTGATTTATCACTATATTCACGCGAGGAAAATATGCGCTGTGTGCTTAATATTAAATTCATTAGATAAACCCTTTTAGAAACGAAATTGAGTGTATTAGCCACTTATCACCTATATTGCGTTTGTGATTAACACCTCCCCGAACAGAATCGCCAAAAACGAATTGTTGAAAAAAATCGGCACGTACACGCATGCGCACATCAGGCATGCGCACTGGTCCCTATGCAAGGCTTCATGGTCATTGTAGTCTTTTTCGGGGTAAACCCAACGTATTTGACTGCTACTCTTGTTTGTTGGCAACCCTACCACCCCTACCCCACCCCCCCACCCCCCCCCCAGTTGGCCGGTCCGCAAGAATATTGTCAATATGAAACCGGTCCGCAGTGCGAAAAAGGTGGAGGAACCCTGCCCTAGAGAAGCCTGCGATAAAGTGGGGGATAACTAGTATAAAACAGTAAAGTGTAGGGGTGAAGCAAGAACTGGCAGGTGGTGGCTGCATCCAGACAATGACGGAGGAATCGTCAACAAAGTAGACAGTGCAGCAACTGATCTGGAAACATTATGCGACATAACATTACCAACATTCAAGTGTTATAGTCTAAAATTAAGCACTGCTTACCGGGTCCAATTAATTTTAATCCACACCCTTCATTCAAATAGTATGCTAGCTAAAACTAATGACAATGCTTCAGTTGGGATGGAGATGGAAGAGAGTAGGCGGCAGATATCATAGATCCAGTGAGATCCCAGTTGGGAGATAAAGGGAATGCCGGAAGTGGGAGGGGGGGAGAAATTAAAATGGTGATCAGCTTAATGGAGAGATTGGCTTCCCAAAACTAAAATAAAAACAACTTCTTCCTTTATTTTAATGAAACATGTGCTCCAGCTGGCAAGGATGGTGTGGGAGATGCTGGACAAATGTATGACAGCAATGGGATTTCCATTTTTTTCCACTTCCCATTACGAGGGACACAGAACCACACTGTAATCATCCATCTGCGATCAGCTAAGTTAGCTCTGAGCAGGAAATGAGCCTGACCAGGGTTAGAACCAACTCTTTCAATCATTAATTCAACTTGAATCTTAGCAAAGACATAAACAGAGGAAAAGATCATTTACTGATCAACGTAGGATCAATAAGTGATCAACTTTTTGGAACCCTTCACAAATCTACACAATTCTACACATACAAAGTAACTCATTAGTCCCCTGTTGCTCAATCTGTTATAAATCACTTAATACTGTGCTGATCTATTGCGTCAAATACTCAGGGATTGGGAAAAAGAAGTGCCTGCTGAGAACTGCCAAGTATTATTTCTAGGTGCTATAGTGCATAATACTGTAGTTATTTCAAGAGAATCTAACTAAATGTGCAATAATGTGCCTGTTGATTCCTTAATTCTGATTGATTCCTTCATTCTCATTATTTACCGGGCTTTTGTTTTAAGCATACTTTTCCACTCATGATTCTTGCACCCAAGTTATCTTTGCAAAGTATATTTTAAGAACAGATTTGTTGCCTTGTGACTTAAAACAACTCTCATTACTTTGACTCACTTTTGCAAAATATAGAGGCAGATGAGGTGAATCACTCTCAAACAACGAATTTCTGCATGAATTGACACTTAAAATTAATTCTGATATTGCTTAAAAAAGTTCTAAAATCTATTACAGCATAACAACATCACAGATTTAAAAGAATAGTCTCCTGAATTTCATATAAAACAGCTGAACTTACTGAGTTACAATTACTGCAAGTCCAAACAGATCTTGTTGGTATTTTACTCAAACTGAAACACCTACGAATACCATCGAGACAATAATATGAGCTCATCTTACACAATAATCCAACACATTTCCAGAAAATAAATAAATATAATTATAACTCACCAGTAGCCTAGATGTAGCTGTCTGCTTGAGAAAATTCATTGTTTAGTATTTCATGTTTCGAAGGACCAAATCACTTTGAAGCTTTTCAGACATTAAAACAGACCTATGCTTGTTGGGACATTGATTCCAATGTTCCTTATTCAGTAGGTCTCTGTAGGTATCATATTACACTTCAACTTCTGCTTAAGTATTGTGAAGAACTGACAGAGTTCTCTTTCGTTACGATCCTTATAATCAAGAATCATAATAGTAAATCTTTCTTCGTCTCATTCCACATGACTAAGAAAATAGTTTTCCGAGGTTGGAGGAAGAGAAAATAAAAGTTAAACACCTAGTATGTAGATGTTATATGAAATGATCAGAAAACAAAACATTCAGCCAGTTATATATGTCAATAGAACTGGAAACATTACAAAGCACAGGAAACTGTACTTCGATAAATTCACCATCTGCTATACTAAAATCATAAGATTAAACTTTGAAACAATAACTACCCAGAGCAAAGTGTCATACAACAAAACCCTCCAGCTCAAAAGTCAAAGTACATTGATCAACCACGATTGAGCCTACAAAGATTGTGAACTACAGCAATAAAATGAGGGCACAGCAGAAAAGAATCCATAACATAGAATCAATAAATTTTCACTCTGAAATCCAAGTTACATCAAACCTCAAAATTTAGTTGTGCTACCTTCCAATATCATTATTCAAATAACCTTGGAGACACAGCAGGTTGGAAATAAAAATGAACAACTACATTTCCAATCTTACCCATCATAAGAGATTAAAATTGCCAAGATTCTGCAGATGTGTGCACTTGTATGATTTATAAATGAACACTGTCTATAGTGAGGCCTTGGTCAGTCAGGGTCAACCATGGATGTTGCATCTAGCCGATTAGATACGCAAGCCTGGCAGCACAATATGGAGAGCAAGCTAGTGCCCATGTAGCCCTCTCCAGGCTTCTGTTGAACCTAAAGGAATGGCCGAGACCGATACAGTTTGGTACCAGCAGTGTCACAGGAGCTGCCAGTCAACATTGAACTCAACATAGGACTGCCTTAGGGACTCCAACTCCAGATTTTTCTCTCCGGGTTTACTCCCGAAGTCTTCCCCATGTGTGGGTATAGCCAGAAGGCAGCGGAGGTTTGAGATCAGACTTTTCCTTTGCCTCGGTGATCTGCCAACCACGGCTGACAAGCCCCATCTGCCCAAAACTGCCTATAAAAGTGATCACTTTTATCACTTCCCACTAGACGTGGTGCCTTTGAGCTCTAACTTTGCTCCGTCATCTGTATTCCTGTACACCAACCATTTCTTTTCCTGCTTCTCAAAATGTAGCTTTCTTTTTCCATTTAATCAAAGTAACATCAAATAAGAATGCTATGTCTATCTTCAAAACAGGGAGTCGATCACATCATACTGTGCCTTGATTACTTAATACATTTTCTAGTAGGCATACCCTCAGGATTAAGGATGATTTGCTGCCACACCAGTTTTGTCAGTTTTGAGACCAATGTGGGAACTGCAGACACTTCCACTGATGGGACAGGAGGCGCCTGATGGATGGGCAAGTGGCGTGCTCCTCCTGTTGTTTGCGTAGTGTTCTTTTGTACCAGGTACTCAAGGTTACTAATTCCTGAAAGCTACTTCTCCAATTTGACTAGACAAGGGCCAGAGATTTCCAAAGGTCAGTGGGGAATGCTGCATTTCTCTCTTCGAATCTTTTCCTCTGTTAGCATGTTAATCGCTTCCCACAACAGAGTCAGATGTCATCTTTGGGAGCTGGAGTCTAGCGGTGAACAATGTGCCCTGCCCAATAGGAATGACTGAATTTAGTCAGGGCCTCAATACTGAGAATGTCGATCTGGGAGAGGACACTTGATGTTTGTTGTGTTGAACCTTCTGATGAATTTTGAGAATAGTGCAGAGACAGCATTTGTAGCATCTTTTTGATGCCTTTGACTATCGCTGTTTCCAGTCTAAGTCTCAAGAGGTATGTTTGTCTATTGTATGTACACATAATTATGATCCACAGACTTCATTGCAATGATTGCCTGTCAAATGTCTGTACGCAGATTCAACACTTCCTTCTGTAATCAATTGTCTCTTATTTTGGATGAATTAAATCACCAAAAATAGATTGCCATGAAGATTTTATCAATATTTTTGTCACTAGCATAAATTAGTAATGTTGGTAATATATTAAGTGACATTAAAGATTCATTTACTGCAAAGGGATATTTTCAGCCTACTGTCTGGATATAAGAGCAGAACTGTGGATTCGACACCTGGAAACAACTTAATGAAAAGTTTGTTGCAGTTTTAATTAACGGGCAGGCGGAGGGGAGATTTTTTTTCATTGAATGGGTTCCATGGTACTTTGTTTTGTGGCTGTCAATGCTGAAGACGAATCTTAAGGTTGTATACTGTGCACACATAGTTTGATAATAAATGTACTTTGAATTGTTGTGTGAAATTGTGTCATCCTGAAAGCAATGATAAGAAATAAAATTGAAAGCAAGGAAAACAGCAAGAAAACAGACAGGAAGGTATAAAGCACAGGAGACTTTATTCCAATTCAAGTTCTTGGAAATGAACTGAACGTTGAAAAGCCAGTGTCACTTTTGCAAATTCTGTCCCACTCTTTTGTCTCAACAGTCACACTCAGGTCTTTTTCCCATGCTCTTTTAAGACCCAACAGAATTTTGTCCCTGGAGATTTTGTGTTAAAGCTGAATAATAAGTTGAAGCTTTACCATATGCAGCCAGTACAGTAGACAGTATCATAGCAACTTGTGGGGGTTGCTGTGTAGAACCAAAAGTTGTATGTAGCAAATGACGCAGTTGAAGATATCTCCAAAATTGTGACCTAGAAATATCATATCGCTGGGTTAATTGATTAAAAGATTTTAAACTATCACCATTATAAAGGTCTCCCAATTTAATTATGCCTTTCCCTTGCCATTCCTTCTGGAAGAAAGGGGACTTATCAATACACAACTTTGGATTCATCTAGATACTCGAGGCTTCATTCAAATATGTATTAAATTTTAATACTCTGGCTAATTTATTCCAAAACAAATGCATATGCGATATAATTGGGAGAGACCTTGCCTCAGGAGGTAGCTTGATAGACAAACATTGTAATGGAGGGATGGGAGGAAGAGCAGAACACTCAATACGATACCAAGGAGGTGCTCTCTCCGGAGGGAGAGACCAATGTGCTCAATGTTTCAGAGCAAAGGCATAGTAATAATATATTAACTTTGGCAAACCTAAGCCCCCCCCCCCCAACTGGCAATTGTAATTTGTTAAAGTTTAAGCGTGGGCATTTACCATTCCAAATAAAAGCCTTAGTTATTTTATCAAATTGCTTAAAATATGTGAACTGGTAACGATTTGAACAGATAATTAATCTTTGGAATTCTATTCATCTTTAAGGCATTTACTTTTCCTGACATTGACAAATACAATGATGACTATCTGTCCACATCACACGAAATTCTCTGCAATAATGGATCAAAATTTACCTTTACTAAATCCTTCATTTGAGGGGGAAAGTTAATACCTAAATGTCAAAACAATGTCAAGAGACCTTATTCAGTTTAAGATCCTACACCATTTCTATTGGACTCCAGCAAGGTTACGTAGATTAGGGTTGAAAAACACCCCTGAGTGCCGGCGTTATGAGGCGGATAAAGGGGACTTAGTACACGCGCTCTGGTCCTGTCCCAGAATTCAAGAATCTTGGATTATGATATACAAGTATATTGGTGAAGTTTCGGGTATTCAATTCCCTTTCTGCCCTAGGCTTTTTGTCTTGGGAGACACACTTGGGTTACTTGGGGATAAACACTCTCAAAATTGGATCCAAACAAGTATAACGATAAGAAGACAAATTATACTTAGAGATTGAAGGAACTTGGTGGGGGGGGGGGGGGGGAGAACCATCATTTCAGGAGTGGGTCACAGAAATAGCCAAAGTGGCAGCTTTTGAACGCATGTCTTACAAACAGTTTGATAGACTGGACATCTACACATAAGAATGGGGCTAATATTTAGGCTTCCTGAGGGGGAGAATAGTGGTGAATGTGTGGTGAAGCATATGGCTGAATGGCAGCCTTTTCTGTTAGTAGAGGTCAAAATAGGCACACATGGTTATTATACTGATACTTATTTCTGCCATGTTTTTATTTTATGAATAATTTTATGTTTTGTGAGCTATGATTTACATAACTCCAACACTGACTCAAGAGTTTGGGGTTAAAAAATTTTCTAGAAATAAAAGTTGAAAAAAAAATTTTAAAAAGCCAGTGCCATCTGTGTTAGAAATGCACTTTCCAATTACTGACAACAGGGAGACTTATCTTGTGCTCTAATAACAAACAGGAAATCTAGGACTTTCAGAGACCTTTTAAAAGGTCACAAATTATTGCAGCCATACATTTCTTGAGTGAATGCTATCAAACTCCAAAATCATTCTCAATTGATCTGTCAAATCCCCTGTTATCTCACCTATACCAATAACCTTCAGGCACTCATCCCAAAACTGTCAGAAGTCAGGGACCCAGATGCAGGTGAACTCCATTTCCATAGCCATTACTCCTAAAAACATTAAAACTAACTCAGTTCTTGCTACTTGCTTACCACCTTACTGACAGTTCTCAGAAATAAAATTAACAATTTTAAAGAGATGGAAGGAACAGAAATTATACAGGTTGTATCACTTGCATAATTTAATGAATAATTTACTGATCACAAAGTATTTCCCAAAGCTCTGTTAACATCAGTACACCAAAAGTTAAATGTTATATATGCAAATAATTGTAACTGATGTTGATTTCTTCTGTTCTACAATAAAATCTTATACAATTATCTATAACAAAGCACTTTCCAATGTTAAGTTTAGATACAAGAACTTAAATAATAGATGCAATAACAGGCTGTTTCACACTCATGCCTGCTTCATTGCTCAGTAAGATCATGACCTCAGCACTATGGATCTGTGCCAGTCCCACACAGTTGATTCTAAAAATAACCGACCAAGCAACTAAGGATCACTAACCCCCAGATGAAGGAATCTCATCTTAGTCTGTAATGAAACAAATTCCTCCCAATTGTGAGCCCCTGGTCTTTGGTTCTAGACACAACCAGCAGAGGTCACATCAACCCTACATCTATTTTGCTGTACCCTGTAAAAATGTTGTTTTAATGAGACCATTTGCTACACTTACACTTGAAGGACTATTGTAGTGTAACAGAGAAAGTGCAGTGCAGGTAAACAATAAGGTGCAAGATAATAATGAGGTAGACTTCATCCTAGTAGAGGACCATTTAATAGTTTTATAATAGTAGGATAGAAACTGTCCTTGAGCCTGGTGGTAGGTGGTTTCATGTTTTTCCATCTTCTGCCCGATGGAAAAGAGCAGAAGAGGGAATGTTCAGGTTGGGTAGAGTTTTTGATTATGCTGGCAACAGGCAGTAAAGACCACAGATGGGAGGCTAGTTTCCTTGATGTGATGAGCTGTGTCCATGATTCTCTACGGTTTTCTGCAGTCACACACAGAGCAGTTGCCATGCCAAGCTATTTTGTATCCAGAGAGAATGATTTATATAGTGCATTGATAAAAGTTGGTAAAGGTTGGCGGGAACATGCAAATTTCTTTAGCTTCCTCAGGGAGTAGAGGCGTTGGTGAGCTTTCTTGGCTGTAGCATCCATATGACTGGAACAGGACAGGCTCTTGGTGATGTTCACACCTAGTAACTTGAAGCTCTCAACCTTAACACCACCACTGATGTACACAAGAACATGTGTAGCGCCCCCCCCCCAACTTCCTGAAGACAATGATCAGCTCTTTCGTTTTGTTGACATTGAAGGAAAGGCTGTTGTCATGACACCATGTTACTAAACTCTCTATCACCATCTGTACTCCAGCTCATTGTCATGGGCCCACTACACTGGCATCATCTGCAAACTTGCAAATGGAGTTAGAGCAAAATGTAGCCAACAGCTGTGAGTGAACTGGGAATAGAGTAGGAGGGTTGAGGACGCAACCTTGTGGAGCACTGGTGTTTAGAATAATGGTGGCAGAAGTGGTGCTGCGTATCCTTACTGATTGCACTCTGTTGGCCAGGAATTTGAGGATCCAGTTACAAAGGGAGGTGTTGACTGCCAGGATCCAGAATTTGGTGATGTGTTTGCTTCGAATTACAATATTGCAGGCAGAGGCATAGTCAATAGATGGTCGTCTAATGTGGGCATCTTTACTGTCCAGCTGCTCCAGAGATGAGTGTAGGGCTAGAGAGGCAGCAACTGCTGCAGATCTGCTCCAGCAGGAGGTGACCTGCAGTTGGTCAACATTGTGTTACAAGAATCACCCCTCATAATAATGATCAGGGAAACACAGAGAATCTGTATTTAGCAACAAGTAACTTCATTGTCTCAACAGAAGAACATGTGAACTTACACAACTGACTGGTTTTCCTGACCTTCCATGAACAGTCAAAGAACAGAAAAAATAGAATACCATTTAAAAAGGAGTTTCTGTTGCTGGCCACATGTTCCTTGTAGCCCCATTTCAAATTCCCATGTCCGTGGGGCATCTCGCCTCCACAATAGTTGGTATTCTACAGAGTTACCAGCACACTTGAAGAGTAAGCTTTTATATTCATTTCTCACCAACTGAAATATTGCATTCCAGTGTCATTGGCTGTAGGTTATGTGTCTATCCATTAACACCTTTTTATTGGCTCTGCTCCAGTTCAGCAAACATTTATTGCCCTCTTCCCAGTAACTAACAATTAGTAATTTATGGCTGTTTGTTCTCAATCAGCCACCAGCTGAATCATGCAGAGCAGGTTCAGACTCCAACAGTCAAAAACCTGCATATTATATGCAACCAAAGAACATCTCACAACTTTTTCTTTGCAAATTATCTCTAGTCCAGCAGATTACCTGAAGCATCGTTGTGTCCTCTTTAAAACACTGATCATGCCAAACAACTTAAACTCACAAAATGAGAGCAGAGCATCATCATAAAATGGCAGCCTCCGTCCCCAAGCACACAGCAAGAGCAAAGACAATTAGCCGCCACTGTCCTTGATTCATTTGAATTCCCTGATTTGTAGACAGTACACAAGTAGGGTCTTTCTGGCCAAACAGCTGTCAGTAAGGCTGGAGCTAATCACCAGCCTCTAGAAGTCAGAGCCATGGGTGGTAGTTGTTAAAGCACAGTACGAGTCAAATTTGCTGACATTCAGGGAAACCTTTCCAATACTTGGTACAAAGGATGTGATTGTGGATGCTAATAATATCAGCTCAAAAGCACGGCTATCAGAGTTTCTCACACTACAGTCTTATGCCCCACCATTTTCAGCTTCTTCAATGATGCAACTTCGATCAGAAAATCAGAATTGCAGACATTTAATGTTAACTGAACAGAGTTCAATTCCACTTGGACTAATTTGTTAATGCAGCAGTCTATACCTACATCCAAGTATGGACTGAACAGTAGCAATAGTCACAGTAATCAAATGCTAATTAATGACCACTCCCAGTAAGAATCTAATGACCAGCATTTAGAATTCCTTGTCATGATACCCAAATCCTAAATAAATTAATTTAGAAAAACATATCCCATTTTCATCAGTGACTGGAAACATCACTAGACCAGTGACATAGCCTGGCTGCAAGGACAGAGACTGGGCATTCTGGTATGCACATTCAATGCTCATCTTCTCCGTGATGCTTACATCCAGTGAGAGAGGAGAAAAAGAACAGACAAACCTCAAAACTTGGTGTGTACTGGCCTTAATTCAGAAGGTCTCTTGTGATAAAGACAACCAAAATATATTTAAAACTTTGGATTTACATCATGTAATTCCTTTATCAGCTTTCAGTGTCACACTTTTAATGCAACTCAGAGATGCAAAAATTCAGTGATGGGACGAGTGAAGTTACCCCTCTGATTTAAGAGCCTGATGGTTGAAGGATCATAACTGTTCCTGAACCTGGTGGTGTGGGTCCTGAGGCTCCTGCACCTTCTGGAGGCAGCAGCGAGAAGAGAGCATGGCCAAGGTGGTAGGAGTCCTCTATGATAGATGCCACCTTCCTGCGACAGCACTCGGTGTAGATGTGCTCAATGGTGGGGAGGGCTTTACCTGTGATGGACTGAGCTGTATCCACTACTTTTGGTAGGATTTTCCAGTCAAGGACATTGCTATTTCCATACCAGGCCATGATATAACCAGTCAATATACCCTTTACCACACATCTATAGCAGTTTGTTAAAGTTTTCGATGTCATGCCAAACCTTCGCAAACTTCTAAGGAAGTAGAGGTGCTTTCTTCATAATTGCACATGCGTGCTGGGCCCAGGACAGACCCTCTGAAATGATAACACCCGAGGAATTTAAAGTTGCTGACCCTCTCCACCTCTGAGTCCCCTGATGAAGACTGGCTCACGGACTTCCGTTTCCTCCTCCTGAGTTCAATAATTGGCTCCTTGGTCTTTCTGACATTGAATTAAGAGGTTGTTGCTGTGGCACCACTCAGCCAGATTTCAGTCTCCTTTCTATATGCTGATTTGTCACCACCTTTGATTCTGTCTACCACCATGGTGTCATCAGGAAACTTAAATACGGTGTTTGAGTGGTGTTTAGCCACACAATCATAAGTATAAAGCAAGTAGAGCGGGGGCTAAGCACGCAGCCTTGTGGTGCTCTTGTGCCGTTGGAGATTGTGGAGGAGAAGTTGTTGCCAATCTGAACTGACTGGGGTCTGCAAGTGAGGAAATCGAGGATCCAATTGCACAAGGTATTGAGGTCAAGGTTTTGAAGCTTATTGATTAGTTTTGAAGACATGATAGTATTAAATGATGAGATGCAATTGATAAGGAGCATCCTGATGTATGCATCTTTGTTGTCCAGATGTTCCAGGATTGAGAGAAGAGCCAATGAAATAGCATCTGCTGTGGACCTGGTATGACGGTAGGTAAATAGGAACTGTTCCAATTCCCTTCTCAGGCAGAAGTTTATATGCTTCAACACCAACCTCTCAAAGAACTTCATCACAGTGGATGCAAGTGTTACTGAATGATAGTCACTGAGGCAGGTTACTACGTTCTTCTTAGGCACCAGTATGATTGAAGCATCCTTGAAGCATGTGGGTACCTCAGATTACCGAAGCAAGAAGTTAAAGATATTGCTGAACATTCCAACTAGTTGATCAACACAGGTCTTCAGCACTTGGTCAGATAGCCCCCATCTGGGCTGGATGCTTTTCTTGGGCTCACTCTCCCAAAAGGTGATCTCACATCAGCCTCAGAGACTGAAAGCACAGAGTCATCGAGGGCTGTGGGGGTTTGTGAAGGTTCCTCCATGTTTTGATGGTCAAAGTGACTATAGAAAGCATTGAGCTCATCTAGGACCTACGCTTTTTTGTCACCTCTGTCACTTGTAATAGCATTCGAGCCCTTCCACAGTTGTTGAGCATTATTAGTCACATTGCTGTGTGAGTAAATTGGTTCAGTGATTTTGATTGATCTGACTGCAAGGGCTTTGATTATTTTTCTAGCTTTGTTTCCCGGATTTGAGTTAGCCCTGATGCCACCTCAACTGTTCTTCCTGCACCATTCCACTGACATTATCGACCCTCAGCTTACTCTCTGTGATTTCCTGCCTATTCTACTGTACTTCCTAGAACCACAGAACACTACAGCACAGAAAACAGGCCATTCAGTCCTTCTAGTCTGTGCCAAAACATTATTCCGCTAGTCCCATTGGCCTGCATCCTGTCCATAACCCTCCAGACCTCTCCCATCCATGTACCTATCTAACTTATTCTTAAAACTTAAGAGTGAGCCCACATTTACCAGGTCAGATGGCAGCTCGTTCCACACTCCCACCACTCCCTGACTGAAGAAATTCCCCCTAATGTTCTCCCTAAACCTTTCCCCTTTCACCCTAAAGCCACGTCCTCTCGTATTTATCTCTCCTAATCCAAGTGGAAAGAGCCTATTCACATTTACTCTGTCTATACCTCCCAAAATTTTGTAAACCTATATCAAATCTACCCTCATTCTTCTACGCTCCAAGGAATAAAGTCCTAACTTGTTCAATCTTTCCCTGTAACTCAACTTCTGAAGACGTGTGCTTGCAACACTGTGTGTCCGACAGAGTGATCAGCAGCACTGGGGCTCCACAGGGGACTGTCTTGTCTCCCTTTCTCTTCACCATTTACACCTCGGACTTCAACTACTGCACAGAGTCTTGTCATCTTCAGAAGTTTTCGGATGACTCTGCCATAGTTGGATGCATCAGCAAGGGAGATGAGGCTGAGTACAGGGTTACGGTAGGAAACTTCGTCACATGGTGTGAGCAGAATTATCTGCAGCTTAATGTGAAAAAGACTAAGGAGCTGGTGGCCGACCTGAGGAGAGCTACGGTACCGGTGACCCCTGTTTCCATCCAGGGGGTCAGTGTGGACATGGTGGAGGATTACAAATACCTGGGGATACGAATTGACAATAAACTGGACTGGTCTAAGAACACTGAGGCTGTCTACAGGAAGGGTCAGAGCCGTCTCTATTTCCTGAGAAGACTGAGGTCCTTTAACATCTGCCGGACGATGCTGAGGACGTTCTATGAGTCAGTGGTGGCCAGTGCTATCATGTTTGCTGTTGTGTGCTGAGGCAGCAGGCTGAGGGTAGCAGACACCAACAGGATCAACAAACTCATTCGTAAGGCCAGTGATGTTGTGGGGATGGAACTGGACTCTCTCATGGTGGTGTCTGAAAAGAGGATGCTGTCTAAGTTACATGCCATCTTGGTCAATGTCTCCCATCCACTACATAATGTACTGGGTGGGCACAGGAGTACATTCAGCCAGAGACTCATTCCTCTGAGATGCAGCACAGAGCGTCATAGGAAGTCATTCCTCGCTGTGGCCATCAAACTTTACAACTCCTCCCTTGGAGGGTCAGACACCCTGAGCCGATAGGCTGATCCTGGACTTATTTCATAATTTACTGGCATAATTTACATATTACTATTTAATATGGTTCTATTACTATTTATTATTTATGGTGCAACTGTAACAAAAACCAATTTCCCCCGGGATCAATAAAGTATGACTATGAAAAAGACCTGGCCACATCCTAGTAAATGTTCTCTGCACTCTTTCAATCTTACTGATATCCTTCCTCTCGTTAGGTGACCAAAATTGTACACTATACTCCAAATTTGGCCTCACTAATGTCTTATACAACCTCCCCATAACATCTCAACTCCTATACTCAATACTTTGATTTATGAATGCCAGGATGCCAAAAGCCTTTTTTACAATCTTATCTACCTGTGACGCCATTTTCAGGGAATTATGTATCTAAACTCTCAGATCTCTTTGTTCCTCCGCACTCCTCAGTACCCTACCATTTACTGTGTATGTCCTACATTGATTTGTCCTTCCAAAATGCATTGTCTGCATTAAATTCCATCTGCCACTTTCTGGCCCACCCCTTCAGTTGGTCCAAATCCCTCTGCAAGCTTTGAAAGCCTTCTTTGCTGTCCACAGCACCTCCAATCTTAGTGTCATCAGCAAACTTGCTGATCCAATTTACCACATTATTATCTAGATCATTGATATAGACAACAAACAACAATGGTCCCAGCACAGATCCTTGAGGCACACCACTTGTCACAGGCCTCCAGTCTGATAAGCAATCATCAACTAACACTCTCTGTCTTCTCCCATACAGCCAATTTCGAATCCAGTTTACAACCTCTCCATGGACACCTACTGTCTGAACCTTCTGAACTAACCTCCCATGTGGGACCTTGTTAAAGGCCTTGCTAAAGTCCATGTAAACGGCATCTACAGCCTTTCCTTCGTCTACTTTCTTGGTAACCTCCTCGAAAAACTCTACAAGATTCATTAAACATGATCTACCACGCACAAAGCCATGCTGACTATCCTTAATCAGCCCTTGGCTTTCCAAATATTTGTATATCCGATCTCTCAGAACACCTTCCAATAACTTACCTACCACTGATGTCAGGCTCACCGGCCTGTAATTACCTGGTTTACTTTTGGAGCCTTTTTTAAACAACGGAACAACATGAGCTAACCTCTAATCCTCCAGCACCATACCCGTGGCTAAGGACATTTTAAATATTTCTGCCAGGGCCCCTGCAATTTCTACACTAGTGGCTAAGGTTCGAGGAAATATCATGTCAGGCCCGGGGGATTTATCTACCTGTATTCGCGTAAAGCAGCAAGCACCTCCTCCTCTTTAATCTCATTCTTTCTTTCTTTTCAAATCTTTTTATTATTATCCAAAATCAACAAGAGTACATCGAAGTAGGCAACACTTCCAATGTCTCAAGAAAAAAAACATTATTTTAAAGATTGAAAACATTTTGGTGACAAAAAAAAACCCCCTACTAAGCAAGAAAAAGTGAAGAAAAAGAACCCCCATTAGGTGTTCAACCCCGGAGCTATACGTCATACAAAAAGCTTCTAAAGATAAACATCAAACTGCCAGCAAGAAAAAAAAATCCCAAAAATTTACAATTAGATCATGGAGGAAATCTATCAATTAACTCAAATGATAGTAACGAGCAAATGAACCCCTGACTAGTAATACCACTCCTCCCCCTTTCATCCCTCCCCCTCTGTCACGTCGGAAACAACGGAACCCCGGAACATTAAGCTGCCAGTCCTGCCCCTCCTGTAACCATGTCTCACTAATAGCAATATTGTCCTAATCCCACATGTCAATCCCTAACTTCATCTGCCTTACCTACAATACTCCTTGCATTGAGGAATCATTAAAGTTGCAGGGAAAGCTTGTGCAAATATCCCACAATTTTTGTATTTTTTCTCCTTTTCCGTCAGTTTCAAATGTCCTTCTCGAATGCTCATTGCTCACAGAAACTGTTGCTTGTTCAGAACTCATGATAACCCTCACTACAAGGTTAATCAAACTTCCAATGGTAGAATTAAGTGGCAACCCTGGCCAGAACTATAATGATGATAAAGTACACCATTTCAAATTTAGCTTGAATGGTTGAGTGGGGAAAAGCATTAGTCACCATCACTCTTAATTAAGTTCATAGTGAGGGAAATGTGATGAGTGAATTTTTCCCTCATTCATAATGCAAGGACATAATTCAGGCCAATTATAAATTTAATCTAGCTGGAACAGAATCCTCTTAACCAAATAATGGTTCATTAGATGGTTACAGCCTTATCTGAAGCTAAGACTAATTGAACACAAAGTCATTTTCCACTCTACTGTATACAGCAAGGAAATATGGCCAATAAAACTGAAATGCTAGGCCTTGACGACAAACTAGTTACGTGGTTTTCCGTGGAACCCTGTAGTACAAAGCCATGTGACGAATCTCCTATGGAGTGTAGTGCAGAAGAAAACAGTAATCTTTTGACTATAAACTTCAACGTCATTACATGCATGTAAGTAGCTTTGGTTCAATGAGATGCTTGTGCTCATGAAATCCATTTTGTAGCACGAAAGGAGAAAATCAAAATTCTAGCACCATGTTTTTTTCTCTCTATTGCTCCTATACTAACTACACCTTCTGCAATCTCCACCACAGCAAAAGCAATACAAAAGAGTTTCATAATATTAAAAGAAAGCTATTCAACCCATCAATCTACACCATTTTTGCAAAAGCAATCCAGTTAATCTCATTCCTTTTATCAAAAATAACTGAATTTGCTTCCATTATCCATCAGGCAGGAAATTTCAAGTCAAAGAAATTTTCACATTATCCTGGTTCTTTTGCAAATCATTGAAAACATGTTCTCTGGATTTCAGACCAAGACAAAGGAAACAGTTTCTTTTTTTCCTTGTTCAAATCATTAAGGGTCTAGACATTTTAACAAAGTAACTGTTCACTTTTCCTGTTTGGGAATAAAAAAAAGCAATCACATCAACTTCAATACATCCACTAAGCAGAAGTTGCTCATCCCAGGAACATTTTACTATATCCTCTCTGGGAGTCTAATATCCTTCCGATGGAGCAGTGAGCTCTCACATCCTTGCTATTGTATGAGGACCTCTCATATCCTTCCTACAGTGTAGCAACCACAATAGGATATAACATGTTAGATGCAGCTCCACAGATGGGATTAGCAGTAGCCACCTTGTTTTGGATTCAAAGTTCAAGTAAAATTATCGAAGTATGTATATGTCACCATATACTTTTCATTTTCTTTCAGGCATTCACAGAACATAGAAATACCATAGAATCAATGAAAAACTACACATAAGCATTGACAAACAACTAATCTGCTGCTAAAGACAAACTGCGCAAATAAATATACGTAGATACTGAGAATGAGTTGTAGAGTCCTTGAAAGTAGGATGTGGGATCTATTCAGAGTTGAGGTGAGTGAACTATTCCTGAGTCTGGTGGTGTTGGAAATAGCATCTACAATTTTTTTGAAAAAGGTTTTTTAATTGACCTGCCACTTCAGAGACTGGTATATATACTGTATATTCCCAGCCACCTGTTCTTTCGACACCTTTCAGATTATATTCTTCATCTTAGTCTAACCAAAAAAAAACTGCATCACTTAGCATTTTCCTGTGTTAAGTTTTGTTTCACACGAGTCTGTCCATTTTGTCACCATTCCGTATTCTCCTGGACTATTAAGAGCCATTTCACTAACAGTTATATTTTCAACTTGTGTTTCGTTTGCAAATTTTGAAACTAACACAACATGACATGATCACACTGCTGGATTAACTGCCAGCTAATTTCCAAAAAATATTTCACCCACAGTGAATAATTATTAAAATCACTTTCTTTTCTGCTTTTAAAAAAAGGAAATGCTTTGCTTTATACTTGTGGGAAAATTACTTTATACTAATCGAAATATGGAAAAATAACCACCTAATGTTTGAATGACTAAAAATCAATTGCTAAACCAAATGTACTGTAGCTGCTAGGACCCGGCCAAGATCAGAATGTGCCCTAAAGAATGTATTAGTCATTAAATCATGTTTTCATTTATTTCTGTCACTCAAAATGGCAGGCAAACATACTTGAGCACTGAATTAACGTTAACCAATATCTAAGTATTCAAGGAGCAGACTCCAGCAGGAGTAGTGTTAAGAATGCCAAATACTTAAAGAAAATGTATGGTTGTGCTATAAATATTTATTGAGTTGGTGATGCATACAATATAGTAGTCCTACTCACAATATTATTGAAATTTTTTATTTGAACTATCCATATTGTTAGTCTACTTATTACGTATACTTAAAAAAATCATTAAAAAAGTCCATTTAAAAGATTCAACAGAAACAGTAAAGTGTAGGTAATAAGATATCTTTCTGTGGCATTGCAATCAAAATTACAATGAATAATCATAAGGGTACCCACTAAAAAGCATCCCTGAAAAATAGGCCTCAATTGCATGTATTGTCTAGGTCCTATAATTCTTAAGTGCTTCTATGAAAATGAAACATTGGATAAACTTGTTAAACTGTAACATGATTTACATGGATTTATAGAACATCTTTAGTAAAAGTGCTAGAGATGAAAAAGCACTGACTGCTCTACCCAAAGTTTAGGACTATCAAAAAATCTGATTTCTTTAATCAATAAATACATTTGCAGTCCTGACTCACATAACAGGTTTGGATATGGACTGATTTTGACCCCAATACCAGTAAGCAGGGTAGTCCTTAATATTTGCTGTAATTCACTTGAATTTGACAAATCTATCAACAGTACAATTGCCTTTGGTTTGTGTCAAGCTTTTCATCTTAAAAGTCTTTCACCAAAGTTGTTCTATAAATCCAGATAGATAACTCAACAAATCCAACCAGTGTTCCATTTTCTCAACAGTCTTGGCTGTTTGTGACCACATTTACTAGTATACATCTAAACATACATAGCTTGCTTTATTTTTGAATGTTAATTACTATTCCATTGTTAACAGCAGGTGGTCTCATCATGTTAAAGATGCACTGAGTTAGATTGTGTCGATCATCTTTAATTTTCCATTGAGATTTATCGCATCAGACAATAGTCTGCAAGTTCAGCAGAAATTGTGAACAGTGCCCTCTGCAGCTAAACATACTGCCACTGCTAAATTCATTATAAAATGTAGTAACTTTTTAACCCTTTCAGCATTAGGTTTTGCAATTTCCAGGATATACCTAGTCTTATTTCTGTAGATCCTTTCAATGCTCCAATGGGGAATATTAAATATTAAACAATACAGGAATAAATAGTCAGCATGTTTTATAATATATTCTGGTTAAAATTAAAAACCTTCAATAATTTATTTTACTGTCCTTTATGGCAACCAATAACTCAAGGACATTTTGACAACTCATTGCTTTCACGAGACATCAAGTCAGCAAACAGGGAATCCATTTCAAGCTACTGATTATGATTATTCATTGAAAATTTTCATCTCCACTCTGGATTCAGAAAAATTCTCCCTTCCACTTCTCTCCCAACTAAATGCAAACAATATTCACTGGAGCAAGATAAATGAGTTTTTATCCTGAATCACTTGATTGAAGTCCTGTTCGGAGAGTTGCAATTAAACTAATCACCTTGCTTGTACAATTCAACTTAGAAAATAAGTAATAAGAATAAAATAAGCAAATAAGTAAATAAGAAAATAGTGAGCTTGAGTGCATGGGCAATGGCTGTTTATCACTTTGATCACACTGTTTTGTTGTTTAAAGTTCATTCTGCTCTGCTGCTTAGTTATTCAAGCTCCTGTTTCACAGTTAGAGGTCTGTATGTGATCAGTCTGCTACAATTTGAATGATTTCAGCCTTGAAATATCTGCATAGACTACAACATAGCCAAAAGTGCATCTCCCTTTGGTGGATAGGATTAGCTACAGTTATAGAAAACCAAGTTATCACGCTATGCCCAGATAGCAAATACTGAATGGTTATGAAAACTACAAAGGAAAACATTTTCAACTCAAAATGAACATGCTCATTTATTCAGAATCGAGGCAAATCCAGCCAGAAAGAGTTCCCGGAATCTCTTACTTCCCCAGTGCAGTTCTGCAGGTTTCCCCCTGGGGCGCTGATGGAAATCCTGTCTTTGTCTGCTGGCTGGCTGGCTCTATCTGAAGTCCTTGAACACTGACATGCCCACAATCCCTCACCAACCCACTCTAGAAAACAAGGGTCTTCACTAATTGTTTAACTGAAAACTGCTGCCATAAGCCTGAAATGCAATTTATTGACTGGGATCTTTAGTAGTTCCAGTGGGATCTTCAGTATGATATACTCAAGGATAAACAGGAACTTCCGCAGAGTTTTCCTGTAGAACAGGAGCAATTCTTCTAAAAAAAATAAGGCTGGCTGAAAATCACTCCAATAATTTTAAAAGATGAAATTCAGGAAGATCTGAGCAAGTATTATCATGTTTCCAAATTCGATGTCGATCAGTATTCCAATCCAAACATCACAACATCTAGCTAAAGTTATGAGAATAACTTTAACATGACATTTGGAAACAACTGTCTTTTAGCTTCCATAAAAAAAATCTAATCCAATCCATTCAGTGAAATTAAATGAAACCTTCAAATTTTGGAAGGCCAAAGTCAGGAGTCTTCTTCAAAGGCCATTGTGTTAATAAATTACCTGCAAATCTGTTTCCACATACAAGCAGCAAACATTATCAGGCATTGAGAAATATTCAATTGTTCTTTGCTGTAGAAAATAGATAAATCAATATACAAAATATGCAATGCTAAATATAAAAAGTCACAATTCACTGCTATTACATAATGAAATTATCAACATCTACAACCTATATTTATAGAGAAACATTGAAACTACACTGTGCCAAGTTTAAATTAAATTGAATAGTTCTAGAATAAAAAGTGAGCCTCAGTGTTGGTGACAGATCTACTAGATTTTCATTAAATCATATGGTCATCAAAATTATCTGTTATTCAGAATAACCTAAATGTAATTCCAGATCTAAAGCAAATTGCATATTCAACATATGGATTGTGAATTCATCATATGATTACTTGAAAAGCATGTTTCTTATCAAATAAAATTACTTTTAATATACGTTCAAAGCTTGATATGTTTGCTTCCATTTTAATCCCAGTATTTATTTTGGCCACTGTAAATGGTTCAAGAACATTAAAATATTTTATCTTCTGATTTGTTGGCACAGGAAACTTTCAGTGTGATTTTTCAGCCAATTTGATGACATCTTTATTGATGAATGCCAAAAATGCCTCCGAAAATTTCCCAAGAGAAACTGACAAGAGTAATGGGAGTTGCTAGCACTTTGGGATCACTTTGGTAAAGTGTTGTTACATTACCAAAGGCCTTAAAAATCTAGGACATCTTTTTAAAGCCCCACATCCGGAGTATAAAACTTGATCAAGATGCTACCTTTAGTCTGCACTAATATATCTCAAAGTACATGTTGATATTTCTTGGCAAAATGGAAATTGAACAAAATAGACCTCACAGTCTAAGATGGTGAATACTTCATAGATAGTGCAATATTTTTCAGATTAAAACTACATCATTTATATTTAAGAAATCAACATGTATAGAGGTTGAAATGAATATTATAGGGTTGACTTATCTGGATTGGTAACACTTCAGTTGTTAAACCTATCACTGGGAAATGATCTTTTAAATAGGAATACATTTCAGAAATTTTATTTTTCATCAGTGCAAAACCTACTTTTATTTATGTTATGCAATTATGAAACATCTCAAAGCTCAAGGTTAAATGGATCTAATTAATCAATATCTAATTTTTTAGTATAATCAACTTAACCAACTCATACTATATAAAAATGTAATAAACACATCTAATAAAAATCCAAAAAAATGTTTTTTAACATCAAATATGAATCTCAATTCTTTGAATTCATTAAAACAGCTTTGCTCTGACAATAAGTTTGATAAGAGCAACATTTCTGCTCCAACCAATAAGACAGAATCCATTACTAAACCCTGAAATCATTTTACAAATAAAGCAAAAACTGCATTATTGTAATCCTCAACAACGAAACATTTTCTAACTCAACAGGGCCTTGGAAATGAACATCCTGAATTACAAATTAAAATTAATCATTCTGAGTACCTTATTGTAATACCATAATCCAATACCTGCATTGCCATTCCTCAGCAAGCAAGAAAGCACTACCTAAAAATTCATTTCCAGTTGGAAATGTGCTATCTACTATTGTCAGCATATTGCGCTCTACCTTTAAATGCATTTTGGAAGCAAATTACAAAATATTGACACCACTGTTGCCAACCGGCAAAGAAGCCTACTTATTCACCAAAACCCAACAAGACTACAGATAAAGTAGGTTGGAGTAAAACAGTTATTTCCATGACATTAAATATCAGGTAAGGCAATGTGGCTGACACCTTGAAATTTATGCTCCTTTGGTCTTTTTATATTAAGTAATACGTCAAGTTTATACTTTAAAGTTAGCACATCATCAATGGATATAATTTTCTAAGCGTGAACATATTCTGATTTGCACAGCATGAGGCACTTCCAATGAGAACAGAAACAAATTGTTGACATTGAAGTTCCACCTATCTAAGTTGTGGATCTGAGGTGTCCCACAAGATTTATTGTGCCTTTCCTAATATCTGAAGGCGGCGATTCAACTCAGCTCAGCCTATCACCTACTGCCGATCAACTTCATCAAAGGAAGAAGATCAAGACCGATAACTGGAGTTTCCATTAGACTTCCAAAGTGACACATTCAACAATGAAAAAATCAGCTATTACTGATTAGAAATAGATTTTCTGAATAAATGATAGAATATAGGACAAAAATTGGAGAACTTGACTTGGGCTATTCTTCTGACGATTGCTTACCCTCTTGGTTCAAATATAGTTGGAGGAAAAAAATCATGTAATTCTTTCTAAATCTATTATTTTGCAAGCTCTAGTACTGAAGATGGACCCATAAACATGCTATTTACATCACAGAGATTGGACAATAGATAGCATTGATAAACTATTTTGGAAAGCTGAATCATTTTAGTCAGTTAATCGAGTTGTCTTTGCACCACCTCCCTTGCCAGCTCACCTCTTGACTTGAGCATTTTTTGCACGATATGGTGAGAAAGAGTTTACTTCATTTCAGGCAAGCAGTATTCACTGGACTTCCTATAGAAAGTGCTGTCGCAATTGCATTTGTACACTTCCAATACCCATATAATGAAAGAAAGATAGAGATCTGCTTCACAACCAGCAGCACTCAGTGTTGAAAAATACAAATAAATGATTTTGGAAAGTATTTACTTACAGATGTGAAGTTTGCTTTTGTCTGGGTCTGGTTTTGATTCTGTGCTTCTTGCTCTTGAAACTGTAAACCTGCAAGGTGTTTCTCGAGGGCCTCCCAGTCCATGGTTGGGAGCTGAGGTTCTTCTGTTACAAAAGTCCCTGAAGTGGCCACAACACTACTTGATATTCGCAATGCTTTTTGCAGCTTTGGAAGAGTCTCATTTCCTTTGCCACGTACTTTAGTTGGTGCTACATTGCCATTTTGCTTAATTTCACCTGGTGTAACAACAGAAGGAACTGGAGGGATGACTTTTACATCTTGAATCTCCTCTGCTAAACTCCTGTTGGCAGTTTTAACAAAGTCATTGTTCTCTGAATAGTCACCATACTCATTTTCCCACTCTTCTATCACCTTCTTTTTGTATTCTTGATAATCCTCATCTGCTTCATAGTCCCCCAAAGTGGCAAGATCCAGGCTGGGTGAGGATTTACACTCAGAACATGGTGTCACTTTGTTGGAGCTTGATTCGGAACTTGTTCGACTACATGAGTCACTTCCCAAATCCATACCATCTTCCCTGTAATCCTGAGGAATAAATACAAAACAATTCAATGGAATATTATTTTTGATTAGCTTTCTACAATGTTAAAATATTTACTTGGACTAAAACCACTTTGGAATGGATGGCAAAATAGACTTGCTTCCCCACTCTGGAGCAGCCATTTGTGATTTGATGTGAAGGAAATGAGTTTCCTCGAACAGTAACATTTTGTAAATGATTTACTGGGGATTTCTATACCCCTGCCATCACAGTTACAGCAAATTTCATATCTCCTATACAAATCACCTCACTAAATTTAATAAATTACAGATACTGTAAAAACCAGTATTAAAAATATTTGGATGTAAAACAATGTTTATATTTCAAAGCAGTAAACAATGTTTATTTTGACCAGTTAACTATTACTATAACATTTTTCATTCATATCAGCTTTGTTGACATTTATATCAGTTCTATAAAAATAATTATTTTTTAAATGTTCGTCAAAATCTTAGCTGAATCTCTTTACATCTCTACAAATAAAATGTTAAAAGGTCTCAAGATTTAAACCAGCAATGTGCATTTATTTTGTAAATTTGAGTCAAAGATCCCGTGTTTCATATTTATAGACTACTGTTTAGATGGTCCATTTGCAACTTTTTTTGCTTATGTGTTTAATTTACTAATGAAAGCTCAGGACCAATGATGTGCCAAATGGAAAACAATCTTTTGATTTGTCCCAATCACTCCTGTTTGACATCATCATTCATTTGCATTCAGAGGCTGTATTGCTGCTAAGAAACCAATGCTGAACCCATGTTGCACAACAGGTTTGGTCTAAACCCAGAGAGGGGCATTCATCAGAGAATCTTTTCACACTAAACTAATCCAGGAGTCTAGTTGTAGGGATGAAACCGGTCATCATAATGTTCAGTTTGCAAGATGCAAAAAGCTTGAAATGACTTTTTTTGATTAAAGGATTTTGAGAACCCAATAATGAATTAAATGCTACATTGATTTTAAAAAATCTAAGAAACAGAAGTAAATTCATTTCAGATCATGTGGATCAATTAAAGATTACAAATCCAAAGACCTCTATGTGGGGCAGTAGTAATAACAGTATGAGGAAATCAATTTTTTTTTCTCAGTCCTCCAAGTGTCAAGCTCTATAAATTTGGACATGTGTCATCTTGCCCACATGGCCACTGGGACAAAGACCTGGCATTGTATCTTCAACCTATTTTACATGTTTTAATTGCCAGTTCAGTATCTTCATTGAAAGGGGCCATGAAGGGCAAGCAATAAATAGTGAACTTGATATATACAAAAGTGTTGAAGGTAGATTCATTTTTAAAATTTCAATAGACTCTCTCCAATAGATTCATCATAATACATGCTGAACCAGAATTATTAATGATGACTGTATGATGCACCAGATTAGACAATGGGCTTGGATTATTGCAATTTAATTTTAAATCCAGACTAGTTTGCTGAAATGGAAGTCTCTTTTTTCCCCTACTGTCCTCCATGTCAACATAAATCTCTCTGTTCTCTGTGTAATTTTTATTCAGCTTTAGATGCAGTTTTAATTTAGTGGTAATCCTACTCAGAGTTCATAAAATAGCAATATTCACCGTAAAGCTGTCATCTAATTCATTAGTCAAAGTCCTAACTGACTTGCAATACAATTTCAATGTAGCATCAAACCTATTTAAATGTGTCCAGTGGATCCTTGAGTTTATCAGAGCTCAGTTATATGTTTCAGTCCAGCCATCCTCAGCAACACTATCAGAAATTGAAGTCCAGTATGCTAAACTAAATGAATGGCAGTCATCAATCCAAGAATGGATTTTCCCTCTTCCCTCCTCCACTTCAGGATTGAGGAGTGTAGTATAAATACAGCCTCAAAGTAATATGTAACCAATTTGCCATAAGTGACTGAAAGCCTCAGATGGAAATTCGTACATTCAGCCATCTGCTCCAAACACCATTTATACTTGCTAAAAAATTTAGAAATAAGTTAATTTTCTGTATGTCCTGCAAACTTAAACACAGCCTTTCAACAGTAAATAAAATCAAATACAGTAACAAAAGCTTTTGTCCAGCCCTTGTCAACAGTTTCAAATGAACTTCTGCTACAAATTCTGTAATGATAGAGATTTGAGTGTCATAGCAATTGATGTGCTTAAGAATTCACAGATGTACTATAAACTACTGCACAAGACAGCAAACATAGAACCTACAGATTTGAAGTTTATTGCTGGAGAACTGCAGAGACTATGCAAGACCCATTGAAATGTATGAAGCTGATTAACCTATCTGTATCTTTTTTTTCTGGATTCAAACAGGGTTAGTTTTCAAAAGTGGCAAAACACCATGAAAAGAATGGAAGATTCACTCAGTATGTATGCACATCTTATCATAGATCTTTAATTGGGCCAAGCAGTTCCCTGCTGAGATTAAAACAGTAGTTTTCAGCCAATCAGAATATCATTGACAGAGAAATAATTTGTTGGACTCTCCCACTGGTGGCAACATATTTTGCATGTTTTATTTCTGCTTAACTGCATCAAAACATGTGATTTTTGTTGGAATAAAACACCAAATACAAAAGAATCCCAATAGATTATTGCTTTTTTTTTGCTCATTTATATCAATTGTTATTGGAAAACAGCATGCTTTCCCTTGCTTTCTTTTCCCTCACGCCACCTCATTGTTCCCTGCACATTCACGCAGATGAACACAATGTACAATGCTGAAATAAAGCACTGGACATTCTGCTTAATTGTTTAGTGATTGATAATTGCATATCACATTTTGCAAATTCCAGTTAAGCAGACAATAATTTAATTTTCATTGCCAGACACATTTCATAATAGATTCACAAATTAAAATGTCTGTGAACAAGGACTAAACCATCATTTTGATGAGAAGTGCAAACAGCTTTTACAGCCTATGCCAGAGAAACGCGAAACAAAGCACTTGCCCACGCTGGTATACCCTTCTACAATCGCGACAATGGTCATTATTTTAAGATTTTCACAAAGGCTCGTACAATTTATTTTTCTGAACAAAGCAACACCTTGCGCTTTCTAGGCCTGTATTACAAGGTGTGGAACACACTATTTAACTACTGAGGTCCGCTACTAACAAGATAGTTCAATGTAGGGTTGGGGGCCCAAACCGCTGGGTTTATAATCCCGGGTTTTCCTTACAAAATGCGCATCGGCGGCACAGAGCCAAAACTGCCAATGGGGGGAAAATAGCCCCTGACACACAAACTCCAGGAAGTTGATGTTCTTAATTATTTTTCTTCCTGACTGTTTTAAACTGTTAATCCAGCGGCTCTGTTTTGCGCAAAAGGAAGAAGAGGGAAAGTTCCAGCATCTAACCCCGGGAAAGCAGAGCTGCGGTGGCCCTGAGGCAGCTCCTCCGCTCCACAGAAGCTCGCCGAGTGGCGGCCGCTCCGGCTCCGGCAACTCGGCGGCAGGAAAACATCTCACCTCCTGAAACTCTTAAAAAAAATGGAAACTTCACTGAGCCGGAGACAGGGTTGAGCCGCTTACCGCGGGAACCAGCCCATTCCTCCTGTTAGCAGCAAACGCACAGGGATTAAGGAGAAAGAGGAGCGGAACTCCGCTTTAATCTCAATGCCGCCGTCCCCTTAAAAGGGAAATGGTATTAGTGCTCCTTGCTGAACATAGTCACACTTGAAAAATATCTGCAGATATTAATAGATTTTGTTGAAAACCTTAATGTGTAAATTGTAGGGCAAATGCATCCCCATTGAGATGCATTGTGTAGCCAATGTGTGTGTATGTTTGTGTGGGTGAGAGAGCGAGGGAGATCCTCTTCCACTGATTATACCGCAGTAACGTTCAAAATAAATCGAAGCCTGCCTAAAATATGAAAACACTTTACCAGAATCAGACATAGGCAAGGATGACAAGTGTTTTTTTTCCCCGGAAAGTAATTGGACTGTTTCCCCTTTAACGCAACATTTTGACGTCAGCCGACAAATATGTGGATTTTAAAATGAGTTGTGGCAGGTGGGGCTGGGCTGTGGCCGGGTTCATTGCCCGGCGCTGACTCACAGCCCTGCCCGGAGCTGATGGTGTGACACAGTAGGAGACTTTGACCGGGCGGTGGATAGCGGGCAGCAGAGGGCAAGCGTGGCGCGGCGCAAAACTGATTAGGTGTAAAGGTGCTTCAGATCGCTACTGCCATAGTTAAATGCAATGAGATGTTTTCACTAAAGTTATCGCCATTTTCATGTTATTTTATCCTGAACATTATCGACGGGATTCTATTATAAGCCTACAGCATCCCATCGCAATGCAATTTGTTCCCAATTAAAAACCTTTGCCAGTACATTACTGCGTAATGGATGTGTAAAATTGTCAAGGTACTGGCCGGACGTGTTAATTTCTTCCTACAAATCTCAAACGAGCATCGTTTGGAAATAGAGCAGAACTTAATAGAGATTCTCTCCACTGTAACATAAATACAAACACGACTAACGGAGCAAAATAGAAAAGTATCCCCACAATCTCAGCTGCCTCCTCCTAACTGACAGTACTTACGGTCATCTTTTGGACCAAAATTTCCCATCAAGTCATTGTCCAGCAGCGTCACAATTTTCTTAGGCGTTTTTTTCATACAAATATTCCTTCTCGTTCGTGTACAACTCGCTCCTCCAGAAACCAGAGTTCAAAAATAGACTTAATTCACTTAGCACGAAAAAGCCAGCCCAAGTAATGTGGCAGCGGCGAAGTAAGAGCAGCGAATACACTTCCAGTGATGAATGTCACTGAGACCTCCACTGAATAGTCTACGCGCTGTGATGGTGCAGTATCGGTTGTATCCTCCCAAACTGAACCAAAGAGCTTTCCCCTCTCTCTCTCTCGTCGCTCAGCTTTTTTCTCTCAAGCATCGACCTTGTATGAAAACGCCTGTCGCATCTGAATAATTCATGAAAGTTGTTTTGAGTGCCTCTCGTTTCCGCGCGTGTTTTAAATCATTCATTATATGTTCATGTTGGTCATTTACTTATTTTTTTTAAAAAAAGAAAATTCCCCGTCACGCGAATAAATCTCTATATTTACACTGGAGCAGACGGTATAAAGCCAGCGAAATACCTACCGTCCGTGCACACCTGGATTTACGAGTTTAAGTTGGATGGAAAACGATCACATTGAAGAAGCTTTAAGAGCTCGGCTTATCCGCAATTGCTTGCCAGCATTGCGTATCTGTCAGATATTATGTTTTGATTCTAGTGCCAATTTAAAAGTGCAATTTCACCCAGGCGTATTCCAAGTCCGAGAATGATTTTATCATTCTGATTTTATTTCGGGTGTTGTGAGTTGCAGCCCCACAGGTCTGTGAACCAACCTCGGGTTTGCTGCATTGTAAGCCCGGAGTCTGCTGTCCTACTGCTGTAATGTCAGAGGCGCGGAGTGACGAACAGTGCAGCCTCTGGTGGGGCTCTGGTGGAGGCAGCGTCATCGCCTCAGACAGTCCCGCCCCATCAGGAAGAATTAAACAATTTCCATGACAACTGAATCCCAAGACTGCAACTCCTTTTTCCATCAGCTTCATTTTCCGTCATGTCCTCGGGTCCTTATACTTTATTCTCTTACAAAGGCGACACGTATTAATTCAAAAACAGATGAAAAGTGGCTTGTCAATGGGACCTTGAAATCCAACTGTTTGCTTGTGGACATATGTAATACAAAACTCAGTTAAAACTCGGAAACATATTTATATTGGCCCGGTGAAATTCGGTCAGTGATAACCCCCGGATCACGCTACTTGATCTCAGCTCTAATTTTCACATCTCATTTACAGTCAGAATTTAATACCCCGCCCCTAAGCTTCATACCGCTTACGCTGGTCCGTCTGCACTGGAAATATCACAGCAGGCATTTCAGAAAATGAACCAGCGACAAAAGACGATTGTTTCTTTTTAAAGTATCGTTCGAATGAGTTACTTTTCATAGAGTATAAAACATGAATACAATTATAACTTCCATGGATACAACTTATCACAGTTTGAGTGTGAGAAGTTAGAAAAACTGTTGATTTGTTTCAGTGTTGACATTAAGTAACTTGCCCTATTCCCAGTGGAGTCCATTTGGTAGGGTATGGGAAGTTGCTCGTGAACAGAAAAGAATGTACATTTTTTTATTATTATTCAATGTACAATTACAGAAAACATGAAAATCATACCAGAGATTGATTTTACAGATGAGTATTTCTGGCGAGGGGTGGGTGAGGAGATGACCTTATCCGTGACCTGCTTTGATTAGGAAACAATCTACCATTATTCCCTGAAATACACAGCCAGCAACAAATTCATTGCTCAGCGAAGGGTCCTACATACAGTTCCAGTATAGCAAAACAAAAATCACAAAAGGTGTGGCATTTCTGGTGTCTGTACCTGCCGCCTGAAGGTAGCTGTGAAAAAATGACATGGCCCAAATGGTGGAGATCTTTGATACTGCCAGTGACGGGAAGCAATGTGCATGTGATGTATTGGGAAGAATAAAGTTCTCTCTTCAGATTCTTATGTTCCTGCACATTTGAATTGCCACACCAGATCACGATGCAACCAGTCAGTTGTAATTATGAGATGCTTTGAAACTATTACTGAAATCACAGAAGAATAGTTACTTGAAGAATTTTATGTAGGTATAATGGATTCACAAATTCAAACTCACAAGATTATGAACAGTCACAAAATGGCAAAAATGTATGCTAAGAAGATTGTATAAAAGTATGGAACTGGGCTAGATTTCGAAAGGCCAGGATAAAAATGATGCAAGACTCAGGCCGAATAACCAAGGGAATTGTAGTTACTTAAATAGAAATGGGTGTATTTCAATGATTACAGTATTTGCTTTAAGTGAGAATAGGAGAACCATGCTTCAGCAGTAACTCTCCCAGGGCAAAAGGTGCTGTTGTCTTCATTGGAGAATTAAATAGATTAGCTTGTTAGAATGCATGACTTGAAACTCATTAAGGAAAACTTATAAACTACTTAAATGAGTAAACCCACTGGATCAAAAGGCAATGCACACTCAGTAATGTCCCACAGTTTGGTGGGTGATGTCTCTCTCAAAGTTTAATTCATCTCTGACTTCAGTATCTGTTCATCAGAAGTGAGGTGGAGGTCAGATAATGATGCAACTGAACGTTCACTCTTAATGCTGGAGGAACTCAGCGGTTCAGACAGCATCTATGGAGGGGAATAAACAGTCAATATTTTGGGATAGATCCATCATCAGGATTCTGGATTTCCAGCATCTGTAGAATCTCTTGTGCTTGTGACCCTTCACTCTGCTGCTAGGTTCATCACAGCAGTGAAACACAGATCTATACAGGCCAGGGACCAGATGCATTAACTAGTGTAGCATTCTAGTAAGCCTCAGGCTCGCTCAGCCCACTTTCGTCTAGGGGGAGCAGCCTTCGGCCCTGCCAGACTGGGTAATCAAGTTTGCGTAGATGCTGTGTGATGTACCCCACCCCACCAAATAACAGCAGCACATAATGTACGATTTACAGATTACACGTTATAGATCTTACTGGAACTATGTAATTAATAGAGATACAATATAAAAGGAAAGTAAAAGGCGCCAAACTTATCAAAGGTCAACCACCTCGTGCACAACCGTTGGAGCTCAATTAATGGAGTCTCCTTTCCACCATTTGATCACCTCCGACCTCCTCGACCCGCCATCTGGGACCAATCATGGTGGTTGACCAGAGCGTGTCCAGCACAACCTTCCTCTTCAGTTCTCCTCCCGAAAAGCCCTGGGCCTCGGACTCCCTCTTGGGTCCGATCCTTGCCAGCTTACAGCATTTCTTTCATCCCATCTCCTCTCTCTGTCCCCATCGTGCCTTCTGCCCAAAGCCCGCAAAAACAATAGCTTACAGACACACAAGACAGAATAACATCTATCCCAATTGGTTAGCAAATGAATACAATTCCCGTTGTCAGTAATTATAAACCAAACAAGCTGCTACCATTAACTCAGCAGTTAACATTACAGAGAAGCCATTTTATTAGCCTTAGCAAATACCATGAAAGATCATAGAATATAGAATATAGAATATAGAATAGTACAGCACAGTACAGGCACTTTGGCCCACAATGTTGTGCCGACCCTCAAACCCTGCCTCCCATATAACACCCCACCTTAAATTCCTCCATATACCTGTCTAGTAGTCTCTTAAATTTCACTAGTGCACCTGCCTCCACCACTGACTCAGGCAGTGCATTTCACGCACCAACCACTCTCTGAGTAAAAAATCTTCCTCTAATATCCCCCTTGAACTTCCCACCCCTTACCTCAAAGCCATGTCCTCTTGTATTGAGCAGTGGTGCCCTGGGGAAGAGGCGCTGGCTATCCACTCTACCTATTCTTCTTATTATCTTGTACACCTCTATCATGTCTCCTCTCATCCTCCTTCTCTCCAAAGAGTAAAGCCCTACCTCCCTTAATCTCTGATAATAATGCATACTCTCTAAACCAGGCAGCATCCTGGTAAATCTCCTCTATACCCTTTCCAATGCTTCCACATCCTTCCATAGTGAGGCGATCAGAGCTGGACACAGTTCTCCAAGTGTGGCCTAACCAGAGTTTTAGAGAGCTGAACCATTACATCACGACTCTTAAACTCTATCCCTCGACTTATGAAAGCTAACACCCCATAAGCTTTCTTAACTACCCTGTCTACCTGTGAGGCAACTTTCAGGGATCTGTGGACATGTACCCCCAGATCCCTCTATTCCTCCACACTACCAAGTATCCTGCCATTTACTTTGTACTTTGCCTTGGAGTTTGTCCTCCCAAAGTGTACCACCTCATACTTCTCCGGGTTGAAATCCATCTGCCACTCCTCAGCCCACTTCTGCATCCTATCAATGTCTCTCTGCAATCTTCAACAATCTTCTACACTATCTACAACACCACCAACCTTTGTGTGGCCTGCAAACTTGCCAACCCACCCTTCTACCCCCACATCCAGGTCGTTAATAAAAATCACGAAAAGTAGAGGTCCCAGAACAGATCCTTGTGGGACACCACTAGTCACAATCCTCCAATCCGAATGTACTCCCTCCACCACCACCCTCTGCCTTCTGCAGGCAAGCCAATTCTGAATCCACCTGGCCAAACTTCCCTGGATCCCATGCCTTCTGACTTTCTGAATAAGCCTACCATGTGGAACCTTGTCAAATACCTTACTAAAATCCATATAGATCACATCCACTGCACTACCCTCATCTATATGCCTGGTCACCTCCTCAAAGGACTCTATCAGGCTTGTTAGACACGATCTGCCCTTCACAAAGCCATGCTGACTGTCCCTAATCAGACCATGATTCTCTAAATGCCCAGAGATCCTATCTCTAAGAATCTTTTCCAACAGCTTTCCCGCCACAGACGTAAGGCTCACTGGTCTATAATTACCCGGACTATCCCTACTACCTTTTTTGAACAAGGGCACAATATTCGTTTCCCTCCAATCCTCCAGTACCATTCCCGTGGACAACTAGGACATAAAGATCCTAGCCAGAGGCTCAGCAATCTCCTCCCTCGCCTCGTGGAGCAGCCTGGGGAATATTCCGTCAGGCCCCGGGGACTTATCTGTCCTAATGTATTTTAACAACTCCAACAGCTCCTCTCCCTTAATATCAACATGCTCCAGAACATCAACCTCACTCATATTGTCCTCACCATCATCAAGTTCCCTCTCATTGGTGAATACCGAAGAGAAGTATTCATTGAGGACCTCGCTCACTTCCACAGCCTCCAGGCACATCTTCCCACCTTTATCTCTAATTGGTCCTACCTTCACTCTTGTCATCCTTTTTTCTTCACATAATTGAAGAATGCCTTGGGGTTTTCCTTTACCCTGCTCGCCAAGGCCTTCTCATGCCCCCTTCTTGCTCTTCTCAGCCCCTTCTTAAGCTCCTTTCTTGCTTCTCTATATTCCTCAATAGACCCATCTAATCCCTGCTTCCTAAACCTCATGTATGCTGCCTTCTTCCACCTGACTAGATTTTCCACCTCATTTGTCACCTATGGTTCCTTCACCCTACCATTCTTTATCTTCCTCACCGGGACAAATTTATCCCTTACATCCCGCAAGAGATCTCTAAACATCTGCCATAGGTCCATAGTACATTTCCCTGCAAAAACATCATCCCAATTCACTCCCACAAGTTCTAGCCTTATAGCCTCAAAATTTGCCCTTCCCCAATTAAAAATTTTCCTGTCCTCTCTGATTCTATCCTTTTCCATGATAATGCTAAAGGCCAGGGAGTGGTGGTCACTGTCCCCCAGATGCTCACCCACTGAGAGATCTGTGACCAGACCCAGTTCATTACCTAGTACTAGATCTAAGATGGCATTCCCCCAGTCGGCCTGTCAACATACTGTGACAGGAATCCGTCTTGGACACACTTAACAAACTCTGCCCTGTCTAAACCATTGGAACTAATCAGGTGCCAATCAATATTAGGGAAGTTAAAGTCACCCATGATAACAACCCTGTTATTTTTGCACCTTTTCAAAATCTGCCTCCCAATCTGCTCCTCTGTATCTCTGCTGCTACCAGGGGGCCCATAGAATACCCCCAATAGAGTTACTGCTCCCTTCCTGTTCCTGACTTCCACCCATACTGACTCAAAAGAGGATCCTGCTACATTACCCACCCTTTCGGTAGCTGTAATAGTATCCCTGACCAGTAATGCCACCCCTCCTCCCCTTCCCCCCGGCATCCCTTTTAAAGCACTGAAATCCAGGAATATTGAGAATCCATTCCTGCCCTGGTGCCAGCCAAGTCTCTGTAATGGCCACTACATCATAATTCCATGTATGTATCCAAGCTCTCAGTTCATCATCTTTGTTCCTGATGCTTCTTGCATTGAGGTACACACACTTCAGTCCTTCTACCTTACTACCTTTACACTGTTTATTCTGCTTCTCTTTCCTCAAAGCCTCTCTATATGTTAGATCTGGCTTTACTCCATGCACTTCTTTCACTGTCTATCGCTCCAGGTCCCATCCCCCTTGCAAATTCATTTAAACCCTCCCGATCCATGCTAGCAAACCTACCTGCAAGGATATTGCTCCCCCTTGAGTTCAGGTGCAACCCACCCAATCTGTACAGGTCCCACCTTCCCCAGAAGAGATCCCAATGGTCCAAAAATCTAAAACCCTGCTCCCTCAATTCAACTGCCATCTCCTCCAATTCTTACAATCACTGCCAAGTAGCACTGGCAGCAATCCTGAGAATGCCACCCTTGAGGTCCTGTTCTTCAGCCTTCTGCCTAGTTCCCGAAACTCACTCTTCAGGACCTCATCCCTCTTCCTGCCTATGTCGTTGGTACCAACATGTATCACGACTTCTGGTTGCTTTCCCTCTCGTACTAGGATGTCGTGCACCCGGTCAGAGACATCCCGGACCCTGGAACCCGGGAGGCAACAAACCATGTGGGTGTCCTTCTCACGTCCACAAAATCTCCTGTCTGCTCCCCTGATTATAGAGTCTCCAATGACGACAGCTCTCCTCTTCTCCATCCCACCCTTCTGCACCACTGGGTCAGACTCAGTGCCAGAGGCCCTGCCACCGTGGCTCACACCTGGTCGGTCGTCCCTGCCAACAGTATCCAGGACGATAAACTTATTATTCAGGGGAATGGCTACAGGGGTGCTCTGCACTACCTGTCTGCTCACCTTCGCTTTCCCCCCTCTGACTGTCACCCAATGACCTGCTTCCGACAGCTTAGGTGGACTACCTCCCTGTAGCTCTCACCTATGACTGCCTCATTCTCCCTTATGAGTCGAAGGTCATCCAGCTGCTGCTCCAGATTCCTTACATGGTCTTCCAGATTGCCCAGCCGTATGCACTTCTGGCAGATGTGACTCTGCCAAAGAGGGGCATTCCCCCAAGACTGCCACATCTCACATGAGAGGCACATCACCGTCTCAGGAGGCATTGTAAAGACTAACTGCGAGCAAGCTCGTCCTCCGCCTTTTCTCGTTGAAGTCTCTCAAGTCAAAGCCTCAAAGCGCCACTCCACTGGCCCACTCACTCACTGGCCGCTTTCCACAGAAACCCCTTACACTAGTTCAACATCAGCTTTATAGTCATATAGGACCAAACCAAATTTTAAAAAACAAAGAAAATAGGAGCAAACGTAAACTTTAAAGTCTCTCAGGTCTGCCCTGCCATTCCATATGATCATGGCTGATCAACCCCAGGCTTCACTTCCTCATCTGAGCCTGATCCTCATAGCTCTCAAGTCCTGATATTTCCAAAAAGGAATCTACATCTATTTTGTATACTTCCAATGAGCTGTTCAGGTTTCGTCTCTTTTTCTTGAGAAGCATGTGTATCTTTCCTAATTTCTAATCCATTCGGTCCTTATGAAATTCCAGAGGGAATTCAAGACCTGTCCATAACAGATGCTGTCCTGTTTCTTCATAGACAGAACCCCAAATTTGAGGATGATTTGATTTCATTCCAGAGGCTTGCTTACTTCAAAATGATTAACCTTGTCATGGTGCTGATCAGTTATTCCCTGGGTCCCTTTAAATTTACTTTGGCTCACAATCAGGACCGTTGACTCCTTGTTTTCCTTAATTCATTGTTTCCCCGTGTTTCTTGGGCTCTGTCATTAAAGGCACTTGAGTCTCAGCTGAACGAGCAGTATTTAGTGTCGGGCTTATAGCTCCTCAGCGCTAGATCATCATCGGACGTCACTGAAGCAAGTGTGAGCAAGTCACCCTGCCGGAACGAGCCAAGTTACATCGCCGGAGCTACTCAAGTCTTCTCCCCAAAGCGAGTGCCGGTAAGTCGTCTCTCCTCACCGGCGCCAGCCTGTTAAGTTACCTTGCCTGATCGAGCCACTAAGCTACCTCACCAAAGTGGGTCCGTCAAGTTAACCCGCCAGAGTGAGACGAGAGCCGCTGTCTGTAGTTCCTGTAGTTCAAAGGCTTGCCACTGCTTGGAGCCATTTCATGTCAAGGTATGAACTGTCTATTGTTGTGTAGTACCGTCTCTTCATGTCCTCGTCTCCACTGAGTGTAGGTCCGGCTGTTTTGCCGCTACTCTGAGTTAGGAACTGTCTCCTCGTGTCCTCGGCTCTGCTGGGTAGGTCCAGCCGTTTGCCGCTACTCTGAGTTGGGGAATCCTGTCTTTCAGTGTTTCGTGTCCTGTGTCTAAAAGAGTCTCGGCTCTAAGTCCTGCATCCAAGGAAGAGCCACGGCTCAGTGTTCCATGTCCTGTGTCTAAGAAAGGTCCAGGCTTTGATGTTCCAAATCCAGGTTTCTGAGGTTCCGAGTTCCAAGTCCAGGTTCTGGTGTTCCAAGTTCCAAGTCTGGGTCCCAAGTTCCACATTCTGAGTTCCAAGCCCCAGTCTGAGTCTAGCCACGCTGATTCCCGCTTCTGTTTTGCTCACTCTTTGATCTCCCTCTGAATAATCCTTGCTTCCCTGCTTTCCTAGTAATGATTAATAAACTCTATTTTTGTTAACGCTACAAAACGTGTTTGTGTCTTGCATTTGGGTCCACCCATGCTCCGCACTTGTGACAAACCTTTCCATTTCATAAAACTACACTGATAAATAAAGGACATAAGTATTTCAGAAATGATAAATTGAAAAGAAAGATAAAGATAGTCGTACCAATGGAGCTCAAAGTCATTGATTAGTTTGGGCAGAGCTGCACAATACCAAGGAGCCGCAGGTAATACTAGGATTAGTTTATATGATCCCCGAAGCAGTCGTGCTAGTTGACAGAGCACGTTTGGTCATCTTGGATGCACTGTATTGGGGGGAAGTTGTGGATGTGGAAATTTTGTGAAGATGTGATCTTGAAAGACTTTCCAAACACTTCTCCAAATATTTTGATATTTGGAACTATTTTGGATAATAGGCTATTTTATGTTTAAAGTTCTGTAACCTACTTGTTTGATTCCCCAATTTTCAACTAGCCTTAAATGGAACAGCCCCCACTTCCCCAGAACAGGTGCAAGTGTCTCATGAATAGAGATTCCTGCTTCTCAAACTAAATATTCAGCTACAATCAAATGTTTTATTCTGGTTGTCTTGTAATAGCATACTTTTAGCTCAAGTTACATCCACACATTTGAAATGGGATACCCACCTCAAATTTCTGTGACAGCCCCCCATTCTTCGTACTACCTATATCGCTGGTTCCTACATGAATCACAATAACTGGTTTGAGAAACTGCGACCTTGATTGTTTTATCTGTAAACATACAATGAGTTTTAAAACGGACCATATAGACCCTAATTATTCTGTTGGTGAAATCTTTGCAAAAGATGTTAAACTGCTCCCTAAAATACCTGAAGCACACTGACTTAAGATCTTGGAAACAGAATAAACAAAATACTAAATAACTTGATCAATATGAACATCAAAACTACTTTTATACTGTGGTTTGAAAGATGCTAGGATACCAGCT
This sequence comes from Mobula birostris, assembly GCF_030028105.1. NCBI lineage: Eukaryota > Metazoa > Chordata > Chondrichthyes > Myliobatiformes > Myliobatidae > Mobula > Mobula birostris. The sequence goes on from NC_092373.1 coordinate 62,337,327, forward strand.
CTCAAAGCAGTGAGAGTCTCAGAATGCTGCTAGCAACCCTAAAACAAACCTGCTTTATCTGCTAAGTTTCTGCAGAGAAAGATTCAAACATAAACGGCAGTTCTATAGATTGGGGTTGTGCCAACTGTATGAGATCTGCACATCAAGAATGCTACCAGGGCAACAGGTAAGAACTACTGAGGAAATGACAAAAATTGGCTTTCCAATGAAATAACGTGAAGGATTGAAGAAAATAAAAGAATTGAAAGGTCTTTTCTCTTTAAGAAAGAAAAGTTGTCTTAAAAATCTTTTATAAAACAGAACAGCATAGTGGAGGACGAGGACCTTCGAGCGTTGATGTTGTGCAGGACTAATTAAACCAGCAATTAAGTCTAACTCAGCTTAACCCTTCTGCATACACAGCATCCATATTCATCCATTCTCTGCACACTCATCCTCCTATCTGGGAACTCCTTCAACCACCACCATGCCAAGCAGCACAATCCAGGCACCCACTCTCTCTGGGTAAAAAAAAATTGCCCCGCACATCTCCTTTGTAGTTAACCCCTCTCACCTTAAATGTATGTCCTCTAGTACTAGATATCTCAACCCTGGAGAAAAGGAACCAGCTGTCTACTCCATCTAGACCTCTTACAATCTTGTGAACCTCTATCAAATCTCTCCTCAACCTCTGCCCCTCCAGAGAGAACAACCAAGGTTGTCTAACCTCTCCTTATGGCACATGCCCTATAATCCAGGCAGCATCCTGGTAAACTTCTTCTGCACCCTCTCCAAAGCCTCCGCATCCTTCCTATAACTGGGTAACCGGAAATGAATCTAATAATGCAGATGTGTCCTAACCAGAGCTTCGCACAGCCTCACTCTTGAATTTAATGCCTCAACTAATAAAAGTAAATATGGCATATGCTCTATCATAGCCTATCAACATGTGCAGACACTTTCAGGGATTATGTATTTGGACCACAAGGTCCCTCTGCACATTAACACTGTTAAGAGTCTTGCCAATAAGGGTGTACTGTCCATTACATTTGATCTCCCAAAGTGCAACACCTCACTTTTGAACAGATTAAACTCCATTTGCTATTTTACCCACCCACATCTGTAATTAATTATATTCTATTGCATCATTTAGCAATCTTCTACACTATCCACAACACTACCAATCTTGTTATCATATGCAAATTTACTAACCCACCCATATACATTTTCATCCAGGTTATTTATATATATTACAAACAGCAGATGACCCAGTACAGATCCCTGTTAAGTTCCTCAAATCATGGACTCCAGCCAGTATTCATCCCATGAAACATGACGCTCTTTGCCTTCTGTAGGCAAACCAATTCGGAATACAAATGCCCAATTATCCATGGATCCCATGCATCTTAATCTTCTGGATGGGTCTCCCATGAGGGACATTTTCAAATGCTTTACTAAAATCAATGTATATAACATCTACAGCTCTACCGTCATCAATTCACCTTTGTCACCTTTTTTGACAAACTCCATCAAGTTAGAAAGAAATGATTTGCCCTGCACAAAGCCATGCTGATTATCCCCAATTAGGTCATGGTTTTACAAATGCTCATACATCCTAACCATAAGAACCTGCTCCAGTAGCATCCCTACCATTGATGTGTGACTCATCAGTCCCTTGTGTCCAGGATTATCTCCATTTCCCTTCTTGAATAATGAAGCAATGTTAACTACTCGCTAGTACTCCAGGACTATATCTGTGGCAAGAGTAGATATTGGTCAAGGACCCTGAAACATCACTTACCTCTCTTAATAAAGTGGGATAATTCTAATCCATCCCTGGGAAGTTATACACCCTAATGCTTTTTAAGAGACACAACACTACCTCCTTTATCTCAAAATGTCCTAGATATTAGCATATTTCACAGTAATCTCCCTATCCTCCACATCCTCCTCTCAGGAAAATATTGATTCAAACTACTCACCCACATCCTTCACTCCCAAGCACATGCGTCCTTCTTTACCCTCTTGCTCTTGATGTACAGTGCCTATAAAAAGTATTCTCCACCACTTGGAAGTTTTCATGTTTTGTTGTTTTACAACATTGAATCACAGTGGATTTAATTTGGCTTTTTTGACAGTGATCAACAGGGAAAAAAGTCTCTTTTGTGTCAAAGTGAAAACAAATCTCTACCAAGTGATCTAAGTTAATTACAAATGTAAAACACAAAATAATTGATTGCGTTAAGAATTCACCCTCTATAAAATGACACACCAAATCATCACGGGTGAAGACAATTGGTTTTAGGAGTCACATGATCAGTTAAATGGAGATCATCTGTGTGCAGTCAAGATGTTTCAATTGATTATAGTAAAAATACACATGTATTTAGAAGGTTCAACTGTCTGGTGAGTCAGCATCCTTGAAAAAACAACACTGTTAAGACAAAAGAACACTCTAAGCAACTCTGCAAAATGGTACTGAAAAGCACAAATCAGGAGATGCATACAAGAAAATTTCCAAGTCATTGAATATCCTTTGGAGTACAGTTAAATCAATCACAATGAAATAGAAAGAATATGCACAGCTGTAAATCTGCCTAGAGCAGGCCGTCCTCAAGAACTGAGTGACTGTGTAAGAAGGAAACAGTTGAGGGTGGCCTCCAAGAGACCTATGACAACTCTGCAGGAGTTACAAGCTTCATTGCCTGAGATGGGAGAGACTGCACATACAACAACTGTTGCCCAGGTGTCTTACCAGTTACAGCTTTATGGGAGAGTGGCAAGGAAAAAGCCACTGTTGAAAAAAACTCACGTGAAATCTCAACTAGAGTTTGCCAGAAAGCATGTGGGAAACTCTGAGGTCAGCTGGAAAAAGGTTCTATGGTCTGATGAAACCAAAATTGTGCTCTTTAGCAATCAGACTAAACGCTATGTTTGGCGTAAGCAAACAGTGGATATCATCAAAAACACACCATCCCTACCATGGAGCACTGTGGTGGCTGCATCATGCTGTGAGGATGCTTCACTGCAGCAGGCTCTGGAAGGTTTGTGAAGCTAGAGGGTAAAATGAATGCAGCAAAATACAGGGAAATCCTGGAGGAAAACCTGATGTGTGCAGGAGAACTGCGACTTGGGAGGAGATTTGTTTCTTGGCAAGACAATGACCTCAAAGCTACACAGGAATGGCTGGCTTAAAAACCACAAGGTTAATGCTCTGGAGTGGCCAAGTCAGAGTCCAAACCTCAATCGAACTGAGAATTTGATGGCTGGACTTGAAAAGGGCTGCTAACTCATGATCCCCATGCAATTTGAGAGAGCTTGAGCAGTTTTGTAAAGAAGAATGGGGGAAAATTAGTGTCCAGATGTGCAAAGCTGATTAAAAACCTATCCACACAGACTGAAGGCTGTAATTGCTACCAAAGGTGCATCTACTAAATACTGATTTGAAGGGGGTGAATACTTATGCAATCAATTGTTTTATATTTGATATTTGCAGTTAATTTAGATCACTGTAGAGATCTGATTTTACTTTGATAAGAAAGAGTCCTTTTCTATTGATCAGTGTCAAAAAAAGCCAGATTAAATCCACTGTGATTCAATGTTGTAAAACAACAAAATATGAAAAATTTTGGGGGGCGGGAAGGTGTATACTTTTTATAGGCACTGTATGCAAACAATACCTTAGGATTCTTTAATTCTATAGCCAAGTGTTGCCTATTTAGTATTTCAGTAATATTTGAGTAATACTGTAAATATATTGTTTAATTAAGCATTCTTTGCTGTTTAGATAATGCACTTTTAGTTATATGTACAAGTGTGCAAATGGCATATGTCATTACTGCCACATAATACATGTATGCCTTGCTTAAGGTGAAAATAAAGTCAGACTCACATTCCTGGCTCCTTTGTGTTCCTTTCAATTAGTTTTATGTTTTGGAGTTACAAAATATAACAGTGGTGACAAGGAAGTTCTAAATGAACCAGAGACAAGTACCTACAAGTACAAGTACTTGTTGAAGTGCAGCGAGAAGTTAGAGTTAAAAAAGATGCAGCAATACATTCAGGTTTTTAAAAAAAGCAGTGTTGCACGTGTTCTTCAGAAGGGAAGACCTGGTTGAGTTTTTAAAAAGGCAGGAAATGACAAATTCATGGGTCTATAAACAGAGTAACGGTGCTAATAATCATAAAAAAGAGCAAAAATGGCTGACAACATTGGAAAGATTTACATGTTTGCACAACAGATAACTGGATTTTGTATACTGAGTGAATTGAGCAGTATTTTTAAACAAATATAATAGTCAGTGAGAAATAAGTGCCAGTTTTGCTGAGTGCATTGGGTGGAAGCATACAACTTGCTTATAAGTTTGAGTGAAATGAGCTTCACTGATGTCATGAAAGTAATGCAGAAACATTTAGAACCGAAACCATTGCTCATTGCAGAATGCATTATGTTTCATAAGTGGAATCAAAAGGAAGGGGATTCCACTGTGCTGTATGTAGCTGATTTGAAGAGATTGTCTTAGCATTGTCAGTTCAGTGATGTGCTTAATGATGCACTGAGAGATTACTTAGTTTGTGGAATATTCAGAATTCAGAATCAGAATCAGGTTTATTATCACTGGCATGTGCTGTGAAATTTGTTAACAGCAGCAGCAGTTCAATGCAATACATAATACAGAAGAAAAAAAATTAAATAATTATAATAATTAATTAATTAATTAATTGCAGTATATGTATATTGAATAGATTAAAAATTGTGCAAAAAACAGAAATAATATATATTTAAAACCTGAGGTAATGTCCAAGGGTTCAATGTCCACTTAGGAATCAGGTGGCAGAGGGGAAGATGCTGTTCCTGAATTGCTCAGTGTGTGCCTTCAAGGTTCAGTACCTCCTACCTGATGGTAGCAATGAGAAAAGGGTATGTCCTAGGTGCTGGAGGTCCAGTAAATCTTACAAGAAGGCATTCAAAAACAGCTCCTAACTGAAGCACAACTTACATTTAAAAGAGCAGTTGAAATAGCTGTATCAATGGAAACAGCAGTCAGGAGTGGCAGTAAGCATGAACAAAATTGCAGCATCTAAACCAAAACTGGCCTGGTCGAACAAATTGTGTGACCATTCTGCCAGACAGAGGCTCACCTATAGCAGACCAATGCAAGTGAAACTTGCAGAAAATGCCACAATGTAGGATGAATACAAAGAGCATGTCAGGCAGACGAAAATAAATGGACTATACAGGGAGAAGAAAAAGTTAAAAAGTCAAGTTACAGTTTCACAAAGAGCACTAATCTGCATGCAGTTGATGAAAACTCTGATAATGATGTGAGTGACACACACAAAATGCTGGAGGAACTCAGCAGGCCAGACAGCATCAATGGAAATGAGTATAGTTGATGTTTCAGGCCAAGACCCTTCATCAGCATCAGTCATCAACCACTTGTGACAATTTTCAATTCATATAAGGGTGTTTCACTAACAGCAGGAGCATGAATGCAGAAGGGCTCTGTTTTTTGGAGGACACAATTACAAGATCAAATTCAAGAGGACATCTAATCATGGAAATTCTGATGGATTGTCCCTTTTACCCTTGGAAAAGGAAATACCTGGAAAATTTACACAAAAAATTCTTTGTGATGTATTCTCCCTAATGCAAATCGAAAGTCTCCCAATTACGGCAGAGAGATCCAAAGGGAAAACAGAACACACCCCACACTGTCTCTGATCTACATAGCCACCCAAGATGGTTGGAATGAGAAGAAGGAACTCCAGTTCTCCCATTTTTACCAGTGCTGGGATGAACTTGCTCTTGACAAAGGTTGCTGTGTACCATCCAAGCTGAAAGCTAATGTGTTCAAGGAGCTACATCTAGGCGTGGTCAAAATGAAAGTGTTGGTATGAAGCTTTATCTTGTGGTGTAGATTAGATCAGCAAATCAAGCTGCTTGCTATGTACAGTTCAGGATGTCAACAGGTCCAGAATGTATCAAGATCATTGCTTCTCTGTCCCTGGGAGTGGCTTGCACTGCCCTGGCAGGGGACATATGTAGATTTTGTCAGACCATTCATGGACTCAAATTTCTTGGTAATAGTGAATGTAGCTACAAAGTGGTCAGAGGTGTTCCCAATGGCCTCCACTACTGCCTAACACACTAATGATGTGTTGTGAAGCCTCTTCTCAAGGACAGGTGTTCCAGAACACTTGGTGACAATGGATCACAGCTTGTTGTGGAACACTTGCAGTCATTCCTGAAAATAAATGGAAAAAGACTTGTTATATTTACACTGTACCACCTAGCTACAAATGGCTTGGCAGAAAGGTTCGTCAAGAATCTAACGAACACACTGTAGGCAATGTCAACAGAACACACTACACTGACGCCGAGTCAGAAGCCACTAGCTTTCTCTTTGCATATCGCAATGCACCACATTCCACAACCAACAACTCAGCAGCTATGCTGTGACCGCGTCATCTGTTGCACTCGCACTTGGATCTCCTCAAACCCAATCTCAGAAGGAGTATGCAGGAGAAATAGCTGAGACAAACTGAGGGCTCCTCAAACAAGGAGGTCCGATGTATCACTCCTGGACAAACACTCCTGGTGAACGACTGCAGAGATGATCAAAAATGGGAACTCAGAAAAATTACGGACGGAATTAGACCACTGTCCCACACAGTGGAGATTGCGTCTAATATCTGGAGACGACACATTCATCAGTTGAGGAGAGCAAAAAGAGCTGTCAGAACCACTTCTTGCAGTCCCAGAGTCAACTCCTACAACCACCACAGAGGAGGTTCCAGAAACTGAGATTGTCTCATCTGCCAGGCAGAGCAATCCCCTTTCTCAGGAAAGACATCATTCCACAACAGTAAGAAAACTCATGTGTATGTGTGTGCATGTATATATGTTGAGATGCATTCTGTATTGAATTGGAGTTATAGCTAATCAGGGGGGAGTGTTGTGTGTTTAATATTTGAGTAATATTGTAAAATATTGTTTGATTAAGCATTCTTTTGTGATATACATAATGTACTGCATGTTGTATGTAAAAACACGTAAATAGCATTTGTCATGATACCGCCACATAGTATGCATGTGCCTTGCTTATGGTAAAAATGAAGTTAGACTCTTCAGTCCCAGCTCCCTTGTTTTCCTTTCAATTAGTTCTGTTTTGAAGTTACAAAACATAACACCAACCAAGGAATATTCATGATCCCTTCCGGCTTTTTGAATTTCCTTCTTGCATTCTTTTCTGGCTTCTTTATAATCCTGAAAGGCACCATTTGATTTTAATTTCTTTAGCCTTACATATATTTCTATTTTCTTCTTGGATAGAACCTTTCTTGATACCCAACCTCTTTCAACATCCAAGGTTCTCTGACCTTGCCATTCTTTTCTTCTTACTAGAACCTACAGTACCCCTGACCTGTACTCTATACAGCTCAGATGTGGACTTACCCCTACACAGATACTCTTGTAATTTGCCTTGCTCCAATTTAATACCCACCCACAAGGTCCATACTTATCCTTATCTATAGCTACCTTAAAACTAAAGGAATTGTGATCGCTGTTATCTGACTGTTCTCCCACTGAAAGGATAATTGGCTAGGCAGACTCATTTCCAATCATCACACTTCAACCCATTGGTCCCATCATGTCTCTTACCTTGCACCTGCTCGTTCTTCCTTCCTACTAGTCATTACATATACCTTCCTCCCAATCCCTCTGCTTTCTAATCTAATGCTCTGGTTCCCATTCCCCTGCCAAACCAGTTTAAGTCATGTGTTTCTCCCCCTTCTGGGGTAAATGATGACAGGAGTTATAAAAATGAAAAATAAACTGGCACATTAGATCCACTGTTTCCCTGATTAAATCAGGACATTGAGTTTATATGATGGTATAGCTCCTTCTTCATGATTAGATTAGATTAGATTATGAGGACACGCAGTCCTCTTTTATTGTCATTTAGTAATGCATGCATCATGAAAACCATAATTAGAAACCGCAAGACCACATCCAAGGCATCAGTAACTGTTGAAGAACTCTAACATTGATCTGAATACAAAGCAAGAGAAGATCGGCTTTATTTGGAATTATTGGCAACTTTTTTGAAACCAATCAGATTTCCTACCCCCCACAATCCCCTGCATACATAGATGTAACATCAAAGAAAATAACTTTTATTTTATTTTGAGTTACAACACAGTAACGGGCCTCTCAATCCCAACAAATCCATGATGCCCAATTACAGCTAATATGAGCAATTAACCTGCTAACCCATCCTTCTTTGAATGTAGGAGGAAACGTAGAGTCATGGCAGAACATACAGACTCCTCACAGACAGCAGAACTGAACCCCAATCATTGACCCGTAATAGCATTACACGAACCACATTGCTAGACTGCCACTGACTTCATCAAATCAATCTCAAATCTGATTTACCCATTAGATGTTTGTGTAATTGAACAAAAGCATTTGCTTCATTAGTTTATTTCACTCAGAAGGAGGTTTTTCATCAATATAGCACCACTAAAAAAAAATCACCAATGAAAAAAATACTGAGTAATTATAACTAAGCAGAAAGTTTGTAGTGAAGGGGAAAAAACTTGCAATATATCAGCTCTAACGTAAAAATTTTACTATTTTTCATTAATAGCAGGAAGTATTACATTAACATTGCAAACAGAGAAGTTCAATATCAACAGTTCAAAGTTTGAAACAAATTTTGTATCAAACTACATTTATGGCATCATATACTACCTTGATATTCATTTTTTGTGGGCATTCACAGTAAGTATAGAGAAACAAATATGACTAATAAATAAGCAATAAATATCAAGAACATGAGATGAAGAATTCTTGGAACTCTGTCCATAGGGAACAGTTCATTGTTGGTGCAAGTAAAGTGATCCCCCCTAGATCAAGAGCCTGATGGTTGAGGGGTAATAACGGCTCATGAACCCAGTGGTGTACAGGATCCTGAGGTTCCTGTACCTCCTTCCTGATGGCAGCAGTGTGAAAACAGCATGGTCTAGATGGTGGAGGTCCTTGATGATGGATGCTGCTTTCCTGCAACAGTGCTCTGTGTAGATGTACTGAGAGGGCTTTACCTATGATTGACTGGGTTGTATCTACTACTTTTTGTAAGCGAGAAGTTTGTCAGAATTTTAGGTGATATGCTGAACTTTTGTAAACTTCAAAGAAAATAGAGGCGCTGCTGTGCTTTCTTTGAAATGGCGCTTACGTATTTAACCGGGACAAATCCTCCGAAATGTATCACCAAGGAATTTAAAGTTGCTGACCCTCTCCATCTCTGGTCCCTTGAAAAGGACTGGTTCATGGACCTCCGGTTTCCTCCTCCTGAAGTCAATAATTAGCTTTTTTATTCTTGCTGACATGGAGTAAGAGTTTGTTGCTGTGGCACCACTCAGCCTAATTTTCGGTCTCCCTCCTATATCCTGATTGGTCACCACCTTTGATTCAACCAATGACAGTAGTGTTGTCAGAATAATTAAATATTGCATTGGAGCTGTGTTTATACATAAGTATAAAGTGAGTAGAGCAGGGGATAAGCACTCAGCCTTCTGGAGGACTTGTGCTGATACTGATTGTGGAGAAGATGTTGTTGCCAATCTAAACTGACTGGGGTCTGTAAGTGAGGAAATCGAGGATCTGGTTGCACAATGTGGTATTGAGGCCTAGGTTTTGGAGCCCATCGATTAGTTTTGATGGGATGATAGTATTGAATGCCGAACTATAGTCAACAACGAGCATCCTGAAGTATGCATCCCTGCTGTCCAAATGTTCCAGGGTTGAGTGAATAGCCAGTGAATAGCATCTGCTGTTGACCTGCTGTGAAAGGAGGCAAATTGGAGGGAATCCAAGTCGCTCCTCAAGCTGGAGTTTATACCTTTCATCACCAGCCTCTCAAAGCACTTCATCGCCATGGATATAAGTGCCACTGGACAATAGGCTTTGAGGCAGGTTGTCACGTTCTTCTTACACACCGGTGTAACTGAATTCTGCTTGAAGCAGATAGTATCTCAGACTGCCGAAGTGAGAAGTTAAAGATATCAGTGAACACTCCAGCCATTTGATCAGCACAGGTCTTTAATACTCAACCAGGTACCATGTCTGGGTCTTGAAGGATGCTCTCACGTTGCCCTTAAAGACTGAAATTACAGGGTTATTGGGTGCTGTGAGAATTCATGAAGGTGCCTCTATGTTTTGACGGTCAAAGTGAGCATAAAAGGCATAGAAGTGTGCATTAACAAAAGCAGTTATTTTATCTGCCAGGAAACAGAATGATAAGATGGGATGTAATTTTCAATAGTGCTGAAACGTGGCAACTTTCTGTGTGCAGTTACCAAGGGAATTCTAAAATACTCCTGATTATAACTACATTTTTATGTTGCAAAAGCATTAAATTCCTCAGTGTTATCATTTCAGAGGATCTATCCTGAGCACAGCACATAACCGCAATCACAAAGAAAGCACAGCAGCATCTTTACTTCCTTAGAGGCTTAGCAAAGATTCAGCATGACATCTAACACTTTAACAAACTCTATAGATGTGTAGCGGAGATTATAGTGTTTGGTTACATCACAGCCTGGTATGGAAACACCAATGCCCTTGAATGGAAAATCTACAAAAAGTAGTGGATACGGCCTTGTCCATCACGAGTAAACCCCTCTCCACCATTGAGCACATCTACACGGAGCGCTGTCGCAGGAAAGCAGCATCCACCATTAAGGACCCCCACCATCCAGGCTGTGCTCTCTTCTCGATGTTGCCATCACAAAGAAGATATAGAAGCCTCAAGACTCACACTACCAGCTTCAGGAACAAATATTACCCCTCAACCATCAGGCTCTTGAACCAGTGGGGTAACTTCATTTGGCCCATCACTAAGCAGTTCCCACAACCTTTGGACTCATTTTCAAGGACTCTTCATCTCACGTTCTTGATTTTTATTGCTTATTTATTTTTCCCTCTTTTGCGTTTGCCCAGTTCGTTGCCTTTTGCGCATTGGTTGTTTGTCCGCCCTATTGGGTGCAGTCTTTCATTGACTCTATTATGGTTCTTGGATTTACTGAGTATGCCTGCAAGAAAATGAATCTCAGGGTTGTATATGGTGACATAGCTGTACTTTGATAATAAATTCACTTTGAACTTTAGAAATGTAAAATCAGGTTATCTTATCTTATATATTAGGATTTAAAAGGTATGGGTATATATCCTTTCAAGACAGAGCCTGTTTTTATTTACATTTACTTACTTAGAGATACAGCCTAATGAACCGCACCATCCAGCAAACCACCTATTTCATCCTAGCCTAATCACAGGACAATTTACAATGACTATTTAGCCCAGGTTATGTCAGAGGGACAGCATCCTCATTCAGGAGAAAGATAATTCTGCCTCAGGAGACACAGGCAGTGTTCCGCCTATCATTGTCTTTTTCTTAGGCAGTCCACCAGGGTCAAGGTTGATCTGCAATTCATTGAGGTCTGCGGTGGCTGATGAAATCATTGATGGATTCAAGGGCTCTGTCACAGGTGTCCTGTTGAGGCATTCTGATACCAACCAAACCATTTGCACAATTTTCTTCCCATTTTAGTTATTCCTGATCCTGTCACTTAAAACTGAGCAATGCAGACATCTCCTTTCAGAGGTCAGCAAAACCCTGGAGTTCTCTGTCTCAGGTTGGTGGAGGGCAGACCATTAGACATATTTAAAGTGGTAAGCTTCGGAGACAGAGTGCTCCTTTAGCAAATTTCACTGGGCTTCTGTGTGCTGCTGATGAATAAACTCAAGACTTTCACTGTCGTCTTTGTCCATTTTGAGTAGCCATGGAATATTGTAGTTTTTCAAGGAGGCTTTGAGAATTTCCTTGAATCGTGTTTTCTGTCCAGTTGAAGCCACCTTGCTGTTATGATTGTTTCAGCAGCCTGTTGTAGGTAATGGGCAAGATCTGTCATATCTACAGGAGTGGATCAACTATAATTGGAGTCACAATGTTGGAGATACTGGCCTCGGAAAGGATGGTGATGTTGAGCTACTTATGCTACCAATTGGACGAAGAGGACTATGTGCATTGGTGGTATCGTTCCAGTGACTTGAGGTGCCTGCACTGGTTATCATTGATTCTGAGGTTAAATGGAGTGAAGAGATGTACATTGCAAGTTAGAGGTCTTGGTCTTCAACAACCCTATCCTACTGCTTCATATGACACACTTCATTAACATCAATTGAACTTTGCTAATGTGCAGTTGAACTTTAAAACTACTTCGTGCCAACTTTAGTATAAAATAGCTCAACACCTTTGGTGGCTTCAACAGACAACTAACTACTGCTGCATTACAGTGACAATAATGTCAGGAATATGGCAGCTAATTTGAATTCAGCCATGTCTCACAATTAACAATGTGCTAATGACCAGGTATCTGTCTGCATGACATTGGTTGAGAGATAAAAAATGGACAGACACAGTGGGAATTACCTGAAATAGCACCTCCCCTCCCCCCCCCCCATCTGATATATTACATCCACCTGAGAGGATTGATGGGATATTTCTTTCAGGTCTCATTTAAAAGTTGGTATCTGTGAAATTGTATCAACCCTCTGTAATTCAGTAAAACACAGAACTAAAAATGCAAGGGACTGCAGATGCTGGAATCCGTAACAAAAAAAAATCTAACTGTTGGAGGAACTCAGCAAGTCGAGCAGCATCCACGAAGAGAAAGAGACATTTGCCATTTTGGGTTAGCATAGCATGAAATCATAAAATTGAATTTGTGCTCAAGAGTGGGATTTGCACTCAACGCCTTCTGGCGCTGAGACAGGAACAAGTTCAAGTTTAGTTCATTGTCATTAAACCATACACATGTGTACCGCCAAACAAAACGTTACTCTGGACCAGAGTGCATAACACTGTACATATAACTCACACACAACACATAAAGTAATACTACCACAAATAAATTAACAAGTAATGTGTACAGTATGTCCAGGTGCAGAACAATACCATCAAGCCTCAATCTACACACGTTATATCTGCAGCTAAATCACCAGACTATATTGAGTCAATCCAACACAAAATTTCAAAGAGAACAGCCCATGTTAAAAATGAGCATAGAACACTCCAGTGCATATGTAATCCATATTATTGGGTAGGTGTCATTGCTGCAGATGGACTGGAACCACTCACCCGGGGATAGGGTTTCAGCACTTAAGCTAGAATATTACTTAGTGTGCATTGCTCTCAGAAGTTTCTTCAAGTTGCATGTTGTGAATCCAATTGACCAAAGACTAGTAGTCTAGGATGGTGAGAGTTACAGGGTGTGACCAATTAACGGGTACATTTAAAGCTGCACTGATTAGCACTACCAGTATTTCCAATTTATAAACAGCTTCAGCTCAACATCCTCAGATACAATATTTTCAGAACTTCATTGCCAAAAATTCTGAGAGAAGACTTCCTCTAGTTACTGTGTGATACTTCAAATACAAAGGAAGATTAGAATTTACATGCTATTTCAAATGATATTGCCAATATCTTCTAAGATAATGGGTTTACAAAATTCTTTCTTTCAGTTTTGCTTACTCTGTACATAGGACCAGGTCATACTCATTATTTTTAAACAAACTGACCTGCATCCAAGTTAAGATCAGGAGTTGTCCACTCAGCCCCTCAAGCTTGCTCCCCCCCCCCACTTAATAATATCTCTGATCTGACAGTAATTTCAACACCTCACTCCTCCCAGCCTCTGGTAGCCTTTCACCCCCTTACTCATCAAGAATCTATCTACCTCCACCTTAAAGGTTTTCAAAGATTTCTTTACTACCCTTTCAGGAAGAGAGATGTATTGACATATGATCCTCTGCAAGAATAGAATTTACCTCTTCTCTGTTATAAATAAGTGATCCATTACTGTGAAACAGAGAACTTCAGCAGGTAGTTCTGTGGAGAAACAGCTATTATCCTATGTTGCTGAGCTTCCCTCCAGTTTCCATGCCCGCACTGGAGAAAAATTGGTTATCAAATCATGCACCAACTTTGCCTCACCAGTGACCTGCTGCTTCATGGAACAGCTCTTTAAGATAAAGATGGTTATCGCACTTGCCCGTCCTTTTCTGTGACAGGTTATTGTGGGCGGTGAGTAGGCTATAGGAGCCAGCACGATACAATATTTTGTGTATTGTATTGTCCGAATGAAGGGTCTCAGCCCCAAACGTTGACTGACTACTCTTTCCCATAGTTGCTGCCTGGTGCACTGAGCTCCCCCAGCATTTTGTGTGTGTTGCTCTGGATTTCCAGCATCAGCAGATTTTTTCGTGTTTACAATGCTTTGTGTGCAAGAGATATCTTTCTCCTGTCCAGCCTTGGGGCTCTTAACCCAAAATATGCACCATCACTTTGCCTCTGCAGATGCTGCCTATCCTGCTGAGTTCCTCTAGCAGTTTTTTTCCCCCTCTAAAATGTTTCTTTTAACTTTAGAGAAACACTTTCAAAATTTTGGTTCAAACCTGCAGGGTTATATACAGTTGCGCTGTGGAATGATTGTGCTAGCAGGACTCCAGAGTAGAATCTGCAGAGCTTGTTTACTTGTACCATAAATCCTGCAGAGGAACTCCTAATCCATCTGACTGTCTGTGTTATTTTCATTTCACTGTTAGGGATTATTCTGGAGTAATGAAATTATGTGACTAGAGCAGAGATTAATTCAAGTGAGATCCAGTTTTCAGTTCTTAACATAAATTGCAAGCAATAATCAGTTTCAAATTGAAAGCACAGCTTTACAAACAGCATTGTCTACAGAGCAGAGGCAGCTGGCTGCTAAGGGGTATGGTTTAAAGTGACCCTGAGACTCTTCTCGTCTGCATCAGATAAATATAGAACAGTGGGGTTATGTCAATTTGCCTGCATCAAGCCAAACAACATGGGCCAAGTTATTTTGCACCATTCTGGCGGAGTTGAAGTTGGCAGACCAGACTGACTTTGTCATTTAGCACATCAAAATGGTTACAGAATCAGAATCAAAATCAGGTTTAATATCACTGGCCTATGTCATGAAATTGGTTGTTTTGCAGCAGTGGTACAGTACATAACAAAACTATAACTATAAATTACAATAGGAAATAGATAAAAGTGAAAATGGCGGCACAGTGAAAGGTCTGCTTTGCTGAGCTCAGCACCGCAACACTGATAATTTCACACATAAACCTATCCATTTCAACTTTTTTAAAAAAATGTCCGTGTCAGATTTAGTGACATGAACATTAATGAGTATTTTTTTTTGAGCTGCTTCAACACCATGCCATCGAAAGGTACTAAAAAGGCGGCCAAGATGAGCTGCACAGAGCGCTCACCCAGGGCTGAGGGGCTAGCTACTGCTAGCTATGCTAACATGTTGGACCTTGCTTTTCATCAAGTAATTCAGGAAGTTACGGAGAACATATCCAAAATGATGGACGAGAGGCTGGCTCCACTCTCTCTAGCACTCCAAAACCACACATTGGAGCTTAAAAATCTTGATACAGGAACAACTGAAGCCGAGGGCCCAGTCTCCGCGGTAGAGACTGTAGCTGATCAGGCCCAAAGCTGCATCCGGGCGCTAGAAAAGCAAGTTCAAAGCCTGTCTGACTATATCAATGACCTTGAGAACAGAGGTAGGAGGAAGAACATACGGATCATCGATCTACATGAAGGTACAGAAGGCAGCCAGCCAGCGAAGTTTCTTGAGGGCTGGCTGCCTAATTTCCTTGATTTGGAAACCAAGGCTGGACGGATTGAAGTGGAAAGAGCTCACTGTACACTGATGCCAAAACCAGGCCCAGGCCAACGCCCTTGACCCATCCTCGTGCGGTTCCATAATTTCGGAGATAAGCGAAGAGTGATGGAGGCTTCGAGATGCCGCGGGACTGATGCCCAGGCTTTAATATAGGAGGGATCCAGGCTTATACTTCTTCAAGATTTTTTGGCAGCATTATTCGGCAGCGCAAGGAATTCGACCAGGTAAAGAAGCGGTTGAGAGAATCAGGAATCCAGTACTTTATGCTGTACCCAGCGGCGCTGAAAATCACATACAACAGGACCACCAAGATATTTGATTCTCCTGACAAAGTGAAAACTTTTGTGGACACATTGGGCTAAAGAATCTATATAGTATATTGTGTAGCCCTGGTTATGGACGATAACATGCTCAATGGTCGCTTTATTTTACCTTTTCATTACTCGATGGCAAGGTATCTTATAGGATAGGTAACGTGTTATTTTGATTAATACAGTTTCATTATTTGTTTAAATTAGCGGTGCCGCTCCAGCCTGAAGGAATTTAAACATGACAGTAACAAGTCAGTGGATTGGTAAGTTATGGCCTGTTTTCATTTTTGACTGTGTTAAATGCCATATTGGCAGTGGAGCAGAATATGGGGTGCTAGAACGTTCAGATATCCCTTTAAGTGTGGGGTAAGTCCTCTTGTTCAGCACTGTTGGCGCTTTGTTTTTTTTGTGGGTTTTTTTATTTACTTATTGCTGCTCAGCTGATCTTCAGTCAGGTTTCTTCTCCTCCGAAGTCAAATGATTGTTATGAAGGGTTATGACCAGTTATATATTAAAATTGTGCACTTGAAACATTAAGGGGAGTCATTCACCAATCAAGAGAAAGAAAATCCTACTAAACCTGAAAAAGAAAAGGGTGGACATAGCCTTATTACAGGAAACACATTTAAGTGATAAAGAACATTTAAAACTGCAACAGAGTGGATTTGATCAAGTCTATTTTTCATCTTTTAATACCAGGAGTAGAGGGTGGCCATTTTACTTAGGAAGAACTTACCTTTTAAGTTATTAGACTGCATTAAGGATAAGTATGGGAGATTTGTGATTGTTAAGGCTTCAATATATGGAGAGAAATGTGGTATTCTCAATGTTTACTGCCCTCCAGCTCATCCTCTCAAATTCCTAATCTTATTCCAAACTTACAAGCTTTTCAGTACAAAACATTATTGTAGGTGGGGATTTTAATTATCTCATGGACCCATTGATGGACAGAGTGTCTAGTGGTCCCCCGTTGCTCTCCTCACAGTCCAAACAAATCATGGGCTTATGTGGAGAACTAGGAACTTGTGGATGCCTGGAGGTTGTTACATCCCTCAGACAAAGACTTCACATTTTTTTCTAAACCACACAAGTGTTACACCAGAACAGACTTTTTACTTACCACCAAAATGCTCCTAGATTTAGCTGTATCCTGCACAATTGGAAATATCACTATTTCTGACCATGCAACAGTATATTTAAATATTAAGCCCAAAGATAATTCAGCATGATCTAGACATTGGAGGCTGAATCCTTTTATTCTAAAAGATAATAAATGTATAGACTACTTTACTTCTGAATTCAAAACTTTCCTATCTATTAATTCCAAATCAGCTAGTAGTCCATCGATGCTCTGGGAAACCGCTAAGGCCTATGCAAGAGGATTAATTATCTCCTACTCTGTTAGTAAGAAGCAACAAGCTGCAGAATATCAGCGTCTAGTGGAAACAAGGCTTGTGGCAGCTGAAAAGGATTATATTAATAAGCCTTCTGCAGCCAGTTACAGAATATCACAGCCCTACACTGTACACTAAACTCTTTACTTACACAAGCAGCCAAAAGAAAATTGACATTTGCTAAACAATGATTGTTTGAACATGGTGAAAAACCAGGTAGGTATTTGGCTTATTTAGCTAGAAAGAAAAATGCCTCTCAGACTATTGCTTCAATTAGGGATGGGACAGGAGCTCTCACTAGTAATTCTAAAATGATTAATGTTGTGTTTAAGAATTTTTATTCTAAATTGTATCACTCTGAGCAACGTAGTGATGGACAATCTAGGATGGAGTCCTTTTTCAGAAATTCAGATCTCCAAGGCATTTCTTCTGCACAAGAGTCCCTCCTCAATGCGCCGTTATCTATACATGAAATACAGGAAGCTGTGAGACAGCTCCAAAGTGGGAAGGCCCCTGGTCCTGATGGACTCACTAGTGAATTCTATAAAGAGTTCACAGGTTATTATCACAGCCTATGCTAAGCATGGTCAATCACACATTTAATTGTGGTCTACTCCCACCATCACTGAGAGAAGCTAATATCTCACTAACTTTTAAGAAAGGAAAGAGCCCTGGATTGTGCCTCCTACAGGCCTATTTCATTGTTAAATATTGATTTTTAAATCTTATCTAAAACCTTAGCATTGCAATTAGAAACTGTGTTACCTTTTATCATAAAAGAAGATCAAACGGTTTATGTAAAAGGCCGTAGATCATCTAACAATATCAGAAGATTACTTAATGTGATTCAGGCATGTCAGCAACAGGCAGTGGACAGCTTGGTGGTTTCCTTAGATGCAGAAAAGGCCTTTGATCATGTTGAATGGCCTTATCTTTTTTTCACTTTAGAACGATTTGGTTTGGGCATTAATTTTATTAAGTGGGTGAAGGTTCAATGAACCTTTGGCTGCGATTCTCACTAATGGTATTAGGTCGGATAATTTTAGTATTCTGAAGGGCAGCCCTGCTGGCTGCCCTTTATCACCACTACTTTTCACACTAGGGATCGAGCCATTGGCTGAGGCTATTCGGCGAGACCCCAAAATATCTGCTCCAGTCATAGGACTAAAGTCACGTAAAATTACATTGTATGCGGATGATGTTCTAATTTTCTTATCAAACCCTGCTATATCAGTGCACCACCTTATACAATGCATCAATTCATTTTGCGCCTTTTCAGGTTATAAAATCAACTTTACTAAATCAGAGGCTATGCCTCTAGAAACTGCAGCAGGTACCTAACACGCAGGCTACGTCCACACTAGACCGGATAATTTTGAAAACGCCGATTTTGAGTGAAAACGACAGGCATCCACACTAGAGGTTTTTCAAAATATCTCTGTCCACATTAAATCTGATATTTGGGCGAATCTACTCCTACTGGGCATGCACAGACACATCTACAGAAAACAAGCGAAGAGGAAACTGTATAATATTTACGTTACCGCAGCGGCGTTGTGCTATTTCCATTGGTCAAAAACTAGAGTACCAACAACAACAGCAAAAGAAAGTTTTCAACAATGTCTTCGAGGAATACAAAGAAAACATCCGCTGGAAAAAGCAGACCGGACTTCTTCGTTTAGACAGACAATGAAGTCGAGCTGTTTCTGTGAGTTACAAATGACTACAAAGTCAGCAAAGCAGTGGAGAACGTGGGGATGTTTAACTCAAAACAAGCTATTAACGTAAACAATGAAGTAAACAACACACAGATGAAGCTGTCCACTACCCAAGATCAACAAGAGAGTGGAACCTTCTGCCGCCAGACCTGCACAATATTTCTGACATTAATATTTTTAAAGATAGACGCAATCAAATCAATTTAGGGGATCTAGTCAAAAAGCTCACTTTACAATTTAACTTTCACACCGTTCACACTGCGTGTTATAACAGCCATTCGGCAGTGCTTGCGCAGTACCAAGCAGAAGCAGAAAAAGCATTGTTGTTGTGGTGTTGTCATGACAGCGTTTTTAAATATCTGTTTACCTCATCCCCACTACAATGCACAACAATCGTTTTCAAATTTACACACTCTGGAGAGTGTTTTAGAAAAGCTCCATTTTCGGGGGATGAAAACACCGTTTCAGCGTGGACAGAGGGCCAAAACGAAGAGAGAAAGCTTCGTTTTCAAAATTATACAGCATAGTGTGGACATAGCCTCAGGGTGTTTATCCCTTTAAATGGTTGCAGACAGGTTTTGTTTACTTAGGCATATGTATCGCACCTACGTTTGATCAATTGTTGAAAGCTAGCTTTACACAGTTATTTGACAAAATCAAACAGGATCTTGAGTGATGGAGCACTCTTCCCATTCCTTGGCTTGGCCGAATATCCTTGCTCAAAATGAACATTCATCCTCATCTACTCTACCCAATATGAATGATTCCAGTCATTTTTACCCAACAAATATTTAAAAAAATAAAGTTTGTTTCTTTCATCTGGAGCAAAAAAAGACCCTGTATTAAAATGTCTAAGTTACAGCTTCCCAGTAGTCTAGGGGGTCTGGATTTTCCAGACATCAAAAAATATCAATTAAGTTCCTTTTTATCTTATGTAGTTGACTGGGTTTGCAGGGATCCCTCCTCAATTTCGCTAGATATTGAAACTTCACAAGCAAAATGCCCTCCTATTAATTTGCTTTTCCTCAATAAGATGAAACTAGTTAAGGAATATTGTTGCAATCCAATAACAATGAATACAGTCAGGGCTTGGAGGGCAGTGCGACAAATTAAGGGCAACGCAGCGAAGATATCGCCCTTCACTCCAATAACTGGCAGTCTAGATTTTCAGCCTGGCATAATGGATTCTGGATTTAAATTTTGGATTTCTAAGGGTATTTTCCATCTAGGAGATTTGTTTGATGAAGGAACGATGATGTCTTTTAGTCAAATAGTGCAGAAATTTAACATACCCAACAAGGATCTTTTTTGTTTCTTTCAGACAAGAGATTATATACAGAAAAAAACATCATTGTTAACTGATTTCTGTAGTTCTGACATAGAAAAGAGGGCGTTTCGTTCTAAGGGTGAAGTCTCTATTAGTACTTTTTACAGCATCCTGAGGGAATGTTCTTGTGGAGAGGCTGAGCAGCTGGGAAGTGTCTGGGAGGAAGAGCTGGGAGTAGAAATTACAGCTGAAACACGGGAAGACATCTGTGATAATGCAAAGAAAATTTCAATTTGTAATAGAACTAAAGCATTGCAACTCAGAATTCTGCATAGAGCCCATCTGACTCCAGATCGTCTCTCGAAATTTAAGACGGAGGTTTCTCCAATGTGTTCTAAATGTAAATACTGGAACTTTCACCCACTATTTTTGGACTTGTCCCAAATTTCAGGCATACTGGAGTGATATTTTGGGTGAAATGGAAAAGATTCTGAAGATGGAGCTTGAACTGGACCCAGTGTCTTTTCTCTTAGGCCTACCCAGCAGTCGTATTATTAATGCCAGACTTCCCACCTCTCCTGGAAGTTCCGGTAGTCTCCCATATATTGATAGCGGCTCCCTGATGCCCAGAAATTATATACAATATCCCAGAAATCGATTTTTTTTAGAGGGAGAGGGAGAGCAAGAGCGAGCATCCTGATTGGTTTCTCTTTGTGCTAAGTAGACCTATCAGTTTTCTCTGTGGGCGGGCTTTACAGTTTACCTCAAAAATAATGACAGTGTTGCTCGCTGCACTATTTGCAACAGTGACTTTAATGTAAATGACATGTTGAGGTGAGTTTAACAGGTGTCATTCATTCATTAGCGTAGCTAACGTTATTTAAGCTAGCTGGCTGGCTGCTAAGGAGCTACACTATTGATGTCCTACGTGATGAGGTCAAACTCCCTGTAGACTTGGTTAAAGTTGTAATAGAATTAACATGATAATATAATATAATATATTTTAATGTCACATTTTCTGCATATGTCCAACTTGGTTTACAGATTAGAGAAAATCACTAAACAAAGTATTACATACACCCTTGGAGGTCGACTGGGGGTGGGGGGGGGGTATGGGGTTGCTGGAGGCGGGGGTGCTACCTCTCTGAAATGAGTTCTTGCAGGGTGGGATGTCTGTAATACACATCAGAAAAAACTTTTTAACATCCTGACTTTTTGTGCAAGGAAGAACATTTTACTTTGTTGGATATCTGATAAGGTCCCTGGACTCCTTGGTTGGCGTAAATTAATCATGGAATACATTCCTTTGGACTTTTTGACATGTATGGTACACTCAAAAACAAATAGTTTTCATAAAACATGGCAACCTTTTCTGCACTATGTAGGTGTAAACCTGTCTGCTATACTAATAAGGGCTTTTGTATAGGAGGTTGTGGTGATGTCTATATTTTGATGAAAGTGTTCTGATAGCTGATATCTGTGAGGGGAAGAAATGTAAATGTATCTGGAAATTGAAGGTTTTGTTATGCTGAGCAAAGAAAAAAGAAAAAAATAAATAAAAAGAAATATATAAAATTAAGTAAGTAGTGCAAAAAGAGAAGGGAAAAATAATGAGGTCATGCTCATGGGTTCATTGTTTATTCAGAAACCTGATGGCAGCGGGGAAGAAACTGTTAAAACGCTGAGTGTGTGTCTTCAGGCTCTTGTACTTCCTCCTTGATGGTAGTAATGAGAAGAGGGCATGTCCTGGGTGATGGGAGTCCTTAATAATGGATGCTACCTTTCTGAGACATCGGCTTTTGAAGATGTCCTCAATGATGGGGAGGAAAGTCCCGTAACAGAGCT
The DNA here is from genome assembly GCF_030028105.1 of Mobula birostris. Lineage (NCBI taxonomy): Eukaryota > Metazoa > Chordata > Chondrichthyes > Myliobatiformes > Myliobatidae > Mobula > Mobula birostris. The sequence continues at coordinate 62,359,636 of NC_092373.1, forward strand.
GCCTCAGTTTGCAACTTTCTGCAGTTTGTTCTGACCCTGTGCAGCAACCCCTCCATACCAGACAGTGATGCAACCAGCAGAATGCTCTCCACTGTACATCCGTAGAAATTTGCAGGATTCTTTGGTGATATAGAAGGTCTCCTCAAGCTTTTAATGAAATATAGTATCTGCCGTGCTCTCTTTGTGTTTGCATCAATATATTTGGTCCAGGATAGATCTTCAGAGATACTGACACCCAGGAACTTGAAACTGCTCACCCTTTCCACTGCTGATCCTTCGATGAGGACTGGTCTGCGTTCCCTCAACTTCCCCCTCCTGAAGTTCACAATTAATTCCTTGGTCTTCCTGATGTTAAGTGCAAGGTTGTTGCTGGTGACACCACTCAACCAACTGATCACTATCACTCTTGTACACCGCCTTGTCACCATTTGAAGTTCTGTTAACAATAGTTGTGTCATCAACAAATTTATTCATGTTGTTTGAGCTGCGCCGAGCCACACAGTTGTGCATGTAGTGAGAGTAGAGCAGTGGGCTAAGCGTGCATCCTTGAGGTGCGCCGGTGTTGACTGTCAGCGAGGAGGAGACATTATTTCCAATATGCACTGACTATGGTCTCCCAATGAGGAAGTCAAGGATCTAGTTGCACAGGGAGGTGCAGAAGCTCAGGTTTTGGAGCTTGTTGATTAGTATTGAGGGTATGATGGTGTTGAACACTGAGCAATAATCAATAAAGAGAACCCGAACATGGGTATTGCTATTGTTCAAGTGATCCATGGCTAAGTGGAGAGCCAGTAAGATTGCATCTGCTATAGCCCTATTATGGCAATGAGCAAGGATCTGGACCTGTTACAATTTGCCTAGGTAGGAGTTGATTCTAGCCATGACCAAGCTCTCAAAGCACTTCATCATAGTAGATGTGAGTGTCGCTGGGCAATAGTAATTGAGGCAGCTCACTCTGCTCTTCTTGGGCACCAGTATGACTGCTGCCCTTTTGAAGCAGATGGGAGCGCTGAACACATCAGTGAGAGACTGAAGATGCCTTTGAACACTCCTGCACAGGTATTCGGCACTCTACCTGGTACACTGCCAGGGCCTGATACCTTGCAAAGGTTCACCCTCTTGAAACATGTTCTGACATCAGCCTCCGAGTCAGAAATCAGTGACACCAGATGCTGCAGGCATTTGCACAGGTGTTTTATTCTCCCTTTCAAAGTGTGCATAAAAGGCATTGAGCTCATCTGGGAGCACAGCATCACAGCCATTCATGATGTTAGGTTTTGCCTTGTAAGAGTAATGGCCTGCAAACTTTGCCAGAGCTGATGTGCATCCAATTGTTTTCTTGCTGTTAAGATAGCCCTCCGTAGTCGTACCTGGACTTCTTGTGTAGTTCTGGACCATCTTAATTGAATGTCACTTAACTAGCCCTCGACAGACTGTGTATCTCAATCAATCAATTGCTGGGATATTTGTGTACTCCGAGTCAGCCTTGACAACATTAATTTTGGGTGTCTGGGATCTCTGTCCCCAGAAGCTTTTGGACCACCTATGTGATTTATTTTGCCCCAGCAAAGACATTTGAACATTCAGAAGTGTCTCCCACTGTAGATACATAATTCAAAGGAACCATTGTCAACCTAAAATACTGAAAAAAACAATGTCATTGTAACTATTGCAATTGTATGTATTTACCTGCTGCTCCCTTTGATCTTAAGGGTATAAAAATATACAGTTTGAGTTTGAGAGACTCTACTGAGAGAAGAATGCTTGCTTGTTGTGATGAATAAGATCTTTATCACCAGCTTCAGGTGTCTTACAAGTGACATGCAAACAAGGAAATCTATTTCAGAAAATATTTAAATATTCCTTACTATAGCTAATATATATGTAATTGTATCTAAATGCTATCCCACCATCTAAGTGGAGGATGGAGAGAGAGAAAAAGTTAATCTCATGACCTCGTAGCCTGACATCATTATCTGGGAAAATGCTGAATCTACATAGTAAACAACACACATCAAAGTTGCTGGCGAACGCAGCAGGCCAGGCAGCATCTCTAGGAAGAGGTACAGTCGACGTTTCGGGCTGAGACCCTTTGTCAGGACTCATAAAGGATGTCGTATCAAGAGAGTTAGAGAATAACAGATGATTGAATAGAATCAATATTGATTTATAAAAGGAAATCATATTTAATTAATCTACTGGCATTATGTGAGGGTGAATCTACTAGAGTAGATGAGAGGGAACTAGTGACTGTGTTATATTTGGTTTGCATAAGATTTTATTAAGGACCCACAGAGAGAAATGGTGAACAAGGTTTGAGTGCATGGAATGAGAGATGATACATGAATGTGGACTGAAAAATGGTGTACTGAAAAAAAAACAAAGAGCACAAATAAACAGGTTCTTCTGAGATTAGTTGGCTGCACCTAGTGGGGCACGCTAGGGATTGGCCCTGAAACCCAATCGTTTGAACTCTGTAGTATCATTTTGGCTAAGAAGGATCAAAGATATGTTTACAGATAATAAAGTACTCAGTGAGAAAAAAGATTAGTAATCAGAATGCAGAGGATCCTCAAGTTAAATAAAGGAACAACAACATAGAGCATGGTACACAATCTGAATCAATGCAAAGTTATCCACATTTGATTAAGGCAAAAAAAGACAAAATGCAGATTAATTTTTAACTGGTGAAATTTTGAGAAATATTTATGTTCAAATGACTGGGGCATCTTTATACTTTAATGGGAGGGGGTCATGTTACCTTTTACTGCAAGGAGAGTTGAATGCAGGAGAAAAGAATCCTTACTACAACAATATAGGATGTAAAATATAGGTAACAGGAACAAGTTAATATAGCCCTAAAATGAGACTGATTTTAATACCACTGCACAAATTTTGTGCTAAATTAATTGCACGACTAAAGTAATTTTCTATTATAGCCATAACTATTAGTATTGTAAGTATTTACCAACTTTCAGTAAAATTTTCATTTAAAATAAATTCTCTAAGGTTATACTGTGGATGACGTCAGTGTATTCAATTAAAAATCACATGATCTCTCCATATTTTGTTTGTCATGAACATTTTCTAGGCTGGGAGTTAGAATAACAATTCCGCCCATCAACTAAATGATTCTGTGACTTATTAAAATATTTTGCTGAATGACAGATACCTTTAAGATGGGTAGAACACAAATTAAACCCAAGATAAAATATTTACATCATTCTCCCTCAAGAAGAAATGCCTCCAACTCCAAACTTAAGATAATATTCTTGCCTATAGCAATGAATTATTTCTACTTCTCATTCTAGTCATCTTTATTTGCAACCATAAAATAAATATTGAATCAAAAAACATTAAGGAATTGATGTGTAAATATGAGAATCACTTTTGACACAGCTGAAAAATAAATACATGATAATTTATCTATCTTCATGGAATTGTCTCTCTTATTTGTATTTTATTATGTAATACTTTTCAGCAGAAACTTGAATCCATGCCTTGCACATTTGATTGCTTGATTGCAGTGGAGTATCGAACAATGAGTTCAGAAAGACTGCACCTGAAATATAGCCATCCCAATGTTTGTTTCTTGAAATGTCTTTCACTGTGTCTTCTTGCTTCTCCAGTGTTACAGCCAGCTCAATTTAACCCAATGTGGCTTTGATTGCCATCAAATAATTTCCATTTACAGAGACCCTTCATATCCCTAAGCATACCAGAGAAATGAAATGCACAAGAAATATTGGGAGTGACTAAAAGCCTGAAGAATGAGATGGGTTTTTAATGAGTTCCTCAACAAATATTAAGTGGAGAAGTTCAGGGAATTGGTGGAGAATTCCAAAGGCAGCTGCAACCATAGCCATTAAGGGTCAGTCACGCATACCGATATTGATATCCAAGCATCAGAGTCTGGAACAGAGTACTTGATGGGGAGAGCTCATGAGCAACATTGGAGCTGAATTTCACAAGGCCACAGAAAACAACTTAACAGCAAATGGACTGAGGATGTCTTGTTACCCAGGTAGAAATAAATGGCGTTTGGCAAAGACAACGAAGCTCAGCTCACAATCATATAGGACACCAAGTCTGAGAATGAAATGCTTCTGCCTGCATCAATACAATAGGTGAAGGTAAAGACTTTGATTTTAGAATTGTTTACAACTGAAAGGAGCAGATTTCCATCTAAAACTAGATGTTTGATTGGCAGTCTAAAAACTTGAACACTTTCTGCACATATCTAATTCCCTATGCACTGGTTTCATGCATTTTTGTCACAATCATTTTCCATATGACTCTGACACCCTGCTTTTTAGTGGATGCTTCATAAAACAGCTGAAACATCAGTATAACAACACCAAATGGATATTATAAAACTACTGCTAATAAAACAAATATAAAAGCGATGTTGAAACTGGAGGATACCATTCAGGTTCTTAAACATCCTCTACTTCTATCTAAGATCATTGTTGATGTCTTCCTCAACTCCATCTTCCTGGCTTCAAACCATATCCTTTCTTATTCTAATACTGAGAAAAATCTAACAATATTAATATTTCAGATCTTGGTTATGATGCCAGAGAAACATAAAAAAAATCAGTATAAAAATACATTATTGTGCCAAACTGCTCATACTTAAAGATAAAAGAATAGTTATAAATTCTCCTCAAATGTTAAGAAAATGAGATGTATGGAATTCACCCATTATAATTTTATTAATATTCTGTTGCAGAATATGCACAACAAATGTTATCATTCTATAAATATATCAATCTAGGTATCTAGTTTTCTTACTATTTAAAAGATTAATCTGGATGAACATGGTAATTAAGTACAATCTGACCTTACACATGAAGGAGATAAGAATTACACACAAATGTTCAAAGCATATCAATACTTGTAGCTACAGTACAAACATACCAGATTACAGGCTAAGTAAGATACAAGTAGATACTTCAAAGTCTTGTAGCATCATGGGCATTTGTTTAGCCATTGAGCCTATTGTACTTCAGCCAATTCATTGAAAGAAATATGTTAGACACCCTACCTTTTACATGCAAATCCATATATATGTAATTTGGTTTTGTAAGATGCTACTGAATCAGTTTCCAACACCCTATCAAGAAGTGTTTCTACGTTTTACTAACCCATGGCATAAAACTAACTCATTCCACTGCTCATTTTGTCTTACCAATAGTCTAATTAAGAAACTTTGTGTAAGACTTTGTATTTAGTCTAACAGTACTATTTGTAATTTCGAACACCTCTATTAAATCTGCAGTAATCTTCTCTGCTCTAAGTAGAAGTACAGTTTCTTTAGTCTCTACCCATAACCAAAATTATATCCTGGTATCATCCCAGTAAGTCTTCTTCCACACAAAGTAGATGTAATTCTATCTCATCAAATATATCCTTGCATGGATAATAACTTTCTCTTTAGTCAACAATGCTGGTCACTTGATTAATTGGTCTGATTAACTAGAGTATGTCTTAACTATTCAATATCAAATTGTATAATCCTAAAATTTGGTTGACTGGTGGCACAGTGACATCAGCACCGGACTCCAGAACGGAGGTTCCCGGGTTCAAATCCAGTCAGGCCATTCCCGAGTACGCTTTCCATCCGTGCCGGGTTGAGTGTTGAGCTCGCAACTCGACCTTGTAAAATAATGAAAAATACTGCGCCCCACACAGCCTTCTGATCGGTGCCTTGTAAGGCATGAAAGTGGCCGACGCTGGCCTCTCAGGCCTGAGTCGACGTCGTCATCATCATCATCATCATCATCATTAATCCTAAAACCAAGAGCATAGTGCAAGGTGTGACTAAGTCAGTGGTGTACTTTCCAGGATCATTAATCCTGAACAAGAGGTCTAGAAATGACCTCTGGAAAGCTATCACACATGTGAAGTTGCAATTCTGGACTAAACAAACCATAGAGGGATGCTCTACAGCTGTGGCAGGGCTTGTTTGCCATCACTTCCGACAAAGTAAAACCAGGCAGTGCAATTAACAGCAAGGTTTCACTCCCAGATAAGGTCAATACCTTTTATGTTCACTCTGACGGAGAGAACATGGAGGCACCTTCATGAACACACATCCACTGTGATAAAGTAACAGGCTGATCATGTAGCCCAGGAATTTCTGGCTGAGGAGCAACCTGGAACCAAGCTAATTTGTTGTTAATTCTGTTAATTCACAACAGCTCAACAGAAGATACCATTTCATTGGCCCTTCATTCAGCTCTGGAACACCTGGACAATGGTGATGCATACACCAGGACGCAATAATATCATCCCCTTGAAATAAATCACTCGGATAAGTTGAGTGACTACCTCTATGGTACCAAGTTTGAGGTGAGGATGAACAACAATCTGCTAACTTATATCCTGACCTTGGTGAAATTGGATGCCACAGGCCATTGGTGGTTGGCGGCGTTGTCTACCTACGATTTCAGCCTGAAGTACAGGCCGGAAAGTTGGAACATTGCTGGTGGTGCTTTGTCCCGTTGTGCGCATGAAGAGTGGGAGAGCGTTCCTGCCCTGGAAGTGAAAGCCATGTGCCAGTTTTCCATCACGGTGAAGGCAGAGGGGAGGCAAGGGCAGGATCGAGCGGTAGATCAACTGGGAGCTTCTGATGACGCCATTCCACAAGCTTACAACAACCTGACTGCTCTGAAGACAAACTAGCTGCCAGAATTGAGTCTTGGGGAAGTGGCAGCTGCTCAGCAAGATGACCTGGGCATCAGTACCATTTGGGCAGTGGTTGAAAGGGAGACGTGGCTCAAGCAGAGAAGATGAAACACACTGTGGTGCCTCCATTACTGACAGAATGGCCCAGATTGGAGTTGAGGAACCAGATCCTATACCGGGTCACATTACCTCCGGACTGGCCTCAGCATTCTCAGCTGGTTTTGCCTGAGAAGTATCGGAGGATTGTGTTGAAGTCACTTCATGATGATTCTGGCTGTTTGGGGGTTGAAAAGATTGCTCAGAGATTGGTTCTACTGGTCCCGAATGAAGTCAGAGGTCGAAGAGTATGCAGGTCGTGCATTCAATGCATACAGAGGAAGGTGCTGCCTAAGAGGGCCGCTCCCTTGCTCCACTTGCAGAGTGCGGGGCCCCTTGACCTGGTGTGTATGGATTTCCTGTCAATAGAGCCAGATACCAGCAACATAGCAAATATCTTGGTCATTACGGATCATTACACCAGATATGCTCAGGCTTTCCCAGCCAAGGGCCAGAGGGCATCCACTGTGGCCAAAGTGCTATGGGAGAAGTATTTCATTTATTACGGCCTCCTCAGGTGAATACACAGTGATCAGGGACGGGTTTTCGAGAATAGGCTCATCCATGAGTTACTGAGCATGCTTGGAGTCAAGAAGTTGAGGACTACACCTTATCATCCATAGGGTGATCCCCAGCTCGAGAGGTTTATTCGGACCTTACGAGACATGCTCAGAACCTTGGAGATCAGCAAAAAGAACAAGTGGACTCAACATATGGGACATCTGGTCCACTGCTACAACTGTACACAGAATGAAGCTACCGGGTCCTAGCCATATTATCTGATGTTTGGGCACGAGGTGAGGTTGCTCATTGAACTTTGTTTTGGACCTGGTGAGGAAGATCTACCACTGAAGTCTTATCTGAAGTATGTGTCTGATATGAGAAAGCAGCTGAAAAAGACTTATGAATTAGTTAAGGTCGCAGCTGCCAAGCAGAATCAAAGAAATAAGAGGAGGTATGATCAAAAGGTTCAGTTCTCCCACCTCATGCTGGGAGACCGAGTCCTTGTAAAGAACTTGGGGCTACCTAGGAAGCACAAGTTGGCTGACGGCTGGGCAGCTACGCCCTCTGTAGTGGAGAGTCAGATGCCAAATGTACCAGTTTTCCAGGTGAAACCAGAGGATGGAATGGGCTTGTCAAGATTCTCCATCAGAACCACCTTCTGCCTCTGGGACAAGACATGTGGGTTGACCCAGAGCTCGACCTGGACCCTACACCTAGAAAGAGGACTTTGTGACAATGTGGAGAGACGGAAGTTCCAGCAGCAGGAAAGATTAGATTGGCCTCCGCCCCTGAATGGGATATGGACTCAGAGGATGAGGAAATGGGTGTGTTTTATATGCTGCCTTTCGCTAACTCCCCACTAATTGTGCAAGGGATTCCCAACCCTTCTCACACTGAGGCAGGTGACATTGGGGGAACTGTCTATGGACCAGCTAGTTTCAGTGGGACCGTGAAAGGGATGAAGCGGAGCTCAGCCAAGCAGCAGAGGGATCCGAGTTGCAGGAGGGCATGAGTGATAGACAGGGGGAGCCCTCGCCATATTGACAAGAAGTATCCCAAGATTTGTCTGAAACTGAAGAAGCAGATGATGGGATAAGGAGTCTCAAAGAATCAGGCACTGGGGAAGCAGAGTGCTACGGCTATCCCCGAGTGAGGTACGTCACTGCCCTTTACAAATGGATTGGAGGTGCTGACATCACCAAATTCCTTTGAAAGCAGTAGGATTAAGATGAGGTGACAAATTAATCCAAGTTCATGAGAACATGACTATTTTGGATAGGGGGGAGAGTGTAATGCCCTGGTTCATATTTTTTTTACTGTTATGCTGTATGTATTTCATTTTGTACTGCTTGTTTTCCGCTTATGTTTGGATTATTGTTGAAGATAAGGGATGAGGAGACATGTCTGCCATCCAATTAAGATGGTCGAATTGAAGGGGAGGTTTCTCTAGTGAGGGACAATAAGGTTAGGCTTGGGATTTTTTTTTGTGTGGTTTGAGGGAGATGAAGAGAGAAGATGCCGGAGAGAAGAGGTCTTAGGATTCAACCTGGAGCGGGACAGTGACTCGACGAAGCCTGGGGTGAGATTGATTGAGGATCGCTGACTTGGGGAAACCGTGAGCTCCACCTTGTGCACATTAGACTGTCTCATTAAACTGAGCCCTTTTCTTTTTTTTTATTCTTTTCTTTACTAACCCTTTAGTCAAATTACGAATTATAAAAAGCTAAATCTTTTAATTGCATGCAGTGAAACGGAGACACCTCTTTCTCCCTTATTAGGGAAAGAGAGAGAGCCTGTGGTTTGTCGAATACCGGGTGAACAAGTAGTCTTTGGAGTACTGCAAGTCTGTCTTTGCTCACGCTTGAGTGCTTGGTGGCGGGTGCTGAAGTTTGTTTTTGCCGGTGGGGGGAGGGGGAATTGTTGCTTTGCTGCTGAATATGTGTGGGAGGGAGGGGAGCAGGGGGGGCGGGTACTTTGGGTTTCTAACATTTAATTCTAACATTCATCCCTTGGGGGCACTCCTCTGGTTTTGTGGATGGTTGCGAAGAAAAAGTATTTCAGGGTGTATATTGTATACATTTCTCTGACATTAAATGTACCTTTGAAACCTTGTACTATCTGCTATTTCGTGGCACTCATTTGTAACAGGGTAACAAATTACTCAGCATCCACACAAACAGGGGGCTTGGGGTGGACTCACACCTCAATCTCACATGGTTGGCAGGGCTGGAGATTGTCTTCCCTCGACTCACGCAGCTAAGGAAACCAGAGTGTTTCAAATAAATTCCATGACCTGGGCTTCGATACCTCTCTGTGCAACTGGATGCTTGATTTCCACACTGGCAAACCACAATCTGTATGAATTAGCAACAGCATTTCTTTCAAAATCACCATCAGCACAGGCTATGTGTTTAGCCGCCTGCTCTACTCACTTTATAACTATGACTGTGTGGCTAAGTACAGCTCCAATGTCATATTTAAGTTTGCTGATGACACCACTGTTACTGGCCAATTCAAAGCTGATGATGAATCAGCATACAGGAAGGAGATTGAAAATCAGGTTGAAATCTGGTACCACAGCAACATCCTCACACGCAATGTCAGCAGATTGAAAGAGCTCATTATCGACTACAGGAGGGAGCACCCAGAGCTCCGTGGGCCAGCCCTCATTAGGGGACTGGAGGGTGGTGAGGTCAGTAGCTTTAAATACCTTGGTGTTATCTTTTCAAAGGATCTGCCCTGGGACCACAACACAAGTGCCAGCACAAAACAAAAGCACAACAGCGCCTCTATTTTACAGGTAGGAGGTACTGTATAAGAGCCTTAGGTCCCATGCCACCAGGTTCAGGAACAGTTATCCTACAACCAAACCTGAACTGGCATGGATAACTTCACTCACCACAACTCTGAACTGATTCCATAACCTACAAACTCAATCTAAATAGTATGTCCTCAATATTATTTATTTTTTGCACAATTTGTTTTCTTTTGAACAGTAGTTCTTTGTCAGTCTTAGTTTGTGTACAATTTTCTATTAATCCTGTAGTATTTCTTTATTTTCCTGTAAATGCCTGCAAGTAAATGAATCTCAAGGTAGTACATGGTGACATATATTTATTTTGATAATAAATTTACTTTGACTTTTGACTATAGGATCTTGCCTGACACTCACCGCATATCCTTTATCAATCACTTCCTCTAAGGATATATTATCTGAATCGTGAAAGTGACAGACAATAAATTTTGAACTTGTGTAATTGTTAAAAGAGGATAATAAATGGCTGGATGGAATATCAAAAGAATTAAGGCCTTACACAACAGTTGTTGAGAGCATATAAACACTTGGTCAAGTTGCCTTTAGTACTCTCTAACAAGTCAGTCAAACCAAGAATTTTGTTTGATGAAAATGAGTTTTTTCACTTTTATCATGACATGGATATCATAAATTTAATGGTGATTTTCTTAAAGCCAGATTTTGAGTAGTTGATCCCTTTTTAATTTCCAAGAACATATATCTTATTTTGCGCTGAGGCTGAATTTAAAAGTAATGGACTCCCCAGCAATGGAGACTAATTTAATGTTTAGATTCTTCAAGCTCTAAAGGCTAAGACTTGCAGAAGCTATAAATATAATAGATCATTTAGTTTGATCTATGAACACTGAACTTGGAATATAAACTCAAGACTATTAAAGCAAGATTGTAATTCAGAACATGTGAAGTATGGGAGAACGAAGAGGTAGTCAAATAAAAAAGGGAAGGAGAAACAAGAAGTATTATATATCTGCGTCATTGGGGATATAAGAAAACGAGGCTCAAAGGTTCCAAGGTTCATTTATTATCAAAGATGTATGCAGTATATACGACTCAGATTTGTCTTCTTCAGATAGCCACAAAACAAAGAAAACATAAGTTCAAAGAAAAACACCAACCCTCACGCAAAAAAAACACTTACAAATCACCCCATAGCATCAATTACCCCCTCCCCTGCAGAAAAACCAATCAGATGAACTGCAAGAACATCAAACTCCAACCCCACCTGCACAGAAAAAAACTTCCAGATTGCGGCAAAATTAAATTGCTCAGAAGGAATGGGTAAAACACAGAATTTAACAGACTCAAAACCGAAAAGGGCCCAGTCCAATCCATAAAAGGGGAATTATAGCATCGTCTATCTTCCAAAGGCCATGTGGGAGATCACTTGAACACAGAGGCACAGCAGTGAGGGGGACAGGCCATCACGCACAGACACCTTAGCAACAGCAATATATTTAAATTTAGTCAGATATCATTTAGAAAGGAAACATATCTACCAAGAAAAATCTGTTGGATCTGGTCAGGTATCTCCACTGCATGCCCTGTGGGTTAAAACCAGCAACTGTCAGCTCATGTCAACAAACTCCAGCACATCTAACTAACCTGAGTTGATTGAACTGGCCACCCATTTGCAGGAACTGGGTTAAAATTATAAGAAACCATGAAGGTAGAATAATAAAGTATCAGATTCTAAAGGTCTGATTAAAATGCACACTAACAGAAATAATACAAACTTATAAGAGTCAGATGGAACTTAAAATGTAAGAAAACAAACAAATGTAATCACACCCACTTTACTGAACCTCGGAGAGTAACAGGAAGAAGTAGCAGTTAACACAAATGGCAGTCATTGGATTTATTCCTGGACACAATCTTAAGACAAAATCATAGTTATTGCGATTAAACACTTTTATAGTGTTCAGAAACAAACTTTTCCTCTAAATTTATCATTGATTGCACTGGACAAATGATTTTCAAAGTGAATGATATAAAAAAAAGCACATTACAGTTTTATTAGAGAATCAAATCGATCAACTGTTCACTGAAGTGTACTGTAAATGAGTTTTGTAGTTATATTTAGATTTAATGAATTTAATCTAGACTGGCACATCTGCAACATTTATAAACCATCTATACAAATGTATGGATAGGAAAGATTTTGAAGGATATGGGCCATACGCAGGCAGATGGGATTAATTTTATTTATTTAGCGATACCGTGCAGAACAGACCCTTCTGATCCACGGAGTTGTGCTGCCCAGCCACTCATTGACTTAACTCTAGTCTAATCACAGGACAATTTACAATGACCAATGAACCTTCCAACTGGTAGACTTCTGCCTGTGGGAGGAAACCAGAGCACCCAAAGGAAACCCATGCAATACTCAGGAAGGATGTACAAACTTTCTCACAGAGGGCGCTGGAATTGAACTCAGAACTCCAGAGCCCAAAGCTGTAATAACATCGTGTTAGCTTTTCTGCTATCATGGTGTCTCAATTTGCTGAGAAATATAGTTGGCGAGGACAAGTTTGGCTAAAGGGTTTATGCCCATGTTGTAAACATCTGATTCTGATGCAGAGGCTTTCAAAGTCAAGCCAGAAGATCCATGATTTATGTTCAGATAAGGTTAAGTTAACTCCTATTTGGATTGGATAATGGAAATTGGCAATATTGATAACATTATTTTTACAGTTATATTGCCTGTCTTTAAAATGGACTCTGATGATCTCTTTTGTGGTATTACTAGCATGACGTATTAATTTTGCCAGATCTTGTATCGGCTAAGATTAAAATCAGATTATGGATATAGAGGGGAGGGTAGGATATCCTTCACATCTTTTACCATTCACTTAGTGAATAGATTAAATAAAAATGACGCGAGCAAACTGGAATTAGCTTCACTAACATAGACGTGTGAAACATAGAAACAAGTGAAATCATAGGTGATATGAATGTAGATTATTCTTCCATGAATTTCACTGTCATTTAGGTACCATCAGTTCACTACAGAAAAGAGAAAATCAACCAAAACCAGAAAATTCTCTCAGGAATGTAAATTACAATTAAATTGTTGTTGTGGATTTATTTTTCTTCTCATGGTATTAGAGCCATACAAGGTTAGACGAATTCTAAATGACAGAAAAATAATTGCCTAATTTGAAGCTTTGTTGTGTCAGGGTTCTTGATTCCATTCCTATTACTGCTCTGTACATGGACCAAGAATGCACTCCTAGATCTAATTTGTGCCTTTAACTTCAATATTTAGTTAGTTCCAATTCAGGGCCAAGCAGAAGTGACAAACTCCAATATCTCATTTTCATTTTTGGTGAGGGAAGAATATATACTATTGCACCGGAGTGTAGTCTACAAAGCACCAGACAATTTTATTGAATGTTCAAAGAAATCAATGACCAGCCATCAGTTGAAACAAGATATTTATAGTAATTACTAGTGTGGAGCATCTAAAGAACAAAGATTTTCCTTTATATTAACTTTCAAAATACCTTCTTTGTCCTTCTTATGTACATCAACATAGTGTGTCTATAAACTGCCGTACAGAAGAATTTTATACCATAATAGAGACTTAATAATAACCTTGAAACACCATATGAAAAGTGTAATTGCAATTTATTATTCATCCACTCAAATCCAAATTTACTAGATTGTCTGATTTGCTCCACCACACAAAAGGCTACAAGTTTCAGTTCTGATTTAAGGAATACAGCTGTCTTATAAATGGCTTCTGTTTCAATTGGTTGGGGAAGAAAGAATGGGCTGGAGTTCTCTTTCATGGTTTTTGTCCATCAGCACAATTAGAAGGTCAAATGGGATGGCATTGAGCGAAGAAGTGATTTTGATGTGGTCCTTGAGAGCAAATAGCATCTGTGGAATTGTGAAAGCACTTTGATCAAGAAGAGGAGAAACTGGCAAATGGAATCTAATTTTATCCTCTCCTTTATCAAGGCTTTTTATGGTAGGGCACTGCGAATTCTTCAGTATCGTGAGAAAATAGAACTAACATTTCGAGACAGTGTATCACCATCAGAACTGAAAACATTCAACTGTAAGGTCATTGATGTGAAATATGAACTGTTTCTCTCTCCACAGACGGCGCCTAGCTTCTAAATGTCCCTAAGAATTTCTGTTTTTATTTCAGTTCTTTTGGATCATGAGCATTTTGTTTTTAATTCAGATTTTCAGCATCTGCAGTTTTTTTGTGCTTTTCTTTGAGAATAATTTGCAACTGATCTGTTTGCAGTAAAAAGAATTCCTTTATAAAAACTCCAATGCATTGTACTTTCCTCAACAGAAGAGTCACAGTTTTTGAGTAAGCTCACTATTTTCACTGAAGAATTGTGAGCAGGGAACGTAATAATTAAATTTTCAAAGTTGATTTACTTTTAAAAAAGCATAAAATCAACAAGGAGAAGCTGAGCAGAGGGACAATTATTACACAAGCTCCCTGTTATAAATAACAATGACAGAGCCAAGTGTCCCAAAGGCACAAGCCACAAGGAGGAACGTCAAGGCAACACAGACCTGTAGCATCTCGAAACAAAGTTGTGAGGAACATGAGTCTGATAATACCATACCTTGTGAACTGCTCAGCTGCATTTATTGGCTTTGTCACAGAAACAGATTTCCGTCAATTGAATTCTCCAGATGTTCTTTTCCATTTTGGAAACTGAGCAATTATGTCAAGTGTAAGTTTAAGTATTAATTGTGAAAGAACATGTCTAGTTTTGTGTATGGTTAGATTAGGAACCTGGAAATAATATGCCAGGTTTTCAGTTTAGTATCAGGACCTTACTTCAAACCATGCCAACTGCTGATCTAGGTACTAATCAGCAGTCACTATGGTTCGAAGAGAGGTGCTGATACCATTGCAAACAATATTACTGCAAATGGCATTCAACAGCAGCAAAGGTGGCGAGTGAACATCAGCACATGGAGATGAAAAGTTCAAACAATGCAATTGATGTTTTTAAAAGAGCTTTGAAAAGAGGCTTGATTAACTTGTTGTGCAAATTGTAGGACAGTTGGTCACGGGATAGTTAGCTTCCAGAAATAATTTGTTAGGTTACCAACTAAAACTTAGGCCATCACCACTTCTCATTAGGTCAGCACTACATTCCACCAGATTTCCCCCAAAAGAAAAGTTTGGAATCTTTTTCACCCCCCATCCTAAAAAGGAGGGACACAATAGCAGCAGGGGGCTTCTTTACTGGGAGGAAAAGGTTTGTAAGGAATCTGTAAAACCTCCATTTTAACTCCACTAGCAGCTGAGTAAAGAGCTAGAGTGAGGACTGAGAAGACATGGCTGAACTGCTCTCCTGGTATCAATTACGTCATCGTTTATGTTAGAAAAATCTTGGACACACCAAAAAATATCTGTCATGAAGAAGTATACAAGTTAACACAAAACAGCTCCTAGCAAGGAGTGGAAACAACAGAGGACAATGGGTTCTGTTTGCATTATGAGACTCCAGTTGAGGGGATTGATTTCTAAAGCATCTGTTGGTGAAACAGGTGAATATGAAATTAACAGATTAAATGCATAAGCATAATTTTTCACTCCGTGCCCTTACTTGTAGCCGAGGTTATCACTGCAATTTCATTTCTTTGCATTATACATAATAGTACTAAAGGGTGGGTTTTGCTGAGTGTGTTTTCTTCACCTACGGCTCAGGTATCTACTGGCTAGCAATAACGGCATGCACCCACAAGGCCAAACTTGATGACAACAGAGCTCTTGACCCCTTTGGTAAGGTAGGGTCAGGCCCTTCCTCAAGCACCGCAAATGCAGATCACGCAAATCAATAAATGAAATGCAGTGACTTATCAAGAAATTGTGAATTAGTGGCCCATTACTGAACACCTGCACAGCATCTGAAGCACAAATATCAAACTGCCCGGAATGTTCTTGATGCCTTTAACTTAACATAACCCACCATTTTCCCAAATTAAGCACTGTTTTGGTGACTGTTTATTTTAATTTAAATCTAAAGGATACTTTCCTAGGGTTAAACATTCAAATGCTGCAAAGAAATGTTTTATTTTATATGATCTAGATTCACCCTTGATCTGGTTGATATGTAGGTAAACATGTCCCAGGACTGAACAAAGAGCTCTAAAGCACTGTACTGCAGGAAAATTCACGCAATGCAATTGACCACCCATGAGGAAAACTACTATTGTGGATTGCCCATTCATAATGAAAAGTGCCTGCTTCTTCTTTCTATCGAAGTTTTATGAAGATATTTGAAACTATCCATCATTGTAGCAATGGACTCCATGATTGTACTTAAGATGAATGAAATTGTGAGAGGTGAGTGGAATGAGATAAGATAGCTCTTCTAAAGAAAAATGACCAGCAAACACCATGGAATTAATAGCCTATTTCTATGTATAACATTCTATGATTCTAATGTGCTCTTTCATTTCATTTGAGAAACTTTAGTCATGGTTGAACTGGTACATGGTTTCAGGAGGAATTTATAACCTGCAACATAACATTTTCTTTCCAACATCTGAGGCTCCTTCTGACAGAATGATTGTGCCAGTGTTGAACAATTGCTCAATAGCAATTGACTAAATTCTTTCCTTTGATTAAGATGTTCATTTCTTGGATAATTACCTATAAACCACATTTGTTGTATTAACTCTAAATTGATTTATTTAAGATCAAGTTTTTAAAAAATCCTGAGTCCCACTTCTCATTTGACAAGTTATATTTCCATACGAATAAGGCCTTAACTTAGACTGACTATTATCTTCAATAGTGTTGGATTATAAATTAGTCACAAAGCACAAAGAAAGAAGTTCAAATGAATTACAAGCTGTACTTTGCAATCTTTGGCTGCTATTGGAGGAGAGAGAAATATAAACTAAGTGCATTTCTTATTCTCATGGCAATTTCTGTTAAGGCTATTGTTTTTTGGGGTTGAGTGTAACAACTAAACTGAAAACCAAAAGTTCTAGAAAAGTTAGGTTCCTTAATTCATATCCTTTCTTGAAATACTTTTTTCTATGTCTAGGTAAAATGAAAAAAAATCAACTCCAGTGGAAGGAGATGATAAGCAAGGAACAGAATAGCTGTGGCAGCACGAAGTCTTCCAGCAGGACAGCAAGGATATCATCAGTCTATTAGAAGCATTAGAGAAAAAGGTGCCTCATAGATCACAGTTAGGCGCCCAGCTGTGTCAAGCTTTTGGATATCAGTCTGATCTGGTCTGGTCTATTTGTGACATCTTATTCCCAATAGTATAGTTTCTTCTTAAATATCTTCCAAAAAAAAGATGTCTAAGCCACTTATACGTATCAAAGCACCATGACAAAATGTAATAAGAATATAAATGATATTGTATTGAACTGTAATCTAGATCTACATGCAGTTGAGGATACTGCATATCGATCTAAATATACAGAATAACCTGCAGATTGTCCTCACAAACACCTAGGAATTTGTGCTGCAACTAGATGAACTGACTCACGTGCTGGTCAAGTTAAAACCTAACAAAGTCACACAGCATCAGACGTTAACATTGCAGACTCCTGCATCACTATTCCTGCATATATTTGCTTGGAGTGGCTGGGAAAAGCCACTGGTGTTGACAGTACAGGGGCATAGTCCCACATTCCTCACAGATGGATTCTGTATCCCATAACATCCATTCAGACATGGGCAAGTTAACATTCACAATTAACACTTCCGGCCTTCCTCAACTGTTGTATCAATACGAAACACAAACACAGTGTGACCTGAGAATGTACTTCATTGTCAGCATTTTAGATTGAGTCCTGATACAGAATCTTGATCCAAATTGTTGACCACCTCTTTGCCTCCACAGATGTGGCTTGACACTCTGAGATGTTCCAGCGGTTTATTTCTTTGGTCCTGATTCTAGCACCGACAGAGTCTTCTGTGTCAATGGATTCAAAGTATATTTATTATCAAAGTACATATGCAGAATACACCCTGAGATCCATCTCACAGCCAGCCACAAAACAAAGAAACCATGGAATCCAATCAAAGAAACACATCAAGCCCCTCCCCCACCCACATGCAAAAAAACAAAATTGCATAAATGGCAACAAGAAAGAACGAATGAAAACACAGAATATAAAAACACAAAACTGAAAGAGTCCATATTCAGTGCAGCTCAGTGTTCATTACCTGCAAGCCGCTTTGTTTCAAAGTCACCCAAAAAAGCAATAGGAAAAGGAGTAACCAAGAACTAAAGTCTAATCTGCAAACTGCAGACTCACATGGAGAAAAAAATCTATCTTGTCCTTACCAATCTATCTGCCACAGATACTTCTGTACTTGGAATATTGGTAAGATTGACTTATAAACGTTTTCTTCAGAGTCAACAGGACACATAGAAAAAGATGTGAAAAGCAGCATCTTGTCAATTGAAAGCAACACACATAAAAGTTGCTGGTGAACGCAGCAGACCAGGCAGCATCTCCAAGAAGAGGTACAGTCGACGTCCCATTCCCATTCTGATATGTCTATCCACGGCCTCCTCGACTGTAACCCCCTCTCTCTGCTTTCCCCAGGGATCGCTCCCTACGCGACTCCCTTGTCCATTCGTCCCCCCCATCCCTCCCCACTGATCTCCCTCCTGGCACTTATCATTGTAAGCGGAACAAGTGCTACACATGCCCTTACACTTCCTCCCTCACTACCATTCAGGGCCCCAGACAGTCCTTCCAGGTGAGGCGACACTTCACCTGTGAGTCGGCTGGGGTGATGTACTGCGTCCGGTGCTCCCGATGTGGCCTTCTATATATTGGAGAGACCCGACGCAGACTGGGAGATCGTTTCGCTGAACACCTACACTCTGTCCACCAGAGAAAGCAGGATCTCCCAGTGGCCACACATTTCAATTCCACATCCCATTCCCATTCTGATATGTCTATCCACAGCCTCCTCTACTGTAGAGATGAAGTCACACTCAGGTTGGAGGAACAATACCTTATATTCCGTCTGGGTAGCCTCCAACCTGATGGCATGAACATTGCCTTCTCAAACTTCCACTAATGCCCCACCTCCCCCTCGTACCCCATCCGTTATTTATTTATATACACACATTCTTTTTCTCTCTCTCCTTTTTTCTCCCTCTGTCCCTCTCACTACACCCCTTGCCCATCGTCTGGGCTTTTCCCCCTTCCCCCCTTCTTTCTCCCTAATCCTCCTGTCCCATGATCCTCTCATAACCCTTTTGCCAATCAACTGTCCAGTTCTTGGCTCCATCCCTCCCCCTCCTGTCTTCTCCTATCATTTCGGATCTCCCCCTCCCCTCCCACTCTCAAATCTCTTACTAGCTCTTCTTTCAGTTAGTCCTGACAAAGGGTCTCGGCCCAAGAAGTCGACTGTACCTCTTCCTATAGATGCTGCCTGGCCTGCTGCGTTCACCAGCAACTTTGATGTGTGTTGCTTGAAATTTCAGCATCTGCAGATTTCCTCGTGTTTGCGTTGTCAATTTAAAATATGGTTTCAACTTGGTGGTGCCACAACAGAGAACTACTGTAAATGCAGGGCTAGCAGAAGTAATGTGCTACAGGGAGAGGGAAGTAAGTCCATGGCCACAAGATCATATTGAAGACCACAACTTCTTCACATCTAATAATGATAGAAGTTAATTAAACAGTCAAGTAAAGGGGAAAGTTTCAGGAATATATCCATTTTATATATGGCGGAGACCACTCTGTGTATTCAAAAGACTAGTTTTAAAAAAATCAATCTAAGCCTACTGCTTTGGTCCCCAGTTTCAGACAAGCCAGATCTAAGCATATTTGTTTTGCTTCATGTATAAAAAATTGCTAGACACACATAAAAAAACAAGCAATGTCTAAAGATCCTGGATAGCGAAAAAGACCAAGTCAGAAGCTATGCTTCCTGCAGTAATTGGCACACCTCTTGAAGTTACCCATCATTCACAAGATGCTTCATTAAACTTATGAAATATTCCATCTCCTCAGATGAGGGTTGTGCAGCCAACATCTAAGGCTTCCTATTTCCCACTTTAAATACTCATTCCCTACACCACTGACACACCATGATTGAAATGGGAATCCACATGATGTAGTCTTTAAAAGTTTTTGGTCAGCATCTGCCAAATCTGAAACCTTGAGCAAACAGGAAGACAAGTGAAGCAGGTAAATAGAAAAGCACTGATGTTTAATCCCCCTTCCAATCAAATATCATCCTCTCTAAAATATTATTTCACAACACATGTTGTGGAACTATAAGAACGCAGCCAATAGCAGCATCCAATGCATATTAAGAACAAGCCAAAATTTATGGCCTTCCAGCATATAATAGTAAATGAGTTTATACAAATTATCCAATCGTTTTTGTTGATGGTCTTTCTTTGGTACCGAAAGATTCACTTGTAGAAGATCATGCTTGTGGTATAGCGACCTTGGAGTACAACTGGAATCCTGTCAAAATGCTTCAATGAAGTGACGCATACAGCCACTGTACCATATCCACGCATTATTTCCAGGATGATGCCTGCCAGAATTCATCTGGTTTAATTGCAGATACAGATGATAGTACTGACGACTGCCATTACCTGGATTTCTGCTTAAACCTTTAATTGTGTACAACATATAAGTAGACTCAATAAATATGCACATTCGTTTTTAACAACAATTACATTATTATATTTTACTAACCACTTATGTAGAGATCACAAATATTAAACCGTTCTAGTTGATTGTATCATACAAGTTTACACTGCTAAATTACATTTTTGACAAAATAATTCAAGTAAGAATTCACACACTGAACTGCACAAACCTGAGCCCATTGATTGTAATTAAGATGGGCCTAAAATGTCATTTACAAAGGAATACAGAGGCAAGCTCACAGAGTTACTGCCTCACACTCCCAGCACCCCATATTCAGTCCTATTCTCCAGTGCTGTCATGTAGATTTTGCGTGTTCTCCCTCTCTACGATGGCACTGGTAAATCGCAGCGACATCTGGCTGGTGGCCAATGAAATGAGGAAAGCAACTAAATACTTTGTTAATCATTCTTTTTCTGGTAAACAATCATCACAAACAATAGCCTGTAACTTCCCCTTTAGACTTGGAGGCAACTCGATGTTGGAGAACTGAGGCATGGCGAGGCAGCAGGCCCGTTGCCGAGAGTGAGGGAGACCTGAGCTTCAATCGCTTTAAGCGCCAGGCCAAATTTTGAAAGGTCGGGTACAGGCCAAATTGAGGTGGTGGAGTCCAGGCCCCCGAGTGTATGGAAGCAACAGAACCTGATGTTTGCACAACGATTTAGGAGCCAGGCCAGTTTGAAAAGGTCAGGTGTCAAGATGTGGGTGGGTCAGCTTGCTGCTCTGCTCGGCACTGAATCAAGAGTCCGTGGACAGATCTTCTTTGTGGACTACGGTTCAGAACTCTATTTGCTCGAGTTTATTGTTTGCATGATTTATTTTCTTTTCTCCGCACATTGCATGTTTGATGGAGTTCATTTTCTTTAATGGGTCCTTTTGGGTGTTATTGTTTCGTGGCTGCCTGTTAGGAGACGAGCCTCAAGCTTATATAATACTTTGATAACAAATGTACATTGAACTTTAACCTCATGGATTTTCCCTGGCTGTTCCAGTTTCCTCCCACATCCCAAAGGGGTGTGGGTTGGAGATGAATTAGCCATTGTAAATTCAGATGTCCTCTGTTGGCCCGGATCAACTATGGATGTGGTGTCCCAGCTGTTTACATGATATGCAAGACAGAGCAGATGATATGGAGAGCAAGCTGTTGCCCATGTAGCAGGCTACTCCTGTCCAAGGAGTTGACGAATCCACAGGAATACAGTTTGGTACCAGGGGCATCACAGGAGATGCCAGGCAGTGTTGAACATAGGACTGCCTTAGGGACTCCAGCTCCAGGCGTTTCCCTCAGGGTTTACCCTCAAAGCCTTCCCCATGAGTAGGTACAGCTGCGAGGTAGAGGAGGTTTCAGATCAGAGTTTTTCTTCTCCTAGCTGAGCAGCTAATCACAGCTCACAAGCTGATCTGCCCAAAGTGACTGGTTTTAGAGTACCAGTAATCTACATTTTTCCACTCTCCTGTCAGCAGAAATAGTTCCACTGAGATTAGTAGTGAAGCCACACGTGAAGGCTAGGAGCTGGAATGGTTGTCAGAGGCTAGTTAAGACACAAGCTATTGGGAGCATTTAATAATAAGCTCCCACTATAACCCCCAACTGTAACAACCTTAAGGAACCACTAAATTGCCCCAAATGAAAATGTGAGTGGTAAAATCTGGGAGTTGATCATGGAAATGTAAGGAAAATAAAACAGGATTGTGCAAATGGGTGATTGATATAGTGCTGATAAAAAGTATTCACCCCGCTTGGAAGCTTTCAAGTTTTTTTGTTTTACAACATTGAATCATGGTGGATTTGATTCAGCTTTTTGACACTGATCAACAGAAAAGATGCTTTCATGTCAAAGTGAAAACAAATTTCTACAAATTGGTCTAAATTTATTACAATTATTAGACACAAAATAATTGATTGCATAATTACTCACCCTCTTCAAGTCAGTATTTAGTAGATGCACCTTTGGCAGCAATTACAGCCTTGAGTCTGTGTGGATAGGTTTCTGTCAGCTTTGCATATCTGAACACTGCAATTTTTCCCCATTCTTCTTTACAAAACTGCTCAAGCTCTGACAGGTGTGTAAAAAGGGCACGAAGGATCATTGAGGACCCAACCCACCCCAACCAAAACTGTTCCAGCTGCTACCATCCGGGAAACAGTACCGTAGCATAAAAGCGAGGACCAACAGGCTCCAGGACAGATTCTTCCACCAGGCCATTAGACTGATTAATTCATGCTGACACAACTGTATTTCTATGCTATATTGACTGTCCTGTTGTACATACTATTTATTATAAATTACTACAAATTGCACATTGCACATTTAGATAGAGATGAAACACAAAGATTTTTTACTCCCCATGTATGTGAAGGATGTAAGTAATAAAGTCAATTCAATTCAATTAGATTGCATAGGGATCGTGAGTAAACAGCCTTTTGCAAGTCCATCCACAAATTCTCAATTGGATTGAGGTCTGGACTCTGACTTGGCCACCCCAGGACATTAACTTTGTCGTTTTTAAGCCATTCCTGTATAGCTTTTGGCTTTATGCTTGGGGTCATTGTCTTGCTGGACAACAAATCTTTTCCCAAGTCGCAGTTCTCTTGCATACTGCATGAGGTTTTCTCCAAGATTTCCCTGTATTTCACTGCATACATTTTACCCACTACCTTCACAAGCCTTCCAGGGCCTGCTGCAGTGAAGTATCCCCACAGCGTTATGCAGCCACCACTATGCTTCATGGTAGGGATGTTGTGTTTTTGACGATGTGCAGTGTTTGGTTTACACCAAACATAGTGTTTAGTCTGAGGAATAAAAAGCTCAGTTTTGGTTTCATCAGACCATAAAACCTTCTTCCAGCTAATTTCAGAGTCTCCTGCATGCCTTCTGGCAAACTCTAGCCAAGATTTCATGTAAGTTTTTTCCCCTCAACAGTGGCTTTCTCTTTGCCACTCTCCCATAAAGCTGCAACTGGCGAAACACCTGGGCAACAGTGTTATGTGCAGTCTCTCCCATCTCAGCCACTGGAGCTTGTAACTCCTCCAAAGTTGTCATAGGTCTCTTGGTGGCCTCGCTCACTAGTCCCCTTCTTGCACAGTCACTCAATTTTTGAGGATGGCCTGCTTTAGGCAGATTTACAGCTGTGCCATATTCTTTCCACTTGATGATTGACTTAACTGTACTCCAAAGGACATTCAGTGACTTGAAAAATTTCTTGTATTCATTTTGTGACTTGTACTTTTCAATAACCTTTTTGTGGAGCTGCTCGGGTGCTCTTCTGTCTTCATTGTGTAGTTTTTGCCAGGATACTGACTCACCAGCAGTTGGACCTTCCTGATACAGGAGTATTTTTACTACAATCAGTTGAAACATCTTGACTGCACACAGTGATCTCCATTTACTAATTATGTGACTTCTAAAACCAATTGGCTGTACAAGTGATAATTTGATGTGTCATTTTAAAGGGAGTGAATACCTATGCAATCAATTATTTTGTGTTCTATATTTGTAATTAATTTACATCACTTTGCAGAGATCTGTTTTCACTTTGACATGAAAGAGTCTTTTACTGTTGATCAGTGTCAAAAACAGCCAAATTAAATCCACTGTGATTCAGTGTTGTAATACAATAAAACACAAAAACTTCTGGTGGGGGTGGGGTTGAATACCGTAGTTGGTGTGGAATCAGTGAGTGAGGGGTCTGTTTCCATGATTCTATAATTCCAAGTAATCTATTTCAGCACAACTTCAATGAGTTGGATTTATTCAAAATGATTAGCTCAGTTATACTTTCAATATACTGACTATGGACATTATTGGAATTCTAAGCCTACAGTGAAACTTGAGAAACAATCATCATACCATAGGCAGTGCAGAAGCTGAAACCAATATTTACCTTCTGACAGTTTGTTGAAATAACTGACAAGTCTAAAAGAAATCTCTGTTTCAAACTTTGAGGTATTTTCTTTAACAATAGAAAGAATTGCTTTTAATGCATGATAATACACCTGGAAGGTTGAAATAAGGGATATTTTGCAGGATGTATGGGAAGGTGCTCTTAGAAAGGGAGTGAGTTTTGGTAGAGATGAAAAGAGTGAAGCAGAAAGCCAAAGACAGCAAAGGTTCTTTGGAATGCTGAAGGGAATGGCTCCATTCATTTTGAAAATATCAAGAACTTTATTTTGACCCAACTGGCAGATGCAGAGGAAGAGCTGCCAAGTTTAATAAACCTACTAGAGAAAAAAATGAATATAAGGAAGGAAATGATTCTTCTTCCCAAATGAGACCAGACAATGGACAAACAGTAAGTAAGCAGCCAGATTTTAAATGCATGACCTTGAAAACGGTGCCAATCAAGGAACTACTTAATATTTTATAAAGAATGCTGACACCAAAAAAGATGCAGAAAAGTCAACCATTAGAGGGGGAATATCTGGCTTATTCCTTTCTCCCAGGCTTTGAAGCACAGGTGAATGAAGTAAATTAAATTTGCTTCCACTTTTATTCTGTGCATTTATTTGGCATTTTTCAAATAAGGCCGCTTAGCCATTCACGTCTGAATTTAGAATCAGAATCAGTTTTAATATCACTGACGCGTCGTGAAATTTGTTGCTTAGCGGCAGCAGTACAGAGCAATACATTAAAAAATATCAATAGTGAGATGAAGTTCATGGCTTGGTTCACTGTCCATCCTATAATCTCATAGCAGAGGTAAAGAAGCCTTATAGTAAGATGGCCAAGCGCTTGGACACAGTGACCTCTCGGGGGACAACCAAAGGTGTTTTTGTCTTTTTTAAATGTCCTTTTTACGATTGCAAGACAATGCTGAATTTTAAGAACTTCAGGTACTGCAGGTCAACCCGATCAACAAGCTGGACTTAAGTCCGTAAGACATAGGAGCAGAATTAGGCCATCTGGCCTATCGAGTGTGCTCCGCCATTCAGTCATGGCTGGTGCTTTTTTTTCTATCTCCTCCTCAACCCCGGTTCCTGGCCTTCTCCCCGTAACCTTTGATGCCATGTCCAATCAAGAACCTATCAATCTCTGCCTTAAATACAACCAACGACACCCACAGCTGCATGTGGCAACAAATTCCACAAATTCACCACCTTTTGGCTAAAGAAATTTCTCCAAATCTCTGTTTTGAAAGGGCACCCCTCTATCCTGAGGCTGTGTCCTCTTGTCCTATGCTCTCCCACCATGGGAAACTTCCTTTCCACATCTACTCTGTCTAGGCCTTTCAACATTCCATTGAGATACCCCATCATCCTTTTAAATTCCAGCGAGTACAGACCCAAAGCCATCAAATGTTCCTTGTATGATAACACTTTCATTCCTGGAATCATCCTTGGGAACCTCCTTTGGACCTCTCCAATGCCAGCACATCTTTTCTAAGATAAGCGGCCCAAAACTGTTCACAATACTCAAAGTGAGGCCTCACCAATACCTTATAAAACCTCAGCATCACATCCTTGCCCTTGTATTCTAGACCTCTTGAAATGAATGCTAACATGACATTTGCTTCCTCACCACTGACTCAACCTGCAAGTTTACCTTCAGGGTGTTCTGCACAAGGACTCCCAAATGCCTCTGGTTCACCCCCCCCCCCACCATTTAGAAAATATTCCACACATTTATTTCTACTACCAAAGTGCATGACCATGCATTTTCCAACATTGTATTCATTTGCCAATTTCTTGCCTATTCTCCTAATCTGTCTAAGTCCTTCTGCATCCTACCTGTTTCCTCAACACTACCTGCCCCTCCACCAATCATCATATCATCTGCAAACTTGGCAACAAAGCTATTTATTCCATCACCTAAATCTTTTATATACAGCGTAAAAAGAAGTGGTCCCAACACCGACCCCTGCGGAGCACCACTAGTCACTGGCAGCCAACCAGGAAAGGATCCTTTTCTTCCCTCTCGCTGTCTCCTACCAATCAGCCAATGCTCTAACCGTGTTAGTAACTTTTCTGTAATACCATGGACTCTTAATTTGGTAAGCAGCACCTTGTCAAAGGCCTTCTGAAAATCCAAATACACAACATACACTGCATCCCCTTTATCTATCCTACTTGTAATCTCTTCAAAGAACGGGTTCGTGAGGCAGGACTTTCCCTGAAGGAAACCATGCTGACTTTGTACTATATTGTCCTGTGTCACCAAGTACTCCATCACCTCATCCTTAACAATTGAGTCTAACTTCTTCCCAACCACTGAGGTCAGGCTAACTGGTCTATAATTTCCTTTCTGCTGCCTTCCTCCTTTCTTAAAGAGAGGAGTAACATTTGCAATTTTCTAGTCCTCAGGCACCAAGACCATTTCTAATGCCACCACAATCTCTAACGCTACCTCTTCAGAACCCTAGTGTGCAGTTCATCTCATCCAGTGACTTAAGTACCTTTAGGTCTTTCAATTTTTTGAGCACCTTCTCTCTTGAAACAGTAACTACACCCACTTCTCTTCCTTCACACGCTACAACATCAGGCATACTGCTAGTGTCTTCTACAGTGAAGACTGACATAAAATACTCATTTAGTTCATCAGCCATCTCCTTGTTCCCCATTATTATTTCTCCTGCCTCATTTTCTAGCGGTCCTATATCCACTCTCACGTCTCTTTTATTTTTAACATACTTGAAAAAACTTTTACTATCCACTTCGATATTATTTGCTAGCATGTTTTCATATTTCATCTTTTCCCTTCTAATGATTTTTTAGTTGCTCTCTGTAGGTTCTTAAAAACTTCCCAATCCTCTATCTTCCCACTAATTTTTGCTTTCTTGTATACTCTTTCTTTTGCTTTTGCAATAGCTTTGACTTCCCTTGTCAGCCATGGTTGTACTATTTTACCATTACAGTATTTCTTCATTTTTGGAATACACATGTCCTGCACCTTCCTCATTTTTCCCAGAAATGCACGCCATTGCTGCTCTGCTGACACCCCTGCCAGCAGCTCCTTCCAATTTATTTTGGCTAGCTCCACTCTGATACCACCGTAATTTCCCTTACTCCACTGAAATACTGCTACATCAGAGTTTACTTTCTCCCTATCAGATTTCAAGTTGAACACAATCATATTGTGATCACCGGTCCATAAGGGTTATTTTACCTTAAGCTCCCTAATCACCTCTGGTTCATTACATAACACGCAATCCAGTATAGCTGATCCCCTAGCAGGACCAACAAAACTGCTCTAAAAAGCCATCTCTTAGTCATTCAACAAACTCACTCTCTTGAGATCCATTACCAACCTAATTTTTCCAATCGATCTGCATGTTAAAATCTCCCATGACTACCATAACATTGCCCTTTTGACTCGCCTTTTCTATTTCCTGTTTTAATCTGTGGTCCACCTCGCAGCCACTGTTGGGAGGCCTGTTTTTAACTGCCATCAATGTCCTTTTACCCTTGGAGTTTCTTAACTCAACCCGCAAGGACTCAACATCATCCAATCCTATGTCACATCTTTCTACTGAGATGATGCCATTCTTTACCAGCAGAGCCACACCAACCCCTCTGCCTACCTTCTTATCCCTCCGATACAAAGTGTAACCTTGGACATTCAACTCCCAACTACAACCATCCTTCAGACTTGGTGCGGGCTATATTGCCGCCTGCTACAGGAAGGCATTGGAGATGATGCATGAAGGCGGCATGCATTGTAGTAGTGGTTGATACCTTAGATGTTTCTCTTCAGACTGCGAGATCCTGTTGGACATTTTATAATATAAGATGCCGAAGGCCCATTTCCCATGTCTTTTGGCGTGACAGAGATCGGGCCGGAACTGCATGGCCTCAGTTGTAACGAGGACTAAACCTCAAGCTGGAGGCACGCCTGCAGCTGCTGTCCAGGACACATCTCCCTTATTGGTGCTGCCTGCCAATGTTTGATCAGTGGAATGACAAGCTGGATGATGGACGGAGTACCTGGCCGAGTACTGAAAACCTGTGCTGACCAACTGGCTGGTGTGTTCATGGATATCTTCAACCTCTCACTCTGGCAGTATGTGGTGCCCACTGGCTTCAATCGTACTGGTGCCCAGGAAGAGCATGCTAACCTGTCTAAGTAACTATTACCCGGTAGCTCTTACATCCACAGTGATGAAGTGCTTTGAGAGGCAGGTGCTGAGGCATATCAGCTCCTGTCTGAGTAGTGACTTGGATCCGCTCCAAATCACCTACCAAAACAACAGGTCTACAGCAGATGTTATCTTGTTGGCTCTTCACACAACCCTGGAACATCTGGACAGCAAAGATGTATACTTCAGGATGTTCTCTATTGATTACAGATCGGCATTTAAAACCATCATCCCTTCAAAACTAAGCAGTAAACTCCAAGAATGCAGTAGAAACGTTCCTGCGGTCTGGAGCGGAGCTTGATAAAGCAGCCAGTTTTCAGCAGGAGTCTTTGATTGGACAGTGGTGGAGACCCAGTTGAAGTGTGCCCACGCAGGTCTGGAGTGGAGCTTGAAAAAATCTGGTCTCCATAAAAGTGAGGTACCATCCAGTGGAGCAATCACCACGTAAGTGGTCTGAGCCGGAGTTGTAAGGGTTTGGCTCAACACGCTGCGGTGAGAACAGGCAGAGGTGAAGTAAATACGTTAAGTTTATTTCTTATTTCTTTTTTCTTATTTAACTCTTGAAACAATGGAGGATTATGTCTGCAGGGCCAGTATTGTGTTCTGTTCAGAGTGTCAGGTGTCTGATTTCCAGGAGACTTCCAGCCTCCCTGATGGCCACTTGAATGCAGTTCCTTAAAGACCATGTTAGGGAACTGGAGCTGCAGCTTGTTAGGCAAAGTGAAGACAGGAGCTACAGGGAGGTAGTCACCCCAAGGCTAAAGGAGACAGATAAATTGGTGACTGTCAAGAGAGGGAAGGGAAACAACAGGCGACCTCTGTGGCCGTCCGCCTCAACAATAAGTACTCCATTTTGAGTACTGTTGGGTGGGGGGGGGGGGGAAGCACGACCTAACAGGGGGAAGCACGACCTATCAGGGGGAAGCAACAGCGGCTGTGCTTGTGGCTCAGAAGGGTAGGGAACTGAGAGGATTGTAGCAGTAATAGGGGACTTGACAGTTAGGGGGACAGATAGGTGACTATATTAACATGAAAAAGAAACACGGATGGTAGTTTGACTCCCAGGTGCCAGAGCCCGCAATATTTCTGAATGTGTCCACAATATCCTGAAAGCCGTGAAGTTGTGGTACATATTGGTACCAAAGACATAGGTAGAAAAAGGGAGGAGGTCCTGAAAACAGAATACAGGGGGTTTGGAAGGAAGCTGAGAAGTAGGACCTCAAGGGTAGTAATCAGTGAGGATAGGAATAGAGTGAGGTGCCAGGTAAATGCGTAGCTGAAGAACTAAAGCAGGGGGCAGGGATTCAGATTTCTGGATTATTGGGACCTCTTCTGGGGCAGGTGTGACCTGTACAAACAGGACAGGTTGCACTTGAAACCAATATTCTTGCGGGCAGATTTACTAGAGCTGTTGGGAGTGGTTTAAACTAATATGGCAGGGGGATGGGAACCAGTATGACGGAGCTGAGGATAAGCTCGCAGGTTTACAAGTAGATGACCGGTGTAATATGAACGTAAGGAAGGACAAGCCAATGATTGGCTACAAATGCAGACAGAGCAAAGAGTTAAATTGTAGCACAGAAGCAAAATTCAGAAGAGTGAAGAATGCAGGACTGAAGGTACGTAGCATTCGGAATAAGGTGAACAAACCTGTGGCACAATTAGAGATTGGTTGGTATGATGTTGTGGCATCACTGGGTCATGGTTGAAAGAAGGTCAGAGTCTGGAGCTTAACATCACAGGATAGACTTTGTACCGAAAGGAGAGGCACGAAAGCACAGGTGGTGGTGTGGCTTCGTTGGTAAGAGATGGAATTACATCTTTATAAAGAGGCACATCGGGTCAGAGAATGTTAAATTTTTGTGAGTGGAGTTAGGAAACTGCAAAGGTGAAAAAAACATTGTGGGAAACATATATAGGCCTCCAAATAGTAGCCAAGATGCGGGGTTGAGATTGCAACGGGAGCAGGAAAAAGCATGTAATGTCACAATGTAATGGGGCACTTCAATATTCAAGGGGGTTGGGAAAATCAAGTTGGTGTCAGATTGCAAGAGGAGGAATTTGTTGAAAGCTTACAAAATAACTTCTTAGACGAGCTTGTGCTTGAGCCTATTCGGAGAAAGGCTATCTTAGATTGGGTGCTGTGTAATAACCCAGATTTTATCAGGGAGTTCAAGGTGAATGAACCCTTAGGAAGCAGTGATCATAGTATGATTAAATTCATATTGCAATTTGAGGGGGTGAAGCATAAGTCACATATCAGTATCGCAGTGGAATAAAGGAATTTACAGAGCATGAGAGAGGAGTTTCCCAGATGGATTGGAGGGGGATACTGGCAGGGATAACAGAGGAGCAGGGGTGGCTGGAGTTTCTTGGAATAGTTCGCATTGTGTAGAATAGGTATGTCCCACAGAAGAAGAAGCTCTTAAATGGTAAGGGTTAGGGAACCATGGTGTAAGTTATGGACTGCAATAAACACCAAGGAAAGGGCACATAACGTAGCAAAAATGAGTGGGAAGTTAGATGATAAGGCAGTTCTTAAAATCCAACAAAAGACAACTAAAAAAGCCATAAGAAGGGAAAAGATGAAATATGAGGGCAAACTAGCCAATAATATATTTGAAGATCAGGATACCAAGACCAATACTAAGCTTCTGGTCTATAAATATATAGTCCACCCCTCCTTGCTATATGGAGCAGAGTCATGGACAACATACAGCAGGCACATAGAATCCCTCGAAACTTACCATCAGAAATGTCTCCGAAAGATTCTGAGAGTTAGCTGGAAGAACAGGCGTACTAACTCCAGCATCCTGGAAGAAGCTAACATGAACTTCATAGCCACAATCGTGACTCAACACCAGTTACGATGGGTCAGCCACATCATCCAGATGACTGACTCCCATCTCCCTAAACAACTCCTGTTCAGCCAACTCAAGGAAGCAAAGCGCACTCCTGGAGGGCAGAAAAAGTGGTTCAAGGACAATATCAAGACGCACCTGAGGAAGTGCCACATCAACCTGAATAGAGGGAGAAATTAGCACAGGGTAGGAAAAGCTGGAGAAGGACTGTCGATGAGGGGACTGCACAGCTCGAAGAACAGCTCCACCATGCCACTGAGACTAAGCGGCTTCAACGTAAGGAGAGACTGGGAAAGGCCCAACCAGCTCCATCCACCACAACTTCAGTGACCTACACCTGCCAACACTGCAATTGGACTTGCGAATCATGGATCGGCTTCTTCAGTCATCTCAAGACCCACAAATGACCAGATAAACCACCAGGAGAAGATTCATACTTGACTACGAGTAATCACTGATGATGATGAGTATAAAGCATGATACTAAAAGTGTTTTCAGTTATTTAATGAAAAGAGGTGAGGGTGATGTTGGGCCACTGGAAGATGATGCTGGTGAGGTAGTAATGGGGGACAAGGAAATGGTGGATGAACTTAATAAGTACTTTGCATCAGTCTTCTCTGTGGAAGACTTTAGCAGTGTACCAGAGGTTTGTGAGTGTCAGGAAGCAGGAGTGAATGCCATTGCTATTACAAAGGAAAAAGTTCTAGGCAAACACAAAGGTCTTAAGGTGAATAGTCACATGGACCAAATGGACTACATGCCAAAGTTCTGAAAATTATTGCTGAAGATATAGCAAATTCATTGGTTATGATCTTTTAAGAATCACTTGATTCTGGCATGGTTCTGGAGAGCTGGAAGATTGCAAATGTTAATCCACTCTTTAAGAAGGGAGGAAGGCAAAAGAAAGGAAATTATAGGCCAGTTAGCCTAATCTCAATGGTTGGGAAAGTGTAAGAGTTCATTATTACGAATGAGATTTCTGGGTAGTTGGAGACTAGTGATAAAATAAGTCAAAGTCAGCATGGTTTTTGTAAAGAGAAATCTTGCCTGACAAATATGTTTGAGTCCTTTGAAGAAGTAACAAGCAGGGTGGACAAGCAAGAGGCAGTGGATGTCATTTACTTGGATTTTCAGAAGGCATTTGATAAGGTGCCACTCATGAGGCTGCTTAACAAGATAAAATCCTGTGGTGTTACAGGAAAGATACTGGCATGGATAGAGAAATGGCTGGCGGGCAGGAGGCAGCGAGTGGGAATAAAGGGGGTCTTTTCTGATTGGCTGCCATTGACTAGTGGTGTTCCTCAGGGGTCAGTATTGGGGCCGCTACTTTTTACTTTGTTGGTCAATGATCTAGATTATGGATTTGATGGCTTTGTGTCAAAGTTTCTGGATGATATGAAGATAGGTGGAGAGGTAGGCAGTGAATGTCACGGACCGATTGCAGGGAATCCTCAAGAGTGAAGGTAAACATCTGGAAGCGGTGGTGCATGTCGGCGCAAATGACGTGGGGAAGAAGAGGAAAGACATTCTACAGCGTGACTTCAGAGAACTCGGAAGAAGGCTGAAAAGCAGGACTTCCAGGGTGATTATCTCTGGTTTGCTTCCAGTTCCCCGTGCTGGAGTGGGCAAGAACAGGGAGATAATGGATCTGAATGTGTGGCTGAGGAACTGGTGCAGGAAGCAAGGATTTACATTCTTGGACCACTGGGGTATTTTTTGGGGTAAGGCTGAATTGTACAAAAGGGACGGGTTGCACCTTAATAAGCGGGGCACCAGCATTCTGGCAGGTAGGTTTGCCTCTGCAACACCGGTGTGTTTAGACTAAGTAGTGGGGGGGAGGGGATGAACTGGAAATATAAGGATGGAGATAAAGGGAAAGTGAGAATAAGAAAAGTTAAGAAAGACAACAGAATCAACGAAGCAGAAAGCTCAAGAAGGGATCGTACAGTATGGCCAAGTGATATAGGAATTGATATGGGAGGTGAGGGGAGTAATGAATTAAAAGTATTGTATATGAATGCACGGAGTATAAGAAATAAAGTGGATGAGCTTGAGGCACAGTTGGAAATTGGTAAGTATGATGTTGTGGGAATAACAGAGACATGGCTTCAAGTGGAGAGGGCCTGGGAAATGAATATTCAAGGGTATACGTCCTATCGAAAGGACAGACTGATGGGCAGAGGGGGTGGGGTGGCTCTGGTGGTGAGGAATGATATTCAGTCCCTTGCGAGGGGGGACATAGAATCAGGAGATGTAGAGTCAGTATGGATAGAACTGAGAAATTCTAAGGGTAGAAAGACCCTAATGGGAGTTATCTACAGGCCCCCAAACAGTAGTCTGGATGTAGGGTGTAAGTTGAATCAAGAGTTAAAATTGGCATGTCGCAAAGGTAATGCTACAGTTGTTATGGGGGATTTCAACATGCAGGTAGACTGGAAGAATCAGGTTGGTACTGGACCCCAAGAAAGGGAGTTTGTGGAGTCCCTCCGAGATGGATTCTTAGAACAGCTTGTACTGGAGCCCACCAGAGAGAACGCAATTCTAGATTTAGTGTTGTGCAATGAACCGGATTTGATCAGGGACCTCGAGGTAAAGGAGCCATTAGGAGGTAGTGACCATAATATGATAAATTTTAATCTACAATTTGAGAGGGAGAAGGGAAACTCGGAAGTGTCAGTATTACAGTTGAACAAAGGGAACTATGGTGCTATGAGGGAGGAGCTGGCCAAAGTTCAATGGAACAATACCATAGCAGGGATGACAGTGGAACAGCAATGGCAAGTGTTTCTGGGAATAATGCGGAAGGTGCAGGATCAGTTCATTCCAAAGAGGAAGAAAGGTCCTAAGGGGAGTAAGGGGAGGCCGTGGCTGACAAGGGAAGTAATGGACAGTATAAAAATAAAAGAGAAGAAGTGTAGCATAGCAAAGACGAGTGGGAAGCCAGAGGATTGGGAAACTTTTAAAGATCAACAGAAGGTAACTAAAAAGGCAATACACGGAGAAAAAAATGAGGTACGAAGGTAAGCCAACCAAGAATATAAAGGAGGATAGTAAAAGCTTCTTTAGGTATGTGAAAAGGGAAAAAAAATAGTTAAGACCAAAATTGGGCCCTTGAAGACAGAAACAGGTGAATTTATTATGGGGAACAAGGAAATGGCAGACGAGTTGAACAGGTACTTTGGATCTGTCTTCACCAGGGAAGACACAAACAATCTCCCAGATATAATAGTGGCCAAAGGACCTAGGGTAATGGATGAACTGAAGGAAATTTATATTAGGCAGGAAATGGTGTTGGATAGACTGTTGGGTCTGAAGGCTGATAAGTCCCCGGGACCTGATGGTCTGTATCTCAGGGTACTTAAGGAGGTGGCTTTAGAAATCGTGGACGCATTGGCAATCATTTTCCAATGTTCTATAGATTCAGGATCAGTTCCTGTGGATTGGAGGGTGACTAACATTTTCCCTCTCTTCAAGAAGGGAGGAAGAGAGACAACAAAGAATTATAGACCGGTTAGTCTGACGTCGGTGGTGGGAAAGATGCTGGAGTCAATTATAAAAGATGAAATTGCGACACATCTGGATAGCAGTAACAGGATCGGTCCGAGTCAGCATGGATTTACGAAGGGGAAATCGTGCTTGACTAATC
Organism: Mobula birostris; assembly: GCF_030028105.1. NCBI lineage: Eukaryota > Metazoa > Chordata > Chondrichthyes > Myliobatiformes > Myliobatidae > Mobula > Mobula birostris. Next base: position 62,394,959 of record NC_092373.1, read on the forward strand.
TTCTGGAATTTTTTGAGGACGTAACTATGAAAATGGACAAGGCAGAGCCAGTGGATGTAGTGTACCTGGACTTTCAGAAAGCCTTTGATAAAGTCCCACATAGGAGATTAGTGGGCAAAACTAGGGCACATGGTATTGGGGGCAGAGTACTGACATGGATTGAAAATTGGCTGGCTGACAGAAAACAAAGAGTAGCGATTAACAGCTCCCTTTCGGAATGGAGGCAGTGAGCAGTGGGGTACCGCAGGGTTCAGTGCTGGGACTGCAGCTGTTTACAATATATATTAATGATTTAGATGAGGGAATTAAAATTAACATTAGCAAATTTGCCGATGACACAAAGCTGGCTGGCAGTGTGAAATGTGAGGAGGATGTTATGAGAATGCAGGGTGACTTGGACAGGCTGGGTGAGTGGGCAGATGCATGGCAGATGCAGTTTAATGTGGATAAATGTGAGGTTATCCACTTTGGTGGTAAGAACAGGAAGGCAGATTATTATCTAAATGGAGTCAAGTTAGGAAAAGGGGAAGTACAATGAGATCTAGGTGTTCTTGTACATCAGTCACTGAAAGCAAGCATGCAAGTACAGCAGGCAGTGAAGAAAGCTAATGGCATGCTGGCCTTCATAACAAGGGGAATTGAGTATAAGAGCAAAGAGGTCCTTCTGCAGCTGTACAGGGCCCTGGTGAGACCACACCTGGAGTACTGTATGCAGTTTTGGTCTCCAAATTTGAGGAAGGACATTCTTGCTATTGAGGGAGTGCAGCGTAGGTTCACAAGGTTAATTCCCCGGATGTTGGGACTGTCATATGTTGAAAGGTTGGAGCGACTGGGCTTGTATACTCTGGAATTTAGAAGGCTGAGAGGGGATCTTATTGAAACATATAAGATTATTAAGGGATTGGACACGCTGGAGGCAGGAAGCATGTTCCCGCTGATGGGTGAGTCCAGAACCAGAGACCACAGTTTAAGAGTAAGCGGTAGGCCATTTAGAACGGAGTTGAGGAAAATTTTTTCACCCAGAGAGTGGTGGATATATGGAATGCTCTGCCCCAGAAGGCTGTGGAGGCCAAGTCTCTGGATGCTTTCAAGAAAGAGATGGATACTCTTATAGATAGTGGAATCAAAGGTTATGGGGATAAGGCAGAAACTAGATACAGATTGTGGATGATCAGCCATGATCACAGTGAAAGGCGGTGCTGGCTTGAGGGGCCGAATGGCCTACTCCTGCAACTATTGTCTATTGTCTCTCATTGTCTATAGTGCTGAGGAAGCAATGCAATTGCAACAGGACATAGGTGAATTGGAAGACTGGGCAAAAATGTGGCAGATGGAATACAGTGTCGAGTAATGTATGATTATGCATTTTGGTAAAAGGAACAAAAGTGCTGGCTATTATATAAATGGGGAGAAAATTCACACATCAGAGGTGGAAAGGGACTGAGGAGTCTTTGTGCAAGACTTCCAGAAGAATAACTTACAGGTTGAGTCTGTGGTAAAGAAGGCAAATGCAATGTTGGCATTCATTTCAAGGGGGATAGAATATAAAAACAAGGAGATAATGCTGAGGCTTTATAAGACACTAGTAAGGCCACACTTGGAGTATTATCATCAGTTTTGGGTCCCACATCTCAGAAAGGATGTGTTGTCATTGGAGAGAATCCAGAAGTTCACGAGGATGATTCTAGAAATGAAATGGTTAACTTATGAGGAGCATTTGGCATTTGGGCCTGTACTCACTGGAATTTACAAACGTTTGTAGAAGAATGCATGAGGATCTCATTGAAACCTACCAAGTGTCGAAAGGACTAGATAGGGTGGATGTGGAGAGGATGTTTCCTACAGCGGGGGTATCCAGAACTAGATGGCACAGCCTCGAAGTTTAGGGGTGACCTTTTAGAACAAGGTAAGGAGGAATATTTTAGCCAGAAAGTAGTGAATCTGTGGAATTCTCTGCCAAGACAACTGTGGAGATCAAGACTGCAGGAATATTTAAAGCAAAAATTGATAGTTTCTTGATTGGTCAGGGATTCAAAGGTTGTGGCAAGAAGGTGAGCATATGGGGTTGACTGGGAGCCAGGATCAGCCATGGGTCTCAATATCCCCTTGTGTAATTAGATCCTGGGTTTCATCACGGCCCCAGTCAGTTTGGATTCGCAAAAACATTTTCTCCACAATCCCCATCAGCACAGAAACACCGCAGTCATGTGTACTTAGTCCCCTGCTCTACTAAGTTTACACTAATGACTGTGTGGCTAAGTACAGCTCCAACACCATATGCAAGTTTGCTGACAACACCACTGTTGTAGGCTGTATCAAAGGAGTTGCAGGAGGGAGACTGAAAACTTGGCTGAGTGGTGCAATAACTACAACCTCTCACTCAGTGTCAATAAGACCAAGAAACTGATTGCAGAGAACGGAACCAGAGGTCCATGAGCCAGTACTCATTGGCGGATCAGAGGTGGAGAAGGTCAGTAAATTTAAATTCCTGGGTCATGATCTCAGAGTATCTATCCTGGACAGCGCCTCTACTTCCTCAAGAGTCTGCGGTGTGTTCGGCATGTCATCGAAAACCTTGGCAAACTTCTATAGATGTGTGGTGGAAAGAGTGCTGACTGGCTGCATTACAGCCTGGTATGGGAACACCAACACCTTTCACTGGGAAATCCTACAAAAAGTAGTGGATTTGGCCCAGTACATCACTGCTAAACCCTCCCAACTATTGGACACATCTAGATAAAACGTTGCCATAGAAAAGCAGCATCCATCAACAAAGATCCTCACCACCCAGGCCGTGCTCTTTTCTCACTGCTGTCATCAGTTTGAAGGTAAAGGTGCTTCAGAACTCCCACCACCAGGTTCAAGAACAGTTACTACTCCTCAGCCATCAGGTTCTTGAACAAAACTGTATAGCTAGACCCATTTAAGGACTCTGTTGTATTGATGGATGTTATATTGTTACTTCATGCCCTTTATTTATTGATATTTATATCTACATTTGCACAGTTTGTTTACAGTTTACAGTTACTGTTCTATAGATTTGCTAAGTGTGCCTGTAGAAAAAGAATCTCAGGATTGTATGTGGTGACATGTATGTACTCTGATAGTAAATTTTACTTTGAAGTTTGAACTTCTGAACTTTGGGATTGCATGTGTGCATTCCTCTGCAGACTGCTAGTATCTGCACCATCAGTTTGCAGGACATGCTACTCTGAGACTTGGGCTATATATACTTTCTTGTGTGACTGTGTTTACTTGCTATTTTGAATGTGCTGTGTACATTTGCACCCTGGCACCTGAGGAACACTGGTCAATTCAGCTGTATTTGTGTATGATTGAATGATAATTAAACTTGATCTTGAACTTGAGCTGTTCTTTAATTATTGAGTGTGTGTCTTCAGGCTCCTGTACCTAGTCTTCTCTGGTAGTATTACTGGTGTGATGGGGTCCTTAATGATGAATGCCACCTTTTTGAGGCTACATATTTTGAAGGTGTCCTCGAGGCTGGGGAGGCTGGTGCCCATGATGGAGCTGGCTGAGTTTACAGCCCTCTGCAGCTTTTTCTGCCGTGGTCCCACCATACCAGATGGTGATGCAACTAGTTAGAATGCTCTCCATGGTACATCTGTATAAATCTGCTAGAATCCCTGGTGACTTACCAAATCTCCTCCTTCTTCATAACTGCATCAATCTGTTGGGCCCTGGATGTATTTTCAGTGATGTTAACACTCAGTAACCCGAAACTGCTCACCCTTTCTACTCCTGATCCCTTCATTAGCACTGGTGTGTGTTCCTTCGACTTCCTCTTCCTAAAGTCTACAATCAATTACTTGGCCTTACTACCATTGAGTGCAAGGTTGTTATTGCAACGCCACCCAATCAGCCGATCTATCTCACTCCTGTACGCCTGCTTGTCACCATTTGAGGTTCTGCCAACAACAGCAGAGCAGTGACTAAGGACGCATCCTTAAGGTTTCAGAAAAGAGGAGGTGCTATTTCTGATCCGCACTGACTGTGGTCTACTGACGAGGAAGTCAACGATCCATTTGCAGAGGGAGGTACAGAGGCCCAGGTTTTGAAGCTTGTTGATTAGCACAGAGGAAATGATAGTTTTGAGCACTGGGTTGTAATCAATAACCAACAGCCTGACGCAGGTATTGGTGTTGTCTGTTTATCAAAATTTAGAAAGCCCACCTTCAAAAAATGCAACAGCACTTGTGATCGATGCAGTGATTCAGGTTTTCGCCCGGTGAAGGACGTGGATTGCTGGTCACTTCACTGACAGATGTGGATTGTCACCCAAAATGGACTGAAAGAAGTTTTCAGTGGAGACTTGGCATCAGTTTATGCGTACTGCCCTCTATAGGTAAAGACATCCAACCTGACTGAAAAGGCTTTGCCAGTTGAAATCTGAAGTATGAAATCCAGAATAAACTTGACTTGAACGATGTACAGGAACAAGATAAAGATCGAGAAAGACATAATATGAAGCAAAAGACCAGCAAATAAGTGCAGCAATAAAAAGAGCTTAGAATCATACAGCACAGAAGTATGTGTGTGCTGTAAGTGATGCTTATCTACGTTAATCCCTTTTGCTTGCGTTGGACAAGATCCCACAATGTCTTTTTTCTCCAAGCATCTATGCAAATGCCTTCTAAATCTTGTAATTGTATCTGAGTTTAGAAATTATATTTGGAAAAAATATCACATTAACCCTCTCCAAGGAAATAAGATACAAGTTTACTATTTGTTCAGCTTTAGAAAGATACTTTGATAGTACCTAAGAAATCATTTAATCTGAAATGAACTAACTCCAACTTTGTACAGAGCTAGTTGGCAAGTACAGCAAGTTCACACCTTAGAATTAATATCAGAACAAAGCTTAGAAGTGTGTGGTGAAGCAGCACATTTAGTTGAGAAAGTGTTACCTTGCTACGACCATCAGGCGGGACGTACAGGAGCCTTAGGTCCCACATGATAGGGTTGTTATTACTGATGGTTATTTCCCTCAAACCATCAGACTCCTGAACTAGCATGGATAACTTCACTCACCTCAACTCTGAACTGATTCCATAACTCACAGACTCACTTTAAAAGACTGTGACTCACGTTCTCTGTATTAGTTATTTATTTTTTAAATTTGTGCAGTTTGTTTTCTTTTGCACTTTGCTTGTTTGCCAGTCTTTTTATATGTAGTTTTCCATAAATTCTATAGTATTTCTTTATATTCCTGTAAATGCCTGTAAGGAACTGAATTTCAAGGTAATTAGTATATGGTGACATATACATTCCTTGACAATAAATTGACTTTGATTTACTTTGACATTGTCTTTTTGAGCAGCATGACATGGAGTTTTCTAGGTTAAACTAAATATACATATGTAGGTGCCCTGAGTTGCTGTCCAAATTATCTCATAATAACAGTGAATTTCTTCACACTTACCAGGTCAGAAGAATTCATATTCAGATCACATAGAGTACTGTCAATGACTATGAATTATGACAATCTATAATCAGATAATCAGCATGACAAAAAAATCCTAAACATGAGATGCTCAGACCAATGACAATGCATGCAAGAACAACTCTCGGTAGCTATGATTGAAGAATGCACAGTCTGCCATTTGTATTGTCCTAAGATATTAAGAGCCCCCATGGCAGAGGACAAGTTAACCTGTGAGCCTTAAACTTAAAAACATGATTGGAAGATTAATCTGCAACATCTCCAATTTCTTTTTCTATTGATGTCCTCTGTGTGTCTCTCATGCCAAGAATTATTACTGAATTTCTTTGAATAATTTTCAGGATCCATTGACACTTCATAATAATAATTCCATTTGGAGAGTCACAGAACCTTAAAGAAGTCATGTGATACAATAAAATCGAACGAACATGAACTTCATTATTACCACCCTTTGATTCATTTTAAATGTCTTGAAATGGATTACTTTTCTTTGATGGAAAAGAAAACAACAATATTCTCTGGTAATAATGATTTTAAAAATCTGCTACTCAACATTTGAAGCATTTCAGTCTCATTAGGATGAAGAGACTTGTTAGAAATGGATAGGACAATGTAAATAGTTTCCAACACTTAGGTTGAACATAAAGAAACTAAGTTGTATGGGAATGAAGCAAGTAGAGAGAAATTTGAGTCAGAAACATTGCAAAAAAGTTATGTTTTAGTAGCTTGCCAATGGAATATCAGGAAATATGTTTAAATCATTTGGTCATAAATTTATTTGGAACTGGAAAACTTTAATATATTTGTTATGAATTGTCATGTGCACCTGATTCTGAATCTGAACCGGTCTCTAGGTGGAGTTGGCAGGGAATTCAATAATGAATTGTTGTCTGAAACAGAAAATATACTCAAATGTTAGGAGAAATTTCGCTGAAGATTTAAGAGAAAAATTGAAAAAACTCCTTGGGTCAGTCTGTAACAGGATAATTACGGACTGAATCATATTGAGGACATTTATTCTGAGACAATATTCAGATGGTCATTTATACTGAGACGATGTGTTGGTGATCATTTATATTGAGATAATATGATGATGGTGTCATCTGTATTGTCTCAAGTGTTAAAACAATTTCACATAGGTAGGTACGTTAGAATAAAGGTACCTACCTGCAAAGTTTGTACTTCAGAAAGTGAAATTCAACCACTGTTGAGCAACAAAGTTAACAAGGTTCAAAGTAAATTTATTATGAAAGTACATATATGTCACCATATACAACCCCAAGATTCATAGTCATAGTCATACTTTATTGATGACTATGATTCATTTTATTCATTTTCTTGCAGGCGTACTCAATAAATCCAGAAACCATAATAGAGTCAGTGAAAGACCCAAACAACTGGTGTACAACCAATGTGTAAAAGACAACCAAACTGTGCAAATACAAAAAGAAAAAAAAAGCAATAAATATCGAGAGCATGAGATGAAGAGTCCTTGAAAGAGAGTCTATAGGTTGTGGGAGCATTTCAGTGGTGGGACAAGTGAAATTAAGTGAAGTTATCCCCCTTGGTTCAAGAGCTTGATGATTAAGGGGTCATAGCTGTGGTGTGAGTTCTGATGTTCCTGTACCTTTTTCCTGATGGCAGCAGTGAGAAGAGAGCATGTCCTGGCTGGTGCGGGGTCCCTGATGATGGATGCTGCTTTCCTGCAACAATGCTCCGTGTAGATGTGGCTCATGTGGTGGGGAGGGCGTTACCCATGATGGACTGGGCCATATCCATTACTTTTTGTTCAAGGGCATACCAGGCTGTGATGCAGCCAGTCAATATACGCTCCACCACACATCTATAAAAGTTTTGCTGAATCTTCGCAAACTCCTAAAGATCTCGGGGTTGTATGTGGTGACATATATGTACTCTGATAATAAATATTACTTCTAACTTTGAACTTTAAAGGATGTGGAGTTTGTGCTGTGCTCCCTCCAAAATTGCACTTACGTGCTGGGCCTAGGACAGGTCCTCTGAAATGATAACACCGAAGAATTTAAAGCTGCTGACCCTTTCCAGCTCTGATCTCCGAGTGAGAAGTGGCTCATGGACCTCTGGTTTCCTCTTCCTGAAGTTAATAATCAGCTCCATGGTCTTGCTGACATAAGAGGAAGAGGTTGTTGTGGCACTACTTTCATTCTCCCTCCGATATGCTGATGTGACACCTCCTTTGATTTGGCCTACAACGGTGTGTCATCAGCAAACTTGAATATGGTATTGGAGCTGTGCTCGGCCACACAGTCTTAAGTGTAAAGCAAGTAGAGCAGGGGTTGGGGGGGGGGCTAAGCACACCACGTTGATCTATCAAACAGTTGGCACTTTGCAATCATCTTGCACCACATTAACTCCTTTTTATTATATGCCCTTGGTAGATTTGCTGACTGACCCAGATGTATAATCTACCAGGATCTACATTAGATTTGCCCGACCAGGTAACGACATGCAGCCTGCATTCTTAGACAAGATTGCTTTTTAATATGCCACCGTCCACAGACCTCTTTTGGATTGGCAATATTTGTAAAATACCATGTTCTTTGCTGTGAAAAAAAAATCAAGAACAATTTTATTTTTGTCAAGAAGACCATAGGTTATGCAGAGGCAAACCACTCCTTGTCTAAAGCTTGGATTCATATTTGGGTACAGTATGAAGTACTTTCATCCTCATCAAGTCTTAACTTAAATATTGCCTTTTAGATCAGGAATTCAATTATTTTAATGAACCACTGCTATCTATACTCAATGTATTAAAGAGTCATTTATGATTTGTTAAGCATCAAGTATTAGCTTTTAATTCTGGCACGCTTATTTGCACAAAAAAATACTTCATAAATCCATTTGGATTATATTCTCCAGTTCCTTTTACCTGACAGCATTAATTTGGATCATTAGGCCTTCTGAATATTTTATTGTTTGCTGATCTTCTTAACCCACTGGCGATTCCCTGTTTCATCTATCAAAATCAAATTTCTCTCACTAGTAGTACTAAGTTAGATTCCATCTCAATCATTTTCTGCAGGCATACAATGTGGCCCATCAGATCTTTTCATTGTTTCCTTCATTCCTGGCACTCAGATATGCCAATATAACACCAGCAGCTCTTACAGCAATAGAGAAAGATCTATAAAGATATCAATTACAGGGTCAGATTACCAATAATTTTTCTGATTATCTCATGAATAAAGGATTTAATTAATGGCAGAAAACTTTATTTCAATGGACATCATGACTGGTTGTGAAAGTAAAATATATTAATATCTTCTGGAAAGGAAATCACTAACAGAGATAAAAGATCAGAGATAAAATATACCACAAAGGCATTAAGACATGCATGCCCACATGCATCAGAAATGATGGAGATTGAATCAGACAGGAAGCAAATGGGATGGAAGTAAAAGCAGGCAAATAATACACAACTGACAAGGCTGAGCTCAACATGAGTGTGTCGGTGGCATGGGGGGGGGGGGCGGGTATTCAAGAAGTTCCATAGAATCTTAAGAAAACAGTCTTAGAGAATAATCACATAACAGCCAGCAAGAAAATATGAAGGTTTTGTTATGCATCCTTGGAGGTAAATCTGATTGGATACAGCTCTGTAAAGGGAATGCTTGGACTGGCTGACTGTTACACCTTAACAGACATAACATCTCACTGCTTTATTTTGAATGGCAACTCCAGGCACTATCTGAGGCTACGTCCACACTACGCCAGATAATTTTGAAAACAAATTTTCAGTGTGGACGGAAGGTCTCTTCGTTTTGACCTTCCGTCCACACAGCAACAGTGTTTTCAGCCCCCAAAAACGGAGATTTTCAAGAACTGTCTCCAGAGTGAGTAAGTCTGAAAACGCCTAATATCCGTTGCAGTGTGTACGGGGGTTTGTTACTTTGTTGCTGATCTCGAGTGGCGGGTGAAGATCGCATTCGGCCGAGTGATGGGGAGTAATACCACGCTGAAAGAATGGGTTGCAGGCATTTCGCTGGCGGTTGGAGCTGCTGCTGTTGGTTATGTGGCGTACAGAACTTTATATGCAAGAGACAAAGGCTGCAAGTCATTGGTTAACCCAGACATCCAGAAGGATATGCCTAAAGTAGTTCATGCATTTGATATTGAAGATCTGGGAGACAAGGCTGTGTATTGTAGATGCTGGCGATCCAAACAATTCCCAATGTGTGATGGTTCTCACACTAAACACAATGAAGAAACAGGAGACAATGTAGGACCTTTGATAATCAAAAGAAGAGGAGTCTGATTCAAGGATGATTTTAAAATTTGTAAATGTGCTTTAATGCACATGTTAATTGATGCACACCACCCTGCTGGTCTAAAATGAAATAGATGTATACTGTGTGGTGCAGGCTTTAATTTTCCGCACTGTATGACTTTGGAAACACTAATGTTGGGTAACGTCATTGAAGGTGTTCTTTAAAATGTCGGTGTTTGGTAATTCCTTTCTGTGTATGTAAAATAACATATTGAAGTGATGCAATGTGAAATAAATTTCTTCAGATTGTGAAAAAAAAACTGGAGCTTTTTAAAAGCGCTGTCCTGACGTGCCGGAACAGATGGCGACAGTGCGGCATTTCATTGTTTTCTTCTTATTATTCTATTATTATTACTACTTTATTGTCACCAAAGAATTGATACTAGAGCGTACAATCATCACAGCGATATTTGATTCTACGCTTCGCAGAACCTAACAATTTCAGAACAGACGCCAATGAGACTGAAGCCAGAAGAGTTAGAAATGTACTCCCCAAATACTTTGACCCATAGCTTACTGAATAAATAAGTATACTCACTTTGCCCTGTTCTCTGTCCTTGCTTGTATGAAGGTGCTTTACCTATTTATGCTAGTACTTCTCTGACAATAGATGCGTAACAGCCTAATGTAACATTGTATGGAAATACAAGATAACACTGATGCAGACAGGTTTTATACATTTAACAAGGTGCTTTATTAATGCACAGAGTTAGTCAGTTTTTCAATGTTCGTCGTCAGCCGGGCCATACTGTCCGTGAACTCCCTGTCGGTTGCCTCCATACGCTCCAGTATTTGTTTTTTTTTTAGTTTTAAGTCCTCCTGCGCGAGAACCAAGAGCAATTCCTTTTAAGTTTTCCTACTCTGTAACTGGACAAACGTGCACCAAGTATACCGTTTCCTCTTCGCTTGTTTTGTGTGTGTCCTGTGCATGCCCAGTAGGAGGAGATTTGCTCAAATATCCGTCTAATGTGGACAGAGATATTTTGAAAAACGCTTAGTGTGGACGCCTGTCGTTTTTACTCGAAAACAGGCGTTTTCAAAATTATCTGGCATAGTATGGACGTAGCCTATGTTTCACACAACAATTTGTAAAGTGAGGGCAGATATACCATGGAGAGCATTCTGACAGGCTGAATCACTGTCTGGTATGAGGGTTGGGGGAGGACTACCGCACAGGACTGAAAGAAGCTACAGAATTTGTTAAATTAATCAGCTCCATCTAGGGGTACTAGCCTCCATAGTATCCAAGACATCTTTAAGGAGTGGTACCTCGGAAAGGTGGCGTCAATTATTAAAGACCCCCATCATCCAGGACATGCACTCTTCTTGCTGTTACTGTCAGGAGAGAGGTACAGAAGCCTAAAGGCACATATTGCACATTTAGACCGAGATGTAACAAACAGTTTTACTCCTCATGTATATGAAGAATGTAAGTAATAAATTCAATTCAATTCGCTTCAGGAACAGCTTCTTCCCCTCTGCCATCAGATTCCTAAATCAACATTGAACCCATGAACACTACCTCACTTTTAAAAATACATTATTTCTACTTTTGCACTATTTTTATTTTAAATAATTAATATACATATATACTTACTGTAATTGATTTACTTATTTTTTCCTCTCTATATTATCATGTATTGCATTGCACTGCTGCCACTAAGTTAACAAATTTCACGACATATGCAGTGATATTAAATCTGCTTTGATTCTTCATCTACAGCAAATTTGTTTTACCATCATTATGAATGATAGATTTGCAGAATGTAACTTGAAAATATATGTGAAACATTTATCAGTTTCTTATTGACAGTATGCATCTTGAGGGTATAGTAAGTGTACTAATTTTTGCTGCTAATTCATGCAGACAGTCCTCCTGAGGCACATCATTCCAGGTCCCTCAGCTAATGTAGCAATAAGGTTACACTTCCTGATTTGTGTTGCGACAAGTGCGAGGGTAAACACTGCATCATTCTATTATTTCAAGGGACTGTCCTTTATTTCACAGAGGTGATAGGGATCAACTCTAATACAAGAGTAGATTATCCTCTAGTCAAAATCTGATAGTGGAGGGCAGCTAAATAGAAGCAGAGGAAATAGATGGAAATTAAATTCCATACAGACAAAACAACTAATGGCTGTGGGAGCGGAAATGAAAAGGGAGAAAAGAAGGTGCTAATGAAGGGAAGGAAACCAGTCAAATTGTTTTTAGTGAACAGGAAAGAGGCGGCTGCATTTAAGCCATCTGCTAGAAAGACAATTTACTAAAGTCAATTGGCTGAAGGCTGCTATATGCAGTGACAGTCGTGGTTGGCCTGAATTTTGCTCTGAGAAGTGTTGCTTCAGTGCTGAGGATTCTTGCTTCATACAAAACAACCAAAACTACAGCTGAAACCAAACAAGAATCAGAACCATACAGCACAGTACAGGCCCTTTGGCCTTCAATTAAATTGGATGCCACCAGCTCATTGCTCAGCCGCAGATTTCTCCATACCTGGTCCCTTTTGTCTGTCCACGTATTCAAGTGGCTTTCCAGAAGACAAAGCCTTTTTCAGATTTCTGCCTGCTCTTCCGTTGGGATTGTTCTGCTTTCATCACAGTCTACTCCCTAAACCATTCATCTTCTCCTGGAACTAAGCTAATGAGCTCACCTGGGAAAGCTGAACAATTGACTTTCTTAAACCCTTAACCATTGTTGGAAAATCAAAACTCCACTTCATTTTACAATGCATACCGCCTAAAATCATTTTCAAAATGTTTAAATGCTAGTCAGCATTAAACACTAATTTGTTAGTTTAAGCGTGAACTTCGTCCAAATGCTATTCACTGTGAAATGCTTGTTTTGATCATTGTTGAATATTGGCCATATAACCTATAAAAATCTGCATTTTTCTGGCACAGATCCATTACCTGTAATTAACGTCTGCATGCCTGAATATATCTGATTTGCATAAATGTAGGCTCTTCGGCCCACGATATGCCGACCTGGTAACCTGCTCTAATATCAATCCAACCTTTCCCTCCTACATAGTTCTCCATTTTTCTGTTATCTATGTGCCTGTATAAGAGTTTCTTAAATGTCCTCACAGTGTCTGCATCTACCACCACCATCCCATGCACCCACCACCCTCCGTGTAAAAACCTTAACTCTGACATCCCCTCTATGCTTTCCTCCAATCCCCTTAAATTGATTGTATGAGTCTGGCTTACTCTGCAGGCTCAAAGTATTGTAGAGTCCCACACAAAGACCTCAAGTGCTGGCTTGGCCTTGACCAAGATCAGCTTTAACAGCTGGCAAACACCACTCCCAGCTTTGACAACAGCTAAAGCAATTGATGCTTTTAAATACCTTGAGTGCAATTGACAACACAGAGAATTCAAATAATATAAAACTTAAAGATTAAACAAAAAAAAAGACATTTGAAATTAGTTGGGCTGAAGTGCATGGACTAGGTGGGCCAAAGGGCTGCTTTGTGCAGTAGTGTTTCATGACTCTATGACTTTAACAAAATTAGTTAAATATGTTAAAGAAAATAAAGATAACTAAAGATAATCAGTCAAAAGATCAAAGTCTCTGAAGTAGTAGATTTGCCCTAACTTCTTTCCATCCAGTGAGAAAGTACTCAGTTTCTGTTTAGTTGCTGTTACTGGGGTCATGGTCAATCAGTATGTTGTAAGTGGACAACAGCTGCATCCTCCCTTCACATTGGATAATGGTAGCTGTCTTGAATACACTTCTTTAAATTTTCATTTTAACTGCTGGTACAATTAACTGCCACATACTCAAATTCGTAAATACAATCGGAGCCGTGGTGCCAATGTTCTTAAGAGAGTACTTTCACCTTCTGACTGTTGCTACAGTTGGTTTAGATATTTGGTACGACAGTGGTACATGACAGTTCATTTCAAAACCAACGGTAATAGTCAGATACCCCAAAAGGTATGTACTGGTCCAAATTCAGCTGAAATAAAAAGCTCTTTGCAGTTCCTACAGGATAATTTCTTCTGATTTAACTTGCTGGAAGTGTAAGCCGATGTCACTGTGTGGCAATGATGCTGGAATTTCAAGAGGATAACTTGGTAGAAGGTAGGACCATTCATGGATAAATGAGGGATCATTTGCTTGACTGTGGAGAATGTGGGTGAGGTCCTTAATAAATACAGCAGTACTTACCAAGGAGAAGGACGTGCAGATAGGGAGATCAGTGCTGAGCATATTGATATGCTAGGGCTTTTCGAGATCATGTGAGGTCTCTTAAAGAGCACTCGGGTGGCTAAGCCTCCAGGGCCTGATGGTATATATCCCAGGTTATTGAAAGAGGCAAGAGATTGCTGGGCCCTTGACAGATATCTTTGTGTCCTCTTTAACCACAGCTGAGGTTCAGAAGACTAGTGAGTAGCTAATGTTGTTCTATAATGCAAGAAGGGATCAAGGGATAATCCTGGAAACTATAGACCGATGAGCCTCAGTGTTAGGGAGCCTACTGGAGAGAGTTCTTCGGGAGAGGATTTATGAGCATTTGGAAAACCAGGGCCTAATTAGGGAGAGACATCTTAGCTTTCTGTGGAGCAAGGCAAGTCTTACTAATTTGACTGAGTTTTTTGATGAGGTGACGAGGGTGATTGATGAAGGTAAGAGTTGTGGATGTTGTCTACATGGATTTTAGTAAGATGTTTGACAAGGTCCCTCATGGGATGCTCATCTAGAAGATCAAGGTGCCTAGGATCCATGGTAAATTGGCCATTTGAATTGCTCATAGAAGATAGAGTGTAGTAGTTGTAGGGGCTTACTCTAGCTGGAGGTCTGTCATTAGTGGAGTTCCACAGGGATCTGTGTGGGTACCTCTGCTCTTTGTGATGTATACAAATGACCTGGATGAAAATGGAGGTGAATCAGTTAAATAAGTTTGCAGATGATACAAAGGTTGGTAGTGTTGTGGATAGTATAGATGATTGACAAAGAATACAATGGGATATAGACCATTTGCAGGTGGGGCAGGGAAGTGGCTGATGGAGTTTAACCTAGCCAAATGTGAAGTGTTGCACCTTGATAGGTCAAATACAAAGAGACAGTGCACTGTTGAAGGCAGGATCCTTAACTGTGTTTATGAGCAGAAGAATCTTGGAGTTCAAATTCACAGCTCCCAGAAGGTGGCTGCATTGATTGATAGGGTGGTTAAGAAGGCATACTAGGTGAGAGTAAGAGTTCGGCACGGACTAGAAGGGCCAAAGTGGCCTGTTTCCATGCTGAAATTGTTATATGGTTATATGGCATGCTTGCTTTTATTAGTCAAAGCACTGGGTTCAAAAGTCAGCAAGCTATGTTGGAGCTTGATAAAACTCTAGTTACGCTGTATCTGAGTAATACATACAGTCTTGGTTGCCCCATTATAGGAAGGATATTGAGGCTTTAGAGAGGGTGCAGAAGGGGTTTACCAGGAATGTCCCTGTATTAGAGGTCATGTGCTATAATGACAGGTTGACAAACCTGGGTTGTTCTCTCTGGAGCACCAGAGGTTGAGGGGAGATCTGACAGAGGTTTACAAGGTTATGAGAGGAGTAGCTATAGAGTAGATGGACAATGTCTTTTTCCAAGGGTTGAAGTGTCTAATATGAGAGAGCATGCATTTAAGTGGAGAGGGGTAACTTGAAAGGAGATATGAGGGGCAAGTATTTTTTTTACACAGGGAGTGGAGGGTGCCTGGAATGTGCTGCCTGGGGTGGTGATAGAGGCAGATATATCAGGGCATGGGGTCCCGACCGAGGGTCCATGGTCCCCTCAGTTAATGGTAAGGGTCCATGGCATAAAAATGGCTGGATCCCCTGTATTAGGGACCTTTAAGAGATGTTTAGGCACAGGAATGTGAAGAAAATGATAGATTATGGTCATTTTGCTATCAGAAGAGATTAGTTTAGTTAGCCATTTGACTACTAATTCAATTGGTTCGGCACAACATTGTGAGGCGAAGGACTTTTCCTGTGCTGTACTGTTCTGTGTTCTAATACATGGTACAGGATGATAAGAAGCATACATAGATAGAGTGAACAGCCAGAGAACTTTTCGCAGGGTGGAGGGGGCATAACTTGAAAGCAGTGATTCCCAATGGGGGCGATTACATGTCCTAAGGGGGCATTAGGGGATATAGAAGTGATCAGGGGTGTTCAAGATTCTTGGAGGGGTTGGTGCGGTAAGTGGCACCCTAACTTGAGGCATGAGACCTGATCAACCGTTAGTAAAGCAGGCATTTAGTAAAAAATGGATGAGGCACCAGATCATAGGAAGAACCATAGCTCTGCAGACGCGGAGCACTTGTTGTCACAAGGCATCTGGAACTCGGCAATCTCATCCAACCAAACAGACATTATTGGGGATGCATAAATTAGCAACCAAGGTGCCCAGCAGTTCCCCTTGACTCACAGCACAGAATGAGTTCATGTAATTTAACAGTAGGTAAGTCAAGGTACCCTCTCAACTTCCTCTACAGGTCTACAGAAAACAGGTCGCGCAATAATACAGTGCTGGCCGGAACAAAACTGTGAAATAGAGCCATCCGTGTCAACTCGCTGCCGTCATCAACATCTGATAGGTATTCCCAGTTTGTGTTAATTTTTAATTTTAATTTAGCCCTGTTAATGATGGATAAATATGTACAGCACAATCTCTGTGAGTCTGAAGGTGGTGAAGCCTTGAATTCTAATCCTGCTGAGAAACAGAAACTATAGAAATTGCATCAATACAATGTTACATAGCTAGAGTATGGTTTTATTCTGTTCCTGTCAGATCAGTAATGCCTCATGTGTCTTATTTGTAATACTGTACTGTTGAATGAAGCCATGAAACCATCAAGATTACAGGAACATTTCCGTAAAAGACACCCTGAAAAGGCTACTTATGGTATTACTCAGTTCCAGAAGATGAAGGAAGCATTTGAAAAGCATTGCATACTCAAGTCATTTGCCAAGAAAACTAAAAATGACCCTGATAGATTCTCTTTTGTAAAAAGTTACAAACAAGTATCAACGGAAAATCAATCTATGATGAGCTCAAAATGTATATTGTGGATAAAAGTATTCTGATTAGAAGCATGATTTCTTGTGCAACAGATGGGGCACCATATTTGACAGGTCGACATGCTGGTTTAGTGGCATTTATTAAAAAAGAAATTCCAAGACTCCTTGTAATCCATTGTGTTATTCATTAACAACATCTCACAGCCAAAGACCTCAGACGGCGACTTAGTTCAAGCATGACTCTTGTAATATCTGCTATCAACAAAATTAAAGCTCATTAATTAAATAGCAGAATATTTCACCAATTATGCCAAGATAACGTGGAGATGAGGCATACCTAGCCGATCTGTATGATAAAATGAACATTCTAAATATGAAACTGCAGGGTGAGAATTTCAATATAATCCAGTCAAAAAGCGCAGTGTCCACTTTTATCGGAAAATTGGAAATATATAAGCAAAACACTGGGAGAAGAGTGAACTCAGTTTCCCTGCATGGAAAGTATGGCATTCTCTTTCACAGACAGTGATTTGCAAGAGTATGGCTTACACCTGCAGTTACTGAAGAAGGATTTTCAGAATCGATTCATGGAGCTGAACAATCTGGGTAATTAACCCATTTCTTTGCAAGCTGGAAGAATAGGAAGAGAGCTTGCAATAAGAAATTATCAAAATTCAGAATGATGAAGAAGTAAAAATGCTTTTCAAAACTGTCAGTATTTCTGGTACGTCACTACATTGTCATACAAAGTTTCCTGGTCTTTGGAGAAAGAGGCAAACTGCTCTTCATTGCATTTTCATCCTCCTACCTTGTTGAAAGAGGCTTCAGTGCAGTGAACCACGTACTCACAAAGAACAGAAAGCACTTGGACATTGTTTCACGTGGGGACTTAAGGCTTTTGGTGTCCCAACTTGAACAAGATATTTCAAACCTTGCTAAAAACGATAAGCTCAAGGATCACATTGATATTGAAGCTGCTGCACAGCGCACAGGTACTGTGTAAGCTGGGTTTAAAGACAAATAAAAATTTAAAGCAGAATCATCTTTCTCATGTTAGCATATGCTTTTACACTATGGGGGTGCCAGAAAGTATATTGTGCCGAAGAGAGGCGTTGGCAAGTATGAAAGAGCTTTAGGGGGCCGGTGGGCTAAAAAATGTTGGGAAACACTATTTTAAGGTGTTTGGTGGAAAGTATATGGGGTATGTCAGAAGTAGCTTTTTTTTGCACACAGAGTTGTGGGTGCATGTGACAGCCTACCAGGGATGGTAGTAAAGGGAGGTACAATCGGGACATTCAAGAAACTCTTAGGTAGGCAGATGGATGACGAAAAAAAAAGGAGGGCTATACAGGATGGAAAGGTTAGACTGATCTTGGAATAAGTTAAAAGGTCAGCAGAACATCGTGGGCTGCAGGGCCTGTTCTGTGCTGTAATATTTTATGTTCTATGTTCTACTTCAGTGAATTGGGAAGGGGGTGGGGCTACTTGGACCATAATGTATTTCTTAACCAAGAACCGGGAAAGAAATATAGAAATAAGAGACAACACACATCAAAGTTGCTGGTGAACGCAGCAGGCCAAGCAGCATCTGTAGGAAGAGGTGCAGTCGACGTTTCAGGCTGAGACCCTTCGTCAGGACTAACTGAAGGAAGAGTGAGTAAGGGATTTGAACGTGGGAGGGGGAGGGGGAGATCCAAAATGATAGGAGAAGACAGGAGGGGGAGGGATGGAGCCAAGAGCTGGACAGGTGATTGGCAAAAGGGGATACGAGAGGATCATGGGACAGGAGGTCCGGGAAGAAAGACGGGGGGGGGGGGGACCCAGAGGATGGGCAAGAGGTATAATCAGAGGGACAGAGGGAGAAAAAGGAGAGTGAGAGAAAGAATGTGTGCATAAAAATAAGTAACAGATGGGGTACGAGGGGGAGGTGGGGCCTTAGCGGAAGTTAGAGAAGTCGATGTTCATGCCATCAGGTTGGAGGTTACCCAGACGGAATATAAGGTGTTGTTCCTCCAACCTGAGTGTGGCTTCATCTTTACAGTAGAGGAGGCCATGGATAGACATGTCAGAATGGGAATGGAATGTGGAATTAAAATGTGTGGCCACTGGGAGATCCTGCTTTCTGTGGCGGACAGAGCATAGATGTTCAGCAAAGCGGTCTCCCAGTCTGCGTCGGGTCTCGCCAATATATAGAAGGCCACATCGGGAACACCCTACGCAGTATATCACCCCAGTCGACTCACAGGTGAAGTGTTGCCTCACCTGGAAGGACTATTTGGGGCCCTGAATGGTGGTAAGGGAGGAAGTGTAAGGGCATGTGTAGCACTTGTTCCGCTTACACGGATAAGTGCCAGGAGGGAGATCAGTGGGGAG
Organism: Mobula birostris; assembly: GCF_030028105.1. Taxonomy (NCBI): domain Eukaryota; kingdom Metazoa; phylum Chordata; class Chondrichthyes; order Myliobatiformes; family Myliobatidae; genus Mobula; species Mobula birostris. The sequence continues at coordinate 62,414,113 of NC_092373.1, forward strand.
GGATGGGGGGGACGAATGGACAAGGGAGTTGCGTAGGGAGCGATCCCTGCGGAATGCAGAGAGAGGGGGAGGGAGGGAAAGTTGTGCTTAGTGGTGGGATCCCGTTGGAGGTGGTGGAAGTTACAGAGAATAATACGTTGGACCCGGAGGCTGGTGGGGTGGTAGGTGAGGACCAGGGGAACCCTATTCCTAGTGGGGTGGCGGGAGGATGGAGTGAGAGCAGATGTACGTGAAATGGGGGGGATGCGTTTAAGAGCAGAGTTGATAGTGGAGGAAGGGAAGCCCCTTTCTTTAAAAAAGGAAGACATCTCCCTCGTCCTAGAAATAAGAGAGGTGGCATTTATTATAGTGAGTGAGTAAGACTCTATTCAAATATAGTTAATTCAAGAGAAGTAAAGGGAAAACAGATTGGATTGCAAGAGACAAAGAAAAAGAAAGAAGTAATTCAATTAGTATTTTTTAAATTTTCATTGAGTCTCAACAGTGTTTTCTTTCTGGCCAAAACAAATTGACTAACAATTATCTTGTTTTAATTTTAATTATCTGCAGCAAATTTATTGGACAATTAATGCCCAATTCCAATAAGTGCTTAAAAAATGAGAGATTGAATTGCTTTTTGAGGAAGGCACGTAGTAAACTGAATTTAATTGATCAGCATATTTTAGAGATTCACAATTCCTGCAGTACCTCTCTATCCATTGAATTTGCCAGACAATTTATTAATGAACAGCCGCATGTTTGTAACTGAACATTACTCTTCAAAGATCTGACCCATTGACTGGATATTCTGCTCTCCTCCAGCCCAGAATCACCTGAGGTTCTTTAATCATCATAAACTTCTGCGGTGATACTTTCATTCAATACACTACTTTACATGTTTCTAAATATACTGTCTTGGATTAACTCATCACCATAATAAATTCAGATAATGAGCACAATCATTTGCTCTATTCTCAGCATTTGGATTTAATTAAGGTTTCATATTTAGTAGGATTACTGTGGAACATGTTTCTCTTTCCCATACAGCAAATACAGCAGTCTGAAATCTAGTGATTTAATAATCTTGCCATTTGAACTCAGATCCCACAGCAACAGTGTGTAAATTTGAATATAGTTTATTTTTTAAAAAGATCAGGAATAAAAATTTGGTATCAAGGACAGTACTGTGAATGCGCTCTTTTTCTTTTGTGTGAATCCTGGTGCAGAGGTTGATCCAGGGTTGATCAAGGAAGGTGTGCCTTGCACATGGATCGCTGAGTGTGGAGTCTGCGACTGAGGGACAGGATGATCAGTGTTAATATAAAGTTCACCTGAAATCACTCAGCCCCATGGACACCCAGCCCCACTACCACCATCCCCAGAGCACAAATACCATCAGCTTTCTCTCTAATCAGATAAATGCTGGAAACGTTCAAAACACAACAACATTAACTTTCACCCAAGTGAAGCTTTAACGCCAAGTCCCAAAACTAATCCAGCACCATTAAATGTGTACTGAGACAGGGTGTTATTATATGAAATGTGTGGTTTCATGGAGAAGGTGGTTCTGAATCTGCTTCCGAAAGGAATTTTGAGAGACCACATGTTGCCTTAATACATTTTGAAGGCTACACGGGAAGGTCCATATAGCAGGATACAGGAGTTGCTTCTCCATGTTTTGCTGCATCTGGTCAAATGGAAAGAAGGGCAGTGTTAAAAAAAATGATAACTACTGAAATACAATTCATTTCAAAGACCTGGTCTTACCCAGATTCCCCCACAGCTGGTGCCCTTAAAGTTCTTCTACCTTGCAATTTTCAAGATGGAAAGATCACTTAAGGGTTTGGTTAGTTTGGGCACAGCCTTGTACAAATGGTGAGGCATTTTAGATTGATCATAATCAGTGTAGCTTTGTCCTCCTACAATGATGTTGCTTTTGTTATCGAGGCAGTTTTGTCATGAGTATGTTCACTCCCATTAAAAACAGAACTGGTTCACTGATGCACTTAGGGAAGGAAACATTATCTTTTTTCATTTTGATCTCTATGTAAAAGCAAACCCAGAGCAATATGGTTAATTGTCCTTTCAAATGGACTCTTAATCCACTTATAAAAAAAAACATCATAAAACTTGCAGGTCAATTCTCAGCATTCATTCCAAAGGAAACACAGTCTCCCATTATTTTTAAGAACTTGCCAGAAATGTGCAATAATTGGCTAATACATTTATCGCAGAAAATTTGTAATGGTAATTAAGAATGTAAGTACTGTCTAAATGATGTAATAATTATTAATTTGTCTCACTGAGACAGAAATAATTCAAATGTTCAGAATACAGTAAAATGGGTAGCTTCAACTAGGGAACAATATTTTTGCAACAATCTCTCCCTCTACAGTCACTCCTGCAAACGGTACTTCAGTGATGTCTGAGGACTGATAAAGCTGACCGCCAGATCAAACGTCAACAACCTGACTTGCTACCATTCTTCCAGTTTAGCAATCAGATAATGTCCTAGATTCACACCGCACTATCACAGCATGCACTCTGCCCGTGGGACAGGGAAGACCTACCCGAGGTAATGATGAAGTGGTACAGGTCTCCTCCAGATTATGCATGCCCAATTTATTAACAGCTTCGTCTGAATAAGAGGAGCTGCAACCATCTACTGTAAACTTGGTTTGCGGCAATAGCTGAATGGGTTGTGTTAATTGCTCTGGTTTAACTACACGTTGCCCTTGGCTGGCTGATGTTTTAATTTGCATATATTACCAAGCAGCCATATTTCCAGCCTGTGATCAGTTAAAAACAGTTCTCAGGAATGGGATCCTGGCATAACCTGGATAAGATCTATACACGGCTGGGAAGGAATCAGTGTTCAGCCTGGGTTTGGTGAAATTTCTCGGCAAAGAAACATTTGACTTATTACCACTTACTGGAGTCCCACAGCTGATAAATCAATGCTCAGACATGTAGAAACTGACTTCAAGATTCACAATTCAAGAATGTTTAATGTCATTTTCCAGTATACAAGTGTAAATGAGAATTAAATAATTGTTACTCCAGATCCAAAGCAGCACAAAACAAACTAATGCCGCTCAATAGGTATAGATATATAAGACAGCTTTATATACATAGATTGATTGTATGCCCATAAAGTGACACTGGGCACAGGAGTGTGTATATAAGCTGACAGACAGGAAATTGTAAAGTAGTGGTGGTTGGGGGTGTTGAGGGATGGGGGTGTTGATCACCTTTACAGTTTGGAGAAAGTGACTGTTTTTGAGTCTGGTAGTCCTGGTATGGATGCTACATAGCTTCTTCCCTGATGGAAGTGGGACAAACAGTTTTTGAACAGGTTGGGCAGGATCCTTCATGATGTTACTGGCCCCTTTCTGGAACCGTTCCACATGTATGACCTTAATGGTGGGTACCTTGGTGCCAGTTATGTCTTGGGCAGTTCTGAATACCCATTGTAGAACCTTCCTGTCTGCTGTAGTGTTATTCCTGTACCCTGCAGCGACGCAGCATGTTCGGATGCTCTCTACTCCACACCTGTAGAATGACATCTGTGAGTATAGATGTGCAGAGCCCAGCTTCCACCAGTCTCTCCAGAAAGTAGAGCTGTTGGTGAGTTTTCCTGACTGTGTAGGTAGAATGTGTTTTGGGACAATGAGAGGTTGTGTGAGAGTTGCACTCCCAAGAGTTTGAAACTGCTTGCAGTTTCCACTGCTGTGCCACCGATGGGAAGAGGAGTGTGAGTGATTCGAGTTCTCTTTAAGTCGCTAACCATCTCCTTTGTCTTGTTGATATTGAGGAAGAGGTTATTTACCTGGCACCAGGCCTTGAGCTCTTCCACCTACTTCCTTCAAAGGTTCAAAGGTTCATTTATTATCAAAGTATAGAACTCTGAAATTCTTTCCTCTGGATAGCCAGAGAACCAATAAAGAAATAAATGCAGATGATTATCAACCCCCAAATCTGTCCCTTTGCACAAAAAAAAACAAACAAAATGGAACGGGCACATTGACTCTCAAATCCCCCTACTCCGCACACAACATAACGAGTACGATCGGGCAAAAAAACGCGAAATATAAAAAAACTATAAGACTGAAAAAAAGTCCACAGTCCAAATCCACAACCAAAATGAGCAACATTCTCCCCCTCCATAGCACAGTGATCTCCCAACAATAAAAAGCAGGCAGCCAGCACTTCAATCTCCCTCATCGCTTTAGTTCGTAATCTTCTTGCCATGAGGTACCCACACGCTGATTCTGCATCCTGAATTCCCTTGGAGACTGCAGAGCACTGGAACACCCAATCGATCTCCAAAATGCAAATCACAGGCTCCAACAGTTCCAGAATCACATTCAAGACAAAAGACAAACATAGAAGACATACACAAAGTGAAGAATATGTTTTTGTGATCTATCTAGAAGATGTTGATCAAAGGAGTGTTGTACGTCGGCATAATCTTGACCGGAAGTACATAGGCTGTCTCATGGTTGTTGGTGAAGAGCCCCAGCACTGACATGTCATCAGTGAACTTGACAATGTGATTACTCGTTTGTTTGACAATGTGTGAGCAATGTGTACAACAACGGACTCCGCACGCTGCCCAAGGGGGCACCTGTGCTTTGGATGATGGGGTGGGAGGTCTGTGGGAGAATAGTGTTGAATGCCAAACAGAAACCCAGACAAGGCGTCCTTATTTTCTAGGTGTGTCAAAGCCACATGCATGACAGATGCTATGGCATTTGTCGTAGAGCAGTTCTGTCAGTAAGTCCAATGTGGTAGGAATGGGGTTTTTGAGATGTTCCATTACCAGCCATTCAGAGCACTTCATGACTTAAAAGTGTGGTGTCACAGACAGGACATTGAAGAGGATGAGGCCAAGTGGATTTCTCACTTTTTTTTGTTCTCTAATTGCCTTGGAGAGTACAAAATATGTTCCGTTGATGGAATTTAAAAGTTGATAATGAGGATTATTACATTAGCATCTCTACAGACAGAACACTTTTCCCATTAATGTCACTATTGACAGTGGATTATCCATTAGTGTCACTATCAAAAGACGATTATGTCATTTGCATCACTATTGACAGAGGATTCTCCCTTTAATCACCTTCTACAGAGTATTATCCTATTAGCATTACTACCAATGGAAGAAGCCAGGACTTGCTGAGTTTATCTGCCAGACTGGGTCTGTAGAGCACAATGAAGAAACAAACCCAAGGTAGTAGAGCTACTAGATGTTTCAATTCCTATGGTAAGTCGGCACTTTTGATGTTGGCGATAGGCTTGGAGTGGTGACAAGGAGGGAGGGTAGGTACGTCATCGGGGTCATCAGGTGAGCACCCTCCTTCTTTGACGTTTCGTTGATAAGCCAATGACGTCTCCAGAGGGCTCAACGGTGCTACCTGGCGTCCCAGATACACCCCCCTCAGTTCCATACCCTCCTGAATTCATCTTGCAGCCCAGTTGTTGTCTTTCCTTTTAATCCAAATCCAGTTGCTGCTTTCTTCTGCTGCATTTGACAAGGACTTGATTGTTTGTTGGAGGGAGTGACCCCTCACCCCCATCTTCTTCAATAGACTGGTCGTAGATGTAGCAACGAATCCCCTGCATCCCACTTCTACAGGGAAAATCTTGGTCTTCCAGCCATTCCACAACATATGCCAGCTTGGCTGTTGCGGACCACAGGACCATGTCTGGCCGGAGTGTTGTGGCCGCAATGTCTGGGGGAAACACAAGCTTTTTTTTCCAAGTCCACATCCATTTTCCAATCCCGAGCAACCTGCAGAATGTTTACATCTTTTGATGTTATATGGTGCTCTGGAGGTTGGCCTGCTGGTACAAATCGTGCGATGGAAAGATACACCTGAGTTCATTGTCAACAATCTAACTGCTCACATTTCTCCAGGACAGGATTGGTAGGAGTGACCAAGACAAAAGAGAACACAGATGCTGCAATCTGGAGTAAAAAAGCAAAATGTTGGAGGAAGTCAGTGGGTCAAGCAGCACCTTTGTAGGCAAAAGTGTTCAGAAACCAGACTCAGATTTATTATCATTGTCATGACATGTTACGAAATTTGTTTTGTGGCAGTAGTACAGTGCAAGACATGAAAGATTACTACAAGTTACAATTTAAATAAATAAACAAGTAAGATGCACTCAAGATGCCGCTGATAAATGGCAACTCCTTGCATGCAGCTTTGATGGGAATCATCAAATATTCCTGTTTGGGACTGCTACAGGCTGAAATCCACAGTCACAGACACGGGTACTTCAGTCAGCAACATCATTTTAAAACAGTTTTAAAAAGTCTATTGATATTCAAATTTGATGGCTCTCGGATCTTGGGTTGCGAGTGCAGTTTCCCTTTAATAAAATGGAAGCGTGGAAGACAAGATGGAGTAGTGGGAGACAGAGTAGGAAGGCTTTGTCTCGAGAGGCTTCGGCGAGCAGAGGCTGAGGAGGAGCTTCACTCCAAGTGAGGTAAGGCCGGGTAAGTTCCTTTAAAAGGAGAACGGTCTGCAGCGGTATTTTTTTTGAAGCAAGGAAGGCGACAAGGCTGTAGTGTATTGGCTAGGTCATGACAGCTGAGATCGGCCCCATGGATTGTTCCTCCTGCAGCATGTGGGAAATCAGGGATACTTCCAGTGTCCCTGACGACTATGTGTGCAGGAAATGTGTCCAGCTGCAGCTTTTGGCAGATCGCATTGAGCAGCTGGAGCTGTGACTGGATTCATACTGGAGCATCCGCGGTGCTGAGAAAGTCGTGAATAACACGCTCAGTGAGTTGGCCACACCGCAGGTAAAGGCTACACAGGCAGAAAGGGAATGGGTGGCCACTAAACAGCGTAGCAGTAGGCAGGTAGTGCAGGAGTCCCCTGAGGTCATCTCCCTCCTAAACAGATAGACTGTTTTGGATACTGTTGGGGGAGATGTCTCATCAGGGGAAGGCAGCAGCAGCCGAGTTCATGGCACCATGGGTGGCTCTGCGGCACAGGAGGGAAGGAAAAGGAGTGGGAGAGCTATAATGATAGGGGATTCGATTATAAGGGGAATAGATGGGCGTTTTTGCGGCCGCAAACGAGACTCCAGGAGGGTATGTTGCCTCCCTGGTGCAAGGGTCAAGGATGTCTCTGAGTGGCTGCAGGACATTCTGGAGTGAGAGGGTGAACAGCCAGTGGTCGTGGTGCACAAAGGTACCAACGAAATAGGTAAAAAACGGGATGAGGTCCTACAAGGTGAATTTAGGGAGTTAGGAGATAAACTAAAAAGTAGGACCACAAGGTAATAATCTCTGGATTACTACCAGTGCCACGTGCTAGTCAGAGTAGAAATAGGAGGATATTTCAGATGAATACGTGGCTTGAAAAATGGTGCAAGGGGAGGGATTCAAATTTCTGGGGCATTGGAACCAGTTCTGGAGGAGGTGGGACAGGTACAAACAGGATGGTCTGCACCTGGGCTGGACTGGAACCAATGTCCTAGGGGGAGCATTTGCTATTGTTGTTCAGGGGGATTTAAACTAATATGGCAGGGGGGTGGGAACAAGTGCAGAGAGACAGAGGGGTGTAAAATGAGGGTAGAAGCAAAAAGTAGGAAGGTGAAAAGTAAAAGTGGCAGGCCGGCAAATCCAGGGCAAAAATCAAAAAGGGCCACCTTTCAACATAATTTTATAAGAGCTAAGAGTGTTGTAAAAGCAAGCATGAATGTTTTGTGTGTCAATGCAAGGAGCATTCGTAACAAGGTGGATGAATTGAATGTGCAGATAGTTATTAATGAATATGAAATAGTTGGGGTCACAGAGACATGGCTCCAGGGTGACCAAGGATGGACGCTCCACATCAAGGATATTCAATATTCAGGAGGGATAGATATGAAAGAAAAGGAGGTGGGGTAGCATTGCTGGTTAGAGAGGAGATTAACACAATAGAAAGGAAGGACATTAGCCGGGAGGATGTGGAATCGATATGGGTAGAGCTGCATAACACTAAGGGGCAGAAAACGCTGGTGGGAGTTGTGTACAGGCCACCTAACAGTAGTAGTGAGGCTGGGGATGGCATTAAACAGGAAATTAGAAATGTGTGCAATAAAGGAACAGCAGTTATAATGGGTGACTTCAATCTACATATAGATTGGGTGAACCAAATTGGTAAGGGTGCTGATGAAGAGGATTTCTTGGAATGTATGCAGGACAGTTTCCTGAACCAACATGTCAAGGAACCAACTAGAGAGCAGGCCATTCTAGACTGGGTATTGAGCAATGAGGAAGGGTTAGTTAGCAATCTTGTTGTGCGAGGCCCCTTGGGTAAGAGTGACCATAATATGGTGGTATTCTTCATTAAGATGGACAGTGAAATAGTTAATTCAGTAACAAAGGTTCTGAACTTAAAGAAGGGTAACTTTGAAGGTATGAGACGTGAATTAGCTAAGATAGACTGGCAAATGATACTTAAAGGGTTGACGGTGGATATGCAATGGCAAGCATTTAAAGATCGCATGGATGAACTACAACAATTGTTCATCCCAGTTTGGCAAAAGAATAAACCAGGGAAGGTAGTGCACCCGTGGCTGACAAGGGAAATTAGGGATAGTATCAATTCCAAAGAAGAAACATACAAATTAGCCAGAAAAAGCGGCACACCTGAGGACTGGGAGAAATTCAGAGTCCAGCAGAGGAGGACAAAGGGCTTAATTAGGAAAGGGAAAAAAAATTATGAGAGAAAGCTGGCAGGGAACATAAAAACTGACTGTAAAAGCTTTTATCTGTAAAAGCTTTTATAGATATCTGAAAAGAAAAAGATTGGTTAAGACAAATGTAGGTCCCTTACAGTCAGAAACAGGTGAATTGATCATGGGGAGCAAGGACATGGCAGACAAATGGAATAACTACTTTGATTCTGTCTTCACTAAGGAAGACATAAATGATCTTCCGGAAACAGTAGGGGACAGAGGGTCCAGTGAGATGGAGGAACTGAGGAAAATGCATGTTAGTAGGGAAGTGGTGTTAGGTAAATTGAAGGGAGTAAGGGCAGATAAATCCCCAGGGCCAGATGGTCTGCATCCCAGAGTGCTTAAGGAAGTAGCCCAAGAAATAGTGGATGCATTAGTGATAATTTTTCAAAACTCGTTAGATTCTGGATTAGTTCCTGAGGATTGGAGGGTGGCTAATGTAACCCCGCTTTTTTAAAAAAGGAGGGAGAGAGAAACCAGGGAATTATAGACCGGTTAGCCTGACATCGGTGGTGGGGAAAATGCTAGAGTCAGTTATCAAAGATGTGATAACAGCACATTTGGAAAGCGGTGAAATCATCGGACAAAGTCAGCATGGATTTGTGAAAGGAAAATCATGTCTGACGAATCTCATAGAATTTTTTGAGGATGTAACTAGTAGAGTGGATAGGGGAGAACCAGTGGATGTGGTATATTTGGATTTTCAAAAGGCTTTTGACAAGGTCCCACACAGGAGATTAGTGTGCAAACTTAAAGCACACGGTATTGGGAGTATGGTATTGATGTGGATAGAGAATTGGTTGGCAGACAAGAAGCAAAGAGTGGGAATAAATGGGACCTTTTCAGAATGGCAGGCAGTGACTAGTGGGGTACTGCAAGGCTCAGTGCTGGGACCCCAGTTGTTTACAATATATATTAATGACTTAGACGAGGGAATTAAATGCAGCATCTCCAAGTTTGTGGATGACATGAAGCTGGGCGGCAGTGTTAGCTGTGAGGAGGATGCTAAGAGGAAGCAGGGTGACTTGGATAGGTTAGGAGAATGGGCAAATTTAAGGCAGATGCAATTTAATGTGGATAAATGTGAGGTTATCCACTTTGGTGGCAAGAACAGGAAAACAGATTATTATCTGAATGGTGGCTGATTAGGAAAAGGGGAGGTGCAACGAGACCTGGGTGTCATTGTACACCAGTCATTGAAAGTGGGCATGCAGGTATAGCAGGCGGTGAAAAAGGCGAATGGTATGCTGGCATTCATAGCAAGAGGATTCGAGTACAGGAGCAGGGAGGTACTACTGCAGTTGTACAAGGCCTTGGTGAGACCACACCTGGAGTATTGTGTGCAGTTTTGGTCCCCTAATCTGAGGAAAGATATTCTTGCCATAGAGGGAGTACAAAGAAGGTTCACCAGGTTGATTCCTGGGATGGCAGGACTTTCATATGATGAAAGACTGGATCAACTAGGTTTATACTCTCTGGAATTAAAAAGTTTGAGGGGGGATCTGATTGAAACGTATAAAATTTGAAAAGGATTGGACAGGCTAGATGCAGGAAGATTGTTCCCGATGTTGGGGAAGTCCAGAACGAGGGGTCACAGTTTGAGGATGAAGGGGAAGCCTTTTAGGACTGAGATGAGGAAAAACTTCTTCACACAGAGAGTGGTGAATCTGTGGAATTCTCTGCCACAGGAAACAGTTGAGGCCAGTTCATTGGCTATATTTAAGAGGGAGTTAGATATGGCCCTTGTGGCTAAAGGGATCAGGGGGTATGGAGAGAAGGCAGGTACAGAGTTCTGATTTGGATGATCAGCCATGATCATACTGAATGGCGGTGCAGGCTCGAAGGGCCAAATGGCCTACCCCTGCACCTATTTTCTATGATTTTTAAGCCAGTGTACAGGTAACATTGAAATGCCGAGGCTTTAGAACACCACTCCAGACTATCATGATGGTACATGTACAGACTCGGGAAAATAAAACTGTAGACCTCAGAGCAAGATTGCAGTACCAGAGGAACATCAGGGACTGCTGTGTACTTTGCTTCATGGAAACTTGGCTCACTGTCGCCATTTTGGACACAGCACAATGGCTTCATCATTCTTCACAAAGATAGGACAGCTGAGTCTTTTAAAGGTTGAGGAGGTGGAGGATGCTTTACGATTAACTCATTGCAGTGCATAGACATGGCAGTTCTGTCTCAATCCTATTCACCTGACCTCAAACATCTAGTGATCAAATGTTGTCCATTTTATCTGCCGAGGGAGTTTTCTGCTTTCATCCTGGTAGCGGTGTACATTTGACCTTTGGCTAAGGTCAGGCAGGCACTAGAGGAGCTGAGCACTGTGATTAGCGATCACAAAGCAGAACACTGCCTTCCCTATCATTGCAGGAGATTTCAACCATACCAGTAACATGTTGGTGAACAACTAGCACCAACATATTACTTGTGGAACTGAAGAGCCAGCACACTTGACCATATCATACCACCAAAATGAACACTTACCATGCCATCCCATGCCCATATTTTCCAATGATATCAACAAGAATTGACCCTCTTCAAATCCTTCGTTTTTGAGCATGGAGTTCAACATATCAGTGAACATCTTAACTTTCTCAGAAACGATAAATTTTAAATCACAATGTTGTTGCGATATTTTCAAGGCAACACTTTCGTCATAGTTTGTAATAGTAGCTGAGTATTATTTTGTCAGTCATACTACATTCTCTTTTCCAAATTCAACATTAGTTGCATTTACAATAGCAACAGGGTCAAAAGCTTGCCATTCTCTTTTACTCACTGTTAGGAAATCTATTATCCAACAGATACGCACATTGAATGAATCAAATATTACATGCAGTATTGACATCAGAATTTATCGATGCAAGAAGATAGTTCACTTTGTCAGTCCAATAAATGGTATTGCCGAGATACTGTGACCATAACTTGCTCATTTTTGCTTTTGCATATGGCAGTAATTCAATTATATTCGAGCAGTTTTTCTGAGGGAATTTACAAAGAGATGCTCTTCTGAAACATTGTTAAGGACAGTGAATACTACACGATTTTGTGGATTGGTCAGAATCTTCAGGCAATAATCACTGATTGGATCGTTACATTCATTAACTTGCTCTTTGTAATACTGGATGAAAACAGAAACGACAAAATGTCTTGATAGCCGTCTTTGTTTAGTGATCTAAATGGCACAATGTCACATTCTATGATATTAACTAACTATTATAGCGTTCATTTTTCAACCCATGGCCTGCTGAACATTGTATACACTATTCATAGCAGTGTTTCGAATATCCTTTTTCCATACGTCATCTAGTCCCAGTCTTCTCTGTGTGCAATGCAATGTTGCTCAGACAGATATTTCTTATTAGCAAATTGCTACCACACCATTATTCTTTCTAGGCATAACATGTTTGACATAAACATCACTATCTTTTGAATATCAAGATTGTTGTTGATATATTTTTTGAATTGCTTCAATAGTGATACTGTCACATGCAATTACTTTCAAAATACACTCAAACACAGTATTTCAGTAAGTTTCATTTTCCAGTCAAAACTTAAAATACACAATTAACATTTTCTGTACAGAAATGTCGGTACTTTTGTCAGCAGTCAGTGTAAGGAAAGCAGATTTCTGCAATCCTTCCATCATCTGTTTCTGAAGCACAAAGCTGATGCACTCAACAATTGAAATGCATAGTTCATCCTGTGCCATTTCAGGTATATTTACATACTTGGCTACATGTGCATGGATTTCTTGCACAGAATGCATAGAAGCATTAATTTTATTTACAAAGATATCAATTACTACGTTGACCACATCAGAGTTAGAATTCCTTCATGCATCTTGTCTCACTTTTGCTTCACACTCTTTAGAAGTTTCAGTTTACATGCAAAATTCCACATTTCTTCTGATTGTGTAATTTGGTAATTGCATCTATATGAATTCTCTAATTAAGATGTTGTTTTAGGGAATCTAACTTCCACTCGTTCCATTTTTTCCACGACTGAACTCACCTCCAAATTTCACTTCCACATATATGGTACACTCAACATCACCAGGTCCTTGATATGTAAAAGTACTGCCAATTGTTATGTTTTGTTTTTTTGATATGAAGGCAGTAGTTCAGTATCTACCAGTTCCAAAAGTCATTCTACCTTAAATGTTTTACAAGCATTGTTCTTCAAAGCATTTAACTCTTCTGCTGCTTTTCTTTTAGACATCCTTAGGATACTAAAAATAATAATAACTATTATTTGAGAATACTAAAAATAATAATTATTATTATTTGAAAAAAAAGTCAATAAAATTATAATTTTTATAGTCAGGCAAACAATTTTATAGAAAGAAGCTTTTACCTTGTTCTAACAATTTTTAACTTAAAAATTCTGATGATTATGATTTTTGGAAAAAATTCTTACCAAAACAGTCAGAATATATAATTTTTCAGATCAGTCAAACACAAGCCATAATTCCCAACACAAGTAAATAATGTCAGGTAGTCAAAACAACTGACAGGCACAATGGCAAAAATAAAATGTTTTGACTAGATGGTGCTGGCATTCAGCACGCTGGTGGTTTATACAATGAGCTATCGACTTCCATTCTGTTTTTATTGTTACAATTTGTAACAATGTAAGTGCATTGAAGCTCTAAAATATTTCAAAGGAAAGGTTGTGGTACGTTTATTATTTTGCAAATGTATGGATTATATTCATTATTATATAATTAATTACAAAGTATTTCACAATTGTATGAACATAGACTTCAAAATTATATTAACCTTGTATAAAATTCCAGCTGCGCAGCACCAAAGACTATTTGCATGGGATCATCTGAGTTAGTGAGCAATCGCGCACCCACACAGCTTCAATGGAACAGTGTTAATGATGAATGCTGCCTTACTGAGGCATCACCTGCTGAAGATAACCTTGATGCTGGGAGACAGAGCAGGCTGAGTTTACAATCTTCTGCAGCTTTTTGTGATCCTATCTATTGGCACCTCCATGCCAGATGGTGATGCACCCAACCAGAATGCTCTCCATGGTACATCTGCAGATATTTGCTCGTGTTTTTGGTGACATACCAAATCTCCTCAAACTCCTAAAGAAATATAACCACAGGCATGCCTTCTTCATAAATGCATCAATATGTGGGCCTAGTACAGATCTGCATTGATGTTGACATCCAAGAACTTGAAACTGCTCACCTTTTCCACTGCTGACACCTTGATGAGGACTGGTGTGTGTTCCCTCGACTTCCCTGTCCCAAAGTTGACAATCAGTTCCTTGGCCTTACTGATGATGAGTACAAGCCTATTGATTCAATACCACTCAACAAGCTGATCCATCTAACTCCAGTACGCCTCCTCCTCATCATCTGAGATTCAACAGTTCTGTCATTATAGATGGCATCTGAGCTGTACCACACAGTCATGAACGAGGAGAGAGTAAAGCATGCGTTATTGAAGTGCGCCAGTTTTGATTGTCAGTGAGGAGGAATATTATTTCTGATCTGCACAGACTGTGGACTCCTGATGAGGAAGTTAATGATCCAGTTGCAGAGGGAGGTACAGAGGCTCAGGTCTTAAAGCTTGTTGATTAATACTGAGGGGATGATGGTGTAGAACTCTGAACTGTAATCAATAGCCAACAGCCTGACATACTGCAGGTATTGCTGCTGTGCAGGTGGTCGAAGGCCATTATAAAACAGTCCATCACAAAATAGATTTTGACTATTTCTTCGCTTGATTTTTTAAATTATATGCTAACACCTAAAATACTGAAAGCTTTAAAGAACTCACAAAAAATTTGAAAAAGTGACGCTGAACACCTCCTGTAACATTCCTCTCATTGCTATTATCCTAATCCCTCGGTGAAAAGCTGCTACAATAAATGAAGTGCTGCTGCAAATCCAGGGCATGAGAGTGCAGAACATCTATCAGGTAATCATCTCTCTGTTGGTTGGGAGCTAACATACATAATTGAAAAGATATGTTGATGTTGATTAGCTAAAATGTATGGGGAGGATATGTTTCCCCAAGTGATCTGGATCTGTACACACCAGAAGAACAGGTACGTGAAAGTGAGGACAAGAAGTAAGTTTTTGTTGCTGTAATGAATAGAGGAACACTAAAAAATGAAACAATAACCGAACTGCGTGTTATTAGTAACCAAATTGAATAGCACAGAGTGTTCATTGGTTATCTTAAGTTGTTCAAGTATTTATGTTAGTGGATCCTTCATAGAACCATGTTTTTAACAGCTATAATGGAACCACTGCTACAGGTGCAAGTTTCCACTTGCTTCAAAAAGGCGACAGTTATACCAGTGCCTAAGAAGAATAATGTAAGCTGCCTTAATGACTATCGCCCAGTAGCACTCACATCGACAGAGATGAAATGCTTTGAGATGTTGGTCATGACTAGACTGAACTCCTGCCTCAGCAAGGACCTGGACCCATTGCAGTTTGCCTATCGCCACAATAGGTCAACGGCAGACACAATCTCAATGGCTCTCTACACGGCCTTAGACCACCTGGACAACACAAACACCTATGTCAGGATGCTGTTAATGGACTATAGCTCAGCATTTAGTACCATCATTCCCACAATCCTGATTGAGAAGTTACAGAACCTGGACCTCTGTACTTCCCTCTGCCATTGGATCCTCAACTTCCTAACTGGAAGACCACAATCTGTGCAGATTGGTGATAACATAGCCTCCTCGCTGACGATCAACACTGGCGCACCTCAGGGATGCATGCTTAGCCCACTGCTCTACTCTCTATATACACATGACTGTGTGGCTAGGCATAGCTCAAATACCATCTATAAATTTGCTGACAATAAAACCATTGTTGGTGGAATCTCAGGTGGTGAGAGGGCGTACAGGAGTGAGATATACAAACTAGTGGAATGGTGCCGCAGTAACAACCTGGCACTCAATGTCAGTAAGTTGAAAGAGCTGATTGTGGACTTCAGGAAGGGTAAGACGAAGGAACACATACCAATCCTCATAGAGGGATCAGAAGTGGAGAGAGTGAGCAGTTTCAAGTTCCTGGGTGTCAAGATCTCTGAGGATCTAACCTGGTCCCAACATATTGATGTGGTCATAAAGAAGGCAAGACAGTGGCTATACTTTATTAGGAGTGTGAAGAGTTTTGGCATGTCAACAAATACACTCAAAAACTTCTATAGTTGTACCATGGAGAGTATTCTGACAGGCTGCATCACTGTCTGGTATGAAGGGGCTACTGCACAGGACTGAAAGTAGTTGCAGAAGGTTGTAAATCTAGTCAGTTCCACCTTGGGTACTAGCCAACAAAGTACCCAGCGCATCTTTAGGGAGCAGTGTCTCAGAAAGGCATCATCCATTGTTAAATTGAATTGAATTGAATTGAATGATCTTTATTGTCATTATACATAGTTACAATGAAACTCTGTTTGGCTTCCTCTCAGGCAATTAAATAAAGCGGTAGATAAAAACAAGACAGTAATAGAAAAACAGTATTAAATAGACAAGTAGCAGAAAATAAGTTGCAGCAGCACCAGAATATCACAGTGATGCACAAAGTGTCGTTAGTGCAAGTATCTGAGTCCTTGTGTGAGCATGTGTGTACTCAGTTTCAGTCATTGTTCTGTGCGAGTGGTGTGATGGAAGCCACAGCTCTGGGATGGAAGCTGTTCTTCAGTCTATTTGTTCTGGCTTTTAGTGTCCTGAACCTTTTGCTGGATGGCAGCGGGTCAAACAGGGAGTGGCCAGGATGTGTGGTGTCTCTGGTTATGCTGATTGCTTTCCTCTTGAGTCTGCTGGAATAGATGGTGTCCAGCCCTGGGAGCTCCATCCTGACAATTTGCTGGGCCGCCTTCATCACGCGATGCAGGTCTTGTCGCTCAGTGGCTGTGCAGCTGGCATATCACCAGCACCCAGGGCATGCCCTTTTCTCACTGTTACCATCAGGTAGGAGGTACAGAAGCCTGAAGGCACATAGTCAGCGATTCAGGAACAGCTTCTTCTCCTCTACCATCCGATTCCTAAATGGACTTTGAAGCTTTGGACACTACCCCACTTTTTATAATATACAGTATTGCTGTTTTTGCACATTGTTTTTTAAAATCTATTCAATATACCTAACTGATTTACTTGTTTATTTATTATTATTTTCTCTCTCTGCTGGAATATGTATTGCATTGAATTGCCGCACCTCAATCTTTTGATGTCCTGACACTGAGAGAGAGGTTGCTGTCAAAGGGAAAGATTGCCAATGGAACATAAAAAAAACTATTTCTCATGCACATTTTAAGAGCACAAATGCAATTTTATACAGATTGTGTTTAGATATCCATCTAATCCCAAGATATAAATGTTACAGTCTGCTGCATGTATTTAAAAATATTCCCTTGTGTATACCTTGATTTTCATACAGCAGCAAAAAGAGAAGCATTTTAGTATCTCATCAACAAATTAATTCTGTTACCCTTCAGTTCATTTATGATGCAGCACTGATAACGAAATTCAATTTATTGATTATGATTTTGCGAGTACTGTAAATGCCAGCGATCCTGAGAAAATTCATTGGCATTTATCTGTTTGAATGGAGTAAATCCAGGACTTTGATTCATGTATGGTCCTCATAGTGACCTGCAATGGAGTGCAGTTTCACTGAGATTCTTCTGCAAAATCACTGGGGAAATGGTCTCACAGATCCTATGCTAGTTTAGTCCCTGCAGAGCAGAAAGCAAAAGGGAAACTGACTGCTTTCCTATAAAGGTCTTTAACATTTTACAAGCATTTTCCAACTCATTTTATTTTCAAAAAAGCATTGAAACCTTTATATACCTAGTACTGTGCAAAAGTCCTAGGCACATATATATAGCTAGGATACCTAAGACTTTTGCACAGTACTATAATAATTTTATGCATTGCAGTGTACTGCTGCCGCAAACAAAATCTGTCATACATGAATGATGATAAACCTGATTCTGATATGGGTCTCTAGATGTTCTGAGAGTGCGAGGAGAGAGGGAGAGGGGAAATCGTGGTTGGGAATAAGGGAAGGGAGAGGGGAGGAAGTGGGAAGCACCAGAGAGATACTCCGTAATGACCAATAAACCAATTGTTTGGAATCAAATTACCTTGCCTGCTGTCTCAGGGTTGGGTGTGTCCACACCTGTGTCACCTCCCACTCCTCTGCCATCTGTCCCATACCCTCTCCTGCATTGCTCCACCCTCACCATTCCCAACATCCTTGGATCCCACCATATTTACAAATTCGCTCTCCACTCCACGTTGACAAATACAGTACTGCGCAAAAGTCTTAGGCACCCCAGTTACATATATGTGTCTAAGATCTTTTCACGGTACTGTATTTACAAATTGATTGCAGGAAGTGTGATAAGTAAGTTTACAGATAATACAAGCATTGCTGGCCATGATATAGAACATGCCGGAAAGTTAGATGAAGCAAGGGCAGATGCAAGGTAAGCCATTTTGTGAGATTAGGATATACACAGTAAATGACAAAAGACCTAGATTTTAAATGCTTCTGATCTTCCGGCCTATTTAAATATCTTACAGTTTTGATATTTACTAACGCTGGGAAGAGGGCACTTACAAATGTTAAAAGGACCTTCTGGATGTGGGCTTAGTTGGCGGGGTGTCTCAAGAACAGATATGGGGTGCCCTGAACCCTTGCTAGCCAATTTCAAGCTGTTTCCTTGCTGATTACATGTTCATTTTTTAGCTCACCTTAAAATAGTAAACCCTGATACACTGAGTTTTCTTTTCTTAATTGAATTGACTTTATTTCTTACATCCCTCACATCCATGAGGAGTAAAAATCTTCATGTTACGCCCCGTCTAAACATGCAATGTGCAGTCACAGTAATTTATACTAATTTATAATAAATAGAACAATCAATATAACATAGAAATATACTCAAATCAGAGTAAGTTAATTAGTCTGATGGCCCGATGGAAGTTGTTGTCCTGGAGCCTGTTGGTCCTGGCTTTTAAGCTGCGATACCACTTCCCAGATGGTAGCAGCTGGAATAGGTTGTGGTTAGGGTGACTCCGATCCCCAATGATCCTTCGGACCCTTTTTTCACACCTGTCTTTGTAAATGTCCTGAATCATAGGAAGTTCACAACTACAGATGCACTGGGCTGTCCGCATCACTCTCTGCAGAATCCTGCGATTAAGGGAGGTACAGTTCCCATACCAGGCAGTGATGCAACCAGTCAGGATGTCCTCAATTGTACCCTGTAGAAAGTTCTTAGGATTTGGGGGCCCATACCAAACTTCCTCAACTGTCTGAGGTAAAAGAGGCGCTGTTGTGCCTTTTTCACCACACAGTTGGTGTAATGGTGAAATGATACTGTCGTATAATCTTGTGTGATATTTCAATTTATGAGAAAAAGCTGCATTCATTAAGTTAAGTCAAGTCACTTTTTATTGTCATTTCAACTATAACTGCTGGTACAGTACACAGTAAAAACGAGACAACGTTTTTAGGACCATTGTGCTACATGAAACAATACAAAAACTACACTGAACTACGTAAAACAACACAAAAACTACACTAGACTACAGACCTACCCAGGACTGCATAAAGTGCACAAAACAGTGCAGGCATTACAATAAATAATAAACAAGACAATTGGCACAGTAGAGGGCAGTAGGTTGGTGTCAGTCCAGGCTCTGGGTATTGAGGAGTCTGATGGCTTGGGGGAAGAAATTGTCACATAGTCTGGTCAAAAGAACCCGAATGCTTCGGTGCCTTTTGCCAGATGGCAGGAGGGAGAAGGGTTTGTATGAGGAGTACATGGGGTCCTTCACAATGCTGTTTGCATTGCGGATGCAGCGTGTGGTGTAAATGTCTGTAATGGCGGGAAGAGAGAGACGCCAATGATCTTCTCAGCTGACCTCACTATCCGCTGCAGGGTCTTGCGATCCGAGATGGTGCAATTTCCAAACCAGGCAGTGAGGCAGCTGCTCAGGATGCTCTCAATACAACCTTTGTAGAATGTGGTGAGGATGGGGGGTGGGAAGTGGACTTTTCTCAGCCTTTGCAGAAAGCAGAGATGCTGCTGGGCTTTCTTTGCTATGGAGCCGGTGCTGAGGGACCAGGTGAGATTCTCATAATCAGTGCCATCAATGTGCCATTCATTACCCGTGCTCTATATTAATTTGCTTTAAATCTGATGCAGGTTGGCCATTTTAAGTTTCCCCCACATTCTAAAGAAGTGCTAGTTGATAGTTTAACTTTCCAACCTAAGTTATTCTTACTAAAGATGGATCAGTACAGAATTAGACCACAAGTATAAGGAACTGATCTAAGCCATTCAGTCTTGAGTCTGCTCTATGATTCCTCAGGATAATAGCTTGGCATTCTACATCATCACCATAATCCCATCACTATTGACAAGGAAGTCTCGAAGCTTAGGCCTTGGTGCCTCCCTCTGTAACTGGTTACATGGCATCTTCATCAAGAGAATATAGTCAGTGTAGATTGGTAATAATATCTCCTCCTTGCTGACTATCAATACATGCACACCTCGAGGATGTCACTTAGCCTACTGCTGTATTCTCTTTACACTCATGACTGTATGACTAAGTACAACTCAAACGCCTTCTATAAATTTACAACTGATACCTCCTTTGTTGGTAGAATCTTAGATGGAGATCGATAGTCTTACAGGAGCAAGATAGATTGTCTGGTTGAGTCGTATCACAAGAACCTTGCACTCTATGTGCAAGGCCAAGGAACAGACTATAAACTTTTCAATGATGGGGCAAGTGAAGTTCAGTGAAGGTATTTCCTTTGGTTCAAAAACCTGATGGTTGAGGGGTAATAACTGTCCCTGAACATGGTGGTGTGAGTCCTGATGTTCCTGTACCTCCGTCCTGATGGTAACAACGAGAAGAGAGCACGACCTGGGTAGTGGGGATCCTTGACAATGGATGCCGTTTTTCTCCGACAATGCTCCATGTAGATGTGCTCACTGGTGGGAAGGGCTTTACCCCTGATGGGCTGGGCTGTATCCACTACCTTTTGTAGGATTTTCTGTTCAAGGGCATTGGTGTTTCCATACTGGACTGTGATGCAGCCCGTCAATATACTCTTCACTACACATCTATAGAAGTTTGTCAAAGTTTTAGATGTGATGCTGAACTTTTGCAAACTCCTAAGGAAGTAGAGGTGTTGATTGCTTTCTTTGTAATTACACTTATGTGCTGGGCCGAGGTCAGGTCCTCTGAAATGATAACACTGATTAATTTAAAGCTGCTGACCCTCTCCACCTCTGATCCACCAATGAGGACTGGCTCATGGACCTCTAGCTTCCTCTTGAAGTCAATAATCAGTTCCATGGTCTTGCTAACATTGAGTGACAGGCCACTTGGCCAGATTTTCAATCTCCTCCTATATGCTCATTCATCACCAACTTTGATTTAGCCGATGACAGCTGCGTCGTCAGCAAACTCGAATATGGCACTGGAGCTGTGCGTAGCCACACATTCGTAAGTATAAAGTGAGTAGAGCAGGGGGCTAAATACACAGCCTTGTGGTGCACCTGCGCTGATGGAAATTGTAAAGTAGTGTTGTTGCCAATCCGAACTGACTGGGGTCTGCAGTGAGAAAGTCAGGGATCCAACTGCATAAGGAGGTACTGAGGCCAAGGTCTTGAGTAGTTTTGAGGGGATGATGGTACCGAATGCCGAGTTGTGGTAGATAAAGAGCACCCTGAAGTATATACCTTCGCTATCCAGATGTTCCAGGGTTGAGAGAAGAGCCAATGCGATGGCATCTGCTGTGGACCTGTTATGCCGATAGGCAAATTGGAGTGGATCCAAGTCACTTCTCAGGCAGGATTTGATGTGTTTCATCATCAACCTCTCAAAACACTTCATCACTGTGGATGTAAGTGCTACTGGATGATAGTCATTGAGGCAGGTTATCATGTTCTTCTTCGGCACTGGTGTAATTGAAGCCTGCTTAAAGCAAGTGGGTATCTCAGGCCGCCAAAGTGAGAGGTTAACGATCTCAGTGAACGTTCCAGCCAATTGATCAGAACAGGTCTTTACTACTTGGCCTGTCAGGGCCGGATGCTTCTCGTGGGTTCACCCTCCTTGGTGATGCTCTCAGGTTGGTCTCAGAGACACGAATCACAGGATCATCAGGGGCTGTGGGAGTTTGTGATGGTTCCTCCATGCTTTGATGAATCATCCATCATTAAGGACCTTCATCATCTGGGACATGCCCACTTCTTGTTACTGCCATCGGGAAGGAGGTACAGGAGCCTGAAGACCCACACACAATGTTTCGGGAAAAGTTTCTTTCACTCCACCATCAGATTTATGAATGGCCCATGACCTCATTGACACAATCTCACTATTCCCACTTCGTCACAATTTATTCATTTATTGATTGAGTGATATGTTTTAGGAACAGCTTCTTCCAATCTGCCATCAAATTTCTTAATGGTCCATGAGCACTACACTGTTATTTCTTTCTTTGCACTATTTAGTTTCATAATTTAGAGATTTTTCTGTCTTTGAGGCCTCAGCTGGTCAGAGCTGACTATGGATATTGTGTCCTACCTATCCAGGTACACAAGCCTGGGCAGTACGAAATGGAGATCAAACTGTTGAAAGCTCCCCTTCTCCACGTATTGGATGAACCCAAAGGAAGTGCAGAGACCGGTACAGTCTGGCACTAGAAGCATCGCAGGCATTGGCAGTCCGCATTGAACTCAATGTAGCACTGCCTTAGGGACTCCAGCTCCGCATTCTTCCCTTGGGGTTCACTCCTGAGGCCTTCCCTATTAAGTGGATCCAGCCGCAAGGTAGCGGAGGTTTGAGATCAGAGTCTTCCTTCTCCTAGGTGAGCTGCCAACCACGGCTGATGAGCCCCATCTGCCCGAAGCGACCGGTTTCAAGGCGCCGGTTACCCGCCTTTGCCCCTTCTCCTGTCAGTAGAAATGGTTCCACCAGGCTCAGTAACTAAGCCACGCGTGAAGGCCGGGAGCTGGACTTGGTTGACAGAGGTTATTTGAGGCACAGGCCATCGGTAGCATTTAATAGGTAGTGGGAGATTGTCCCCAGTACCAGCCCCAGCTATAACAACTTTTGCACTGTACTGCTGCAGTAAAACAACAATTTTCAACCATGTAAAGTGATGATAAATCTGATTCTGACATTCCTTAAGTCCACTTTCCTGTCTGCTCACAATCATGAATTCCCTTCCTGATTATAAATCTATATATCTCAGCTTTAAACATTCCCAAAGACTCTATATGCTGAAACTGCATGCTGTGATCCCTTGGTTTTCTTGACCCCTTCAACCTAAACCTGAATGTTGTTCTTCCTAGCCCCACTATGTTCACCCATACATTTCCTGGATCTGTTTGCGATCATCTCACCCACCCAATCATCAGTCTGCCACTTCCTCTATAAACTTCATAATGACAAACACCGGTGCACAAGACAGATGGAAGGTCTTTCTACATATTTCACTATATGATTACTTTACTGACATTGTTTGTTTGTTAGACGTTGTCTGTTTATATATGCAGTTTTTCATAAGTTCCATTGTATTTCTTTTTTTTCTCTCTGTATATGCCTGTAAGAAAATAAATATCAAGGTAGTTTTTGGTAACATATAGGTATTTTTACAATAAATTTACTTTGTACTTTATTGCTCATGGTGCTCTGATCCTCATGTCCAAATGACTATCAATGCTTGAAAGCTGCTGACAAAATTGTGTCAGTCCTCCAGGTAGCATCACTTCAACACCTTCACACCACTTGCAATTCTGAGGCTACAATAATGGATTAACACACAATTTGTCAGGTCCGATGCAGTAAATCTCTAAAAATGACATTAAATGTGCTCTATTCTCAGAGGAACAATTTAACACATAGTTTCAGGGTTATTATAATTTCTAAGCAACTATTTTGCATTAACACAGGAGCAGTCTGAAACCACAAAGAGAATCTCTGAGATGGAATGATTACTCTCAATTTGAATATTCAAATAAACTACTGCAATAAGCAAATTGGCCATTTGGACACCTGCCACGCACTGTTAAAATGGAACTTGCTTGATGAGAATGTTTCTTTCTGCAGGGCCATTATTCAGCCTGGCTTAAAAAGCTTCAGTGCAGACACTCTTTCAGTGTTAAAACCTCTCAGTAATTTGTTTTCTCTGATTTGGATCTGATCCGAAAGCTAATGGCATTGACCACATTTACTTATTTGAGTATTCTTCCTCACATGGCACTTCCCTTTCTTAGATCATGAAGACAAAATATCAGTTGACCAGAAGTATGTGGTTGACGTGGTAATTAACAATAAGTGCTGAATTGTACTTCTGTCAACAGGTTCTGCAAGCAGGTAATGTTTTGAACTAAAAAAAGGAAAACAGCTGCCAAAAGTTAAATAACAAAACCGAAATGATGGAAACAACCTGAAGCAAGTTTTCTGTAGCTACAAGGAAGAACTTGCATTTATGTAGCGTATCACTGAACCAATTAAATACCATTAAAGTTTATTCATTGCTCCTATGTAAACAAGTGTGGCAGCACATACGAGCAGTGATTGATAAGTTCGTGGCCTAAGGTAGATGGAGTCAATTTTAGAAAACCTAGCACGTTTATTTTTCCTACATTTACACACTTAGTCCAGCGGTCATGGAGCATACGGATCCCTTCTTTGTAGAAGTCGGCATCCTGGACTTCCAGAAAGTGGTCCACAGCAGGGGTGATTGATAAGTTAGTGACCTAAAGTAGAAGATGAAGAGAAACTTCAAACTTTCTGCATTTTCACTCAAAGAGTTGAAATGCACGTGCATGTAACGAGAGCTGTATAACTCATCTCCTTCCACCTTAGGCCATGAACTTATCAATCACCCCTGCTGTGGACCACCTGGAGGTCCAAGACGCTCTCGTTACATGCATGTGCAGTTCAACTCTTTGAGTGATAATGCAGAAAGTTTGAAGTTAATAACTTATTTCCTTCTATCTTAGGCCATGAACTTATCAATCACCCCTGCTGTGGACCACTTCTACAAAGAAGGGATCTGTATGCTCCATGATCACTGGACTAGGCGTGTACATGTAGGAGGGGACTATGTTGCAAAATAAATGTGCTAGGTTTTCTAAAATTGACTCCTTCTACTTTAGGCCACAAACTTATCATTCACCCCTCGTAAAGGTCCCATAAACAGCAATGAATTCAAAGATCAGATTATTGACAGATTCTTTTGAGGAATAAGTATACTCCAGGACACCAGCAGAGCTCCTTGTTTTTGAAATATTACCACAGAACCTTTTACACCCAAAATTAGGGCACGAAATAGCAGGATGCAACAGCAAATTTTTATGTGATGGATAACACTTTAAACTCAACCTAACAGCTCCTTCAACCGATTCCATTTGATATAATGTGTAATCTCACATACAAGGACAGTAACTGTTAACAGTGTACAGAAAGATATCTTTATAATGCTATTGATAATGATTATTATGATAAGAATTGGTGTCTTTTTGTAACTTAAATTAGTTGATTTTGGTCAGGTTTTCATAGTTCAAAGTTCAAAATACATTTATTATCAAGTATGTATGCAGTATACAACTCCAAGATTAGTCTTCCCACAGACAGCCACGAAACGCCATGGAACCCGTTGAAAGAAAACATGAAACACCCAAAGCGCAAAAAATAACAAATCGCTCGACTAGTAAAAAGCAAGCAATAACACACACATCAAACTGCAGAGTCCTTGAAATAATGTTTAGTTTAGTTCAGTTCAATTTAGTGCTGTGTTCTTCATTGACTGCAGGCCATAGAGCGAGTCCATCCTGAACAAAATCGCGCAAAATAGCAATAAAGAAGGCATGACCAGAAACATATATAATATTTATAGCAGGGTCCTCAAGAAACAAGTCAAATCCACAAACTGCGCTGATCAAACCGTGCCCAAGACCCAAGACCCTTGCACTTCGGTCCGGCAGTGGTGGGTGAGAGGGAGAGGGAGACCGGTCAAACGTATGCAGATGGCTCTGACCACCTGCTCGCCTTCCACTCTCGACCTCGTTGATTTCAATCTTGCTTGATGCACTAATCGATGAGCTGGTCATGAATTCCCGCTCTGCCATTAGGCTGCACACTCAGTTCTCAATTTCGCCAAACTACATCAGAGACAGCTAAAGTGCTCAAAAACACAGTCACAAAATGTATATTATTGGTTCTAATCACACACAGATTAGCAGAAATATATTTAAAAGGAGAAAGAGAAGAAGTATTTTCATGAAGGAAGAGCTTAGTCATGATGCCGCTAAATGGCAACTCCTTTGATTGCATCTTCGGAAACAGCTCTATTTCCATCTTTAATATCTGTACTTTTCCCATTCAAGGTTCTTTTGAAGACCCTGACCTCGAGTTACATGCTGACTCTGGTTCTTTGTGGGAATGGGACCCCCTCTTGGGGTTTCACGATTGACCGTTATTCGACACGTCAAGCACGCAGCCTAAGAGCTTCACACACCTTTGGAAGTCCAAGGTCTCGTGGCTCTGGAGACAGGCGGATCGAAGGTTGGTTTCCTGCAGGGGATCGGTGTGTCGTGGGAGTCAGAAGATCTTTGGCTGTGTGCCCAGAGACCTGAGATCTTTGGGCACAGAGCTTGGAAAAAGTGACGCAACGGACTTTTAACATCGTAAACCAACGAGTTGTTTGTATGTCTCCCCTCTTACTGTGAAATGCCGACATCTCTTCCTCCCTTATCGTTGCTTGCTGCCGCTTACACGTGGAAGGGAGGGGAGCTGGGGGGGGAGACTTTGGGGTTCTAACATTTAACTGTCATTCATTCTTTGGGGCACTCCTCTGTTTTTGTGGATGGTTGCGAAGAAAAAGCATTTCAGGATGTATATTGTATACATTTTCCTGACATTAAATGTACCTTTGAAACCTTTGAAAGGTCTGCAGGATGTCACTGTTAGTCACACTGGGAGCTGGTGCCACCTTCCCACAGTAAACAGACAGTTCTACGGGCAGTAAAATCTGCAGTTGTTTTCTTATCTAACAGCTAAGTACTAACTAAGCCTTTTAGTTTTAAGTATGTATGAAGACTGTCCTTCAAAACTAATACAAACTTTATGAGAGAACAAAATTATCAGAAGATACAGATTACTGTATTAGTGAGTGCATCGTACAGACTGGAAATACATTTAATTCCCAATCTATAGAGTTGGCTCAATTCAACTGATCTTTGTATAGCAGTTGTTATGGCTTATTTTGTACCTATTGACCAAGGGAAGACAGCAGTCTGCATTCAAGCTCCCTTGCTTTCCCAAAGCGAAATGCTTTATAAACAGACAAGTGAGATTAGAGTGAGTTTAGAAGCAAAAATAATTTTCATGTATAAAGCACCCTTAATGTTGTATAACACCACTGGTTGCTGCTGACAATACCCAGATTTACAAAGGAACAACAGACACTTGACCAAGATACTCAAGATCTGCAGTATTGGGCTAGAATCTGACAATCCATATTCAATAGGTAGAAAACCAAACCATTTAAACCCATTGCTTCAGGGTAGGAATGAAGAAAATATAAGTTGTAAATTCAAAATACCAGCTGTTTAGTGAATGTTTTACCAGAAACTTTAGAGAGAGGAAACATAAATAAATGATAGAACAAAAAAATGAATGATGCAGTCTGCACTTTAACGCTTTATGTTCACCTCACCTGCTCATACCACTTTTCTTCAATTCCTCTCCTTCAGCAAACCCTCAGAGTCAAAGATATTTGCTTTTGACTCTAGCTTAGTCACTACTGAAGATAGACTTTGAGACCAATGAGGGAAGTACAGACTACTATGGATGAAGAAATAAGTGCTTCATGAGACAGGTGGGTGGATTGTCTGCGAGGTTCCTTCCAATTGCTGAATGTGGAAATGGAGAACCTGAGCAGCCCTCAATAATTGAATATACAATGTGTGTTCACCAATCACAGAACAAGAACTCCCATGCATTGGTTAGGATTTTGTAGCTTTACAAAAAAAAACATATAGGACATCCTTTAATTTACCCAACATGAGTGATAATCAGCTCCTGCAACAGAGTTTGGAGTAGAATCCCCATCTCTGTATTCTAATGTTAAGTATGCATAATATATGGCAACAAATATGATTGAATGAAATTTTTGTAACTGAGAAGAACAGTGGATATCCACACTTATTGAATATTGAAAGAATACAGCAGAAAACAGCAGCATTGAAGAAAACATGTTATTAAGTTGCAACTAAAGTCAAGTTTAGTTGCATCTTTCATTGTAACTAAACACTATCTGCAATCGTGCCACTTTAACTAAAGAAATAGAAATACAACACATGTTGCTTTTAAGTTGAAGGGCCTCAACAGAACTGCTTTGATATTCCTCTACAGTCTCACCCAATCAATGATCTTTCCAAATTGATATATGGTCTGACAAAAATAATATTGTCTGTAATAATTAGTGACATATGCACTCTTCCTTTAGGTGGTATTCAACATCTTAATGAATATCAAAATTCAATAAAAATTCCCATATTCAGAGACATAACAAAATAATTATACAATATATTAAAAATTACATTACTTGGACAATTATTGTCATTATTTCATAATCCAACAACATCACATAAATTGCAAGCATACACCTACTTAGTTAAAAGAAATTTATGACTTAGAAATAGTATTATATTTTAATGAATTTGTTGCACCATTATTCCATGCAAAATAAAAAAAACTGCTGTTGTCCTCTCCACAGATGCTACCTGACCTACTGAGTATTTCCGCATTTTCTGTCTTTGCTTCAATGAAACAGATAGCAATATATTTGAGTTACATAGAACTTACAGGACACAAAAAGAAATTTACATTTATTCCATACAAAATGTTGACTTTAAATTTGCGTCTCAAGTCAGAGACTAGGTTAGTATTCACATAGTGTTCTTACTTTCAATGGATGGCAGTAATTATTTATGACATTGCATCACAATTGTTATCTAAAAGAGATGAAGAAATCTCCATCAGTTTCCACCAACTGCTTAGATACATCTTGAAGTCCTTGTTTCATAGAACACAAGACAGGTCCTTTGGCCCACAAAGTTGTGCTGAATTACATAAATTAATAATAACATTAAATTCAGAAGTGAATACATTTTTCTTTATTGTGGCATGCTTCAACCTAGTCAACTTTATGTTGTACATTTTATTGATATGATTCCTGGAGTAACCACGGTTATGCTTCAGGGAACATGAGCTTTATCCTATCATTTCTGGAAGAGTGAGCACATTGAACGTTGACTGGTATTTGTTGTCAGTGTGTAGAATGAAGGTGTGGAATTAGTGTCAGGAGATCATTAACTAGTGTTTGTCCTTTATTCATCAGAATGTTAAACTAAAATTAGTGTAACATTAATGTAAAATTAACATGTCATTCATAGTTGTAATGACATGCAATTTTAAAAGGTAATTGATACTTCCCAATTTAAATGAAGTCCTTCTCAAATGACTGAATTTCAAACTAACTTGTGCAAATTAAATCATCACATAGCCGAGAGGCATTGAATAATGTCTGGAGTCAACATAATGTAAATTATTCTTCTTTGAATATTTGCACAGTTTTGTCCAGATATCACAGTGGATGTCATAAACAGAAAAGAGTCCAGCCTGATGTAAACATTGGTCAAGTCTGATTTGTTTACAGACTCAAGACTTTATTGTTGCTCATCCTAAGCATTAAGCTTACCCAAATTTTGAGACAATTTAAACAAGTTCTTAATCCAAGTGCTGGGTTTTCCCCTCCAAATATCTGTGAAGTCACACTGTTTTACTGCAGTAACTAGCCATAGCGAGATGTCTATCTCAGAAATTATCTCCATTTGAGCTTTCTGATAAGATTCCACTCTCTAGCTTGAGAACACACTCCTTAAGATCCCATCTAGCCAATTGTTCTTTCTATCCCACTGCCATTAGCATGCTAAATTCCATTTGATTTTTGGTCCAAGTATTAGTTTGCTTTTTTCATCCATTGAACAGATGGATCTTGAAAAGATGGCACCAGTGTTAATTGGCAACTCACTGCGGGCTGCAGGAATTTGTACCCATTTTCCTCTTGAATATACTCCTTCTGAACTACTTTCATTGCAATCTGCAGCATGTAAATTTCCTTTTAACAACGGACTACGAAATTACGTCAATGATCTTCTGATCTCACATTCATCGGTTAAATGCAGAGCAGTTAATCACAATGCACTTAAGGGTCAACGTCATGGCCAAAGATGCGGCAGGAGAGGCGGGATTCAAACCAGGTTGAAGCACGGGGGCGCAGAATGAGGCCTCCTCTTCCAAGCATCTTGTTGGCGAACGTACAATCATTTGAAAATAAGATTGACGACCTCAGGCCAAGGCTGCTGTATCACAAGCAGATAAGGCAGATCTCACTTGCTTGTTGCATTGAGACTCGGTTGACTTGGTCAACAGCAAACGTGCCGGACACAGTTAACCAACCATGTTTTACAATTTACAGAATGGATTGAACCTCGAATTGTGGTAAGGAAAGAGGTGGCGGTGTATGCTTTTTAGTCAATTCTCCCTCGTGCATGGCCATTGGGGTTATGTCGACTTCTTGTTCCCCTGACTTAAGACAACTGATGATTAAATGTAGACCATTCTATTTGCCTTGGGAGCTCTCATCGGTTTTCCTGACCACAGTCTAAATACCACCAGCAGCCAATCGAAAGCAAGCACTCATGAAATTGCACGATGCTGTCTGCAAATAAGAAATGGCTCATCACAACGCATTTCAAATTATAGGTGGTGACTTTAACTAGGCCTGTTTGAAGAAAACCCTGTCCAGTTATCACCAGCACATAACCTGTTGCACCAGAGGTCCCAACATACTGGACCACTGCTAAGCTACGATAAAATATGCTTATTGTTCCTTCTCAAGACTGCTTTTTGGCAAGTCGGATTGTTACGTAATCAGCAACAATGAATATATAATTGAGTCAGGATTTTATAAACAAACAAACATTTATTAAACTCTGCTCAACAATAGCGAAAAGTATTTAAACCACTAACAACTGGAAGTTAACTGCTATACGGCAGCTTTGGAACAGTTCTTAAAGTGGTAAATTCGAAAGTTCAAGTGATTTACACAGTCAATAAGGAGAGACTTTTCTGGAAACGGATTTCTTCAAAGATGTGATGTTACTGCTGATTCTCCAAAGGATTCACAACGAAGGAAATAAAATGGCTTAAAGGAACTGACCTTTTTCTGGCGAGTGAACTCTGCACGAACTTCCCTGCTCTTGCAGGAGTTATCTCAGATACATGTCACTATTTCTGAACGAAGACTCAATAAGGTCGATCCTTTATAAAACTGCCGAATGACTCCAACTTTATTCGATCCTTCAGGTTCCCGTACTTTAGTAAGGTCTTCACTCTCCAATACTACTGTAAAGGAAAAATTATAGATGCAACACACAAAACTGGCAGCGATTGGTGAAACTGCCAGCAGCAATCTTTGCACATTAAAATAGAAAGTTGTTGTTGTTCGTCCATCATTGATGTCGCTGAGGACCTCGACACCATAATGATGTGAATCCTTTGGAGAATCAGCAGTAATGATGGTGTCGAGACTAGCGCGTGATTTGGATTTAAGTGAGGGAGAGTTGCGTAGCGTCAGCCTCACTCTGTCTTCCCAATTCCCATCTGGATCCAGTGGCAAGACAGAGTCTAGACGGCTGGAGATGGGACTAGGCGCAGTGGATGACCAGGACATCTTCTGTGTCTTGTCGTGCTCTACGCATTCCACGACGCTTGCAGAGACCACCTTCTTGACCGTTGGACCTTCCATTGGTCTCATCCGCTCAATCCGCCGGAGTCTGTCTTCACATGTTGGGATAGGCAACTCCCTATCTCACCGAGGGTTTGAGATCCGTCGGCTACCCTCACCTGGTTTAGCCGGCTTGTTGAAGCCGTTGCCCGGGGTGTGGCCGCTGTCGCATGCAAACAGCTACGGGGAGCCACAGGTGAGAGCTGAGTGCCAGGTGGGGATCAAAGGTGGACTAACCGCCCTGAAAAGGACGCGACATGTTCCCCCACCAGAGGTATAATAGAAAGTAAAACTCCGTTTTAAAAGAAAACTGCGTCATGAGACAAATATGCAGCATAACGGAGTAACTGACGAAATAAGAAAGAAACTGCGTAACAACAGGGGTTTCCCGTTATATACCTGTTGAGAACAGGTCATCATGTGACCTCACACTGGTGGGAAAATTACATCATGTGACCTCCACAAGACCATTACATCATGCTCACAAGACACTCAATTACATCATGGTCATAAGACAGTCACAAGATACCCACGAGGCATGTAACAGGATCATCTGGCTGCACTCCTGTCACCTGCATACAGACAGAGCCTAAACAGCAAGGCTCCAGAGATCAAGACAACCGTGTGGTGGTTGCTGGAGGCTGTTTGTCAGTGGACTGGGCTGTGTTCAAGAGCTCATCTGAGGACCTGAATGGCTACACCAGTGTCATTACAGACTTTATTAAAACAGCCGTGGATGAGTGAGTCCCCACAAAATCGTTTAGGGTTTTCCCCAATCCGAAGCCCTGGATGAATAATGAAATCTGGAATTTGCTGAGAGCCAGATCAGAGGCACTCAAGTCTGGAGATCAAGAATAAAATGAGAGGCGCAGGTATGATCTCCGGAAAGACATCTCTCGGGCGAAGTGGAGATTCCTGACTAGGCTGAAATCAACTAGGCATGCTCGACTGCTGTGGCAGGATTTGAATGCCATAGCCTCCTACAAAGCTAAATCTTGTGACATTGTTTTGCTTCCAGATGAGCTCAATGCCTTCTATGCTCGTTTTGACCACTAGATCGGGGAGGAACCATCACGCAACCCCATTCTTCCGATGACCCTTTGGTCTCATTATCTGAAGACATCGTGCAGGCTTCCTCCAAGGAAAGCATCTAGTCTGGACAGAGTGCTTGGCCGAGTACTGAAGACCTGTGCTGATCTACTGGCTGGTGTATTCACAGATATCTTCCACCTCTCACTCCGACAGTGTGTGGCACCCACCTGCATGGTAACCTGCCTAAATGACAATCACCCACTGGCACTTACTTCCACAGTGAGGAAGTGTTTTGAGAGGCTGGTGTTGAAGCTTATCAGCTCCTGTCTGAATGATGACCTGGATCTGTTCCAATTCACCTACTGAAGGACCAGGCCTACAGTAGCTGCCATCTCATTGACTCTTCACTCAACCATGGAGCATCTGTTCAGCGAAGTTCCATACATCAGGATACTCTTTATTGATTACAGCTTAAAACCATCATCCCCTCCAAACTAAAACAGACTGCAAGACATTGTACAATTGGATCCTGGATTTCCTCATTTGTAGACCCCAGTCAGTTTGGATTGGCAAAAATATCTCCTCCATAATCTCCTTTACTGCAGGGATGTGTGCTTAGCCCCCTGCTCTACTCACTTTACAACTATGACTGTGTGGCTAAGTACAGCTCCAACACCATATTCAAGTTTGCTGATGACACTACTGCTGTGGGCCATATCAAAGGGGGTGAAGAATCAGCATACAGGAGGAAGACTGAAAACTTGGCTGAGTGTTGTAATAACAACAACCTCTCACTCAATGTCAATAAGACCAAGGAATTGAGCGTAGACTTCAGGAGAGGAAAACCAGAGGTCCGTGAGCCAGTAATCATTGGCGGATCAGAGGTGGAGAGGGTCAGTAACTTTAAATTCCTGGGTGTCACTATCTCCGAGGACCAGTCCTAGACCGATCACATAAATATTACTGCGCAGAAAGTATGATAGTGCTGCTACTTCCTCAGGAGTCTGCGGTGTGTTCAGCATGTCATCCAGAACCTTGACAAACTTCTATAGATGTGTGGTGGAAAGTGTGCTGACTGGCTACATTACGGCCCGGTATGAGAATATCAATGCCTTTGAGCGGAAAATCCTACAAAAGGTAGCAGATATGGCCCTAGCACATCACGGTTAAAACCCTCCCAATCATTGAGCACATCTACATGAAACATTGCTGTAGAAAAGCAGCATCCATCATCAAAGATCCTCACCACCCAGGCCGTGCTCTATTCTCACTACTGCCATCAGGTAGAAGGTACAAGCGCCTCAGGACTCACACCATCAGGTTCAAGAACAGTTACTATCCCTTAACCATCAGGCTCTTGAACAAAGGGAACAGCCACATTCATTTAAGGACTCCGTTATATTGTTATTTCACGCTCATTATTTATTACTGCTTATTTATATCTGCACTTGTACAGTTTGTTTACAGTTTACAAATCCTGTTTACAGTTACCGTTCTATAGATTTGGTAAGTATGCCCACAAAAAAAGCAGCTCAGAGCTGTATGTTGTGACATGTATGTACTCTGATAATAAATTTTACTTTGAACTTTGAATATTGAAATGAGCCATGGACTGAAGGAAAAGAGAAAGTATATTTGTAGAAATATAAAGATAGATCTTAAACATTCAGATTTACAGTATGGTGCTGCAAAGTAACTGATCAAATATTTTCAGAGAGTTTTGCACAAAGTATGAGGAAGAGGAAATGGCTCTATATTCCCTTAACTTGCTCGTTCTTTTAATAAAGAAATGTCCTGATCTTACCTTATTCTCAAATCTATTTCTTTACCTGTTCCCTATAACTCTTGATTCCTCTAGTTCAAAATCTAATTTGCTGGCAGTGGTAATATCCTGCTTGGATAATTGTCATATGATATATCAAGTTGAGAGTCTGGAAATTTCATTCTGGTAGAAGTAAAGAGAAAGATGAAGTAACACAAGTTTGAGTCTACTTATAATAAGCATGCTACCTAGTTATATTTTGACTAAACTAGTATAACAGCTAACTAGTATTTTAATTCCATTGTTATAACATGTTTTTTTGAATGTACTACTTTTCCTTTTCAATGGCAACTGTTTTCTAGTCTGTCAAAAAGAAAGAAAACAGCACAATGCAACAAACCAATTATTGTTTTTTCTTTCAGAAATAAATCCTTTCATGTAAGGTCCATAAAACTATTTGAAGCAGGCATGATAATGATTAAAATTGATACAATCAGGTTCCTCAGTTCAACACATTTCTACCTTCATACTTTCAGCATTATTGCAAATACCCAACACCCTGTGTTAAAATAGGCACACACTTCCAGAAAATTTTCTAGATGGCTAGATAATTGATTAGGCATGCTGACTTCTGATATTTGTGCTTGCTGTACCAGACCCTTCCTTGGCAACTTGAATTCAAAATCCCATTATCTTGTTTATTTTCCCTTGGGTTTTGGTGTCGTGGGGCATGAGTCACACTGCACAATGTGAACTGAGATTGTTTTTTTGTTGTGGTTCTGCAGGGGAATTTAGATTGTGTCTGAGATCCAAGTCTGAGTGCTAATGAAATGCAAGCCACAGGAACTACTGTCACAATGGAAAACGAGACAGGAATTGGTGGAGCGAGCCCGAACACAACAATAAAAGCATGTTCTTAATTTTATCTTGAATCCATGCTAATTGTTGTGATTTACTTTGTTCAAACTGATGCTTACACTTGTTTTGGTAACAGCTGATATTGATTCCATCTCACTTTATTTTAAAAACTCAGAGTCACACATTCCAGTGACAATTAGAGAGATTAGCTTGATCTGTCACATGTACATCAGAACATAAGAGTGAACTGCATCAATGACCAGCAGATTCCGAGGATGTGCTGGGGCAGCCTGCAAGTGTCTATGCTACTGGCACCCACAACTTACTAACCCGTACGCCTTGGGAATGTGGGAGGAAGCCAAAGCAGATGGAGGACAAACTCCTTACAGACAGCAGTGGGAATTGAACCTGCATTGCTGTCGATGTCAAGCGTTACACTAGCTGCTAACTTAGCATGCCACCTGAGCACAAATGTGCCGTTGATCACCGAGGACCGTTCTTTTAAAAATTCTGCACACAATGCATCAATACATTCCATTCAAGTGAGCGCTCGAAACTTAATCTTGCTCCTATTGCTCTTTACTTCTAATTGAATAACAAATTGTGAGATCAGTTTCAAGTGAAGTTGAAATGCCTCCTTTTCATTCTGGATTTTTACCTCATCTGTAAAGCAACAAGTCTGCATTTCTTTCACTTTATTCTCTTTTATGTAGTCACTAAGTTAAATATTTGATGGCTAACTAGCTTTTTCAATAAATGCATTGCTGAATTATAGACCAGGAAGAGCAAAGAAGTAAGCCTTCTACTAAAGTGTTTTATACTCTACATAAGTCTTCTGCCATTGCCACTTCAAAGTCAAAGTCAAATTTATTGTCATACGCGCAAGCTGATATATGCATGAATGAAAAACTTACTTGCAGCACATGCCATAGTATAAGTGGCGTTCACAATAAAAACATAAATTATACATAATTTTATAAGAAAACACAATTAGTACAAAAAAGCTGAAGTCAATTCTAGTGCAAAACGGTCAAAGTGGTTTAGTGTTCCTAAATTGTAACGAATTAGGTTTTACTGGTTGGTTCAGGAACCCACTGTCTGAAGGAAAGTAGCTGCTCTTGAACCTGGTGGACTGAGACTTCAAATTTCTATACCTCCTGCTTAATGGTAGCTGTGAAAAGATGACATGACCACCTTTGCAGCACATCCTCAACAATCCTTCGATCATAGAATCAGAGAAATGGTACAACCCTGAAGACGTTCTGTGCCAGTCAAAAAAGAAGTATCCAACTGAATGCTGCCTTCCGGCACATTTCAAAGCCAGGCAGCTTGTAGGTCACACCCATCAACAGTTTAAATCTGATTCGGGTTTCTGTCTCTATCATATTTCAGGTCACGTGTCTCAGACTTTTCTCACCCTTTAGACGAAGAACACAATGTTGCCTCATCTTTCCTCTAATCCTTTGAGCAATCATTTTAAATATAACCTCTGGTTTTGATCCCACTGCAAAGGGAAACGGATTCTTCCTTCAGGCTGTATCAGGACCCCTCAATTTTACACACCTCCGTTGTATCTCCTCTCAGCATCCTCTGTTCACAAATACCCTCACGGCCTTATCCAATTGTTCTTCACAGCTATAATTTTTGCAGTCATGGTAAGAGTCTCATAAATCTTCTTTTCTACTTGCCCAGCACAATAATCTTTTCCTATATTATGGTGATCAGATTGGCATGTAGTATTCAAAGTGTGGCTTATTTTCCACTTAACTCAACATAAACCAGCATGGATTAAAAAGTGACTAAAACTTCAATCTCAACACACTGTGAGGAAGCAAATGGCTCTCTGTTGCAGTTGTTTAACAGAATGTAAACTGAAAGGAAATGCTAGAGAAGCAGTTTACGTAAAGATAAACAGGATGCAGTTGGAATTCCATGATCTCAGTTCTTTTCTAAGTCCCTGTGGTGTCTTTGTAGGCAGTCCCCCATGACTGGGCATGATTTCCTTCTACTCCTTTTTTGCAGCTTCTGAGGTAATTGATGAGGCCAAAGTGGGAAGTACAGACTATTCCACAGATGGGGTAGGAAAGTGATTAAATTGCAAGGTGGTGTGCTTCTTTCACTGTTTAAGATGGCGCTGGTGAACCTTAACGACCTCTGGCTGGTGGCTAACGAAACAAGGAAAGCAAGTAAATATTTTGTTAATCACACTTCTCCTGGCAAATGATCGTCGCAAGTAATAGACTGCAACTTCCCTTTGGACTTGAAGGCAATTCAACGTGGCAGAACTGAGGCAAGGTGAGGAGGTGGGTCTGTCGCTGAGGATGAGGAAGACTCGAGGTTTGATTGTTTTAAGCGCTGCACTGAAGGCCTAATTGAGACGGCGTGGTCCAGGCACCAGAACGTACCGATTCAACTGGAAATTGATGTCTGGAAGGAGACTGAAGTGCCATGCTGAATCAGAAAGGTCGTTTACAGGTCGAATCAAGGCAGTGAGGTCCAGGCACTAGGACATACAAATTTGACCGAACCCAATGTTTGGATGGAGACAAGCGCAGGACTGAATCGGATAGGTCAGACACAGTGTGAATCGAGACAGTGGGGTCCTAGCCTCAAAGTGTATCGAGGCGATTGAACCCAACAGTTGAACGTCAAATTAGGCACCAGGCCAGATTGAAAAATTCAGCGTTATAGGGCCTGAGGTGATAGGCCAGCTGTTTCAGATCACTGTTCCACGTCTCAGCTCTGAACAATGGGACTCTCTTTGCAGACTTCAGTTCAGAACACTATTTGCTTGTAGTTATTGTCTGCATGATGCGTTTTTGTTTTCTCTCTACACTTTAGGTGTTTGATGGTCTTTTTTTAAAACAGGTTCTTTTTTTATGTGATTTTTTCTGTGGGCATGATGTGCTTTGTTTCTGTGCACATTGCGTGTTCGACAGTCTTTTGTGTTTCTTTGTTTCATGGCTGCCTGTCAAAGTTGTATAATTTATACATACTTTGATAATAAATGTACAAACGTTTGTACTTTGAACTTTACATAGGGGTGTCAAAGTGTGTTTTCAATATTTTTCCAAATGCTCTACTTCGTTTGGAGTAATTATGAGATAGAGATTTCTGGTGATCAGTGTGAATATTGTATCTTTTCAATGGATCCTTGGATATTTTTTCCCCACTATTTGCCAGATAATTTCAAACTGTGACAGAACTTGGAACAGAATGCCTGTTGTAGGAGACTGGAATCGAGTAATGAGTGGCATATCTGCCCAATCTAATCAAATGCTTACTTAGGAATTCCATGACGAGGATGTTGGTCTGAAGAAAGATGTCTACCTTTATTTACTAACCATCCAATGCATTTGGAGGATCCTACAGTGATAGCAATGATTGTGTTTAACCAGTGCTCTTTATAATGCTGGCTATAGATAGTCCAGGTTTCATAAGTTCACAGAAGGACGGGAAGGAGTGCTGCCCAGTAGACTATGACTTCTGTGGGTCTGAGATCTTTATTTCAATTACATTTTCTTCTTATCCAAAGGCTGTGCTGGTGTCTTGAAGATGATGATGAACCCTTTCATCATTGATGTTTACTTTCACTGAGAGATGCTGCGAGGGACTGGATGAAGAGAGTGCAGAAAACTCAGCAACCGTGATACGTGGGTTCTTCAAGGCTCTGAAGGCCATTAATGGCTGAAACACCCAAGCTTCGTCTCATTTGGAGCCAAGAATAGGATGAACTGATCAAGGCCAAACATGCACTCAACACCCACCAGAGGACCGTAAGGACTATAATATGGAATCGATGTCTTTGTCACCATTTGCGGATTAAATAACGATAGGTGGAGGAGCAAGTAGATTTGAAGAAGCAGAGAGGCTATAGAAGGACTTCGGGACATTAGGATAATGGCAAAGAAGTGGCAGATGGAATACAGATAGAAGTGTATGGCCATGCAATTTGGTACAAGAAATGAAAGGTTGACTATTTTCTAAATGGACAGAAAATTCAAAAATCTGAGGAGCAAAAGGACTTGAAGTCCTTGTACTGGATTCCCTAAAGGTTACTTTGCAGCTTGAGTTGGTGGTGAGGAAGGCAAATGTAATGTTCATTTTCAGAGGGCTAGAATATAAAAGCAAGGGTGTAATGTTAAGGCTTTTTAAGGTGCTGGTGAGACCTCACTTGGAGTGTTGTGAGCAGTTTTGAGCTCTTTATCTAAGAAAGGATGTGCTGACCTGGAAAATTATTCAGGGATTAAAAGGCTTGTCATGTGAAGAATGCTTGATGGCTCTGGGTCTGAACTCACTGGAATTCAGAAGAATGGTGGGGGGGTGGAGCGAGATCTCACTGAAACCTATCGAATGTCGAAAGACTTCGATTGAGTGTATGTGGAATGTTTCCTATGGTGGGTGAGTCTAAGACTGGAGGACAGAGTGATGTCCATTTAGAACAGAAATGAAGAGGAATTTCTTTCATCTGAGAGAGGTGAATCTGTCGAATTCATTGCCACAGGTGGCTACGGAGGCCAAGACATTGGGTATGTTTAAGGCAGAGGTTGAAAGATTCTTGATGAGTCAGGGCGTGAAGGGATACAGGGAGAAGGCAGGAGATTGGGGTGGAGAGGGAAAAAGAATCAGCCATGATGAAATGGTGGGTCAGACTTGAAGGGCCAAATGGCCTAATTCTGTTCTTATATCATATGGTCCTATGTTGACAGTCTCCTTTTGTGTGGCTCTTAATGAGATTTTTTTTATAGGATTCCATTAGTCTCGTGATACCATGGATTTGCGCCTTGTAAGTTTTCCAGGACGCAGGCCTGGCCAAGGTTGTATGG
This sequence comes from Mobula birostris, assembly GCF_030028105.1. Taxonomy (NCBI): domain Eukaryota; kingdom Metazoa; phylum Chordata; class Chondrichthyes; order Myliobatiformes; family Myliobatidae; genus Mobula; species Mobula birostris. The sequence goes on from NC_092373.1 coordinate 62,454,209, forward strand.
AAGACCAGCAGTTGCCCATGATGCAAGTCTCCCCTCTCCATGCCACCAATGTTGTCCAAGGGAAGGGCAAGGGCTGATACAGCTTGGCCCCAGTGTCGTCGCAGAGCAATGTGTGGTTAAGTGCCTTACTCAAGGACACAACACACTGCCTCAGCTGAGGCTCGAACTAGTGACCTTCAGATCACTAGACCGACACCTTAACAACTTGGCCACGCGCCAACACTTAATGACATTTATTAGTCAACATATAAGGAAAATGTTTATACTGCTCTGTCTGTTTCCGTCTCCAATAGTCTTTGGCATTAGTTCTACCACTGAAGTAAAACTTAATTTATCTTTTCAAAGTATCAATAATCTAAGATTTATTCCCAGTCAACAGTTTTTGTTGTGCAAATAATTGGACGTTACGAATTTTGTATAATTCTTATCAGAATTCCTCCTCAGCCATCTCTGCTCCAACAGAAACTGCAAATTAGCTTGATGAACAGAACCAGAATAATTTAATTGTACCTTTAAATTTAAAAAATGCATCATTCTCCTTGCCTCACCAAGGTCCGTTACCCAGCAAAGGTTACACGCTGGATCCTACCTGATTTCTGTGTTTGCCTATTTTCTCTTGAAATGTGTCCACTGCATTTAACTTAATTACTCCATGTGTGACAGAGTTTCTCATGCTCATCTTTCTCTTGACATAATCATTCCTCACAAGTTCCCTTGTTAGTACCTTAAAACATATAGCTCAGTTTGATATTTCTCCAATGTGCAAACATTTGCTCTCTCAATGCCTTTTAAATCTACCTTTTAAGCTTCTGTATTTCGTCACCCCGTCAAATCTTCTTTCATATGCATTCATATTCTATTACAATGAAGAGCATTGAGCAGCTTTAACTAATACTGTGCCCTGGGTATCCATCAATATTCACCTTGCAGTGAAACAAAAATATAACAAACAAACAATTAATTTTGCGATCCGTAATACTATCACTGAATATAACCATTTTGAAGACGTTTGTACTGAAAACGTCAAACAGGTAAGACAGATGAACGGGCAACAACACTTAGGTTGCAGCTGATGTTTACTGCACTTGACCAAGAGTGCTGAGGTTGCTTTTTTTACTACTGATTGTGCATGTAAAATGCAGCATTCTCCAACAATCCCATGGTGTGTGGTTGCTTTACAATAATAAATTCAGAAGAACAAAACAAATAAAAGTTGCAGGGTTGATCTAACTTCCCAATGGACACAAAACACATCACAGTTACTACACTGCATCTTACAGCTTTAAAAAACTGTCTCAGAAGGTAAGTGTGGGTGTCACGAACACCCGCAGTCTCTTGTCTTCTAGGTAGTAAGCGAAACAGCATGTTTGTTGAAGCATATGACATCACCACCATGATGCTCCACCAGAAGAAAGAAATATATTTAAGAAGTAACCATAATCATATATAGAGTCCTTATTTTTTTTCCCAGAGTCACTGCTGCTGCTGCATATTACCAGCTTCGGCAACAATTAGATTCACACCACAAAATGCTTGAAGTATCGGATACACCATTAAATCTAAGCTAACACGAGGAAATCTGCAGATGCTGGAATTTCAAGCAACACACATAAAAGTTGCTGGTGAACGCAGCAGGCCAGGCAGCATCTCTAGGAAGAGGTACAGTTGACGTTTCAGGACGAAGCGTCTCGGCCCGAAACGTCGACTGTACCTCTTCCTAGAAATCTAAGCTATGTACTTTGCTATTTACATGCAATAACAGAAGAGGGTCAATTGTGCACACACTTTTATTTATTGTGGCACCTACATCATACAATGATCTTTCTTCTGCTTTCCTACAACCACATTATCAAATCCTTCTTTACATTGGTGGCACCGCAGTGGAAACTACAAGCAGTTTCAAACTCCTGGGAGTGCACATCTCACGGACTCAGAAGACGTTGCCATCAATTAGGAGAGCTCACCAATGTTTCTGCTTTCTGAGGAGGCTGCAGGGTGCTGGACTATGCACATCCATACTCACATCATTCTACAGATGTGCAGTAGAGAGCATCCTAACATGCTACGTCACTGCGTGGTATGGAAACTGCACTGTGGTGGGCAAGAAGTTAATACTGCCCAACACATCACCAGCACCAGCCTACCCGCCATCAAGGCCAAGATGGCACCTGCGCACAACGCTCCTACAGTTGACATCCTCTGGATAGACCATGAAACCATATATTTCACTTCATTTATGTCTTTTACATTTTTTTTAGTCTTGAGTGTGATTTTGGAACGGTTGGGTCCTGTAATTTGAAGTTTGGTGATCATTTAGATATTCCAGTGCCCTGCAGTCTCTGAGAGGAGTCCGGCAGGCAGAGGCAGCATGAGCAAACCTCGAGACCAGACAGCTGTGAGCTGATGTTCGACTCCATTTCACCAATTAACATGACAAGAGAAATAGAAACATCGGGGTGAATGCGGAAGGGGAGCACTAGTTGCCTACCTTTTGATTGCTCATGGGATCATTCCGCTACAGAGAGGGGAGACTGCCTTTTTATCTCTGATGGATTTGCTCTGCTATGGAGAGAGGAGATTGCCTTTTGATCTCTGATGGAATCGCTCTGCTACGGAGAGGGGAGACTGCCTTTCCTTTTGATCTCTGGTGGGATCACTCTGCTATGGAGAGAGCAGACTGCCTTTTGATCACTGGTGGGATCGCTCTGCTACAGAGAGAGGAGGCTGGTTTTTGATCGCTGGTGGGATCACTCTGCTACGGGGAGAGGAGGCTGCTTTTTGATCACTGGTGGGATCACTCTGCTATGGAGAGGGGAAGGCCTGCCGCTGTGACTGGAGAATGTTACCCAGGTATTCTGCATTTTTGGATATGGACTTGGACAATAGACTTTTTTTTTCCAGACTTATTGTTTTTATATTCTGTGTTTTTTGTCCGATCTTTCTCATTTTTTTGTGTGTGGGGGAGGGGGATTTGGGGGGCTGGTGCGCCCGTTCAGTTTTTGTTCATTTTTTGTGCAGTGAAGAGGATTTGGGGGTTGATGATTATGCTGCCATTCTTTTATTTCTTTGGTTTTGTGGCTATCTGGAGAAGAAGAATTTCAGAGTTGTATACTTTGATACTAAATGAACTTTTGAATCTTTGAATCAAGCTCATATATACCAAAGGTGCTGGAAGAGAAACAGTAACATCATGAATGATCCCACTCACCCTGCACACGGACTGTTCGTCCCACTCCCATCAGGGAGGAGGCTACATAGCATCCATGCCAGGACCACCAGACTCAAAAACAGTTCATTTCCCCAAGCAGTAAGTCTGATCAACATCTCCACCCACTAACCCACCATAACACACTCAACCACCACTTCTTTATCATTTCCTGTCAGCCACCTTATATACAGTATAGGCACTCCTGTGCCTAGGATTACTTTATGGACATACAATCCATCTGTACATTTAAGCTATCTTATGTATTTATGTTTTATTGTGTATTTGTTGTATTGCATTGGAGTAAAAATTATTTTGTTCTCCTTTACACTTGCGTACTGGAAAGGGCATTAAACAATCTTAAATCTTGAATCTTGAAAAAGGAAATGATGGATACAGCACCTTTGTAATTCCAACAGGAGCTCTAACTTTGATGAGGTATAGGTCAGATAATCAGTGCTCTGGCCATTGTGTGCAGATAATGCAACTGCACAAAGCAAAACCAAAGTATCTGCATTGAGTTTCACCTCTTAGTATACTGCAATCTATTCATTCATTCACTTTGGAACTGCATGAACCTTTTTTTTAAACTTCCTTATGTTATAATTATCAGTAATTAAAACGATATGGGATAATCTACTCACAATCAGCAAAATAATTCAGAACTTAAAATATATTTAAACAGCTTATTATTTCTGAACTGTGCATTATTTCCAAACTGCTTTAGTTCACAAGAACTAAAGAGAAAGGAAAATTCAGAACACCTCACCTTAGTCATGTACACCAATTGTCCAAAGTTAAAAGGTCTGATCACAAGGAAAAGGCATCATAAAGAACATTCTGTTTTGCAATATTTCTTGACTGATGAACCACTGATTAGGCTATAGATGCAACTGTCTAACTTGTTCTAAGGCTTTATTTTCCACACTTGGTAGTTCACTAAAATAATGCTGTCATCCCAATGCTTACTGCAGGAATCAATTCAACCTGCTTTTCTGAAAGTTACACATAGACCACTCTACAAAAAGCAATAGGATCCTGCTGAAGCTATGAAGATTGTACCCTAAAAACTTAATCTACAGCTGATTCTGGATTAGACTTGAGGCCCTCACAGGTGAACAGTAACACATCCCATACCATGTAAATCAAATTGGAAGTTCTTCCAGGGACAGAAGATGACCAAGGACACAAGTGATGTACTGTAACTTCTGTCAGCTTTATCTTGTGAGTGCTTGTACACACCTTGTTTATAATCATAGATTTAATGCAGCAAAGGAGAAGGCCATGTGGCCTTTAAAGCCAAAAGAAATCAACCACAGACGGACACCATTCAATGGTGCTGCTTTAGGAGTGCTTGTAAGAGTCTGCTTGCTTCGGAGCTGTGGACAATTGGCATTTTCAGAATAACATAGATTAGTTGGCCCTGAATAATATCCTGGGACTGAGATCACAAAGAAAGACAGCAGGTACTGGAAATCAAGAGCATCACAAAAAATGCAAGGGGAAACCAATGCAGCATCTATGGAGGGAAATGGACAGTTAAGTTTTGTGTCAATAGGTGAAGGACCATCTCACCTGGAAGGACTTTGATAGAAATCACTGCTTTGATTCCCCATCCGCCCGCTGATGATCCCTTCTTCCAACTTCAGACCTCCTTCTCTTCTCTCTGTTTTTCAGAGGGATTGTCCTCTCCCCCATTGGTCCACCTCTAGGCAATTATCCCTGCAACTGCTCAAAGTTATACCTCCTCGCTCACCACCACTCAGGCCCCTAAACAGTCCCTCCAGCTGAGGAAGCCCTTCAGATGTGAATCCTCATTTATTGCATCTGGTGCTCCCTCTGCAGTTTCTCTGCATCAGTGAGACCCATCATACACTGGGGGGATCGCTTTACTGATTAGAGGAATCTGGTAGTCTCCAACCTGATGCCATGTACGTTAATTCCTCCGACTTCTGGTAATAACTCCCCTCAGTTTCACCTTTGTTTCTCCTTAAAAGACTAGTCCCATCTCTCCTCCATTTCCAGTCTGCTACCTTCTCAATCTGTGCATCACCCATACATGTCTCCCTCCACTACTTCTGCCCACCTCCCACCAGCTATGTTCTGTGATCCACATCCTCTCCTATTGTATTCCATTTCCTTCAGCTCCTTTATCACTTCCCCCTATCAACTCCCAGCTTCTTACCTCATTCCCACTTCCCCTCCCCCTCACCCAGACCCACCTATCATCCCCCTCTGACCTGGATCCACCTATCACCCCACCTCTCACCCAGACCCACCTATCATCCCCCTCTCACCTGGATCCACCTATCACCCCACCTCTCACCTTAATCCACCTATCATCCCCCTCTCATCTGGATCCACCTATCAACCCACCTCTCATCTGGATCCACCTATCATCCCTCTCTCACCTGGATCCACCTATCATCCCCCTCTCACTTGGATCCACCTATGACCCCACCTCTCACCTGGATCCACCTATCACCCCACCTCTCACCTGGATCCACCTATCACCCCACCTCTCACCTGGATCCACCTATCATCCCCCTCTCACCTGGATCCACCTATCACCCCACCTCTCACCTGGATCCACCTATCATCCCCCTCTGACCTGGATCCACATATCCTCTCACCTGGATCCACCTATCACCCCACCTCTCACCTGCATCCACCTATCATCCCCCTCTCACCTGGATCCACCTATCATCCCCCTCTCACCTGGATCCACCTATCACCCCACCTCTCACCTGCATCCACCTATCACCCCACCTCTCACCTGGATCCACCTATCACCCCACCTCTCACCTGGATCCACCTATCACCCCACCTCTCACCTGGATCCACCTATCATCCCCCTCTCACCTGGATCCACCTATCATCTCCCTCTCACCTGGATCCACCTATCATCCACCATGTCTTGCTCCACTCCCTCTCCCTCCTTTTTTTTTATACTGGTTGTCTCCCGTTCTTCTTTCCATTCCTGATTAATGCAGGTCAGTGGTAGTAGCTGTTTAAATGGTTTGGCATGGATTAGATGGGCTGAATGGCCTCTTTCTGTGCTGTACTTTTCTATGACTTTATGACTCTTGACCTGTATTGCCTCCTGTCCATTTCTCTATATAGATTTTGCATGACCTGCAGAGGCTGAGTTCCACCAACATTTTGGGTATTGCTAGGTCTGGGAGGATTGATCTCTGAACAATAAAAACCTCTTCGTTGCACAATATTACTCCAAATATTGGAGTGCTTTCATCTTGATGCACATTGATTACAATTTTACTAGGGTGCTTTGATGCCACATTTAGTCAAATGCTGCCCTGATATCAAGGTCAGTAACTCTCATCTCGCTACTTGAATTCAACTCTGTGATGAGACTTGCAGCCTTATAGTCCTGTGAAGATCTAAATGGCATCAGTGAGTAGGTTATTGGTGAGTAAATGCCATTCGACAGCATTATCCATGACACTTCCCATCATTCTGTTGATGATTGTGTTTTTTTGTGAAGAGGACATACCCAGCAGTTTGCACATCATTGGGTGGCTGTCAATATTGAAACTGTACTGAAATAATTAGGCTAATTTGGGGGCACAGCTCATTTAGGATGGTTTCTGATCCTGTACCCAGTGCACTTGGCTGCTTCATATGGAGTGAACTGAATTGGCTGAAGATTGATTGGATTTTGTGTCAGGATGAAGCACAAGAGGGACCTTTCCAACACTTCTGATCGAACATGGTCATGTATGCTTCAGCTTGATCTTCAAAACTCCTATGCCGGGCTCCAGCTTCACTGAGAACCAGGATATTCTTGGAGCCTCCTCCTCTTATTAGATGTTTAATTGTCCACCAACATTCACAACTAGATGAGCCAAGACTGCAAAGCTTCGATTTGATCTGTTGGTTGTGAGATGAATCATCTCCATCTGTGGCAAGCTGCTTTTGCTGTATTTCTTGTTGTTCAGCATGCACGCAATCCTGTGCTGCAGACTCACAAGGCTGACATTTTTAAATATGCCAGGTGTTGCTCCCAGCATGTCCTTCTGCACTCTTCTTTGCACCAGGAATAACAGAAATGATTGAATGAGTGAACGCTGCATATTCATGAACTTAATATCTGTCAACTGGTAACACTCAACTCCTTTCAGAACCTATGTTACAAAACCTATTCTCTTTATTTCAATTTACAGGGAAAGATGTGGTGTACACTTCACCTGCCTTCTTCCTTCTGAAGCTTATGACCTACTCTCCTAAAACAAGCTTTACAAAAAGTTAACAGAAGTTGCACTCTCCCTGATGGCAAGAAATTGCAGGCAACAACAATGTGGTCTGCATGTACTATGATGCAGTGGGAGAAAATCAGTCATTTAACTTTGTATCAAAGAAGCAGAAAACTGAGAGAGATTGGAGGCCTGCTGACACTCATGACTACTACCATGCAAAAACTTTTAACTGTTTAATTTAGCTTCTTACACCGGCATCTCCCCATGATACTGTAATAAACACATTGTCCTGTCTAGCTAGCTAAATGGTTTCTGAAGAATAACTCACCACAGTTCCAGCTGTTTCTGCATGATTCCAGGCAACACAGAGCAGATATAACTCCAAACAAGCATCCCATGGACTCATGTATCACCCAGTCTTAACACAGCTTCACTAATGTTCATGCTAGGATATAGGGAGGAGCTAATGAATGACATGATTGGAAACTTAGTGATGCTGCTCCTGAAATAATATGTGCACAGTGAGTTTCCTTAGATCCTTTTGTACATTAATATAAATTCATTTAAATAATACTGTGCCTTTATCTGGCTGAAGTGTATAACTTTACATTCATCCATGTTACACTGTATCTGCCATGTATCTTTTCCACTCTGTCAATTTGTCTGATTTTTATTGAAAACTTCTTACATTCTCCTTGCGCCTCACAATCCCACCCAGCTTTGGATCATTGGCAAATTTAGAAAAAGCACATGTAAATCCCTCATCTAAATCACTAACATAACTGGGATCCAAGCACTGATCCCTGTGGCAGTCTACTTCCACCACAGAAAGACCTATTTATTACATTCTCTGTTTGTAATCTGTCAAGCAATTTTCAAAGCACACCAATACATTATCTCAAATCCCACTTGCTTTGACACTGAACAATAACCCTGTATGCAGAACTTTATCTGAGACCTGCTGAAAATCCAAATACTTTTTCTTCTTTGCTCATTTTAAAATACGCTTTAAGTGATACTTGGAAAAATTGTAATGAAATATATTATTGAGTATCATCTTTGAATCAATCATCATCGTTCATTGTTGAAAATGCTGCATTTCTTCTACGTTCAGAAACAGGCAGTAAAACTTTCAGAAATTCTCACAAAGCCACAATTGATTTGGTTTTCTTTGAATCACTTACAGGAAGATAAATCTAGGCACATGCTTATTGGTTAGTTTTGAGGGGATAAAAGTACTGAATACTGAGCTGTAATTGATGAAGAACATCCTGATGTATGCATCTTTGTTGTCCAGATGTTCCACAGTTGATGAAGAGTCAATAAAACAGCATCTGCAGTGGACCTGTTGTGACAGTAGACAAACTGGAGCGGATCCAAGTCACTTGTCAGGCAGGGGTTGATATGCTTCATCACCAACCTCTCAAAGCACTTCATCACAGTGGATTTAAGTGAGGCAGGTTATCACATTTTTCTTAGGCATCAGTATAATTGAAGCCTACTTGAAGCAGGTGAGTACCTCAGACAGTCGAAGTAAGAAGTTAAAGATATCTGCATACAGTATTCAGGATGTTTCAATTAGATTCCTCCTCAATCTTCTAAACTCCAGTGAGTATAAGCCCAGAGCTATAAAATGCTCTTCATATGTTAAACCTTTCATTCCAGGATCATTCTTATAAATCTCCTCTGGACCTTCTCCAATACCAGCACATCTTTTCTTAGATATGGGGCCCAAGCTCCTCATAATACTCCAAATGAAGTCTGACCAATTCCTTATAAAGCCTCAGCATTACATCATCAGTTTTTTCTAACATCTGTTAGTTTTCGTGTGAGGGAGGAGTTGAGAAGTTCGGGATTTGATGTTCTAGATGTTGTTTTCCGTGTGGGTGATGTTTTAGTTTTTTCTGTGTGAGGTAGAGGTTTGGGGTTAGCAAATTTTGCTTTTTCCTGGGGGCAGGGTTTGATGTCTTTTCTTTCAACAATTCCCATGGTTCTTCTGTATTTCATGGCTATCTGGAGAAGATGCATATCAGAGTTCTATTGTATTCTACATGCATACTTTACAATAAAATGAACCTTTGAACCATTGTTGTTTTTTTATTTTTGCCCTCTGGAAATGAATGCTAACATTTCATTTGCCTTCCTTACTACCAACTCAACCTGCAAGCTAACCTTCAGGGAATCCTATACTAGGATTCCCAAGTCTCTTTGCACCTCCAATTTCTGAAATTGCTCCCTGTTTAGAAAATAGTTTACACCTTTATCCCTCCTAACAAAGTGCATGACCATCCACTTCCCTACACTGTATCCATCTGCCACTTCGTTGCCCATTCTCTAATCTGTCTAAGTTTGTCTGTGGACTCTCTTCTTTCTCTTCTTTGAGAGGCTGGTCAAGGACTACATCTGCAGCATGCTACCACCCAAACTGGAGCCCCTACAATTTGCCTAGCGACACAACCGATCGACAGACGATGCAATAGCCACTGCTCTACATACTGTCCTTACACATCTGGAGAAGAAGGATGCTTATGTGAAAATGCAGTTCTTGGACCACAGTTCAGCATTCAAAACCATAATTCCCTCCAGGCTCGACAGGAAGCTCAGAGACCTTGGCCTTGACCCTGTCTTGTGCAGCTGGATCCTGGACTTCCTGTGAGATCGCTGGCAGGTGGTAAGAGTGGGCTCCCTCACTTCCAACCCTCTGACCCTCAGGGCTCTGTACTAAGCCCCCTCCTTTACTCCCTGTATACCCATGACTGTGTCGCCACCCACAGCTCTAATCTGCTAATGAAATTTGCTGACAACACTACATTGATTCGCCTAATCTTAAACAATAATGAGGTGGCCTATAGGGAAGAAGTAATCTCCCTGACACAGTGGGGTCAAGAAAACAACCTCTCCCTCAATGTCACAAAAACAAAGGAACTGGTTGTGGATTACAGGAGGAATGGACAGGCTAACCCCTATTGGCATCAGTGGATCTGGGGCTGAGAGGGTAAGCAGCTTTTAGGTTCCTCAGCATCCACATCACCGGGGACCTCACGTGGTCTGTACACACCAGCTGCGTGATGAGAAAGGCACAACAGCGCCTCTTTCACCTCACACATTTAAGGAAGTTTCGTATAGGTCTCCAAATCCTAAGAACTTCCTACAGGGGCACAATTGAGAGCATCCTGACTGGCTGCATCACTGCCTGGTATGGGAACTGTACTGAACCACAGGACTCTACAGAAAGTGGTGCAGGCAGCCCAGCGCATCTGTAGTTGTGAACTTCCCATGATTCAGGACATTTACAAAGACAGATGTGAAAAAAGGGCAGTTTATTCCACCGGGCCATCAGACTGATTAACTCACGCTGATCTGAGTGTATTTTTATGTTGTTACATTGACTGTTCTATTTACTATAAATTATTATAAATTACTATGATGGTACATTGCATATTTAGATGGAAACATAACGTAAAGGTTTTTACTCCTCATGTATGTGAAGGATGTAAGAAATAAAGTCAATTCAACTCAATTCAATTCGACCTTACTCGCTCCTCCTCCTACCTCTGCATCATCCACAGCAGTGGCCACAAAACCATCTGGCCGCATGGTAGCTCAGTTGTTAGCACATCGCTTTACAGCGGCAGGGATCACTCATTGGAGCTGAATTAGGTGAAGGGAGTTTCTACATGGTCCCCGTGACCACATGGATTTCCTCCATGGATCCAGTTCATCTCACATGTAAAAGATGTACATTTAGGGTTAGTACATTGTGGCATGCTTTGTTGACTATAAGCATGGCTATACTTATACGGTCTGCCCAGCAGAATTGTTGCTGATTTGATTTGATGCAAACATTTTTTTCACTGCATGCTTCAATGCACATGTAACAAATAAAACTATTCTTTATCAAATAAAGCTATCTTTATTCAATTCCATTGTCCAGATAATTAATCAAAATTAATTCCGTCATGTAGATCATTAAAAAAGGTAAAGTTAGTGGACCCCATATCGATTCCTGTGGAACAACACTATTCACCAACAGCCAATCAGAAAAGGAACCCTTTGATACAGCTCTTCACCTTTTGCCAGTCAGCCAATCTTCTGTTCACATTCGTATCTTTCCTGTAATACAATGGGCTCTTATGTTGTTTAGCAGCCTTATGTGCGGTACCTTGTCAAAGATCTTCTGAAAATCCAACTAAACAACCACTGACTCTCCTTTGTCTATCCTGCCTGTTATTTCCTCAAGGAATTCCAACAGATTTGTCAGGCAAAATTTTCCCGTAAGAAAACATGCTGATTTCAGCTTATTTTATTGTTTGTGTCTCATTTCAAGGATTATACTATGGGACTAATTGGTCTGAGTGTATTCCAACAATATTTCGTTGGGATGTTTGATTAGTCTCTCTTTCTCTCTGTGGGTAAACGGTCAATACATAACCTGTTCTGGAAAAGACAAAGAATGGAATGAGTAAAAATTGCCAACTTGAGCCCAAGCCCGGCTGCAACTTCACTACACCAACAGCATCTTTCTTCAATCCCTTGCTTATCAAGAATGTGTCTCCCTCTGTTCTAAAACAAAAAATCAAAATGCTCTTCTAATAACCCCTTTATATTAAACAGTGATACTAGTTCTACAGTCTCCTTCAAGAGGAAATAACCTCTCCATATTTGCCATCAAGATATTTTACACTTTATTCAAATCAAACTTGCATTCTTAACTCCATTGGATATAAGTCTAGACTATTCAGTGTTCCCTTTTTAAGACAACACACATATTCCAGCTGTCAATCTAGGACATCTTCTCTGAACTGTTTCCAACACATTTACATCCTCTGCTTTTTAAAGAGATCACACAAGATTCCAGCTGTGGTCCTTCTAATGCTCCATATAATTGACTCTTAACTTCTGCATTCAATTCCTCTAGCAATAAATGATAACATTCTGCCATATTTCCAAATTACATGCTTTCCCTTCACTTAGACTAGTCTTTTGCAAATCACAGACAGTACTCAGACACTTAGATCCCTTAGTACTTCAGAGTTCCAATTTCTCACACTTTTTGGATAGTATGTTTTTTCTGCACAATACATTTTTTCACATTTTCCAACATTATATCCCATTTGGCATATTATGCCAACTCACTATATCCCTTCATAGCATTTTAAGATCTTTGCAATCTACCTTCCCACCTTTGTATCATTACCAAAATTAGGAGTATTTACTTCAGTACAGTAATCCATGTCATTCATGTAAGTTGTGAAAGGCTGATGCCACAGCATTGTTTTGGCATACGTTTATTACATCTTGTCAACGAGGAAAATTAACACACTTACCCCTACTCTTTCTTTCCTAGTTGATTTTCCATCAATGGCAAAATTTCACCTCAGCTTTATTGCTTTTCAATAAGCTTCAAGGAGGCACCTTATTAAACACCTTCTGGAAATCTAAAATCAGTACATCTACTAGTTCTTTTGTATCCATTAGCACATCTTACTTCAAAATCAGAATCAGGTTAAATATCACCTGCACAAATTGTGAAATTTGTTGTTTTGTGGCAACTGTCTATTGCAATAAATAATTAAGAAAACTATAAGTTACAGTACAAAATATATAGTGGGTTCCGGTGGACAACTCAAAGTATAAAAACATGTATTTCATTTATTTGGGACATTATGTTGCTTAATTGGGACAGGAGATTGTTGGCGAAACAGCTTCTAACTAGTGTCAGTTGCGTGAACTTGTATAGCTGTTGGATACTACACCGTGCTCCCAAATAGCGTCCAAATAGTGTCAGTTGCATGTGTTTGTATTAAAAAGCAGTGATGCTTGGAACTGATAGTTGGGGAGTAATAAGCAGGAAGACAATTTGGAACTGTTTCGCTCACTGCAGTTCCAAGTATTCCAGCTTCGAGATGTCAGAAACAGCTAGGAATGAAAGACAGAAACATAGAAAACCTACAGCACAATACAGGCCCTTTGGCCCACAAAGTTGTGCCGAACATGTCCCTACCTTAGAAATTACTAAGGTTACCCATAGCCCTCTATTTCTCTAAGCTCCATGTACCTATCCAAGTCTCTTAAAACACCCTATGGTATCCACCTCCACCACCGTTGCTGGCAGTCCATTCCACGTACTCACCACTCTCTGCATAAAAAAATTATCCCTGACATCTCCTCTGTACCTACTCCCCAGCACCTTCAACCTGTGCCCTCTTGTGGCAGCCATTTCAGCCCCGGGAAAAAGCCTCTGACTATCCACACGATCAATACCTCTCATCACCTTATACACCTCTATCAGGTCACCTCTCATCTTCCATTGCTCCAGTGAGAAAAGGCCAAGTTCACTCAACCTGTTTTCATAAGGCATGCTTCCCAATCCAGGCAACATCCTTGTAAATCTCCTCTGCACCCTTTCTATGGTCTCCACATCCTTCCTGTAGTGAGGTGACCAGAACTGATACAGTACTCCAAGTGGGGTCTGACAAGGGTCCTATATAGCTGCAACATTACCTCTCGGCTCCTAAATTCAATTCCACGATGATGAAGGCCAATACACCGTATGCCTTCTTAACCACAGAGTCAACCTGTGCAGCTGCTTTGAGTGTACTATGGACTCCGACCCCAAGATCCCTCTGATCCTTCACACTGCCAAGAGCCTTACCATTAATGCTATATTCTGCCATCATATTTGACCTACCAAAATGAACCACTTCACACTTATCTGGGTTGAAGAAATGAAAAGATTTCATTACTTCAAGTTAGCAACTATGAAGAACTTGAAGGTATTGATAATTATCTTGAATGTTACAACGAAAATGAAGATTTGCAGGATGCGATCATCAAAAGCATTGTACGATGGCAATCCATTATCTGCACAAGGTGTCTCGCTAATTTTTTCATTTACAGTCAGTCAAAAGAACATGGCAGCATGTTGGTTGTCCGTTGTATCCAATGATGACAGTGAAACCTTCACGACAGAGTTTTTAAAGTGAAAAGCCCGTTGCACTGTGACAGTTCCACTCTCCCAACTCAGAAGTCCAGATCCAATGGTATTTCTGTGAAAAATGAGGGAAGTGCAAGGCAGGTATATTCCAAATAAGAAGAAATTTTCGAACGGAAGAAGGACACTACCATGGCTGACTAGTGAAGTCAGAGCCAAAGTAAAAGCAAAAGAGAGGGCATACAAGGAAGCCAGAGCTAGTGGGAAGATAGAGGATTGAGAAGCTTTTAAAGACTTGCAGAAGGAAACTAAGAAGGTCATTAGGAAGAAAAAGATGAATTATGAAAGGAAGCTGGTGACTAATATCCAAGAAGATACTAAAAGCTTTTTTAGGTATATAAAGGGTAAAAGAGAGTTGAGGGTAGATATAGGACCTAAAGAAAATGACGCTGGAGATATTGTAATGAGACACGCAGAGATGGCAGAGGAACTGAATGCGTATTTTGCGTCAGTCTTCACAGTGGAAGACATCTGCAGTATACCGGACATTCAAGAGTGTCAGGGAAGTGAAGTATATGCAGTGAAAATTATGACTGTGAAGGTGATGATGGAATGCACCCTCAGGTTTTGAAGGAGGTAGCTGGAGAGATTGCAGAGGCATTAACATTAATCTTTCAAGAATCGATAGATTCTGGCACTGTACCAGATGACTGGAAAATTGCAAATGTTACACTGCTATTTAAGAAGGGTGTGAGGCAGCAGAAAGGAAACTATAAGCCTGTTAGCCTGATATCAGTGGTTGGGAAGTTGTTGGAATCGATTGTTAGGGATCAGATTACAGAGTACTTGGAGGCATATGACAAGATAGGCCAAAGCCAGCATGGTTTCCTGAAAGGAAAATCCTGCCTTATTAACCTATTGCAATTTTTTGAGGAAATTACAAGCAGGGTAGATAAAGGATGTGGTGTACTTGGATTTTCAGAAGGCCTTTGACAAGGTGCCACACACGAGGCTGCTTAGCAAGATAAGAGCCCATGGTATTAGAGGTGAGTTACTAGCATGGGTGGAGCATTGGCTGATCGGCAGAAAACAGAGGGTGGGAATAAAGGGATCCTATTCTGGTTGGCTGCTGGATACCAGTGGAGTGCCACAGGTGGGACTGCTGCTTTTTACGATGTATGTCAATGATTTGGACTATGGGATTAATGGATTTGTAGCTAAATTTGCCGATGATACAAAGATAAGTGGAGGAGCTGGTAGTGTTGAGGAAACAGAGAGCCTGCAGAGAGACTAAGATAGTTTAGGGGAATGGGCAAAGAAGTGGCAAATGAAATATACTGTTGGAAAGTATATGATCATGCACTTTGGTGGAAGAAATGAACAGGCAGACTATTATTTAGATGGGGAGAGAATTCAAAATGCAGAGGTGCAAAAGGACTTGGGAGTCCTTCTGCAGGATACCTTATAGATTAACCTCCAGGTTGAATTGATGGTAAAGAAGGCAAATACAATGTTGGCATTCATTTCTAGCGGTATAGAATATAAGAGCAGGGATGTGATGTTGAGACTCTATAAGGCACTTATGAGACCATACTTGGAGTATTGTGTGCAGTTTTGGGCTCCTTATTTTAGAAAGGATATACTGACATTGGAAAGGGTTCAGGGAAGATTCACGAGAATGATTCCAGGAATGAAAGGGTTATGATATGAGGAATGTCTGGCAGCTCTTAGGCTGTATTCCTTGGAGTTCAGGAGAATGAGAGGGGATCTGATAGAAACATTCCAAATGTTAAAAGGCCTGGTTATTTTCCCATGGTAGGGGAGTTGAGGACAAGAGGGCACGACTTCAGGATTGAAGGACGTCTATTTAGAACAGAGATGCGGAGAAATTACTTTGGTCAGAGTGTGGTAAATCTGTGGAATTTGTTGCCATGAATGGCTGTGGAGGCCAATTCATTGGGTGCATTTAAGGCAGAGATAGATAGGTTCTTGATTAGGCAGGGCATCAAAGAGTATGGGGAGAAGGCAGGGGAGTGGGGATGACTGGAAGAATTGAATCAGCCCATGATTGAATGGCGGAGCAGACTCGATGGGCCGAATGGCCTACCTCTGCTCCTATATCTTATGGTCTTATGGTATGAGTAGCTGTCACAAACTGAGGCTTTCCTTGGTTACAGTGGATAGCCATGACTTCTTCTGTGCCTTATCACACTGCGTTCTCTTCGAACATTGCAGAACAGTCTTCTTAGCAGTAGGATCTGATTGTTGATCTCAGCTGCCCAGTCCACTGCAGCTGACTTCACATGCTAGGACAGCCATGTCCCTATTTCTCTGGGGCATGGGGCCTACTGGCTACCCTCACCTGTTTAGCCCATGTGTTGAGGTGCTATACTGGGGTGTGGCCGCTGTCACATCCAAACAGCTACTTGGAGCCACAGATGAGAGCTGAGTGTCTGGCGGGGACCAAAGTCAGAGAATAGACACAATAAGCCCCTCCACCAAAGGTGCCACCACTCCCTGGACACCCCATACACAGCAGCGTATACCGGATGAATTCCTCCATTGACAACTAATAGGTTTTATAGTAGTTAGTTACATTCCTTCAGGTGTGCCAGTGGCAGCAAGGAGGTGATGCTATCTCCAATCTACACCAACTGTGGTCTCCCAATGAGGAAGTCAAGAATCCAGTGTCAGAGGGAGGTACAGAGGCACAGGATTTGGAGTTTGTTGATTAGTACTGAGGGTATGATGGCATTGAATGCTGAGCTGTAATCAATAAACAACAGCATGATGTAGGTAGTGTTATTGTCCAGGTGATCCAAGGCTGTGTGGACAGCCAGTGAGGTTGCATCATCCACTGTAGACCCATTGTGGCAAAAGGCAAATTGCAACAGGTCCAGGTCCTTGCTTAAGCTGGAGTTGATTCTGGCCATGACCAACCTCTCAAACCACTTCATCACAGTAGATGAGAGCGCAATCGGGCAATAGTTTTTGAGGCAGCTTACCTTGCTCTTGTTGGGCACCAATATGATCATTGTCACCCTTTCGAAACAGGTGGGAACACCCAACCCCAGTAGTGAGACATTAAAGATATCCTTGAACACTGCAGCCATATGGTTGGCAGAGTACAATATTAAAAAAAGTGCAATATTAAAATAAAGTTTCTTAAAGTATCATAACAAGTATGCAATAGAACAGACAGGAAGCCCTGTTTGATTATTATACATTTAAGTGTCTAATGTGTTGGTGCGTGGCCAAGTGGTTAAGGCGTTTGTCTGGTGATCTGAAGGTCACTTTTTCGAGCCTTGGCTGAGGCAGCGTGTTGTGTCCTTGAGCAAGGCACTTAACCACACATTGCTCTGCGACGACACCAGTGCCAAGTTGTATGGGTCCTAACGTCCTTCCCTTGGACAACATCGGTGGTGTGGAGAGAGGAGACTTGTAGCATGGGCAACTGCCGGTCTTCTATACAACCTTGCCCAGGACTGCGCCCTGGAAACCTTCCAAGGTGCAAATCCATGGTCTCACGAGACTAACGGATGCCTATAAGTGTCTAATATCAGGCAAGAAGGAATGGAGATATATAACCTCTGATATTTATAATTTATTATGCTTGAATTAGCAGATATGAAAAGAATCACCAAACAGGTCCATGATCGCTTGCGAATCTGATGGACTTGAAGTGGTTCCACAACAGCACATCTTAAGAAAGGCACTGAAGTGCTAAGGAAATGTATGCACATGACAGCTTGTAGCCATTAGGGCTCGTAAAGGAGCTAGCTTTTCTTACTGAAGTACATCTGCCTGAAAATGGAACTTTAGCAAGCTTTCTTCACTGGTTTCATTGCCCTAGAGAATGAATAAAGTCAATCTTAAGCCAAATATTATAGTTCTCATACTGTTGGTTCCAAAACAAAAATCAATGGACATGTTGAGAAAGTTCCCATTGGTAATGAAGACATAAGAGAAATCAAAGATTGGATATTTGGCTATCTTGACAGCTCCACATGGGGCTGTCAGGCAGCCCTACACAAACGACAGAGAATAAAGCAGGAAGGAGAACACATAATGGTTCAGGGAGCCGGAGCAGTGTGGATATGGCTGAGTCTGCTGCACAGCCCTCCGGGTTTATAACAAATGGTGGTCTTATGTTCAAAGTGAAATCATGCAGTCAGCCAGCATGTCTGTATCTTCCACTGGGGAATGAGTGTTATATAGGACAGATACTACATCAGTACAACAGGCACAAGGGAAAGCCCTATGGCAAATCACACCGACAATATTCACTGACATAGTGTGATGAAATAAAACCCACTTCAATTATAATTTATGCGAGAGCATTTACTGTATGTTTCAGTGCTAATGGAAAGCAGACTAATGCATGCATGAAAATGGCATGGAAGTGCCTGGGATGGATATTTTTAAAATGGGGTCATTTGTTGCACATTTTTAATGGAAATGTAACTGTTCCTTGTTGCAACTTTTTTATTATTCTAGTAGTTTCCCCACCTGATTCTACGTTGTCACTTTCAGCTTTGTGCTTGAGCTCGGATTGTTCTTCATTTGCAGTGAACTCAGTTGCAGAATGAAATCATGCATACGCAAGAAAATGACAATCCTTCTCATGGCTTCAGGGATACAATACTGCTGAGTCTCCTAATTGATCAAGGCATCTGACTTGTTTCTATAGAGTCCTAATTATGATGTAGGACATTATCTACAGTGCTGCACATGAAGCCCATGCGTTTCTTGGGTTCTTGAGTGGTTCCACGGAGTGAGTTGAGGGATGGTTCAGTGGAAAACTCTGGCGATGGGAGACAACAGATCTGCTTTAAGTGCCACTTCCATGACAACCAAGGGCTTCACTGAAAAAACACTTAGTTGCAAGACAACCAAACTCTCACTGAGGCATGGATCTATAGGGAACCTGACTGGATCCTCGATTTCTTCACTTGCAGACCCTGGTCAGTATAGATTGGCAGCAACATCTCCTCCACAGTCACCATCAGCACAGGTGCTGCATGGGTATTTGTGCCTAGCTCCCTAGTCTACTCGCTTTATGCCCATGATTGTGCGGCTAAGTACAACACCAATGCCATATTTAACATTGCCGACGACACCACTGTTGTGGGCTGAATCAAAGGTGGTGACGAATCGACATATAGGAGCGAGATTGAAAATTTGGCTGAATGGAGCCACAACAATAAATCCTCCCTTAACGTCAGCTAAGCCACAGAGCTGATTATCGACTGTGGGAGGAAGAATCTAAAGGTTCATGAACAAGTCCTCATAAGGGGATCAGAGGTGGCGAGGCTCAGTAAATTCAAACTCCTTGGCATTGTCATATCTTTGAATTTGTCCTGGGATCAGCATATAAGTGCCATCACAAAGAAGACACGACAATACCTCTACTTCCTCAGAAGTTTGCAAAGATTTGGCATGCTGCCTAAAACTTTGACAAACTTACACAGATGCACAGTGAAGAGTTTCCTGACAGCTGCATCACAGCCTGGTATGGAAGCACCAATGCCCAGGAATGGAAAAGTCTACAGGAGGCGGTGGATCCAGCCCAGTCCGTCACAGGCAAAGCCTCCCCACTACTGAGAGCATTTATAAGGAGTGCTGCCAAAAGAAAGCAGCATCTCTCAAAGACCATCCAGGCCATGCTTTCCTCTCGCTATTACCATCAGGAAGGAGGTAAAGGAACCTTAGGTCCCACATCACCAATTTCAGGATCAGTTATTACCGTACAAAGCTTCACTTACACTGACCCCACATGTACAGATTGACTTTCAAGGACTCTACAACTTGTGTTCTCAGTTTTATTTGCATAATTTGTCTTTGTGTTCTCAGTTTTATTTGCATAATTTGTCTTCTTGTGCACATTGGTTATTTATCAGTTTTTATTTATGTATAGTTTTTCATAAGTTCTGTTGTATTTCTTTATTTTCCTGTAAATGCCTGCTAGAAAATGAATCACAAGGTAGTATATGGTGACATATACATAATTTGATACCAAATTTATTTTGCTTTGACGACAAGGCATAGGAAACTCATGCACCTACTCATTTTGAATAGATGTGAGTGTCAGTGTGGACTACACTGTGACACGTATAGTTATAGGTATGATGACTTGTAAGATTCCCTGAATTACCATCCCTGGCTGACTCCCTTCTTGAATTTACACTTCTTGGATAAACAAACACATCTGCATCTAACTGAGGAATTTCAACATCAAAAAAAGAGGTACAGTTTTTATTTGAGGATAGACAGAGAAAAGATATGCCTAGCTTCCTGATGTACAAGAGTATAAACTACCTGCCCTTCAAGACAAAGCAGAAAGTGTGAACAGGTAACTAAAAAAATTCTTAGTCTTTATATCATTTTCTGAATGGCCTGGGGTATTGCCTTCAGAGTTTACCTCTGAATGTAAAAGCACATACCTTAAGGATGCTTTCAAATAAAAAGGTCAGATTTGAAGTAAACAGCAGGCCATAACTGAGTTTCCACTTTCATTTACGAAGTATATATAATGCTCACAGTCATAGCCACAGTCCAGAACAAGCCCACTGACACCACCCACATCATGTCCAACTCACAATGTGTGTAGGGACCTCTGATTTTCTGTTTATCTTGGGCCGCATTAATCTTAAACTGCTACTGGGCAACTATGAATATTCAATGCACCTGATCATCTGCCACTTCTGTTCCAGTTTAGTTCACATATTACCTTCTGCTATTATTTTTCATCCTGCCCTGATGAGGGGGTGTACATGGACTCCAATTACCATGGTCTATTGCACTATCAGATTTATTGCCATGTTGTATAGATGATCATCTCTGACCCGACCAAAGATGTATTCTGACTACACCCAGTTTGTGAAATGTCAAAGTTGAAGAACTATTTGGGTTATATTTAAGTAACAAGTGACACCCGGCAGATTTACAGGATGTTTGGACAGAACTGTAACTATTCAAGCCAAGGATTGTTTTATATTACAATAAAACCAGGTAAGGTACGTGCTTAGGAAATATCTTACACACAAGCAAAATAGCATATTGTTACTATTAACCTTCAGTCTTCTGACACTTGGGAATCACTACTAAATTACCACATTCATGAATTTTATCATACTTGGTTGCTTACGAAATGAATAATGTGCTGCTGTGGTGGGTCACTCTGGAATGGGGTTTTGATATGACCACTGCAGAATAATGGCATTGTGTGATGATATCGCCTTTGAAAATGTAGGACACTTTCCTTACCTAGGCTACATTCTTTCCTCAAAAGCAAACATAGTATCATGGATCAACCACTGCCTGAATAGTGCTAATGGGCCCTATGCAAGATTAAGGAAAAGAGTCTTTGAAAACCATGTCCAACATGTCCAAACAAAACTCTTGGTCTATAGAGCAATTGTTTTTCCTAGATTACCGTATGAAGTTGAATCATAGACTACCTACAGTAGATACCTTAAACCACCAAAGAACCTTATGAAAGTTCTTGAAGATCAGCTGGAAGAACAGGTGCACCAACACCAACATATTGGAGGAGGCCAACATGACCACAATAAAGCAACACCAACTCCGATGGATAGGTCATGTCATCTGGATACCCAGTACAAGTCTCCCCAAACAGATCATTGATTCCCAGTTAAAAGAAAGCTGGTGGACAATGGAGACACTTCGAAAATAACATCAAACTCAGCCTGAAGAAATTCAACAATACATCCAAAAACTGGGAAGACATTGCACTCAACAGGTACACCCGGAGGAAATCTGTTCAAGAGGGAGCTGTGCTACATGAGAACAACATCCGCTGTGCCACATGAGAACAACATCCGCTGTGCCACAGAGAACAAGCAGCAACCGCGAAAGGAGAGACTGAACAACAAATAATACCCAAGCACTAACCACAGTCACCGCTTACTCTTGCCCAGGCTACACCAGAACAGGTGGATCCCTAATCGGCCTCTCCAGCCACCTGAGGCTCCACCAGCAGGAGAACGTCATACCCGACTGAAATGTTGGCACTTTCTTTGTATTTTTCCTATCTTGCCTGACTTTGCAGAAATGACTGAAACAGCAGTAAGATCTTCCCCGTCTGGTATGGGGTGGTGGGGGCGGCGGGGGGGGGGGGGGTGTCACTGCTCAGTATCGAAATAAGCTGCAGTAAGTTGTAAACTCAAGTCAGCTCCATCATGGACACTAGCTTCCCCAGCATCCAGGAGATCTTCAAGGTGTTCACGGCATCAAAAAGCTGGTATCCATCACTATGGATGCCCATCACCCAAGACATGCCTCGTCTCATTGCTAACATCAGGGTGGAGGTACAGGAGCCTGAAAGCACATATTCAACGATTCAAGAACAGCTCCTTCCTTTCTGCCATCAGATTTCTTAATGAACATTGAACCCATGAACACTTTCTCGCTACTTATTTAATTTGACATATATACTTCTTACCGTAATTCACAGTTCACATTATTATGTATTGCTATCTACTGCTGCTGCATAACAACAAAATTTCATGACATATGGCGGTGATATTAAAACTGATCCTGATTCTGATATTCAATTTCTGGCATATTTTCTTTATGTTCTGCTATTAAAGGGTCACTATCTCCTGTGCAAGATCATAGATAAGATGAAGAAATAACGGTCACTTAAAGGAAAGATTTTATTACATCACAAAGCTTGGCAGTCCCATGACATGTCCTCTGCATATTTCACAACTGTACCTGTGATTTTAACAAGTTGCAGAGATATTAGCTTTGTGTGCTGTTTACTATCATCTTATAAAATGTGCCAAATGTTACTTGGGATTTTCTTAGAAAAAATATATGTATCAGAGCTGGCAAGATAACATGAAAATACTGTTCCCACAATACTTCCACTGCAATAGAATTTCTGAAAGCACTTTACCTCAAAGAAAGCATGAAAATCCACATTGTTATTAAGAAAAGAAATTGTACAATAAATCCTTGTTTTATCTATTATGTTGGCAGAAGATGCACCATCTTTGATCACTCAAATGATTGCCAACAGACTTCATACCCACAGGTCTCGTAATCACAGGTAATTTGAACTATGTGATTGTGCATTTGTTGAAATGTTATAGCTGTTCTGCCATATTAGGTTAGCATGGTATTTTACCCATTGAACCTCTTATCAAAGTCCTTTCCCTGTTAAAATTTAATATTTCACAGTCAAGTAGCGTTTACTAGCATTTTATAAATGGCTTTTTATATGTTTTCTTGAGACCATCCTTTTCAAAACTCATAAGGTCGAAAATAACAGCATTTCCTTTTGGATAGGTTTCATCAAAAATCGACAGAAATTGATTCATTTATAAAGAAAAAAATATCATCTGCAGAAATTGCGTGATGACATTTTGCAATTTAGTGTAGCAGTCCCATCAAAATAATTACAGGGTTAAATTAAATGCAAAGCAATGTTATTAAGCGTACTCAGGTGAAGATGTCATTAGTTGTATCCGTGTGCTGTAATATCAGGATACCGGCTCAAAAAATACACCTCAGAGTTACTGAAGGATTTCATCAAAGTGCAAATTACAGAATTTAAAAAAACAAAACTAAGAAAAGGAATTTATATTCTGTCCAATGTGATAGGTGGAATTAAATGAAATTCAAGACGTATCTCAATTAAATGGGCCTTGCATTTAATCATTTTTTTTGCTGAATGCACAGGAATAGGATCCAGCTAATTTTTTTCTCAGTTTATTTTTGGTAATTGCAGAAACCTTGAAGACCTGAATGCAAACATATCTTTGCCTTATGACATTATATCAGTGTTTAATTACTAGAAATAACGCAAGGCATTATTAATTGCTTGATTTAACCCCTGTCAGTCATTAACAGGCATAAAAGGGAGAAGACTACTGGGTTAACATTGTACTGCAATTTCAGCAGAGCATAATCTTGCTAATCATATCTCAACTGATAATCAACAGACATCTGATTAAATTATTTAAATGGAGTTTCTGGCAATCCACTGATGATGTTATACCACAAGATCAAGAGAACTACTGTAGATATTACTGATGTGAAATGATATATATCACATAATTCTCTCCTGCTTACAATAGAATGAAATGTCAGTGCAAATGAAAAGCAGGCACTATAAGCCTTCTTCCATCAGGCTGAGCACCTTGTTACGTTTCATCAATTCTCTTCCCCATCCTTTGACTACTAAAACACTGACAATAGTAACCTTTTAATTGATGAAACTGAAAACATCACAATCAACAGATCATCTGTCATTTTTCCGGCCATATTTCTTTGGAGTCTCAAAGAAAAAGACTAACTTTCAACCATCCACCAGATAATCAGGACTCCAATCAGGAATTCTTTTACATCTGCTATAACATTAAAAAAGTATTTGGTAAATATGAAAAACACATAATAGTTTTTCCCCCTACTGGCAGAACTTACACTGCAGTGTCTACCAGGAGTTGATGCAGGATTTTTTGAAATATATGTAGAAACTGCTATTTTATGTACAGAGCACAATTTCAACATTTTCAGATGATACAAGATTCAAACGTAGTAATTTGTGAGGAACATGGACACAGACTTCAAGAGGACTTAAATTGGCAGGAAAAATTTAATGCTTTCTATATTAAACTGTTTTATTTTTACAGGATAATTGAGGAGAAGGAAAATAAAATTACCGGTACAATTTTAGAGTGCAGAAATAGAATCCTGACATTGTGCATGACCAACTCTTTACAGATATTATAATATGACAGAATACTCAAAAGAATTTGCAGAAGAGACTCCACAATCTTTACTATTCTCTGTATGTAGGTGTTTACGAACTTGGTCCTGAATGACCTTCCTCTGATTCCATCATCTTAGATACCTCAAAAAGAGTGAATACTTTTACCTATTTCAGTTCACCATAATATATTGAAAAAATTATCAAATCATATTGTATTCCTTAAAGTGCAAGCAACTCAACCATTATTTATAATTGAACATCAGAAATCCATGTTTTATTCCGATAAATCTGTCCAGCATTTTTTCCAAGGCCAACATGGTGTTCTCAAGGTGCAATGCCTTGAAATGGGGAAATTTAAATAGAGCTTACTTTCCTTTTGATTATTTTCAACAATTATATTGGATTGTTATGGCCCCAACACAGGATGCACATGTCCTACCTATTAGTATGACTGCCTAGACTGCCTACTATTCCTACTTTCTCACTTTCGCTGATTTATAACAAGATTAAATGTTTTCCCTTAACTTAATGTATTTCAATAAAGTCTCTTATGAGGGACTATCAAATGACTTCTTATAACTGGTGACATTCATTGATATTCTGCTGACCATTGCTCCAAAAAATCAGGCAGTTTTGTCAGCCATTGACTAATTCATGTTGGCTCTCTGATCAGTTTACATTTTCAACGCATTCAGTCATTTTATCTGTAAGTTTAAATGACAATAAAGGCTGATTTAATGGAGGTTAAAAATCTGGATTAAAGTATTAAAATAGAAACATATTGCTCATACAGAATCTGCAATATTCTCATCTGCATGATCTAAAATCTTTGATGTGAACATTTAGTCCTGGAGATTGTCATTTCTTTGTCCCATTATTTTCTTTACTGGTATAATATTGCTTACATTAATTCTGGTGAATTCATTTCCCCTGAGTCAATACCACTTTACCTGGGAAACTTTCTTATGCTAATAATAATGTGAAGTAACTATTTGACAAATCTGTAACTTCTATATTTTCCTTCACCATATTATTATGAACAGTTTTTAAGCTCCTCTTTTTGATAACCATTTCTGTAATATAAATCCCAAGTGATTTTTTTTGTATTTTTCATATCCTGGCAAGCTTCTTTTCGTGGAATATGTCATTTTTATGAATACTTCCAATTGTTCATGTGGATTGAAATCACTTGTAATGACATGACTCACATTATCCTCATCTTTATTACCAAGAAAGTGGAATTCAGTTATTTATCTTAGCAAAACATATATTTGTACTATCCATTATAATCTCTGGTAGCAGCATCTGTAGATTTTCTCCTGTTTATGCTATATACAACTCTGAGATTCTTCTTCTCCAGATAGCCATATATCAAAGAAAACCATGGAAGTAAGTTTGATCTTCAACATGATCCTCAACGCCCCCCCAATCCCCTCCAAATCGCACAAAATGCAACAACATCGATCCCTCAAACCTCCCGTATAAAAACACAATAAGAACTTTGATCCCAAACTCCCTCCCCCACATAAAAATGAGAAAGAATGGGGAACAACACAGAATATAAAAACCATAAGACTGAAAAAGTCCATAGTCCATAGTCCAAATCCATAAACACAGAACTTTGGTAACATCTTCTAACATCATGGAAAGAGAGAGACACAGCTCGAGCGCAAATCCCTATCCTCCAAGCACAGCACAGGCCACATAAGCTCCTTGTCTGCCAGCAGAGGGATCAAAAGGCAGGTCGTCTACGCTGAACCCTTGTTCACTTCTGCATTTGCCTTGATTTTTCATTTTTTCTCGTTGCTTTAATTGGCAAAATGGAGAAAATCATCCAGAAGGTCATCTCAAAACCTTGCTGGTACTAGTTTAACGGAAAATATTTTCATTGCTATCTCAGGACACATACATTAAATGTAACTTTAAGAAATGTAATTAGTAAATATGCAAAAGTTACACATTTAGATGTGTAATCTAGGAAAAGAGTTCAGTCAACGTTTCAGGTTTTGACCCAAAACGTTGACTGAAATCTTTTCCTATGTTTTTTATTGGTGATGTGGACTTTTTCTTTGTGCTTCTTTTACACCCTACCTGTACATTTTCTTTCCTTTGTCTCTTAAGAGATTATTTTCAGGAAAATTTTCTCCTTATGATTAATATCAATGCATTAAAGAAATCAGCAGGTTCCTTAACTGTAATAAGTTGCAAAAAAGTGAAACCATTACTGAAAACCAAATTTGTCCCATGCAAATAGATTAAATTGGATGCTATAAATAAATATCAAGCTGGTTCTATGTGATAAATAGTCCATCATAAATAAAATAAATATTTTAATAATTAATTGAAATGTTAAGTTCTCTCAGTGTCAATACCTGTACCTTATAATCAGGAGGTGGAAAAATCCTGTCACATTTAATTTTACTTATGGTACATAGTTTACAAAAATGATTGAAACTAATTCACAATTTGGAACGCAGGGCAATTAGAACTTTATAACCATGTAGTCCACATCGTGCTACTTGAATTCGTTGAGGCCTATTAAAAGAAATCCATGGGGACCCAGTGGATATAAAGGAAGGATGGAAATGTGAACTTCATTTTATATCTTCCATTGCTTTGATGGATAACTCCTATAATGTATTGAGATAGAAATGAGAATGCTATAATTAGCTAAAGAATCCTTTAATTAAGCTCAATTAATATTTCATATATTTAAATTTAAAAATAAGCAATCTAAATTGCATTGAGCGATGAAGTCTATAAAATCATTCCAATTTAACAAGTTATTAAGACGTTGTCAGCCATCCAAGCAATTAGTGAACTTAATATTTAGTAAATTTATTCTCTTGTTGTCACATTTATTGATGCACATCAGGGCAGAAAAAAGTAAAATTCCTAGTTCTGTTCAATAGGAATAAAGATATGGGATGGTCTGCATGCCTCGTGAAACTGGATACAAGATACAGTGCCAGTAGAAGTGTCTGAATCAATGGTCCACACTCTGTAAAGTAGTAAGAATGAAATGTTCTGTTCAGAGAACTCAAGTCTGGAAATTAGAACACGTGCCTAGTGTATTTCAGCTATCCATTCAGCAGGGCTCGAAACAACTACTTCTACGTAGTTTCACTTCATGTTGAAATTTGAACAGGTCCTTCTGGGTCAGCCTCAGATGCCTGTAAAACTACGTGCAAACTCATGCATTATAAGATTCTAGATCATGCTATCTTGGGAGCTTCTAATGAAGGGTTATTTTGAAAAAAAACCAAAATCTTTGTAAAACACAGCCAGATTGGGATACTAGTTTGGTCAGATTATATTGACTTGTTATACTTTGATATACACCATCATATCCCTCCACTGTTCTCCAATCTGACCCAGTAACCAATTTCTCTCATCAGCCTTATAATTGAGGTCCCGGTCTTCACTTCTCTTCTCTGAATACTGAATTCTCCCTCCATTTCTTAACTACTCACTGACATATCGAACACTAGAGCTGAGGACCAATGGTATTCCCTACCATCTGACTCTCCTTCCACAGTCCTCAATATTGGATGGCACATCCTTGTTCCTGAAAATGTGCAACATCTGTTCTGGAGCATCCGGAGGTGAGTACGCCCAGCATCCATCAACACAATTACCCAGTAGTTGATAGACAAATAGATTCCAATAATGTTCACTACAAGGAGAACAATGACTGACATTCCCCATAATGCAAAGGGAATGATGCAACTTCTTGCACATTAAACACAGAAATTCTAACTGATATTGAGTGCTAGTCAGCATGACGGAGGGCAAATCAGAAATGATACAATTATGGGGCAGAAGTTAAGTCACTGGACAATATTCCAGAGGCCCGGACAAATGAGACAAGAGTTCAATCCTACCATGGCAGCTAGGGAACTTAAATTCAGTTAAAAATATGGAATTTGAAAAGAACTAATCTTAGCAATGATGACCTCATATACTACTTGTGGAAACCTATATAGTTCTCTGATGTCCTTCAATGGGAGGAAATCTGACATCATTAATCAGTTTGCCACTTTTTGACCCAAGGCTGACCTGACCTCATGTAACTTGCTCTTAAGTGTCCTCTGAAATAACTGAGCATGTTACTCAGTTCAAGAGCAGTAAATATTGGCATTGCCTCAGGTTATTAGATCCAAACGTGAATTTAAAATCATTGATGTCATGTGCTAAGTGTGTTTCCAATCACACTTGACAGGGCAGATGTAGATGTCACACTGTCAGTTCAATGGTTGCCACAGCCAGCCAGTAGGAGGATTCTATTACTCCCCAGGTCAAGTTTGTCAGCCTATTTTCTAACTCAGTAATTCTCTTCTTATTATAAAAAAGCTTGTCTTCTTACATGCAAAATAAATAAAATCACAATAGCATGAATATAACTATTAAATGAACAACAATCCTAGGAAAAAATTAACATTAACATTTATAGTATAAAGTCTCAGTT
The DNA here is from genome assembly GCF_030028105.1 of Mobula birostris. Lineage (NCBI taxonomy): Eukaryota > Metazoa > Chordata > Chondrichthyes > Myliobatiformes > Myliobatidae > Mobula > Mobula birostris. The sequence goes on from NC_092373.1 coordinate 62,483,774, forward strand.
TTTTAATTGGCAAATAAGAGATCTGAATACTTGTAACGTCCATTTTATTTTCCTGCCAGCATAATGTGGAGACTTTACATTACTCCATGCAACTTGCTGAAGTATAGTGCCAAGACACCAAGGCTGCCTGCCAAGAGTGGAAGGACCGTACATTTGTGCATGCACAAATAATCACTTCCTTCTAGTGAGGGTTTATTTGTGTAATCCTGTGCAGAAGTGCATTATTTGGTGTCATCTTCAAGGAAAAGATTAAGTTGATTATCTTTTGTGTTTTCAAACACAAACACATATAATCTGCTTTGCACAGTACTAGTTATTTAATTAAAAATGTCAGCTGGCTCATTATGTCGAAGCTCTTGAGAATGTCAGTGAAGAAAATATCAGCACTAAACACAAGGAAAATAGAATCTCCGCATTTATAAAAACTGGCAGTGGCTTTGCTGCTAACCATGCTTCACATGTTTCTAATAACGAGCATGGCCACCAGTCGCCATTTTGGTGTGTTTATATAAATCTATTTAATTAAGTAAATATTTTCACTGTGTGCTCAGCACATCATCTGTTTCCTTGCAGGTCTGCTGTTTGCTTTTAAATAAGCTGCACATTCCTTCACTGGGTACCAATGCTCATTATCAAACCAGATGTCTAGTCATGGACATGACCAGCAAAAATCAGTTCATATTTGGAAGAAAGAAAATAGGAGCAACTGGAACAAGTGAAGGAAAGAAAATCGAAAAGAAATCCAAGCAGCAAAAGAGGTAGGTGGAAAGTGGGGCTCATCACCAACAAGAATGAGGTGGTCTACACACAGCAGGTGGAAGAGCTTGAGGCCTGGTGCCAGGCAGGTTTACAAGTAGATAATGGGTGTACCATGAATGTAAGGAAGGTCAGCCAATGATTGGGTACAAATGCAGACATATCAAAGAGTTAAATTGTACCACAGAGGCAAAATTCAAAAAGGCAAAGAATTCAGAACTGAAGGTGCTGTATTTAATTGTGCATTTGGAACAAGGTGGATGAACTCGTGGCATGATTAGAGATTGGTTGGTGGGATGTTGTGGGCATCACTGAGTCGTGGCTAAAACAAGATCATAGTTGGGAGCTTAACATCAACAGACATACTTTGTATCGAAAGGACAGACAAGAAGGGATAGGCAGTGGGGTGGCACTATTGATAAGAGATGGAATTACATCTGTAGAAAGAGGTGACATGGGGTCAGAGAATGTTGAATCTTTGTGGGTGGAGTTAAGAAACTGCAAGGGTAAATAAACTATTATGGGAATTATAGGCCCAAAGCTGCCAAATGCTGCTCAAAGGTTATATTATAGGCCTCCAAATAATAGCCAAGATGTGGGGTTGATATTGCAAAGGGAGCTGGAAAAGGCATGTAATAAGTGTAATGACATAATTATAATGGAGTACTTCAATATGCAAAAGGTTTGGGGAAATTAGGTTGGTGTCAGATCACAAGAGATGGCTTTTTAGAGCAGCTTGTGCTTGAGCCTGCTCAGGGAAAGGTTATCTTAGATTGGGTGTTGTGCAATAATCCAGATCTTACTAGGGAGCTTAATGTAAAGGAACCTTGAGGAGACAGTGATCATAATATGATTGAATTCACACTGCAATTTGAGTTGGAGAAGCATAACTCAAACATCAGAGGTGCAGAGGGACTTAGGAGTCCTTGTGCAAGACTCCCAGAAGGTTAATTTACAGGTTGAGTCTGTGGTAAAGAAGTCAAATGCAATGTTGGCATTCATTTCAAGGGGAATGCAATATAAAAGCAAGGAGATAATGCTGAGCCTTTATAAGACACTAGTCAGGCCGCACTTGGAGTATTGTCAACAGTTTTGGGCTTCATATCTCAGAAAGGATATGCTGCCATTGGAAGCAGTCCAGAGGAGGTTCACGAGGATGATTCCGGGAAAGAAAGGGTTAACCTTTGAGCAACATTTGGCAGCTTTGGGCCTGTACTCACTGGAATTTAGAAGAATGCAGGGGGATCTCACTGAAACCTACTGAATGTTGAAAGGAGTAGATAGGGTGCCTATGATAATGATGTATCTAGAATTACAGGGCACAGCCTCAAACTGAGGGGCAATCTTTTAGAACAGAGGTAAGGAGGATTCTTTTTAGCCAGAGAGTAGTGAACCTGTGGAATGCAAAGACTGCACTGGAGGCTAAGTCCATACATATCTTTAAGGCGGAATTTGATAGTTTCCTGATCAGTCGGGGCAACAAATGATACGGCATGAAGGCATTTGTATGGGTTTGAGTAGGATCCCGGATTAACCGCAATAGAATGACGGAGCAGATTCGATAGGCCAAATAGCCTAATTCTGTTCCTATGTCTTATGGTCTTATGGCAAATAACCTCCTCCTCGTTGTCAGAAAGATAAAGGAGATGGTCATCAACTTCAGAAGAAATCACACCTCTCTTAACATTGGCGGCTCAGCAGATTATGAAGAGATCAACAAATAAATGCTATATGACATCTGAACCACTTTGCCATGCCCTCTGAAATCTGGGAACCATATTTACAAGCTACACATGCAATGTCTTTGCTGATGTCTGCAGTTTGCAGCATGCACAGATTCTATTTACAACAGGCAGCATTTTTTGAAAGAAGCAGTCATATTAGACTGCAATAGTTGCCTCGGTTTCATGAGAGGTGACTAAATTGCATTTAGATTGTTTTATCATCTTCAGCAGTCACATGCATAGCAAGAGTTTGCAGTTAATTAATTTCAGCTGGTATGAAAATATTATTCCAACAGCCAGCAGCCAAGATTCAGCCAAAATGCCAAAAAAGTAGCCCAACATGTCTGTATTATTAGGAGAAACATAAAACACTACAGTAGTTCCTAGGAGGCTACAATCACTCATAGTTGATGACTTCTCTAAAAGACCTAACAAAGCCAAATGGTGCTTCACTCATGAGTGTCCATTTACAACCCTTTATCCTTCTTTGTCACATATAAGGAGGACACTTAACTTCATCTTTATATTAATACTTGCAAATTTCTCTCTTGTTTAGCCAACAAATGTCTGAAACTTGAATAACCTGGTTTTGCTCATGCATCAGGACCAGAAACTGCCAACATTAAATGTGCTCACTTGCCCCGTTTCAACAGTTGTGCGCCCTTTTCAACTACATCGTCTTTCCCTTTTAAGGTGGTGCAGACATTTAAGAGAATCTAGTGATCTCATGTTTTAGCACTGTCTACTCTCTGAAGTACTGCAACAAGAAACAGCACGAAAAATCAATACTTGTCTTATTGTACTAACACAGTAAAACAACACTAATTTTTGTCCTACTTTAGGATTTATAGACAATGCTATAAATTAAGGCATATTTCAATTAACAACTGTTTTATCAGTTGAAAATTGGGGATGTTGGAAATCTGAAATCAAAACACAAATGTTACAGTTGCACAGAAGATGTCGTAATTGCATTCCATATTAAATTAATATTCATACACCAATCAAAGATAAGCACCCCATCTCAAAACTTACAAAGTATTCTATAGATCAGTGGTCCCCAACCACCAGGCCGCAGACCGGTACCAGGCTGCAAGGAAGCGATATGCTTTGGCGATATGAGTCAGCTGCACCTTTCCTCATTCCCTGTCATGCCCACTGTTGAGCTCGAACGCACGCGAGGTCATTATGCACGTGAGGTTATTACCCGCACGTTGTCCATGTCAGCACAGGAAGAAGATCAACTCCTCGAGCTTGTAAATGACGACGGGCTGGAAAGTATGTTTGACATAACATCTCTGCCGGCATTCTGGATCAAAGTCAAGGCTAGATATCCTGAGATAGCCACGAAAGCACTGAAAACGTTGCTTCCATTTCCAACATATCTCTGCAATGAATGCAACGAAAACTAAATTGCGGAATAGACTGGACATAAGGAACCCCTTCGAGTATCACTATCTCCCATCACCCCTCGATAGGACCATCTTGTTGCAGGGAAACAAGCCCAGGGCTCCCATTGATTCAGTGATATTGGTGTGTTGCAAAGATTTTATATGTTCATACGGGGAAAATATGTCCTGTGTTTAATATCTAAATGTTACTTAAAATGTTATGATGCTATTGACTTATAAGTGACTTATCGCTATATTCAAGTGAGGAAAATACGCGCTGTGTGTTTAATATTAAATTCATTAGATAAACCCTTTTAGAAACGAAATTGAGTGTATTGGCCACTTATCACCTATATTCCTATATTCCGGTCGTGATTAACACCCCCCCCCCCACCGAACAGAATCGCCAAAAATGATTTGTAGAAAAAAATCGGCACGTACATGCATGCGCATTTGTGCCCGCACAAGGCTTCATGGTCAGGGTAGTCTTTCTCGGGGTAAACACAAGTGTCCCTTATTTGACTGCTACTCTTGTCCATTGGCAACCCTACCACCCCCCCACGCCCCCCCACCACCGGTCAGCCAGTCCACAGGAATATTGTCAATAATAAACCAGTCCACAGTGCAAAAAAGTTTGGGGACCCCTGCTATAGATACATAGGCAGAAATTGGAGCCAGGATACAGCTAAGAATGGAAGAGCAAGCAGAGGCACAAGAACTGTTAAGGAAACGACAGAGATATTAACCTTCAATCTGCCTCAGTTTTTACTGAAGTTAACAAAACAGACATACCTAAAGTTGTACCACCCTTTAGAGACAGGCCCTTCAGCATAACTGATCCATACTGACCAAGATTCCCATCTAACCTGCATTTGGCACATAATCCTCTAAAGGTTTCCTATTCATATACTTTGTATCTTGAAGAGGAGCTTCAAGAGATTACTGTTATTGATTCAGATAGAAATTTTTACAGGTAGCAGCAATGGAAAATCTATTTAAACCCAAGTGGAAATGTCCACTAACAGTATCTGGCTTATAGGCAGGCAAGTGAAAATAACTTTCAAATTAAATTGGAGAATATCAATTAGACTTCTGTATCTATGCAAGGCTTTGTCCATTGTAAATTGAAATCAACACAAAACATAACTGCAGGAGGGAAATGGGTGCTTTTATCCTGAAACCAGTTCAACCAAATTTACAGCACACTTATATCAATGAAATGGTCTTTAACCATCAGATCACAGCTGAATCATGATTTAAAGTGCATCACTGCCAACCACATATTTCAGGAGTGGATGCTTAATTCATGTATTTCATGCTAAAATGTGAACCAAGCAACAACGGAGAGAAATAATAATAAGCAGAAAAACAGCTGAACAAATTAGTAATGACTCAGTCAACCAATATTCCACTGGGCGTTTGATTGTAACATGAATTAGAGGAAAATGAACTACAGTTTACTTAAACATGAACCACAAAATTAAAAACAAACTTGAATAAACTATTAATGAATGACAAAAAAATGTAGATTTGGTAATTAGTATTTCCAGAATTTTCTGTAAAAACACACTGCTGGAACTTCTCATCAGAATCAGGCAGTATATATGGAAAAAACATAAAACCTGAACCATTATCTGTTTCACTTAGCACAGAATCTGCCTGAGATGCTGAATTTTTTTTTGCATTCTTTGTCAATAAACTTTAACAAGTTTATTATTACCTTAATATGCTTGACTGCATTTTAAGTGAAAGAGCAATTTCTTCTCTGAATGCATCACATTTATTCATCCTCTTCTGAGATTAAGCAGATCAGACAAACCTATGATTTCACATATCCTTGACATAACTGAACTTTACCTCTGTGAACCGAACACCGTGATGTATGATACTTCAGTATGATCAAATGATAAGTAATAATATAGAATTAGAACACAAATGACTACTTATGCATGCCCTGCTAACTTTTAAACATTAGCTTTACTTGTCACATGTACTTCAAAACATACAGTGAAGTTGTCATTTGTGTCAATGACCAACAGAGGACAAGGATGTGCTGAAACAGCCCGCAAGTGCTTCTGGAACCAGCATAGCATGCCACAACTTACTAACCCAAACCAGTATGCTTTTGGAACGTGAGAGGAAAATGGAGGAAGCCCACGCAGTCAAGAGGAGAATGTATAGACAGCAGTGGGGATTGAACCCCTGGCACTGACGCTTTGCTAACTACTTGGCTACCCTGCCACACATGGTGTAGTATGTATGGTACTCAAACTGACCTGAATAAATCCATACGTATGATGGTGTCATTTCTATTGAGTGGTGTCGTGACAACTACCTTCCACTCAATGTCAGTAAGACCAAGGAATTGATTGTGGGCTTCAGGAAGAAGTTGAGGGAACACACACTGTTGTTGCGTGAATGAAGTCACCAGAGAAACGTACTGGTAGATATAAAGCAGCTTCTTTATTTGACAAAACAAGGTACAGCAGGCAACATATGGTGGTGCTTTTGGTGGAAAGGTCTCTCTGGCCCAACATGGGGCTCGATATTTTATATGCCAAAAATCAAAGGACAACTGCATATTTACAATGGATGGACAATACCTTCTTTGAAACTACACACAACCTTCGCACCTCCTGATTCACATCCACACCACAGACATCCAAATGAATTTTAATCAGCATTGTCTGGACCGGGATTCACTGCTTTTAGGAATCCATTGTTCAGAGCTGCACTCCAAGTTAAATCCACAATATATTTTCAGTGGAAAGGGTGAGCACTTTCAAGTTCCTCGGTGTCAACATCACTGAAGATCTATTCTGGTCTAACATATTGATGCGATTGTGAAGAAGCCATGTCAGCAGCGGTACTTCTTTAGGAGTTTGAGGAGATTTGGTATGTCACTGAAGACAGTAGAAAATTTCTACAGGTGTACAAAGAAGAGCATTCTAACTGGTTCATCACTGTCTGGCATGGAGCGGCCACTGCTCAGGATCAGAAAAAGCTGCAGAAGGTTGTCAGTTTAGCCAGCTCCATCATGGGTACAAACCAGCCCAGGATCGAGACATCTTCAAAAGGCAATGCCTCAAAAAGGCGGCATCCATCATTAAGGACCCATCATCCAAGACCTGCCCTGATCTCATTACTACCAACAGGGATGAGGGACAAGAGCCTGAAGATGCACATTCAGCATTTTAGGGAGAGTTCCATCCCCTCCACCATCAGATTTCTGAATGGTTCATCAGTCCATGAAACCTCACTATTTTTGCACTACTCATTTATTTTTATAAATAATATTCCGATTGTAATTTGTAGTATATTTTATGTATTGCAATGTACTGCTGCTGCAAAACAATAAATTTTACGACATATGTCAGTGTTAATAAATCTGATTCTGATTCCGTATTCTTCACCAGCCTTTGATCTTATTAGTTTGAGAAATCTCTGGGCTGGAGAGAACTGCAAATACAAACCACAGGGATAGACAGTATCCTCCATTACATTCAGTAAGTAATGATGTGAGAGAAAGTGTGGGATCTGGGAAATGGAGCTGGTGCTGCTAATTCCCAGCAATAATCGACATACATAATGTTGTCCAGGGGTGTGGGCCTGAGCTCCACATCTCAGCACCCAGTGGCTGCAACTCTCACCCTGGCACACCCAACACAAGTCCTCAACGCAATTTCGCCACCATATCATTGGGTGTTTCATTGCTGAATTCACACAAGCTTCTTGATGCAGCAGGCAAGAAAGGGTTCATACCGAGTTCCCGGCACCATGCATATCCATGTATATGGTGCTATAATGACCCCTTTTAGCTCAGGTTTAAATAGTATTCTTGTTCTGGGAACACATCCCACATGATACCATGAGGTGGCACAGTAGCGTAGTGGTTAGCACAACGCTTTACAGTACAGGTGACCTGGGTTCAATTCCCACTGTTGCCTGTAAGGAGTTTGTATGTTCTCCCTGTGACTGCGTGGGTTTCCTCCAGGTGCTCCAGTTTCCTCCCACATTCCAAAGATGTACCGTTTGGTAGGTTAATTGGTCATTATAAATTATTTTGTGATTAGGCGAGGATTAATATCGGGGAATTGCTGGGCAGCGTGGCTCAAAGGGCCAATTTTACGCTATATCTCAATCAGTCAATAAATGAACAGTGCATCTCTGAAAAAAACAATTCCACATTATATTTAAGCAGTTATCTGCTTTTTTTTCCCTTTGCTTACAGGGGGATATCAATTTATGGGAAGAGACAATGATATACACGACACTGAGAAATTGCTCCCATACAATTACAATGTGGTAGAGTTTTAAATAAATTTCTCGGACCCTGTCAGAGAACTGATTTAACAAATGGATTGCAGTAGTAGAAAAAGGGTACCCAGCTGAAAATAGCTTAATAGTAAAGTTTTTGTTTAAGTTCTCTGTAAGACAAAATACAATGAGCTGCAATGGTTTTATACTATTAAGAACTAAAAGAAACATCCTTAAAACATGCTGTATGAAAATAACTCTTTTATCAAAAATATTCAATTACCAAATACATTCCATAAACTTAGAATGTGCAACATCTTGGTTAAGTTCTGTCTCAGAGCTATACAACCACGCTTTCATTCTGGGAAAATATCCTGAACAGAGACACACTAATCTCTTTCACAGTAAGTGATTGAAAGTTCTACTTGCTTTCCTTCTAGCTGTTGCAAAATAGCTACAGTGCACAAAAAATGCCATCTTTGGCACTTATCAATTGTTCATGTACATTATGCCTTTCCCAATATCAGAAAATGACCATGCTTAACCAACCCCACTTCCCACATTCTCACTGGTCAGGATAACTACTTGCTTGTACACTCAGTGGCCACTTTATTAGGTACACCTGTACACCTGCTTGGTTAATCAAATATCTAATCAGCCAATTATGTTACACCAACTCAACGTATAAAAGCATGTAGACAGGGTCAAGAGGTTCAGTCGCTCAGAGCAAACATCAGAATGGAGAAGAAACGTGATCTGAGTGACTTTGACCGTGGAGTGATTATTGGTGCCAGATGGGGTGGTTTGAGTATCTCAGGAACTGCTGATCTCCTGTGATTTTCATGTACAATAGTCTCTAGAGTTTACAGAGAATGATGCAGAAAACAAAAGAAATCCAGTAAGCACCAGTTCTGTGGGTGAAAACACCTTGTTAATGAGAGAGGTCAGAGGAGAATGGCCAGACTGGTTCATGTTGACAGGAAATGAAGTAACTCAAGTAACCATAAGTTACAACTGTGGTGTGCAGAAGAGTATCTTTGAATTAGGTACACTCCTGTACCTAATAAAGTGCCCAATTAGCACACGTCACCCAGTGTTGGATTAATCACAATTTCCCCTTTGGACTTCATCTCCCAAAACAAACTGTACTGTCACCAATACCATCCTTATCAACCACTGCCTCAGGTTGAATGTGAGATCTTGTTACCAGGCCATGCCTATTGAACCAAACCTGAGCTTCAAACCCAATACCCTCATCATCACAAAAACCCTTATCATTTAGCTCTGTAACGTCCTTTTGCAATCTGCTTGCTCTTGAAGTCATCAACCATGACTTTGACAAAGGCAGAATTATCTACTTAACACTTAATGCCCTTGATGGTCAGCATCCTAAACTTCAAATCTAACTAAGTCTTTCATGTCCATGTCCTAACCTGCACCAAACCGACATCACACGTGTGCTTGTCATGTTATATTGGCTTCAACCCTAATGATCCACATTTCAAGTTCTTGAGATTATGTTAAGTCTCTCCATAGCTTTGCTCCTTGCAACCATCAACAGCTTCAGCCCTACAGTCCTTTCAGAACCTTGGCCTGGAACCATCTTCATGCAGCACAATGATTGCGTAGGCAGTGTCAAGATTTCATCTGAAAGTCACTAGTGCAGTAGCAGAGGAATCTAGTTCTCATGTGTACGTCTCCTAAAGGACACTAAAGTGGAAAAACCTTAAGGGTTAATCTCCTTATAAAATTAAGTTTTGCTTTTAGTGCTTAACTATAACATTAACATGTATACTCAGTGAACACTTTATAAAGTACACCTGTACACCTGCTTGTTAATGCAAATATCTGATCAGCCAATCACATGGCAACAACTCAATGCACAAAAGAATGCAGACATGGTCAAGAGGTTCAGTTGCTGTTCGGACCAAACACCAGAATGGAGAAGAAATATGATTTAAGTGACTTTGACCATGGAATGATTATTGATGTCAGATGGGTTGGTTTTAATATCTCAGGAATTGTTGCTCTCCTGGAATTTTCTTTACAAAGGTTGGTATGAAAAGCAAAACAAATCCAACGAGTGGCCGTTCTGTGGGCAAAAATGTCTTGTTAATGAGAGAGGTCAGAGGAAAATGTTTAGACTGGTTCAAGCTAACATGAAGGTGACAGTAACTCAAATACCCATGTGTTACAATAGTGGCATGCAGAAGACCAACTCTGACGCACAACACCCCTACCTTGAAGTGGATGGCTTACAGCAGCAGAAGACCATGAACATACACATAACAGCCACTTTTGTCATTGAGTGTAATTTCTTTCACGTTGTTGGACACTGATATGCGGTTGTATAGTCAGTTCTTCCAGCACCTTTCATTTCTACTTCAAGTTTCAATATTTGCATTCTTGTATTTATTTTCATGCAGTTCCCTATAGTTCCTACCCTGCACTACCCATTTCTACTTCCTACTGTGGATGTTGTTACAGGGCAAGGGCTAAGATAATGAGCAGGCAAGGATAGTTCACAGATAGTGTGCGGTCAACCCAAGTGTGAAAGGTCTTTGAGGAGCCATTTGTCATACAGAGGCAAGATAAGGATGCAAGGCACACACTAACTATTGGACTTAATGAGGATTTAATAAACTCTAAGGTTTCATTCATTATTAACTGTCATTGCTTATTGAGGTGAGGTGAGGGCCTCTGTTGGTCAGTACTGACCATGGAGATTGCATCCGAGCTGTCTGCATACACAAGCCTGGGCAGTACGATATGGAGAGCAAGCTGTTGCCCATGTAGCAAGCTCCCCCTCTCTATACAACTGATGAACCCAAAGGAACGGCAGAGGCTGATACAGTTTAGTACCAGCAGTGGCGCCGGAGTTGCCAGTCAGCACTGAGTGCAATGTAAGGCTGCCTTAGGGATTGCAGCTTCAGATTTTTCCACCAGGGTTTACTCCGGAAGCCTTCCCCATGAGTGGGTATAGCCACAAGGCAGTGGAAATTTGAGATCAGAGTTTTCCTTCTCCTCGACGAGCTGCCAACCATGGTTGACAAGCCCCATCTGCCTGATTACTGGTCATTTACACCTGTATTACCATAGTGTGATTGGTGGTTGATTACGCAAATAGGGAATCAGAATATCCACAAGGTTACCAATTGGTCAAAATCTGAATCCAGCTCATCAATTTCTGAATAAAAATGGCATTTTATTGTTGAAACTTTAGAACAGTTTGGCATCAGGGGCCATGCTGTTCTCCTTGTGCAAGAGTAAGTGAAGTGTGATCGAAGAACAAGTACAAGAATTCAGGGTCAAGTTAATCAGTGATGACACAACACAAGATCCACAAACCTAACTGCCCCAGTAGGCCCATTGTTTCTGCCTGCTCCTGCCCCTTTGAACTCCATCTTGTACCCCTTGGCTAAGTCCCTTCGGACTTACATCTGTGACACTACACATGCTTCAATGACTTTCAGTTCCCTAGCTTTGAACCCTAATTTTCACCACAGATGCCATTCCCTGCACAGCTCAGAAAGCCTCAAGGCTCTCTGCTTCCTTGTGGATAATAAAGTCCTCTGCACTACACACTCTTTCTTGTGGCAGAACTGGTGCTTACCATTAACCATGTCTCTTTCGGCTCTTCCCACTTCCTTGGATGATAGGCCATGATCATACTGAATGGCGGTGCAGGCTCAAAGGGCTGAATGGCCTACTCCTGCACCTATTTTCTATGCTTCTATGTTTCCAGATCAAAGGTGTAGCCATGGGCACACTCATGAGCACCGGCTACGTTGGCCTGCCTTTTCGGTTAGCTACGTGGAACAATCCATCTTCCACGCCTGCATCTGCAATGCTTCCCTACTCTTCATCTGCTACAATGATGACTGCATTGATGCTGCTTCCTACAGCCATGCAGAGCTATTCAACTTGCATCCCACCCTCAAATTGATTTGGAGCAACTCTGATACTTCTCTCCCTCTCTCCTTAATATCTTTGTCTCCATCTCCCAAGAGCGATTATCTACCAACATACTTTACAATTTCACTGACTCCCACAGTTATCTCAACAACATCTCTTACCAAAGATGCTATTCCCTTCTCTCAGTTTGGCCCCCTTCACTCCATCTGTTTTTACGATGAGGCTTTCCATTCAGGACATCTTTGACTCCCTGCTCCTAACCCCCCCCCCCCACAAAATGGGGTTTCCCCTCCAGTGTTATCAATATAGGAGTGTAGGAATGTATGGAGTGTCAGGGAGGAGTAGCACCTCTGGTGGGGGAACAGATCGCATCCTTTTCAAGGCGATTAATCCACCTTTGGTCCCCACCTGGCACTCAGCTCTCACCTGAGGCTCCCCGTAGCTGTTTGCATGTGACAGCGGCCACACCCCGGGCAATGGCTCTGACAAGCCGGCTAAACCAGGTGAGGGTAGCCGACGGGTTTCAAACCCTCGGTGAGATACAGAGTTGTCTATCCCTGCATGTGAAGACAAACTCCGGCGGATTGAGCGGACGAGACCAATGGAAGGTCCAACAGTCAAGAAGATGGTCTCTGCAAGCGACGTGGAACGTGTAGAGCATGACAAGACATAGAAGATGTCCTAGTCATCCATTGCGCCTAGTCCCATCTCCAGCCGTCTCAACTCTTGTCTTGCCACTGGATCCAGGTGGGAATTGGGAAGAGAGAGTGAGGCTGACGCTGCACAACTCTCCCTCACCTAAATCCAAATCATGCGCTTGTCTTGGCACCATCATATCCCGGCTGGTGGCGCAGTGACATCAGCGTCGGACTCCGGAGCGGAGGTTCCCCAGTCCGAATCCAGTCGGGCCGCTCCCGGGCATGCTTTCCATCCGTGCCGGGTTGAGTGTCGAGGTCTTCATCGATGACGATGGACGAACCTTATCAATATAACCCTCACCCGCATCGCCACCATTTCTCACGCCTGACCTGACATAACAGGAATAAGGTTCCCTTTGACCTCACCTACCACTCCATGAACCCTCCCCATCTAACATATAATTCTACACAACTTCTGCCATCTCCAAAGGGATCCCACCACTGTAATATTGATGAGACTCGGACACCGCTGTAGATTGAACAACCCACTTTATTCACCAGACTTCCATGTTTTAAACCTTTTCCACGTCCTGACGTCATATGCACTCTGATGCTATGAATACTCACACAATACATTACAACCCTTTCTCAAGACTTTTTTTACAACACTGTGAATTACCAAAACAATGCCTGTAGGTATGCCCTTCTCACAGTGCAACAACTATGACAAACTAAAAAAATCTTACCTTCTTGTATTGTATTCTGCACTGTATCTCACAATACTAACAGCAGCGTATTTTCTTTTACTAACATAGACTAATAAACCTTTCACTAGTCTCTGTATCTAGCTGGAAGTTTGACTTGTCTCCCAGACCGTGTGTGATACAACTGTGACTGTGCTTGACCTTCATCTGTGTCAGTCTCTCGAGTGACCTCTGTGTCTTTGGGGTCTGCATCACTCTTGGTGTCGTTTGTTTCCATGTCTGTATCTGTGGAAATGTCCTGTGCATCTGTACGTGGAAACTCACTCTCGCCTGTCTTCAGCAGATGCTTCCTGTTCCTCCTGTAGACTCTTCCATCCGGCATGCGAACTATGAAGGATCTTGGTTGCTGATGTCTGTTCACAACCACAGCTGGTTGCCAGGTGTCCCCTCTCTGTATTCTGACATTTTCACCTGTATGTAGATCTGGCAACTGTCTTGTATGTCTGTCATAGTAGCTCTTTTGCTTTATTTTCTTGTACTTTTGCTTGTCATGTACTTGAGCATTACCTTCAGCAGTCAGTAGAGTTGTGGATGTTGGCAGTTTGGACTTCAGACGACGTCCCATCAACAGCCGCGCAGGAGAGAACCCCACACCCTTAATCGGTGTGTTGCGGTATTCAAGCAGAGCAATGTAAGGGTCACTGTTGCTGCTTTGTGCCTTCTTGAGCATGTTCTTGACAGTTTGTACAGTTCTCTCTGCTTGTCCATTAGACTGAGCGTGCCCTGGACTGGAAGTAACATGTTGAAATTCCCAGCTTTCTGAGAACCCTCTGAACTCACCACTGGCATATTGTGGACCATTGTCACTAACGACAATATCTGGAATACCATGTCTTGCGAATGTCGACTTCATTGCGGTAATGACACCTCGACTGGGTGTGTCACTTAACTTGGTGATCTCCAGATATTTTGAATAGTAGTCCACACAAAGCAGATATTCTGTACCATTGTAGTGAAAGAGATCTGTGCCAATCTTCTCCCATCGTCCTGGTAGTGGGTGGGGAAGCAGAGGCTCTCTTGGATTGCTGTTTTTGTTTTCATTACAGACAGCACACTGAGACACAATGTCCTCTATCTGAGTTGACATGCCTGGCCAATAGAGAATGTCCCTTGCTCTTTCTTTACACTTCACTATCCCCAGGTGTGACTCATGAATTTTGTTGAGCATTTCCTGTCTCATTTGGTTTGGTACGATGAGTTTTGCCATTTTAAACATTAGTCCTGATGCATAGCTGATTTCCTCTTTAAATGTCCAGTATTTCTGCATTTCCTTTGGAACATCTTTTCTTTCTGCTGGCCATCCATTCATGGTAATGTCTCTCAGCATTTGCATTTCAGGATCATTTGCAGTCGCTTTCCTGAACATGTTCAACTTCTCCTCAGAGGTGGGTAGCTGAGGTGTAACCCAGTTGACCTCCAGCTCTCTTCCTAGCAACTCTTCCTTTTGCTCTTTGAGGTAAGCACGGCTCAAAGCATCAGTGATGTGCAGTTCTTTTCCTGGCTTATAGGTGACTGTGAGAGTGTACCTCTGTAGCCTGAGAAGCATCCTTTGCAGCCTCACAGGAGCTTGGTGGAGTGGCTTTTTGAAGATGCTCTCAAGTGGTTTGTGATCACTCTCAACCTGGATTTCTTTGCCATATACATATTGGTGGAATTTCTCACACCCATAAACTATGGCGAGTAATCCCTTCTCGATTTGAGCATATCGGCGTTGACAGTCCGTAAGTGCTCATGATCCATACGCCACAGGCCTCCCATCCTGCAGTATAACATCTCCTATTCCCTCCAAACTGGCGTCCACAGACGTCGTCACTGGTTTATTGACATCATAGAACTTGAGTACTGGTGCATTGGTAACCAACCGCTTCAATGTGTCAAAACTCTTCTTTTGTTTGTCTTCCCAATGCCATTCAGTGTTGCTCTCTAGTAGCTTTCGAAGTGGAGCGCTGACCTCTGGTAAGTTGGGAATGAATTTGGCAAAATACTGTATCATGCCCATGAACCTCAATAGTTCTTGCTTGTCTTTGGGTGGTGGTAGCTGTACCACAGCTCTGACCTTTTCATCATCTGATTTTAGCCCATCAGCGCTGAGTACATGACCTATGTATTTGATCTCTGTGGTTCTGATCTTACACTTACTTTTGTTCAGTTTTAGGTTGTACTCACGTGCTCTCTCCAGGAGCTTCCTCGGTCTCTGATCATGTTCCTCAATTGTATCACCCCATATCAGCAAATCATCAGTGATGTTGACCACCCCGTCCAGGCCTTCAATCATTTGTGCCACGGATCTCTGGAATACCTCTGATGCAGAAGAAATCCCAAAGGGTAGACGCAGGAAACGATATCTCCCTATGGGCGTGTTGAAAGTGCATAATTTGGAACTTTCTTCATCCAGCTTGATCTGCCAGAAGCCTTGATTTGCGTCTAATACTGAAAAGTATTTCGCATTAGGCATGCGGGAGACAACCTCTTCAACCGTGAACAGCGGATAGTGCTCTCTTTTGATGGCTTGGTTGAGATCTTGTGGATCCATGCAAATCCTCGTCTTTTTTTCTGTGAGCACTGTCACGATACTATTCACCCAGTCAGTCAGTTCTATTTGTCTTGTTATGACTCCCATCTGTTCCATTCTGTGTAGCTCCTCCACTACTTGATCCCTGAGAGCTACTGGAATCTTTCTCGGGGCATGCACGACTGGTGCAATAGTTGGATCAATCTGGATATGGTGTTTCCCTGGTAAACATCCTAATCCAGAAAACAAGTTATCAAAGCTTTGAGAATGTCATTTTCTTTTTCAACACCATAGATTCGCTTCACCAGGCCTAGCTTTGTGCATGTTGCTTTGCCCAGTATTGCTGAAACATGTTGCTGTACTATTTCAAACTCGATCTTGTATTTTTGACCTTTGTATACACAGGTGAGTGCTTTTTGCCCAGTGGCGCCCTCTTGTGGCCGAAATATGCAACAAGCTTGCAGGTGGATTTTTCCAGTCTTCCTCTGATGTCCAGTGAGTTGAATGTTTCTGCCAACATTACATTGCATTTTGCCCCAGTGTCAAGCTTAAATGTCACTTTCCTCCTGTTTATTATCAGATCTTGGGTCAAATCATCTTCATCCTCCACCTCTGCATTGTCAATATTCTTGATGCATACCTCCTGTTCCACTTCAACTGTGCCAATGAACATGTCACTGTTGCACTCACTCTGTTCCACATCAAGCATTTTCCTTGCGTGCTCCTTCAATCTGCACATCTTTGCAAAGTGATTTCTTTTCTGGCATAACTTGCATGTCTGACCAAAGGCTGGACATTTTCTGTATCCATGTTTATAACCACACCTGTTGCAATTAACTTCCTTTTGATCATCCTGTGGAGTTGGCTTTGTCCTATTCTTGTCAGTTTTCACATTTTTTATTTTATGCACTTCAATCTCTTCATTGAGCACTTTAACCAGACTTGATGTGATCTCGCTGGCACGGCAAACATCAGTCACCTTATCTAATGTAAGATCTGCCTCTCACTTGATCATCTCGCATGCCACATACAATCCTGTCACGTATTAAAGAATCATGCAGTTGTCTGAACTCACAGTCTTTTGCCTTGCTCTTCAAATCTGTTACATAGGCGTCTATGGTCTCTGTTAGTCCTTGAGCCCTCATAAAATACCGGTGTTGGATGAACGGTAAGCTTTTTCTCGGTTCGCAGTAATCTTGAAACTTTTTTTTCAATACTTCAATTTTATCTTGCTTATCATCTTGGAAGACAAACGTGTTGCAAACCTTTATTGCCTCTGCTCCCGCTACGTGCAGAAACATAGCACATTGCACTTTCTCTGTTTTTTTCAGCCACACTGCTAGCGGTGCAAAACAGCTCAGACCTCTGGATCCATATTTTCCAAGTTTCAGCAAGATTACCTTGTAGGCTTAAACTTGACGGTGTCTGTAACTGTGACATCTTTTACCTGTCTGCACTTCCTTTTTATTTCTCGCATTTTCTTCTGACACCATGTAATATTGATGTGACTCGGACACCGGTGTAGATTGAACAACCCACTTTATTCACCAGACTTCCATGTTTTAAACCTTTTCCACGTCCTGATGTCATATGCACTCTGACGCTATGAATACTCACACAATACATTATAACCACCTGGCACATCTTCCCCTCCCCAACTTCCTCAGAGATTGTTCTCTCCATGACCCCTCGTCCGTTCATCCCTCCACACTAATCCCCTGCCTGGCACTTTTCCTGCTTCCATGCTAGATGCCGCATTTCCAGATCGGAGGGGTACAGTTGGTGACTCCCACAAATGCTTTCTTCCCCTTGTTGTTTCACAGAAAATATGTGCACTGTATGCTTAATGTCCACCACTTAGGGACATCCTGGTCTGCTAGCTTTACGTAATTCTTGTTTCTGGTGCATCTGTCTTTTCATCTGTTTTGCTGCCTTCCATTTGTTAGGCCTTACATTCTGAAATTCTTTTATTAAATCTCTTCATGCACTCTACTTAAAACCATGCTTGAAATTTAATTTCTTTTTTTTTTAATTTTATTTTTATTTGGATAAGGAATTCACAAATATCATGTAGTTTTTTCACACATATAACCTTTTCCATTTTTTTATATGTATAAAACTACAATTATTTATACATTCTTAAGTACACATTGAGATGATATAAAAGGAAAATAAACATTTAAATAGATAATTATGTACTGTGGTAAATCTAACCTATTAGGCTAAGTAATGAAATTAGTTGTTAAGAAAAATGGTAATAATAGTTTCCACACAACCCTTCTGGACCATTTCCACTGGTTCAAAATGTTGTATACAAGCCTATATACCAACCATTGTAGGTGTTTATATCCTAATTTGTTCATGCTTGCTCCTGCCCGCAGACACCTATCCTAAAATTTCTCTTTATAAGTGATTATGATTATAAAGACACGTAGTCCTCTTTTATTGTCATTTAGTAATGCATGCATTAAGAAATGATACATTATTTCCTCCGGTGTGATATCACAAAACACAGGACAGACCAAGACTGAAAAAACTGACAAAACCACATAATTATAACATATAGTTACAACAGTGCAACAATACCATAACTTGATGAAGAAGTCCATGAGCACAGTAAAGTTCAAAGTTTCTGAAATGTCCCATATCTCACGCAGATGGGAGAAGGAAGAAAAACTCTCCCTATCATGCTGACCACAATCCGACTCTGAGTCATCCGAAAACTTCGAGCTCTGATCAGCTCTCCGACACCGAGTAATGAGTCCCATCTCTGTCCAAACGATTCGACCTCCTTCTCGGTCGCCAAAAGCAGGCAAGGCCGGGGATTTTGAGGCCTACCTTCTGAAAGATTCCCGACCACACAGTAATGACAGCAGCGAACGGGCGTTTCAGAAATTTCTCCAGATGTTCCTCTGTGCTTTCATGTCCATTCTCCATCAAATCAGAATTGTCCATGGCCCCATTTAACAGATACAATATCATTTTTCACCGGAGGGCTGCGCACACGGAGGCGCGCCGCCATCTTCTCCTCCCTCGAGTTAAGTGTTAAGTTATATCTCAATTCCACTTCTGTAAAGCACTGGGATATTTTTCCACAGTCACAATTCTATATAAATGCAAGTTAGTTCTGTTAGAATTCTGAGCACCAACTTACACTGGGATATTTATCAATAATTATAAGTCTTGTTTTATTGGAAAATCATAAAACCATCACCTTCACAATAAAGCCTGTTATTTCTGGATAAGTTTCTTGCTCATTTAACCACAACACTCAGTTGCTAAGTAGGATAAGACAGTCATGCACTTTTGAAAAGGTTAATCCGATGCAGTTTGCATCCCAGAATTCAGATGAAAAATCTTCAGTATGCAGCAGAGCTTGAAGTACCCTTTAAATCAATGCCAAGAAGTCAATAAACATGTTTTTGTGTAAACACCAATGTGCTGCCACTGCAACCTTCCATTTCCATTGCTGAAAATAGTAATCTTCATTTATTTGTAATGCATGAGTGTCAAGAAAATTCCAAACATTTGAACCCAGTCCACATGTCACACCTCTTTCATTTTAGTTAAGAATAATCATGCTTCCATTGATACATCCTTTTCTCCAATTAGGATGAAACAATAGCAGCCTATAAAATCCACAATTTCAGTGTTGGCATGATACAGTACATCACAAAAAGGCTTTTTTTAAATCACAAGAAACTAGGAATGTAATTGAGGTTGGAATAGCTTCTTTTGCCACTGCAAATTATGATTAGAGGTACAAAAAGGCTGGTATTTAACATAATTGAAGTATAGTTATTTTTGACACTATAATTACATCGGTTCAAACAAAATATAGTGCAACAAATGAAAAATTGTAGTCATCCTTTATTTAAGGAAGACATTTGTACCTTATATGGCGGATCCTGGTCTTGCTTTACCAGTTAATGTCAAGATCAGAATCAAATTTGTTAAACACAGAAACAGAAAACCTACAGTACAATACAGGCCCTTCAGCCCACCAAGCTGTGCCGAACATGTCCTTACCCTTAGAAATTACCCAGAGTTACCCATACCCCTCTATTTTTCTAAGCTCCATGTACCTATCCAGGAGTCTCTTAAAAAACCCTATCATATCCGCTTCCACCACCATCGCCGGCAGCCCATTCCACACACACACAACTCTCTGCATAAAAAACTTACCCCTGACATCACCTCTGTAGCTGCTTCCAAGCACCTTAAAACTCTGCCCTCTTGTGTTAGCCATTTCAGCCCTGGGAAAAAGCCTCTGACTATCCACAGGATCAATGCCTCTCACCTCTATCAGATCACCTCTTATTCTCCGTCGCTCCAAGGAGAAAAGGCCCAGTTCACTCAACTTAATCTCATAAGGCATGCTCCCCAATCCAGGCAACATCCTTGTAAATCTCCTCTGCACCCTTTCTATGGCTTCCACATCTTTTCTGCAGTGAGGTGACCAAAACTGAGCCCAAAACTCCAAGTGGGGTCTGACCAGGGTCCTATATAGCTGCAATATTACCTCTCGGCTCTTAAACTCAATCCCACAATTGATGAAGGCCAATGGACCGTATGCTTTCTTAACCACAGAGTCAATCTGCGCAGCTGCTTTGAGTGTCCTATGAACTCGGACCCCAACATCCCTCTGATCCTTCACACTGCCAAGAGCCTTGCCATTGATACTATATTTTGCCATCATATTTGACCTACCAAAATGAGTCACCTCACACTTCTCTGGGTTGAACTCCATCTGCCACCTCTCAGCCTACTTTTGCATCCTATTGATGTCCCGCCGTAACCTCTGACAGCCCTCCACACTATCCACAACACCCCCAACTAACCCATCCCTTCACTTCCTCATCCAGGCCATTTATAAAAATCATGAAGAGTAGGGGTCCCAGAACAGATCCCTGATGCACACCTCTGGTCACCAACCTCCATGCAGAATATGACCTGTCTACAACCACTCTTTGCCTTCTATGGGCAAGCCAGTTCTGGATCCACAAAGCAATGTCCCCTTGGATCCCATGCCTCCTTACTTTCTCAATAAGCCTTGCATGGGGTACCTTATCAAATGCCTTGCTGAAATCTATATACGCTACATCTACTACTCTACCTTCATCAATGTGTTTAGTCATATCCTCAAAAAATTCAATCAGACTCATAAGGCACAACCTGCCTTTGACAAAGCCATGCTGACTATTCCTAATCATATTATGCTTCTCCAAATGTTCATAAATTCATCCTCTCAGGATCTTCCCCATCAACTTACCAACCACTGAAGTAAGACTCACTGGTTTATAATTTCATGGGCTATCTCTACTCCCTTTCTTGAATAAAGGAACAACATCTGCATCCCTCCAATCCTCCAGAACCTCTTCTGTCCATTGACGATGCAAAGATAATTGCCAGAGGCTCAGCAATCTCCTCCCTCGCCTCCCACAGTAGCCTGGGGAACATCTCATCTAGTCCCAGTGACTTATCCAACTTGATGCTTTTCAAAAGCTCCAGCACATCCTCTTTCTTAATATCTATATGCTTAAGCTTTTCAATCCGCTGTAAGTCAGCCCTACAATAGCCTAGACCCTTTTCCGGAGTGAATACTGAAGCAAAGTATTCATTAAGTACTTCTGCTATCTCCTCTGGTTCTGACACTCTTTTCCACTGACACACTTGATTGGTCCTATTCTCTCACGTCTTATCCTCACGTAAAAACTCCTTACAGGCAGCAGCGGGAACTGAACCCAGATCACCGATACTGTAACGCGTTGTGCTAACCACTATACTACACTACTGTGCTGCATATATTATCATTTGCAAATGATGTGAAGTTCATTGTTTTGTGGTAGCAGTACATTGCATAGACTACCCCTGTTACTGTTATTGCTGCAAAGTAGATATATCATATGTTTCCTTATCCGGAAAGAGTATAGTTCCAGTTCAAGTTAAGTTCAAGTTTATTGTCATTCAACCGGTACAGGTATACTGCAAAAATGAAACAATGTTCCTCCAGACCAATGTGCAGAACACATAAGGCAATATTACCACAAATAACAATGGGTTACAGTATAACACTACTCACACTTCATACTGTACATTATGAGATCATGTGGATTTCCTCCAGGTGCTCCATTTTCCTCCCACATTTCAAAGACCATAAAACATAGGAGCAGATTCAACCCATCAAGTCTGCTCCGCCATTCCATCATGGCTGATCCCAGATCCCACTCAGCCCCATACACCTGCCTTATTGCCTCAGGGAACTATCAACTTCCACCTTAAGTATACCCACAGACTTGGCTTCCACCGCAGACTGTGGCAGAGCATTCCACAGATTCAGTACTCTCTGGCTAAAAAAGTTCCTCTTTACCTCTGTTCTCAAAAATCGCCACTCAATTTTGAGGCTGTGCCCTTTAGCTTTGGATACTACTACCATACATCCTCTGTATCTCCACTCTATCTAGTCCTTTCAACATTTGATAGGTTTCAATGAGATCCCCTCACATTCTTCTAAATTCCAGTGAGTACAGGTCCAAAGCTGCCAAACGCTCCTCATATGTTAACCCCTTCATTCCTGGAACCATCTTGGTGAATCTCCTCTGGACTCTCTCCAAAGAAAACATCCTTTCTTTGATATGGGGTTCAATACTTAAAGTGTGTTTTATAAAGCCTCAGCATTATTTCCTTGCTTTCATATTCTATTCCACTTGAAATAAATGCCAACATTGCATTTGCCTTCTTTACCACAGACTCAACCTGTAAATTAACCTTCTGGGAGTCTTGCATGAGGACTCCTAAGTTCCTCTGCACCTCTGATGTTTGAAATTTCTCCCCATTTAGATAATAGTCCAGCGATTTTTCCTTTAACCAAAATGCATTATCGTACATTTCCCAACACTGTATTCCATTTGCCACTTTTCCCCCATTCTTCCAATTTGTCCAAGTCCTGCTGCAATCACATTGCTTCCTCAGCTCTACCTACCCCTCCACCTATCTTCATATCATCTCCAGACTTTGCCACAAAGCCATCAATGTCATAGTCCAAACAATGTGAAAAGTAGCGGTCCCAACACAAACCCCCAAGGAACACGACTTGTTACTGGCAGTCAACCAGAAAAGGTCCCCTTTATTCCCATTCTCTGCCTCATGCCTGTCAGCCATTCCTCTATCCATGCCAGTATCTTTCCTGTAATTCCATAGATTTTATGTTGTTAAGGACCCTCATGTGTGGCCCCTTATCAAATGCTTTCTGAAAATCCAAGTAAATGACATCCACTGCCTCTCCATTGTCCACCCTGCTTGTTACTTCCTCGAAGAACTCTAACAGATTTGTCAGGCAAGATTTCTCTTTAAGAAAACCATGCTGACTTTGACTTATTTTACCATAGGTCTCCAAGTACCCTGAAACCCAATCCTTTCCCAACTCCAACACTTTCCCTACCACCGAGGTTAGGCTAACTGGCCTATAATTTCCTTTCTTTTGCCTTCCTCTCTTCTTAAAGAGTGGAGCGAGATTTGCAATCTTCCAATTCTCCGAGACCATGCCAGAATCAAGTGACCCTTGAAGGATTATGACCAATGCATCTATTATCTCTTCAGCAACCTCTCTCAGGACTCTGGGATGTAGTTCATCTGGTGCAGGTGTCTTATCCACCTTAAGACCTTTCCGTTTGCCTAGCACTTTATCCTTTGTAGTAACAATGGCACTCAGTCCTGCTCCCTGACACTCATGGACCTCTGGCATACAGCTAGTGTTTTCCACAGTGAAGACTGATGCAAAGTACCCATTAAGTTCATCTGCCATTTCTTTGTCCCCCATTACTACCTCACCAGTATCATTTTCCAGTGGTCCAATATCAACTCTCACCTCCCTTTTTCTCTTTATATAATTGAAAATATCTTTTCATATCCTGCTTTATATTATTGGCTAGTTTGTCCTCATATTTCATCTTTTCCTTCCTTATAGCTTTTTTAGTTGCTTTTTGTTGGATTTTAAAAACTTCCCAATCATCCAACTTCCCATTCACTTTGGTTACCTTATAAGCCCTTTCCTTGGGTTTTATGCAGTCTTTGACTTCCCTTTTTCAGCCATGGTTGCCTACCCCAGCCATTTGAGAACTACGTGTTATTAAGTGTTTGTAAGTTTTAAGCATGCTACGTTGGTGCCAGAAACATGGCAACTCTCGTGGGGTGCTCCCAGCACAGCCTTCGACTGTGGTGGTCATTGACACAAACGAAGCAGTTCACTGTATGTTTCACCGTATATGTGACAAATAAAGCTAATCTTTCTTTTTTTTATCCTTTCTTTTGTGATACTGTCAGCACATTTACACTGACCTCTAAAAAATGCAATTTAATTCTCTGCCTACTCTCTGAACTATGTCACAGGGATTTTAACACTGCCCATCCAGTGTAAAACATCAAAGCAGCCCAAAAGAGCTA
The DNA here is from genome assembly GCF_030028105.1 of Mobula birostris. Lineage (NCBI taxonomy): Eukaryota > Metazoa > Chordata > Chondrichthyes > Myliobatiformes > Myliobatidae > Mobula > Mobula birostris. Next base: position 62,508,173 of record NC_092373.1, read on the forward strand.
ACTTACTGTCTTCTTACATTACTTTGCTTTTGGGAGGATAAAAAAAGACAGCTCCTAGAAGTCGGTGATATCTTAATTTCAATATGCAGATTGAGCCTTGGGCTTTCCTGCCCACTGCTTGATAGCGAGGTCCTCCTGAACATATTCCAAGTGATTTGCCTGAAAGATGTTTAGTCAGGTTCTCCCACCAGATTATCTTGGGAGTTTGACATCATTGAGGTCTGGGCCGTTTACCATCCATTTAAGCACCCTCCTGCATAATTTTAGTGAAATGTAGGGTTATTAAGCTTTTTGCCGGTGTCACTGCTTTCTACATGGGTGCTGCAGTATTGCGGCCTTCTCACAGCTCCAGCAATCAGTGTTGAGTCCTGACCTGCAGCACTATCCGTGTGGAGTTTCCATGGTTTTCCTGTTACCACATGGGATCCCCCCAGGTACTCTAGTTTATCCCCACGTCCCAAAGATAAGCTACTTGTTAGGCTAATCAGCCACTCTAAGTTGCCCCTAATTGTGTTGTGTGGTAGGAGAATCAGGGAAAGGATCACGTATAGGAGAACAGGTTGCAGAGAAATAAGTGGAGGAATGAGATTATTTAGATTGTTCTGAATTGGCTTTGATTTGATGGGCTGAATAGCCCATTTTAGATTAAGAGAAAATCTGAAAATTGTGGAAGTCAAATACAAAAGCGACTTCATACAATGCTTTTCACAACTTAAGAAATTCTCAAAAGGTTTTAGAGTTAACGAAGCACATTTAAAATATGGTCATTCTATTTGTGCATTATTAAGTTATCATGAAATTTAGATTGATAATAAATTATTTTTAATACTTATATAGTAAAATATTTATCTGCATTTTAAATAACAAAAGCTCCACTATGAAATATAAACCACAGACATCATGATGAGAATTGTTCAATAGAAATAACATTAAACAAATCCTGCAAAACTAGGTTTAAGTTAAATAATTTTTCTTTCAAGATCTGTCTGCCAGATAGTACTATCTTTTTGAACCATATCAGTACTATTCTATTCCATTGATACCATATTAGATGGTACTATTACATCAGTTCCAAAATGATCTGCTGTTTTCAGTCCCCGAGTCATTGTGAACAAGCTTTTTATCCTCACCTTCAAATCACTCCATGGACTTGTTTCACTTTATCTTAGCTATCTTCATTTTATGACCTTCCCACTTCTTTAGTTCTCTCATTCCGACCTTCAATTTATTCCATTACTCCCATGAGCTGTAGCCAAGTCTTTAGGGTCTTTCCCCACTCTCTGGAAGTCCATTTGCTATCCTTTTCCTTCTGCACTTCTTCATCAGCCATCAAAACCCTTCTCTCAAACTGTTTTTATGAACTGAGCTTCAAGCAGCTCTTTAGATTCTCTCATCACCAACTACTTATCCCAAAACAAATACCCTCTTTCTTTGAGTCACACTCCTACCTTAAGAGAGTAATGTAATTGCAAGAGATAATGCTTCTATTCCATCATTTCATATGCTGATCATTAAAAGCACAAATCATGACAAAGACTTTTCTCCCCATTTATAACAAACTGATGCAATGAAATTGTAATGAAATGACATAGGCCTGAAAGGTTATGTCTGTTTTATTTTCACAAAATATTATTTCAACTGCCAAAATATTTCCCATATTTTTGTATCAAACTGCATGATTTTGCTTTTGTGCATTGATGTAACCTGCATCACCATCCCAATTCTTTTGGATCCTCTTGTACATCAAAGGCAACAGTAAACAAAAGCTGTCTTGAAGCCTTCTCCACAGACAGTGATCATTAAAAATTACCATTTTGCTCATTCTTTGACAGAATGCATAAGCTGTTCTGTTCATATTGCTTTACAATACTAACAGCTATAAAAATTCCAATGTGAACCCATGATATATAGAAATGATGATAAGAAAGCAGACAACCAATGACAGAATATTTTCTCCATCATACATCTTCTTAGACAGATTGAGGACAACTTGCTTTTGCTCTGGTTTTTTGAGTTCCAAGATGACTGATGAGAACAATGGGAGAACTGCAAACTCTTCCACAAGTAGGGCAGGAGATGTTTACTCAGTGGGCTGGATTTTATTATGTGAGATGACACCATCATTCCGCTTGTGTGTACTCCTGATACATCGACTGGAGGTCTTCATTGTTATTACAAATGATTCTTCTCCATTGGGATTTCATGTTCAGGCCTTTCAGCACAACCTTGAATCTTTTCCTCTGTTCACTCTGCCATTACTATCAGAGCTCAGAACAGAGAATTGTCTTGAGAGTTTGGTATGAATGACATAGCCTGCCAAAGTGAACTGACTGAGTGATTGCAGATCTGACACAAAAATCATCATCTTCCGTGCAGCAGCGACCCCTGTCCTTCTGGAGTTCTTTACAACCCTGACTACCTACAGTAACCACATCAAGATGCCCGAGAAATGCCATTAATGCTATTCCTGCAGAATCCTCCCATTTCACTGGAACAATGAGCAAACCAATATCCATAAAACCAAAAAGAAATAGGAATATAATAAACCAGAGCAGGAGTAGAGGAATGTTTCTGTACCTTTGCCATCTTTCCTCTATTCCGTTCACTACCCTTGATTTCCTTAATGATTAAATCAATATTTAACATCAATGACATCGGATCTAGTGCTTTCCCAGCATAGAGGACAAATAAATTCTTCTCGGGTTTCCAGCCGGGTCCAGGTATCGGTTATAACCAATGTTTCGATGACAAACTCTGCCATCTTCATGGGGGATTAATTCCAGGTATCAGCCCTGATAAAGATGGCAGAGTTTGTCACCAAAACATTGGTAATAATCAACACCCTGTACCTGGCTGGAAGCCCAAGAAGATCTTATTCATCAATGACACTGTTATTTCCTTGCTCAACATTTTAAGCAATGGGACAGCATTTTTAATCCAACATATTTACTGCAGAAGTTAGTAAAATAATTATGGGGCGAATCCTTAAGAAAATGACCTAACTTAAGATGGATGAATGAGTTATTTGTGATTATTGGCTTGTGTTTGTTTTTTTTTATAATGGAACTGATTTTCAGCAGACTTTGATAAACACAATTCAGAGTCTACATTTTGAGTGGAGATTGATCTATCACATGGCCAATAATGACAATGGAAGTGAACTCCCCAGGCTGCTTTCTTTAGATAGTGTTTGCAGGTTGTGCATTCTCACATCTCTTACGTCTGTGTTCCTTTGTGTTTTGAGTAGGTAAGTCTCAGTGCTTGAGCTATAAATATTATTGATATGTTAGAAACCATAGAAACACGACAGCACAGAAACAGGCCTTTTGGCCCTTCTTGGCTGTGCCGAACTATTTTCTGCCTAGTCCCACTGACCTGCACATGGACCATATCCCTCCATACACCTCCCATCCATGTATCTGTCAATTTATTCTTAAATGTTAAAAAAGAACCCGCATTTACCACCTCATCTGGCAGCTCATTCCATACTCCCACCACTCTCTGCGTGAAGAAGCCCCCCACTAATGTTCCCCTTAAACTTTCCCCCCCCTCACCCTTAACCCATGTCCTCTGTTTTTTTTCTCCCCTTGCCTCAGTGGAAAAAGCCTGCTTGCATTCACTCTATCTATACCCATCATAATTTTATATACTTCTATCAAATCTTGTTGTTTTATCTTAATATTCACAGTGACTGTCCAAAAGCTGCTGATATATTTATGAAAATCTTAATTTTTTACATTCTCTTAATCTTTTGCAGAATATTTCAAAGGTACATTTTGCTACATAATCCCTCAATTTCAGAGAAGAAAATATCCATTGTTGCCATGGCCTTCTTTTCCTATTTTCAGTCTTCAGATTATATGATATTCAATTTTATTCTGCACCATTATTTTGTTTGGATCACCCTAGATTTTCAGCATCCGCAAAATCTTCCGTGTTTATGAAATATATATTCCCCATTTCTCTGATCAAGCCACTGAATTGTTGCAAATTATTGTTGCGAACCCAGTACAGCTCATTGCATGAACATTTGTGGCCTACACAGAGCATATCTCTTACAGTGAAATTATAGTTAAAATCTATAAGGTAGAGTGCATAGTTACATTTTTAACAATGTGCTTTCTGTCACACTGCATAGGCTCATCAATCCTTTTCTGCTTAATTTAAAGAGAATATCCATAGCAAAAATTAACACTTCAATATTCCATGAAATACTTGAACTGAGTTACAATTTATTCTTTGAATTCATTATCTCCAGAAACAAAGACTTCATTGTCCAATGAAATTGCAATTTGGAATGGTAAAGTTTAAAATTGCATTATGTACAGTAATGGATAATGGCTTTGATCAGCTAATGTACAACCGACAGAGTAAAGTGCAACCGCCATGGAATGAAAACTGAATTTCTATGCTTATTATCTATTATTCTATCTCCAAAGCAATTAATTGGATTTACTACTGATTTTCAGTAAAGGGAAAATGGTTTTAAGATCAAGCTTTAAATCCCAAAAAGAATGTGAAGACACCAAGAGCAGTTTCTATTACTCAGTGCTACATCATACATACTTGAAAGACAGTAAAAAAAAAGTCAATGCACAAAAATTCTTACGAAATTATATGTCAATCATTATCCTCCAGAGCTTTCCCTTTACTGTCAATATTCCCTTTTCCTGTCAAAATAAATGAAGAGAAAAGAAAAAAAAAACATGGAACTTCAGAGACCAGAGTATATTTTCAATGAGCTCAAATGTCACAAGAAATGTTTTTATTTTGGGAAAAAATGTGCGACAGTGCTCTTTTCTTCAGTTTCTGCACGCTCTTTCATCTGCAGATGTGTTTCTGCCATTGATGATGAATAACTTCAGAGGAAATCCCTCCATAATATATTGTGTGATTGTGAAGGTCAAGAAATGTATGTGGAGTCAATGATACCTTGAAAAGGGAATTTAAAGTTATAGAATTGCATTGCTGCCTAAGAAAACCCTCAAAGAAAGAAAATCAGGTGGTCAGAAAGCCAGAGGAACAGCATAGCCTCTGAGGATGTGAAAAAGGAATTACGTAACAGGGCTGCATTGTTTCCTAAACAGCACTGAAAGATTATGCAAATTATTTGTCTGTGTAGCCTCTTTATTTGTTCATCACTGACCATAAAAAGACAACATCAAAAAAATAACTCATTCCTCTTATAGTCTGTTTGTGGGACTCTGCTTTGCACAAAATGGCCGTTATATTTTCCTACAGAACAGTTCCAAGGATATCTTGAGATTACTTAATTGTGTGGGAAGCACTTTGAGTCTCCTTTGTACTTAATATGACATGCAATTGCATTTTCTTTCTTCTGAACACTGCAGTTAGTTTGTACCACGCTTTAAGCTGTAGCTTCTAAAACAATATGCTTAATCATAACAAATTCAGTGGAGGGGGAAAACTTGATGGAATATTTTTACTTAAAGCTATTCCCTAACATCTCTTTATATTGGGCATATTTACACAAATATTCTTCAATGTTTAAAACATTGACGCTTCTGTAGTATGGAGGTGCATCATTTCATATTCCCGTCTTTGATATCACTGCCAGTCATAAGTCTTTTGGTGGTGCAGAGTGCTCAATTCAGTTTAATAGAAACTATAACATTGTACGGGCTGATCTAAAGCTCCCAAGGAGTTTGATGACAGCAAAAGAATATCTTTTTTCTGGATAGCAACATAAGCAGAGTTGTCTTCCTGTATACAACTTTTCATTCACTCTTCCATTTCCTTCAAATTAAATTATTTTAATTACCAAGTAAATAAATATTAAAAGTGAAACCCAAGGTTTTTTCTCTGATCAAACCAACTGCCTATTTTATTGTTTCAACATTTGTATTTACTTTCCTAATTTTTCACTGAACATTTCTGTCAATGTCTATATTCTGCTGCTAATCCTCTATAGCCTCTGGGCTCCATGGGACTCCTATTGTGCTTCTCCAGGATGTCTGAAACCTTTACAAAGCAAACCAAAAAAGATGACTGTGCAGGGAATCCCAGGGTCTCTCAGCCAGAGTCCACCATATTACTGGAAAGTACAAGTCTGTTTGAATTGAAGCATATTTGCTTAAATATGGGCATAAATTAGCTTTCCTAAAGCAGTTTGGATGACGAAATGGAAGCTTTCAAAATCTGGATCTGCCACCTTGCTCAAGGAAATCTTTCGTGTACATTGGAGGATAAATCCAATTAGATCATAGATTACACTTTTCAGCTGATGAGCTGGTACATTTTGGTGATGGACACGTATTTGGGTCAGCAGGCAATTGCCGGGAGCACATAAATTAAATGCCCTCTTGAGAAGAGTCATGAGTTCAAATGCACTAATCACCAGAGGATATACCTCCTGGACTCAGTATCACAAAAACACAGTGGAAGCACTTTCACAAGATCAACCACCAGCACTCAGGAAGGTAACTACCACCAGCTCCGCAAGGATTATTCAGAATAGGTAATAAGTAAAGTCCTTCCAAATGAAGTCAACATCTAGTAAATGAATAAGAAAGCAGCCAAGACACTTACAGGGCCAAGGCAATAGCATAATTATGCTCATGTATCACGTCAAATTCTAAATTGCCATCTTCTCAGAGATGACTGTTTTCCTTAAACAGAAAGTTATTTATGATTTTCTTTTAGTGGCAACGTTCACATAATGGCTTCACATGCATATCTCTGATTGCCCTTTTAAAATACCAGTAAATATGCGCAGCAGATCATCTTTCCCAGCAGTACATCCAATTCTGCAAATAATTAAAACAGAGCCTGCTTGGGTCATAAACTAGAGCCTTGTACTTAAAGAAAGTCATTTTTATGAGGAGAAAACTGTTTAATATAGGTCACAGAGTAGATTAGTAGGTATGCAGCAGATAAGCCATGTAAAAAGTTTAAAGACATATTCTGCACTCTTAAAACGGAATAAAAAAATCTATGAAAAGAATTTCATCTGCAACATACAAAAATTTCTAAGAATACTATTACTTTAAAAAGTGTTATCAAGGACAATTGGAACAGTTTTACAAACCAGTAAAGGATTACCAATTGCGGAAGACAATGAAGAAAGAATGCAAGAATAAGCCAGCAAATACAAATTAAAAAGTTTAATATAAGACATTCTTAAGTGTAAAAATAGCTAATGTTAAAAAAAATTACCTATACTGTATCTTCACAATAACGGATAAAAGCGAATGTGGCAGGAGCTTGATTCTATGAGCTAAGGGAATAAGGAATTAATGTAATGAATTTTAATGAAGAAACAGTAGGAGAAAAATCCTATGAAACGAATGGCCTAAGCTTCTAAAATGACAATAGTTAGTCAATGCACTGCTGGCAATGTTCCAAGATTGCCTACACTCCAAGCAGACACACTTGATTGGTGGATGGCAAATGTTATTATTCAAGTAAGGAAGAAAAGTGAAAATATGGAACTACAGGACATCAACATTTGAATCTGTTAATAAGGATGCTGTAACAAGCATTTAGAAAAATCATATTATAACCATTAACTGGCAGCTTATTTCACACTTGCGCCCCTCTCTGAGTGAAGAAGTTTCCACTCAGATTCCCCTTAAATATTTCACCTTTCACCCTAAGAGTATGACCTCTAGTTCCAGTCTCACCCAACCTGAGGGGAAAAAGTCTGCATGCATCTACCCTATTTATTCCCATCACAATTTTGTAATTTTGTAAGATCTCATGATTAGACGGCATCCGCTGTAATAGCAAGGTCGGACAAGCTTGGGTTGTTTTCTCTGGAGCAGTGGAGGCTGAGGCAAAATCTTTTCCAGTGATTGAGATGTTTAATATCAGAGGGCATGCATTTCATTTTCATTTTTAAAATCTTTTTATTGATAATCTTCTACAGCTATAAAATACAAAAGTTCAACAAATTAGTATGTATATAATTAATAAAGCTGAAGAAAAAATCTTGTATATGCTAATGAAAAAAAAGTTTTTATATAAGAAAAAGAAGGAAAAAAGAGAACTCCAAATAACTAAAAAAAACCCACTAACTACAAACAAAAACCATTAGGAACCAACACCTGGAGCAATACGTCTTATAATCATCTATATATATAAAAGAAAAAAAAACAACAGCCAAATCACTTTTATATAACATAAAATTGGAAGGAAACCATATAAATTAATTCATATTAAATGATAATATTTGGCAAAAGAGCTCCACCTTCTCTCAAAATCGAATCGAGGATCAAAAGTTCTACTAATTTTTTCCAAACTAAGACATAACATTACTTGGGAAAACCACTGAATTAGTGTAGGGGCAGAGGTATCTTTCCACTTCAATAAAATAGCCCTTCTTACCAACAATGTAACGAATGCAATTACATGTTGGTTTGAAAATGAAATACCCTGAATATGATGTGGAACCATTCCAAATAGAACAGTCAATGTATTAGGCTGTAAATTAATTTTCAGAGCTTTAGAAATTGTAGGAAATAAAGATTTCCAAAAAGATTTCAATGAGGGACATGACCAGAACATATGTGACAGAGTAGCTACTTCATTTTTACACCTATCACAATAATTGTCTATATTAGGAAATGTTTTGGATAGCCTCTCCTTTGTTAAATAATAATGGTGAATAATTTTAAATTGAATTAAACAATGATTGGCATATATCGAAGAAGAATTAACCATTTTCAGAACTCGCAACCAAACTTCGTTAACAAAAGTCATGCATTTCATGTGAGAGAAGGGGATGCAAGGAGAAAGTTTTTTTTAAACACAAGGAGTAGTGCATGCCTGGAATGTGCTGCCTGGGGTGGTGGCAGAGGCAAAAAGAGAGACTTTAAAAGATAGACACGTGAATGCGAGGAAAATGTAGGCAGAAAAGCTTAGTTTAGTTAGCTTATTGATTACTTACCTAATTGGTTTGGCACAGCATTGTGGACTGAGGTGCCTGTTCCTGTGCTGTACTGTTCTATGCTCCATCTCCCTTCATTCCTCTGAATAAAGTCCTAACCTATTCAACCTTTCCTGATAACTCAGGTCCTTAATTTCCAGCAACACCTTCGTAAATTTTACCTGCATTCTTTCAAGCACATTGATATCTTTCCTTCAGGTTAGAGATCAGAACTGCACAAAATAATCAAAATTCCACCTCACCAATGTCCTGTACAACTTCAAATTAACAATCCCACTCCTGTGCTCATTGCCCTGATTTATGAAGGTCAATATAATAACAGCTCTCTTTTTGATCCTGTCTATCTGTGATGCCACTTTCAAGGAAATATGGATCTGTATTCCCAGGTCTCTTTATTAACCTTACACCTCAGGGCCCTACCATTCATTGTGTAAAACTTACCCTAACTTACCCTATCAACACCTCACAGCTGTCTGTATTAAATTCCATCTACCATCTTCAGCCCATTTTTCTAGCTGGTCAAAATCACACTGCAGGACTTAATAGCATATATCCTCCACCTTAGAGCCCTACCATTCATTGTGTAATACTCACCCTAACTTACTCTTTCAACATCTCACAGCTGTCTGTTTTAAATTCCATCTACTATTTTCAGCCCATTTTTCTAGCTGGTCAAAATCATACTGCAAGATCTGAGAGTGTACATCCCCAGTCTTGGTGACGTACACAAATTTGCTGATTCCGTTTACTGCATCATCACCTAAGTTATTAATATAGGTGATAAACAACACCAACCCCTGTGGCACACCATTAGTCACAGGCCTCCAGTCAGACTTCTCCCACAAAGCCAAAGTTGGATCCAATTGCCTATTTCATTGTGACTTAACCTAATCAAAACAACTGTCTTTGATAACATCCCAAATGATTAATCAGCACATACGTACGTCTATATTATTGTGCACAATAAAGCAAGTTGCTGTGCAGAATGTGACCTTGTCTTGACAACAGTGATGAAAGCCTTGGACAAAGCTAAATTATTTTGATAAAGTGCTAAATAAAGACTAGATTTTTTATTCACTAGCTCTGCAGGAACAAACAGCAACAATGCACACAGCTGTAATTGAAGTTCTAGTTGAAGGTCTCCAAAATTCTATTTGCTTAAATTTTGTAACCTGTTGCTTTTCAAATTGATCAACACAACAGCTTTCTTTGTCATGCCCATGTTATAAAAATTAGCTTTACTTGTCACATGTACATCAAAATATACAGTGAAATGTGTCATTTGTGTCAACAACCAATGCAGTCAGGGAAAGTGCGGGGGGGGCAGCCCACAAATGTCGCTGTGGTTGTCACACGCTCACGATTGACTAAGCCTAATCCATGTGTCTTCAGAATATGGGAGGAAACTGAAACACCCAGAGAAAATCCACATAGTCACAGGAAGAACGTACAAACTCGTTACCGACAGTGCCAGGAATTAAACCTTGATCATAAGGGACTGCAAAGCGCTACTGTCCTACGTGCTGCTCTTCAACAAGATGAAAATGAAGAGGAAGGGTGTTGCACAGCAACGTTTAAAGCCTCAGATCTTCCTGAGTGAGGTTCACTTCCTGAATTTCCCATCACCCTGAAGTGAATTTCTCTTGATCAGGAACTTCAATTTTGGTGGTCTAGAGAGTTTCAAATGCAAGTGGAGAAGTCATTGGCTCAGGCAGGGTTTCAAATATGTGGTGAGTCTTGCCCAAGAAATTCCTCTGAAAGCCTTTGCCATCTCTCTAAGCTATAAGAACATAAGAAATAGGAGCAGGAATTGTCCATCTTCATCTTCGAGCCTGCTCTGCCATTCAATAAGATTATGGCTGATATGTCTGTGGACTTAGCTCCATACTTGTCTTTTTCCCTTTACCCTTAGTTTCCCCTGTTACACAAAAATCTATCCTCAGGTTCACTCCTCTCTGGGAAAAGTAGTTTCTCCTCAACTCCACTCTAAATCTATTCCCCTGAATATATCTCCTAGTTGTAGTCTCAGTCACCAGTGGAAAAAACTTCCCTGCCTCTATCTTATCTAATTTTATGTTTCTATAAATCCTCTCTCAGTCTTCTGCATTCCAGTGAATATAGTGTCAAGTGACCCAATCTCTACTCATTTAGAATTACTGAGAAACTAACAAAGTTTCCTGGTATTTCTAAATGTAAATAATAAAATAAAACATTTTAAAATCATCTCTGAAAAATAAAATAAAATTAACCAAAGAGTTCGCGAATCAAAATCTAAACAAAATACAACATAGTGGCTTGTTTTCCCGTTCTTCCCCACAGCCCTGTACACATCATCAATCGTGGATGGTATGATTGTCAGGGAGTCTGACAGCAAATTACAAGTGTAGCTTCTGAGAATTTCAGTAAATTTCCATGTTGCCACTAGAGTCAAAAATCTAGCTGCGATGTGCAGGCAAGGACCAGTGGAGTTTGACTTTGTAACTCCTACAGGCATAAAACTTATCACAACTATGATGAGAAATGCAAGTGGTTCTACCCCCAGCTGCCAGCAAAACCAAGCAATATCTGAACCAATATTTTTCAATACTTGTAATGTAAAATTGAAACTCTGATAATCCGCTATGTTTGGAGTTTGGTGCTGCTGGATGAACAGATTTTCTGGACGATTGGATATTGCTTTCATTAATACTACAACACAGTTTTAAACCACTTTTAAAAGATGTATAGTAGTATTATAATGAAAAATTTCCAGTTAACCAGCTAGGTTTAAAGGCAGTACAGGAATTAGGGCTTCAGTGGGTGAGATGGAAGTGTGGGGACAGATGCCCCAGAGAGCGGGAAGGGAGAGTGCTAACAGACGAGTGGAATCTGGTTTTCAAGAAGTTGCAAGGAAGCATGAAAACTGGGTCACAGCTGATTAGGAAGGGTGTACGGAACAGATCAACTGCTAAGACAGATGCCAAATCACTTCAAATTCTAAATTTTCAAATATCAGGTTATGGAAGTCTTACTGTCATGGCCAACTATAAATAGATTAGTTAATAACGAAAAGACCATACTCATTAGTATGCGACATTTCATTCTTGACTAAAGGAATAAATTGGTTACACTTTTGAAGCTTTTGAGCTCATTATACAACATATTTTTCAGTGCACAGACAGGAACACCAATAAAAGTAACAATTAGCTACTTTAATTAGCCCAGTCTGAGTACACAGATCTAATTTACAATTTCATTTCGACAGCAAACCTTATTGCGATGGCACAGCTTTGAAGATGATTTTATTTAAACTCCTATTTTCATGAAAAACATTGTGGTATTTTATTTCTGTCATTGCTTATGCTTAAAACAGATTGAAGATTTTCATATCTGATAAATTCTACTATTAAGTACTATATCTTCAACAGTAATTACAAACAGAATTCATGTTTTATGGACCAATCAGCTCAATCACCTTTCAGAGATAGTTACTATTCCCGTCATCCACTTGATAGAAAGTAACTTCTCTGCAACAATCCTTCCTGTATTTAATCTTGGCTTTCTGAATTATAAACTACAAACTGACCTCATATCAGTTATCCACATGTTCAAAATCTCATCCAAATTTACTACCATATATTAAATTTATGATTTATTATCCACTTTATAACATTAAAAAGTATTTGACAATGTTAGTGTAGCCTACAAATGCATCAGGTTGAATATGGTGGAGAGATTCCAAGGTAATGGGAGAGATGCCTTTTACAGTCATGCAAAACAACACAGAAATTTGAATAGAGTTGATACATACATGCCATAAATATTTTCGTGTACTTCTTTCTGGTAATTGTAATTTTAAATACTTAGTATATTTATTGTATAAATATTATATTACGTATTGCATTGAACTGCTGCTGCTAAGCTAACAAATTTCACGACACATGCCAGTGATAATAAACCTGATTCTGATTCTATTCAGTTTAATCATAGAATCAATCAAAAGCCTTCATCAAAATAAAGAGCCTGTCTTTTTCAGAATAAAACAGGTATCAGCCAAATTGCCAACATGAATGTAATTTGTATATTTTTGAAATTTATCTTTCTGAAACAAATAAATATATACATAGAGTCATGCATTGCACAGATCTTGCATTTCTGGAGTAACACACTCATATCGGGGTAAAATACAGACCTGGAATTTAAAAGTAAGGAACAGATAGTATCCTTTGAATAAATGTAACAACTAGGGTTAAGAGCTTCAAGTTCCAAGGAGTGAATATTATCAATACACTATCCTGGTCCATCTATATTGACATCGCAGCCAAGAAAGACCATAAGACCAAGGAGCAGAAGTCGGCCATTCAGCCCATCGAGTCTGCTCCGCCATTTTATCATGAGCTGATCCATTCTCCCATTTAGTCCCACTCCCCCGCCTTCTCACCATAACCTTTGATGCGCTGGCTTCTCAGATACCTATCAATCTCTGCCTTAAATACACCCAATGACTTGGCCTCCGCTGCCGCCTGTGGCAACAAATTCCACAGATTCATCACCCTCTGGCCAAAAAAATTTCTTCACATCTCTGTTCTGAATGGGCGCCCTTCAATCCTTAAGTCATGCCCTCTCCTACTAGACTCCCCCACCATGGGAAACAATTTCGCCACATCTACTTTGTCCATGCCCTTCAACATTCGAAATGTTTCTATGAGGTCCCCCCTCATTCCTCAAAACTCCAAGGAATACAGTCCAAGAGCGGACAAACGTTCCTCATATGTTAACCCGCTCATTCCCGGAATCATTCCAGTGAATCTTCTCTGAACCCTCTCCAACGTCAGCACATCCTTTCTTAAATAAGGAGCCCACAGTACTCCAAGTGAGGACTTACTAGTGCCTTATAGAGCCTCAACATCACAACCCTGCTCCTATACTCTATTCCTCTAGAAATGAATGCCAACACTGCATTCGCCTTCCTCACCACTGACTCAACCTGGAGGTTAACCTTAAGGGTATCCTGTACGAGGACTCCCAAATCCCATTGCATCTCAAAACTTTGAATTCTCTCCCCATTTAAATAATAGTCTGCCCATTTATTTCTTCTACCAAAGTGCATAACCATACACTTTCCAACATTGTATTTCATTTGCCACTTCTTTGCCCATTCTCCCAATCTATCCAAGTCTCTCTGCAGACTCTCTGTTCCCTCAGCACTTCCGGCCCCTCCACCTATCTTTGTATCATCAGCAAACTTAGCCACAAAGTCATCTATTCCATAATCCAAATCGTTGATATACAACGTAAAAAGAAGAGGCTCCAACATGGACCCCTGCGGAACACCACTGGTAACCAGCAGCTAACCAGAATGGGATCCCATTATTCCCACTCCCTGTTTCCTGCCAATCAGCCAACACTCTATCCATGTATGTAACTTTCCCGTAATTCCATGGGCTCTTATCTTGTTTAGCAGCCTCATGTGCAGCACCTTGTCAAAGGCCTTCTGAAAATCCAAATACACAACATCCACTGCATCTCCCTTGTCTAGCTTCTTTGTAATTTCCTCAAAAAATTACAATAGGTTTGTCAGGCAGGATTTTCCTTTAAGGAAACCATGCTGAGTTCTGCCTATCTTGTCATATGCCTCCAGGTACTCCGTAACTTCATCCTTGACAATCGACCCCAACAACTTCCCAACCACCGATGTCAAGCTAACAGTTCTGTAATTTCCTTTTTGCTTTCTTGCCCCCTTCTTAAATAGCGGAGTGACATCTGCAATCTTCCAGTCTTCCGGAACCATGCCAGAATCTATTGACTTTTGAAAGATCATCGCTAATGCCTCTGCAATCTCCACAGCTACTTCCTTAAGAAAACGAGGGTGCATTCCATCTGGTCCGGGAGATTTATCTACCCCTGGACTATTCAGCTTCCTGAGTACTTTCTCTGTCGTAATCGTGACTGCACACACTTCTCTTCCCTGACACCCTTGAGTGTCCAGTATACTGCTGTCTTCCTCAGTGAGGACTGATGGAAAATACTCGTTCAGTTCCTCCGCCATCTCCTCATCTCCCATTACAATTTCTCCAGCATCATTTTCTATCGGTCCTATATCTATTCTCACCTGTCTTTTACTCTTTATATACTTGAAAAAGCTTTTAGTACCTCTTTGATATTATTTGCTAGCTTCCTTTCATAGTTCACCTTTTCCCTCTTAACGACCTTCTTAATTTTCTTTTGTAAGCTTTTAAAAACTTCCCAATCCTCTGTCTTCCCACTAATTTTTGCTTCCTTGTTTGCCCTCTCCTTAGCTTTAACTTTAGCTTTGACTTCTCTTGTCAGCCACGGTTACATCCTTTTTCAATTCGAAAATTTCTTCTTTTTTGGAATATATCTGTCTTGTACTTTCCTCACGTCTCGCATAAACTCCAGCCACTGCTGCTCTGCCATCCTTCCCGCTAGTGTCCCTTTCCAGTCAACTTTGGCCAGTTCCTCTCTCATGCCACTGTAATTTTCTTTATTCCACTGAAATACTGTCACATCAGATTTCAGTTTCTCTTTCTCAAATTTCACAGTGAACTCAATCATGTTATGATCACGGCCTCCTAAGGGTCCCTTCACATCAATCTCTCTAATCACCTCTGGTTCATTACACAATACCCAATCCAGTACGGCCGATCCCCTAGTGGGCTCAACAACAAGCTGTTCTAAAAAGCCATCTCGCAGACGTTCTACAAATTCTCTCTCTTGAGATCCAGTATCGCCCTGATTTTCCCAATCCACTCGCATTTTAAAATCCCCCACAATTATCATAACACTGCCCTTCTGACAAGTCTTTTCTATTTCCTTTTGTGATTTGTAGTCTACATCACTGCAGCTGTTTGGAGGCCTGTATATAACTGCCATCAGGGTCCTTTTACCCCTGCTATTTCTTAGCTCAACCCATAAAGATTCTGCATCTTCCGATCCTATATCACCTCTTTCTAATGATTTAATATCATTTCTTACCCATAAAGCCACACGACCCCCTCTGCCTACCTGCCTGTCCTTCCGATACACCGTGTATCCTTGGACGTTCAGCTCCCAGAGACATGCATCCTTTAGCCAGGTCTCAGTGATGGCCACGATATCATACCTGCCAATCTGTAGCTGTACGACAAGATCATCCACCTTATTCCTTATGCTGCGTGCATTTAAGTATAACACCTTAAGTCCAGTATTTGGTACTTTTTGCTTTGATTGCACTGCAACTCATCCCTATAGCTGCAAACTTGCCCCATCACCTGCCTGTCCTTCCTGACATCTTTACTGCTCACTATCTTAGATTTATTTCTGTTTTCCCCCTCCTCCACTCTATCATTCCGGTTCCCATCCCCCTGCCAAATTAGTTTAATCTTTCCCTAACAGCTCTATTAAACCTTCCCGCCAGGATATTGGTCCCCGTTGGGTTCAGGTGTAACCCGTCCTTTTTGAACAGGTCATACTTCCCCCAGAAGAGATCCCAATGATCCAAGAATCTGAAGCCCTGCCCTCTGCCCTCAGCCACACATTCATCTGCCTGATCCTACTATTCTTGCCTTCGCTAGCACGTGGCACAGGCAGCAATCCCGAGATTACTACCCTGGAGGTCCTGCTTCTCAGCTTCCTTCCTAACTCCCGGAAATCTCATCAGCTCACCAGTGCTTCTACCTCCTCAGAAGTATAAAGAAATTTACTATGTCTCCTTTCATAGAAAGTATCCTATCCAGATTCATTATGGCTTGGTATGGCAACTGCTCTGCCTATGACCACAAGAAACTGCAAAGAGTTGTGGATACAGCTCAGAACTTCAACAACCCAGCCTCCTCTCCATGGACTCTTATCTACACTTCACACTGCCTCATAAAGCAGCCAGCATAATCAAAGAGTCCATCCATCCTTGTTATTTTCTCTTCTGTACCCTCCGATCAGGTAAAAGATACAAAAGCCTGAAAGCACATCTCACCTGCTCAAGCACCGCTTCTATCCTGCTATTATAAGACAATTGAATGGTCCTAGTATGATAAGGTGGTCTCTTGACCTTACAATCTACCATACTTTGCCTCACACCTTATTGTCTAACTGCACTGCTCTTCCTCTGCAACTGTAACACTTCATTCTGCATTCTGTATTGCTTTACCTTGTACTTCTTCAATGCACTATCTGGATGGCATGCAAGACAATTTTCAGTGTGTCTCCCTACATGTACAATAATAAACTACTTTACCTAATGTCCTTAATTCACAGCTGAAAATAAAACTGTACAAGCCAGTTTGCAATGTATTGATAAAAGAGTGTCAGAACTATGTTCATAATGACCATACCAGTAAGGACTTGACACAACTACACAATTACCTCTCTCTCAAGCTAATATTTTATGTTCATTTATTTATTATATTTAGTGCAGCGTGAAAATTCTACCTGCTCTTCAAAAAAATGTTAATTTGCTCTCATCCATCATGAATTCCCACTCAGTAATATTTACTTAGTAAGAGTGTGGTGTAATCAGCATTGGATTTCTTGAGTTCAAACCCAGTTGGGTCCCAACCTGGGCAGCAGCAGTATCTGCGCAGAAGAAAGGCCTGGCAATCTGCTTCCGTATCTTGCCATGAAAACCCTATGGACCCTACGGCCCATGAGATCACAAAGAGTCAGACTTGACTAAACAACTGAACAACAACAACAAGAGAACAATCACGTTGTTGTGCACTGAACTAAAATGTAAAATATTTCTGAGGCCTATGATATTTCTGTGGCTTAACATCACATAATCTTTCTAACAGATGTCGTACCTTTATGAAGGAGATCAGAAATCAACACTGACAATGAAATCAATGCCAATTTCAGTACAGATAGATTCTTCAATATGACTAATACATAAAATTAAGAAATGTTGATATGCAAAGATTAACACACTTACCTTAGGGAGCACTCACAGTGGAGACGTTCCTTCAGTAGATTGTTTAGTGTCTCACTGTGCTCTTGCTTACATTTCAGTTGTGATTTTTAGTTTGAAGAACGCCAGACTGTGTAAATGCCAACTATGCAGCTGGAAATCATTTGGAAATGAATAACATTTTTGCCTCCATAACAAGGGAATTCAAGTTCACCTGTTTAATATAGCTGACATGACTCACACTGGTACTGCAACACAGATATCATAATTCAGCTTTTGAATATGCAAATAAATCCCTAATCATGACTCCTAATTTCATATTATTTGGTGAGTTATACACTTATTTATATAATTTCTAATACACTCAAAATTGTAATCATTTTCTGTGTATATTATTTTATTTTTTATCTGATTGCTACACAAATCTTGTCCAATATTTTTTCCTTTTTGAGGCACCCACTGATGTATTTTCGAGGGACAATGCAAACACTCACTGCAATTTGTATTAATGGGTTATCTATCACAATGTCAAACTATGCCAGAAAATTATTACAAAGACTAAGCCTTTAATTTACCAGAAAAAAACATATAAAACTATAAAACAAAACTACAATAATCAATTAATTTAAATTATCAACTCATTCAACTTGCTTTGGACAATTTTCAGTCACCAGTTACCAACTTGGAATCTATAAATGTGCAGTAGAGTGCACTCCATGCCTCTGCAAATTTTCTGTATTACCTTCATCACAGCTTAGGATTCAACCGAACCGCACTAGGTGGCTTACCCCTCTTGGTGGAACTTAACCTTTCTCGAACCTCCTTTTTATCAACCCAAATCACTACTACATTTACCCTTGTTAAGATTCTGGAAGCATCTTCCTTCCTGGTAAATAGTGATGTAAAGTACTTGTTTGGTAACTTACAACCTGACATCTGCCATATGTTCATTTCCTCTACTTTATCTTTCACATCGTTCAAGCAGCTTTGGTTTTAATTTCCTTATCTTGTTCCCTTATTGGATTGTGAGGAGAACGGGCCACAGGAAGAATCGCCAAAAAGGGGGAGAAAAATACAATTAATTGACAAATTTGACTTCAGTAAATGTTAAGGGCAAAGTCGAATACACACATGTCAAAAATAAGCATCAGGGTTGCATTTCTCTGTGCAATATACTATTATATATACTATGCAATATGCAGTAAATACTTTCCTTAGAGCAACATATGCACTTATCAAGATCAGAGAAAAGTACTGCACAGTATGAGCCGTTTGGCTTGTGACTTTGTGCCAACCTTTTAATCTACTGCATAGTCAGTCTAATTCTTCCCTCCTACGTAGCCCAAAAGTTTCCATTTTCCTTTCATCCATGTACCTGTCTGAGACTCTCAAATATTCCTACGTATCAGCCTCAATCACCACCCCGGCAATACATTCTAACCATTTACCACTCCCTGTTAAAATAAAACTACCTCCGACATCCCTCCTAAACTTTTCTCTGCTGTCTGGTATTACCATTATCACCCCGGGAAAAGGCACGTTATCCACTCTATCTTTACAATGCCCCCTTGTAATTATTTTTCAATCAGAGTTTGGCTCCTCCCACAGCACCAAAACATTAATATAAGTCACAATTAACACTATCTATAATTATGGGTCAGTTCCTTACCTACTCTGCAATTCTAGATAAAATAGGCCATGTTATCTTCCTTTTGTCCAACACAATATGTCACACTGTTTTGGTTTCTTTATTTCTAATCATAGACATGGCCACCCAACCAATGTTCTCTTTTTATATCTGCATAACTGCTGGGGAGTTACACTAGTTTTAGCCTCTTCTTTAATGTTGTCCCTTTGAAGTCAACAACCAATTGCATGCTTACTGTCAAATATATTTAGAAATTCATGAACTAAAACTGAGGAACAGCTGAATGAAAAATTTCCCAAGATGCTCTGTGAAATCTAGTGTCAGTACTGACCTTTTTAAACAAACTGCAAGCTGAGAGGAAATCCTGAAATATTTGTTGATGCAAAAATAAGCTTTCCTTATGGAATTCTTGCTATGTGGCGATGTAACTACGAGTCATCGTTAAATAACAAAGTGGCTTCAAAATGTCTGCTCCTGTCACCTGGATATTTTGAAAGTATAGAGTCATAATGAGATAAAGTATGGAATGTGGCAGGCATCACTAGAGTATTTCCATTCTTCATCTTCAGGAATGCTGGTCTATTCAAACCTGCTCCCATCAAAATATCTATGCCGTGCTAATAAATGGGCATTGAACAAGTTCTTGGAGCAAATAAGCAGGACAATGACTGTACAGTCCAAAGGGAAATTTGTGTCAAACTGTCGTAGATATGATTACCTGACTATCAAGTGAGAAGGATTCATAACAAGCTTGGACAATACATAGGGAACACTTGACAAATTTATTGCAGGGAATCAAAAGTGACTCATAGTTAAAATTGAAGAATAGCTTGCAAAGGAATTGCCCACCTAATAGATCATTTCTACTGAGTCAGAGAGAAGTGTATGAATATATGCCAAAAGTTATAGTTAAGGTTGACAGCTGTGCAAGATACAGAGTA
The DNA here is from genome assembly GCF_030028105.1 of Mobula birostris. NCBI lineage: Eukaryota > Metazoa > Chordata > Chondrichthyes > Myliobatiformes > Myliobatidae > Mobula > Mobula birostris. The sequence continues at coordinate 62,528,551 of NC_092373.1, forward strand.
AAGAGGCCATACAAACACATAGTATCACAGTTTGGCATTCTATGCATCATCTCTGTAATTTCACATCATTCTTGTTGCATTATTTCTAGAGTTAGACTTACGTTACTTTAGTGTTTGCTCTTCTTGCAGACATTTTTAAAGGAGTTCTGAGTGTACCACTCTGAATGCTTTGACAGCTTCAGGTCAAATCCAGAAGCAAGGTTCAAGCGAGAACTATCAACTGACACTTCTGAACTTAACAATTCTTCCTTGCCCTCACCACCTCTCCAACTTTGTGCAAACTGCACACTAAACCACTGATCTTGTAAACTGCACACTAAACCACTGATCTTCCTTGCACTCACCACCTCTCCAACTTTGTGCAAACTGCACACTAAACCACTGATCTTGCTTGACCGTATGGACGGAAAGCCATCTCACTACGTCTTCACTTAACCTTGGACTACCTGGATAACCGCGATACCAATGTCAGGCTACTGTTTACTGATTGCAGCTCAGCATTCAACACGATCGTACCCTCAATACTAATCAACAAGTTCCAAAGCCCAAGGACTCTGTACCTCCCTCCACAATTGGATCTTTGACTTCTGCGCTGGGAGACTAAGGTCAGAGTGGATTGGAAATAACACCTCTACCTCACTGACAATCAATATAGGCACACCTCAAGGATGCATGCTTAGCCTGCTGCTCTACTCTCTCTATATCTATGACTGTGTGGCTAGGCACAACTTAAACAGCACCTATATATTCGTTGTAACGCAGCTGTTGTTGGCAAAATCTGAGATGGTGGTGATGAGGAGGCATACACGAGTGAGATAGATTGGCTGATTGAGTGGTATTGCCATGTACTCAACGTGTTCTCTCGACTTCAGGAAGGGGAAGTCGGGAGAACACAACCCAGCCAGTCTTCATTATTAAGGACCCCCATCACCCAGGACATTTCTCTTTCTCATTATTACCATTAGGAAGGAGGTACAGCAGCCCAAAGACACTCACTCAAATTTTTTTTAAGAACAGATTTTTCCCCTCCGCCATCAGACTTCTGAATGATCCATGAACACTACACACTATGTTGCTCTTTTTTCATTACATTTTAATATATATTTCTTATTGTAACTTATAGTACTTTTTATGTATTGTACTCTACTGCCGCTACAAAACAAATTTCACAACATATATCAGTGATAATAAATATGATTCTGGTTTTTAGGCACTGACGTACTATTTTCAGTTCCTTCTTAAAAGACTTCTCTTACACCATCTCAGTTTCCTCAGCTCTGAATCTTTAGCCTTTTGGAACTGAGATGTAACCTGAAGCGCTATTCAAATTTAAGGTATTTTAGCACCAAATATAGAAAGTTAGTACATAGTACTGGTATAGCAACACATTGGTTAAATTCCTAGAAGGTTCTAACAATAGATGAAATGTTGCTCAGGCAGAACCAAGAAACAATTATGAAAATAAGTTTAATTTGATTTTCAGGGTAAGAACTTGAAGCTGCTAAAACCCTGAGATCTGACAAGTTTAAATCGTCATAGTTTCCTCAGCCAGTTTTTAAGCAAGTTCTACACTGGGTATGTAATTCATCCATTGATAGTGTAGACCCTGACTGTGTTTGTGACTTTTCTGCAAGAAGTGAATTGATTCCTGAAAAAGAAACAGAAAATGCTAGAAAAACTCAGCAAGTCCATTGGTGCCTGTGGAAAGACAAGCAGTTACCGTCTCAGGCGGAAGAAGTTGCTTCATCAGAACTTGCTTCCCTTCTGTTTATTTCTCTTTCTTATTGATTTCTTTTATGTACTTAATATTAGTTCTACTATGGCAATTGGGCTGTACATGGAAATGTTTTCAGATAGGGGCATGTGAAGGATTACTCCATGGAGCCCCAGCAAGAATGCTTACTCCTTCTGCAAAAACTCCACATGGGTCCTCAACTTGAACCCCAAAAGTCTTTCATTGAATATTTTGTGTTTGCAGTCCAAGAAGCAAAAGAGATTTTTTTTTCTCAACTAAGTATTTAGCTTTAGATAAAGTCCTTAAACACTTCTAAATGTTCTGTGTTTTAATTAACTTCTAAAAATTAATAACAATAGTCTTTGAATCTTTTGTCGGTTTAAACAAGTTTTAAAACATGAAATGTCAGAAAAAAATGACATTTATAAAATTGACATTTAAGTTTCAGCACTACCAAAGCATTAGCCATTCACTTGTCATCTGTCAGAGCATTTCTGGCAGGGTGAGAGGTTTGGAGACATTTTGCTGGAGGTTCTATTTCCAAGGGGCTTGGAACTGGCCTCCACAACCTATTCAAGTACATGGGTCAATTAGGAACTACAACTTGTTAGTCTTGGGCAATCACTGAGGCCAGGTCCAATGTGTTAAATATAAGAAAAGAAATTAAGAAACATCTGCTGGCCTCTTAAAATCTAAAAAATGTGAAAGATAACAAAATTGTGTTTGTTTACAATATCTTTAGTTACACATTAATCTTAAACAGGGAATGCCCTTTTAAACTACTTTTATTTGCTGATCTTATCAAATCAATGTAAATGCATTTAATATGGTATTTCCAGAAGAAAGCTCAACACTTTCAAGTTTTGCTAAGAATCAGAATGACACACTTACTGATATGACAGATGATAAACAAGACTACAGTAGTACTTTATAGTAAAGCAACACACATCAAAGTTGCTGGTGAACGCAGCAGGCCAGGCAGCATCTCTAGGAAGAGGTGCAGTCGACGTTTCAGGCGAGACCCTTCGTCAGGACTAACTGAAGGAAGAGTGAGTAAGGGATTTGAAAGTTGGAGGGGGAGGGGGAGGGGGAGATCCAAAATGATAGGAGAAGACAGGAGGGGGAGGGATGGAGCCAAGAGCTGGACAGGTGATAGGCAAAAGGGATACGAGAGGATCATGGGACAGGAGGTCCGGGAAGAAAGACATGGAGGGTGGGGGGGACCCAGAGGATCGGCAAGAGGTATATTCAGAGGGACAGAGGGAGAAAAAGGAGAGTGAGAGAAAGAATGTGTGCATAAAAATAAGTAACAGATGGGGTACGAGGGGGAGGTGGGGTATTAGCGGAAGTTAGATAAGTCGATGTTCATGCCATCAGGTTGGAGGCTACCCAGACGGAATATAAGGTGTTGTTCCTCCAACCTGAGTGTGGCTTCATCTTTACAGTAGAGGAGGCCGTGGATAGACATGTCAGAATGAGAATGGGATGTGGAATTAAAATGTGTGGCCACTGGGAGATCCTGCTTTCTCTGGCGGACAGAGGGTAGATGTTCAGCAAAGCGGTCTCCCAGTCTGTGTCGGGTCTCGCCAATATATAAAAGGCCACATCGGGAGCACCGGACGCAGTATATCACCCCAGCCGACTCACAGGTGAAGTGTTGCCTCACCTGGAAGGACTGTTTGGGGCCCTGAATGGTGGTAAGGGAGGAAGTGTAAGGGCATGTGTAGCACTTGTTCCGCTTACACGGATAAGTGCCAGGAGGGAGATCAGTGGGGAGGGATGGGGGGGACGAATGGACAAGGGAGTTGCGTAGGGAGCGATCCCTGCGGAATGCAGAGAGAGCGGGGGAGGGAAAGACGTGCTTAGTGGTGGGATCCCGTTGGAGGTGGCGGAAGTTACGGAGAATAATATGTTGGACCCGGAGGCTGGTGGGGTGGTAGGTGAGGACCAGGGGAACCCTATTCCTAGTGGGGTGGCGGGAGGATGGAGTGAGAGCAGATGTATGTGAAATGGGGGAGGTGCGTTTAAGAGCAGAGTTGATAGTGGAGGAAGGGAAGCCCCTTTAAGAGTAAGGATTTTTTTTTGATTCCAGACCTAATCAGTTCCCCTCTACCACCACTCTGCTCCGTCTAGCGGAATTAGTCCTTACTCTTAATAATTTCTCCTTTGGCTCCTCCCACTTCCTCCAAACTAAAGCTGTAGCTATGGGCACCCGTATGGGTCCTAGCTATGCCTGCCTTTTTGTTGGCTTTGTGGAACAATCTATGTTCCGTGCCTATTCTGGTATCTGTCCCCCACTTTTCCTTCGCTACATCGACGACTGCATTGGCGCTGCTTCCTGCACGCATGCAGAGCTCGTTGATCTTATTAACTTTGCCTCCAACTTTCACCCTGCCCTCAAGTTTACCTGGTCCATTTCTGACACCTCCCTCCCCTTTCTAGATCTTTCTGTCTCTGCCTCTGGAGACAGCTTATCCACTGATGTCTACTATAAGCCTACTGACTCTCACAGCTATCTGGACTATTCCTCTTCTCACCCTGTCTCTTGCAAAAACGCCATCCCCTTCTCGCAATTCCTCCGTCTCCGCCGCATCTGCTCTCAGGATGAGGTTTTTCATTCTAGGATGAGGGAAATGTCTTCCTTTTTTAAAGAAAGGGGCTTCCCTTCCTCCACTATCAACTCTGCTCTTAAACGTATCTCCCCCATTTCATGTACATCTGCTCTCACTCCATCCTCCCGCCACCCCACTAGGAATAGCGTTCCCCTGGTCCTCACCTACCACCCCACCAGCCTCTGGGTCCAACATATTATTCTCCGTAACTTCCGCCACCTCCAACGGGATCCCACCACTAAGCACATCTTTCCCTCCCCCACTCTCTCTGCATTCCGCAGGGATCGCTCCCTACGCAACTCCCTTGTCCATTTGTCCCCCCCCATCCCTCCCCACTGATCTCCCTCCTGGCACTTATCCGTGTAAGCGGAACAAGTGCTACACATGCCCTTACACTTCCTCCCTTACCACCATTCAGGGCCCCAAACAGTCCTTCCAGGTGAGGCAACACTTCACCTGTGAGTCGGCTGGGGCGATATACTGCGTCCGGTGCTCCCGATGTGGCCTTTTATATATTGGCGAGACCCGACGCAGACTGGGAGACCACTTTGCTGAACATCTACGCTCTGTCTGCCAGAGAAAGCAGGATCTCCCAGTGGCCACACATTTTAATTCCACATCCCATTCCCATTCTGACATGTCTATCCACGGCCTCCTCTACTGTAAAGATGAAGCCACACTCAGGTTGGAGGAACAACACCTTATATTCCATCTGGGTAGCCTCCAACCTGATGGCATGAACATCGACTTCTCTAACTTCCGCTAATGCCCCACCTCCCCCTCGTACCCCATCTGTTACTTATTTTTATACACACATTCTTTCTCTCACTCTCCTTTTTCTCCCTCTGTCCCTCTGATTATACCTCCTGCCGATCCTCTGGGTCCCCCCGCCTTGTCTTTCTTCCCGGACCTCCTGTCCCATGATCCTCTCGTATCCCTTTTGCCTATCACCTGTCCAGCTCTTGGCTCCATCCCTCCTCCTCCTGTCTTCTCCTATCATTTTGGATCTCCCCCTCCCCCTCCCCCTCCAACTTTCAAATCCCTTACTAACTCTTCCTTCAGTTAGTCCTGACGAAGGGTCTCGGCCTGAAACGTCGACTGCACCTCTTCCTACAGATGCTGCCTGGCCTGCTGCGTTCACCAGCAACTTTTATGTGTGTTGCTTGAATTTCCAGCATCTGCAGAATTCCTGTTGTTTTTCTTTATAGTAAATCTGACTTTTTTAATTTATTCAAATCAATGTGAAAATCAAATAACTTAGAACAGTCAATAATGAAGAAATAAAATATCAAGTGGGGTTGATTAGATAAGCCATGATCAATGCAAATTAATAATTAGATGCATTTTCATTATTTGCATTGATTAGCAGGTAAAATAGTGCAAGGTACTTCATGAGTGCATTTGAGTCATGCAGTACAGAAGCAGGCCCTTCAGCCCATCGTCTGTGCTGATCATCAACTACCAATTTATACCAATTAAGAAAAGTATCTTAACATCAAACAAATAAAAAATAACAGAAAAATAACTGGACCAAGTCAGATGTTTTGTTTGATTTTTCAAGCTTAAATTTTATGATTAGATATAAAGTTTTAGCAATGCCATTAGTCCATTAATTAATGTATTGTAACTATTTAGAAAAGTTGACATGTACTGTGACCAGTAAAGAAAGACTACAGAGGAAGTTTCATTTAAGAGGGAATAGATCTGAAATGAAGAGATAGCTGTTTCTAGGGATCTGATTCAGATAATAACATTCCCTGAAGGACTTACACCGAAACAAGAAGTGGACACGCAAGCAGGAAAGATCAAGTTAGATGCACATTTTTATATGGAATGCTTGAACACAGCTGACTAAGGAGTTTCAGGATAAAAATGGAAATAATCTCAGGCAAGGTAATAGATCATGTGAACTGCAACCATGTCACATATAAGTTGAATGAATATGGAAACTGGTGAGTAGACAATATTGATCCAGACATTAGGAAGGCGACTCAGTAATGTCTAATGCACACATGGACAAGACTTACACTGATACGTTGAAACCAGTTGTTACCAGCAATGATGATCAGCAGAGTGAACTTGACGGGCCAATGGCCAAATTCTGTTCCTATGTCTTATGATTTGAAGGTGAATCATGAATTAGCACTTCCTAACTACACAGAAGTACTAAAACAGTAATACAACATATTAATCTTTAATAACCAAATGGGGTGTGATAAATAATAATTATATTTAATGATGTGATCAGAACAATATTTCCAATTGCTAATTAGATAAATCTCCTCCCCGCACCTTGTTTGGCAGATCGGGTGGCAACTTTGCCATTTCTTTCATGATTCTGTTTTACGAGGCTGTGTTGCTAGCTCAACGCTCAACCCAGCATGGCTGGAACTCATGCAAAGAGCCGTCTGGGACCTCTTGTTACGAAGTCTGAGTACCGATACCACCACACCACCAGCACAGACAATTAGGTAGCTGCTGGTTTATAAATACCAGATAAATTGTGAAACAATTACTTTATCACAATAAAAGAAATGGATTTATATTGCAGGTTTATTACTTGACTAAAGGAGTTTCACGCTCTCATGAACAATTAGCTTGGTACAATGGGAAATGGACCTGAGTTAGGTGCAAGAGCAGACTTTAGGGAGTCATGCTTGACTTCACTCCACTGATAGTTCGAAACCCAACTCAGGATGCAGGCTGCAGACTGCATTATAGGGACACTATTAAAGTGTTAAACTTTTGGTGCTGCTTTTAGATTTGCACTGTGAACACTGCAGTGATTTCTCTTTAATTAGAATTGAGATTTGTTCCAAAGAGAAACAAACATTTAAGTGAAATAAAGTAACAGCGTTCTCAAGAAAGCAAATCATTTACAGACTGTTCAGTTCATTTCAGAAAATGTAAATAAACAATAAACATGTAAATAACACACTTTAACTGCATTTGGCAAAGCCAGAGATCTCTTTATGTGTTTATCTGAAAATAAAATTTCACCCTTTAATCAAAATAAACTTGAAATCACAATAAGCATTATTAAAGTACCGCCAAGCGTTTTGGCAGCTAATAATTCCTTCCGATCTACAGTCAATATCTGGTATTTGATTTGTGGGATCTGTAATGATTGTTTTAATAATTGTATTCTGCTGTGGAGATTGCAGAGTACCACTAGGATATTGTACTTAGAGTCTTTCCTCAACTTCTGCCATATCTTTCATCTTGGTCAGTATGTAAGCAGCTTCCAATGTTCTGGTACATTGTAGTGACCTGCATGGACCACTCATGTCTTCGTAATCGACTTGAATCCATTCCTTCACCTGGCATACTACAGAGAGATAACTAAGTTAAAAAAGTCAGATTAACCAGACGCCTTACATTGAAAATGTAACTGATTTCGCCATTACGAGATTACTCGATCTCACCAGTTGCCCTCTTCTTTTAATGCTGGCTGTTTTCCTTCTCAGTTCTCAGTCCCGATCCATGGTATCCACTGTAATATTAACAATTCCTTGCCCCCCGCCCCCCACACGCTGCGCAGACTGCTTATTGTATCTTCAGTCTCCTGTGTCTCCCTGCCACGTCTATTGGCATCTTCAAAACAACTTCAAATTTGAATAGATCTGCTTAAAGTCCACAACTCCACACAATATGTCCAAAACTGGGAACTTTTGCCTCAAAATTTTCATGTTTCTCCACACTAGTTGTATCTTTCAAGAAATGCATCTCAAAGTTGAAATGCTCCTGCCAGTTCTTCAAAACCTCCGATCATCAAATCATCAGGAATAACATTTATTCCCAGCAGCCCTTCCACCAATTCATATAGCTACTTTTGGGAAAACTTCCTCTGTTGATTCCAAATGGCTAATCCCTTCAATAATGCCTACTGAAAAATCTCAATCAGATTCAAGTTTATTATCACTAACATATGCCCTGAAATTTATTGTTGTGGGCAGCAGTATATATTTTGCTTGATTTGTTACTTCATCAAATGTGACCTGGTGCTCAAAGTTGTCTAGATCTATTACTAAGTACCTGAAGATATCTCTGAAGTGATAGTGGCTTAAAGTCATTTAACACATCGCTCTGTTGGATAGTCCCTTATTGATTTGCGTCATCATCTTTGTACTTGTGTATACAGAGAACATACAGTACAGCAGAGGAACAGGCCACGCTACTTCTGTACTTTCAAGAGGAACAGACTCCACCATGAATTACAATTGTAAATTTAAGTAATCCCATTTGTACAGGTTTAAAAGCTTTGGTTCTCTCTTATGTACAGCAATATTACATCAGCCTTTTGTGCATATATGAAATCTCTGTTAGTTGTTCAATTCTAGCTTAAGTGTTACAAACTCGTCACTGAGATTAAGACTATAAAATGATGAAATACAGGAGAGCATTAGGCCATTTGGCCCATCAAGTTTGCTCTGTCATTTCATCATGGCTGATCCCACTATCCTTTCCGCCCCAATAACCTTTCACCAAACTTGACATGGCAAAGCTTGTTGCTGTTTCTGGAAGTGAAGAGCCAAAAGTTTCATCCTCTGTCAGAATAGATCAAATGGAAAAGTTACCCAGTTCGGTGTGTGCAGGACATCTTTCCAAAACCTGAATATTAAATTGCTCTAAGACCATAAGACAGAGGAGCAGAATTAGGCCATTTGGCTCATCAAGTCTCCTCCCAGCTCCAATCTCCTGCCTTCTCCCCATATCCCTTCATGGAGGAGGTCCTGAAGAGAGATTTCCAGGAGTTAGGAAAGAAGCTGAGAAGCAGGACCTCCAGGGTAGTAATCTCGGGATTGCTACCTGTGCCACGTGCTAGCGAGGGCAAGAGTAGTCGGATCAGGCAGATGACTGCGTGGCTGAGAGACTGGTGTAGGGGGCAGGGCTTCAGATTCTTGGATCATTGGGATCTCTTCTGGGGGAAGTATGACCTGTTCAAAAAGGACAGGTTACACCTGAACCCGAAGGGGTCCAATATCCTGGTGGGAAAGTTTAACAGAGTTGTTAGGGAGGGTTTAAACTAATTTGGCAGGGGGATGGGAACCGGAATGATAGAGCGGAGGAAGGGGAAAACAGAAATAAATCTAAGATAGTAAGCAGTAAAGATGTCAGGAAAGACAGGCAGGTGATGGGGCAAATTTGTAGCCATTGGGATGAGTTGAAGTGCAATAAAGTTGCAGTGAAATCAAAGCAAGAAGTATCAAATACTGGTCTTAAGGTGTTGTACTTAAATGCACGCAGCATAAGGAAAAAGGTGGATGATCTTGTCGTACAGCTACAGATTGGCAGGTATGATATTGTGGCCATCACTGAGACCTGGCTAAAGGATGCATGTCTCTGGGAGCTGAACGTCCAAGGATACACGGTGTATTGGAAGGATAGGAAGGTAGGCAGAGGGGGAGGCGTGGCTATATTGGTAAGAAATGATATTAAATCATTAGAAAGAGGTGATATAGGATCGGAAGGTGCAGAATCTTTATGGGTTGAGCTAAGAAATAGCAGGGGTAAAAGGACCCTGATGGCAGTTATTTATAGGCCTCCAAACAGCTGCAGGGATGTGGACTACAAATTACAACTGGAAATAGAAAAGGCTTGTCAGAAGGGCAGTGTTATGATAACTGTGGGGGATTTTAACATGCAAGTAGATTGGGAAAATCAGGTCGGCACTGGATCTCAAGAGAGAGAATTTGTAGAATGTCTGCGAGATGGCTTTTTAGAACAGCTTGTTGTTGAGCCTACTAGGGGATCGGCTGTACTGGATTGGGTATTGTGTAATGAACCAGAGGTGATTGGAGAGATTGAAGTGAAGGAACCCTTAGGAGGCAGTGATCATAACATGATTGAGTTCACTGTGAAATTAGAAAAAGAGAAGCCAAAATCTGATGTGTCCGTATTTCAGTGGAGTAAAGAAAATTACAGTGGCATGAGAGAGGAACTGGCCAAAGTTGACTGGAAAGAGACACTGGCGGGAAAGACAGCAGAGCAGCAGTGGCTGGAGTTTATGCGAGAAATGAGGAATGTGCAAGACAGGTATATTCCAAAAAAGAAGAAATTTTCGAGTGGAAAAAGGATGCAACCGTGGTTGACAAGAGAAGTCAAAGCCAAAGTTAAAGCAAAAGAGAGGGCATACAAGGAAGCAAAAATTAGTGGGAAGTGAGAGGATTGGGAAGTTTTTAAAACCTTACAAAAGAAAACCAAGAAGGTCATTAAGAGAGAAAAGATTAACTATGAAAGGAAGCTAGCAAATAATATCGAAGAGGATACTAAAAGCTTTTTCAAGTATATAAAGAGTAAAAGACAGGTGAGAGTAGATATAGGACTGATAGAAAATGATGCTGGAGAAATTGTAATGGGAGATAAGGAGATGGCAGAGGAACTGAACAAGTATTTTGCATCAGTCATCACTGAGGAAGACATCAGCAGTATACCGGACACTCAAGGGTGGCAGGGAAGAGAAGTGTGCGCAGTCACAATTACGACAGAGGAAGTACTCAGGAAGCTGAATAGGCTAAAGGTCGATAAATCTCCTGGACCAGATGGAATGCACCCTCGTGTTCTGAAGGAAGTAGCTGTGGAGATTGCGGAGGCATTAGCGATGATCTTTCAAAAGTCGATAGATTCTGGCATGGTTCCGGAGGACTGGAAGATTGCAAATGTCACTCCGCTATTTAAGAAGGGGGCAAGGAAGCAAAAAGGAAATTATAGACCTGTTAGCTTGACATTGGTGGTTGGTAAGTTGTTGGAGTCGATTGTCAAGGATGAGGTTACAGATTACCTGGAGGCAGATGACAAGATAGGCAGAACTCGGCATGGATTCCTTAAAGGAAAATCCTGCCTGACAAACCTATTACAATTTTTTGAGGAAATTACCAGTAGGCTAGACAAGGGAGATGCAGTGGATGTTGTATATTTGGATTTTCAGAAGGCCTTTGACAAGGTGCCACACATGAGGCTACTTAACAAGAGCCCATGGAATTATGGGAAAGTTACATACGTGGATAGAGCGTTGGCTGATTGGCAGGAAACAGAGAGTGAGAATAAAGGGATCCTATTCTGGTTGGCTGCCGGTTACCAGTGGTGTTCCGCAGGGATCAGTGTTGGGGCCGCTTCTTTTTACAGTGTACATCAACGATTTAGATTATGGAATAGATGGCTTTGTGGCTAAGTTTGCTGACGATACGAAGATAGGTGGAGGGGCCGGTAGTGCTGAGGAAACGGAGAGTCTGCAGAGAGACTTGGATAGATTGGAAGAATGGGCAGAGAAGTGGCAAATGAAGTACAATGTTGGAAAGTGTATGGTTATGCACTTTGGCAGAAAAAATAAACGGGCAGACTATTATTTAAATGGGGAAAGAATTCGAAGTTCTGAGATGCAACCGGACTTGGAAGTCCTCGTACAGGATACTCTTAAATTTAATCTCCAGATTGAGTCAGTAGTGAAGAAGGCGAATGCAATGTTGGCATTCATTTCTAGAGGAATAGAGTATAGGAGCAGGGGTGTGATGTTGAGGCTCTATAAGGCGCTGGTGAGACCTCACTTGGAGTACTGTGGGCAGTTTTGGTCTCCTTATTTAAGAAAGGATGTGCTGACGTTGGAGAGGGTACAGAGAAGATTCACTAGAATGATTCCGGGAATGAGAGGGTTAACATATGAGGAACATTTGTCCGCTCTTGGACTGTATTCCTTGGAGTTTAGAAGAATGAGGGGAGACCTCATAGAAACATTTCGAATGTTAAAAGGCATGGATAGAGTGGATGTGGCAAAGTTGTTTCCCATGATGGGGGAGTCTAGTACGATAGGGCATGACTTAAGGATTGAAGGGCGCCCTTTCTGAACAGAAATGCGAAGAAATTTTTTTAGTCAGAGGGTGGTGAATCTATGGAATTTGTTGCCACGGGCGACAGTGGAGGTCAAGTCATTGGGTGTATTTAAGGCAGAGATTGATAGGTATCTGAGTAGCCAGGGCATCAAAGGTTATGGTGAGAAGGCAGGGGAGTGGGACTAAATAGGAGAAAATGGATCAGCGCATGATACAATGGTGGAGCAGACTCGATGGGCCGAATGGCTGACTTCTGCTCCTTGGTCTTATGGTCTTATGTCCTGACCAATCAAAAATCTATATACATAAAGATTTGGCCTCCACAGCTGCCTGTGGCAAAAAATTGCACGGATTCACCACTCTCTGGCTAAAGAATTTCTCCTCATTTCTGTTCTAAAAGGATGCTCCTCTATTCTGAGGCTGTGCCCCCTGGTCTTACACTCCCCCACCACAGGAAACATCCTTTTCACATCTCCCCTTTCAAGGCCTTTCACAATTCTATAGGCTTCAATGAGGTCACACCTCATTCTTCTGAATTCTAGTGAATCCAGGCCCGAAGCCATCAAACGCTCTTCATCTGACAAGCTATTTAATACTGGAATAACTTCCATGAATCTCCATTGAACACTCTCCAGTTCCAGTACCTCCTCTCTTAGGTAAGGGGCCCAAAACTGCTCACAATACCCAAGTGAGCCCTCACCAGTGCTTTATAAAGTCTCAACATTGCATCCTTGCTTTTATATTCTAGTCCCCTTAAAATGAATGCTAACATTGCATTTGCCTCTCTCACCATAGACTCAACCTACAAATTAACATTTAGGAAATCCTGCACAAGAATTCCCAAGCCCCTTTACAGCTCAGTTATTTGTATTTTCTCTCCATTTAGAAAATAGTCAATACTTTAATTTCTTATACCAAAGTGCATGACCATACACTTCTCAACACTGTATTCTATCTGCCATTTCTTTGCCCATTCTCCTAATCTGTCTGTCCTTCTGTAGCCTCTCTACTTCCTCAAAATTACCTGGCCCTCCACCTATCTTCATATTGTCTACAAACATTGTAACAAAACCATCAATTCCATCATCCAAATCATTGACCTATACCACAAAAAGAATCGGTCCCAACACTGACACCTGTGGAATACTGCTAGTCACCTTCAGCCAACCAGAAAAGGCTCCCTTTATTCCCACTCTTTGCCTCCTGCCAATCAGAAACTGCTTTATCTTTCCTGTAATACCATGGGCTCTTAGCTTGTTACGGAGCCTCATGTGTGGCATGTTGTCAAAGGCCTTCTGAAAATCCAAGTACACAACATCAGCTGATTCTCTTTTGTCTGTTCTGCTCATTATTTTTTCAAAGAATTCCAACAGATTTGTCAGGCAAGATTTTCGCTTGAGGAAACCACGCTGACTATGGCCTATTTTACCATGTGCCTCCAAATACCCCGAGACCTCATCCTTAATAATCAACTCCAGTATCTTCCCAACCACTGAAGTCAGACTAATTGGCCTATGGTTTCCTTTCTTCAGCCTTTCTTCCTTTTTGAAGAGTGGAGTGACATTTGCAAATTTCCAGTCTTCCATAACCATTCCAGAATCTGGTGATTCTTAAAAGATCATTATTAATGCCTCCATGATCTCTTCAGCCACCTCTTTCAGAAATCTGTGGTGTACAGCATCTGGTGCAAAATACTGATTCAGTTTATCACCATTTCCTTGTCTCCAGCGTTGTTTTCCAGTGGTCCGATATCCACTCTTGTGCCTCCTTAACACTTTATGTATCTGAAGAAACTTTTGGTACCCTTTTTAATATTATTGGCTACTTACTTTCGCATTCCATCTTTACCTTCTTAATGATTTTTCTAATTGCCTCCTATTGGTCTTTAAAAGCTTCCAAATCCTCGAACTTCCCACTAATTCTTGCTCTATTATGTGCCCTCTCTCTGGTTTTTATGTTGGTTTTGGCATCTCTGGTTAGCCACAGTTGTGTCATCTTGCCTTTAGAATACTTCTTCCTCTTTAGAATGTGTATATCCTGTGCCTTCCAAATTCCTTCTAGAAATTCCAGCCACTGCTGCTCTGCCGTCATCTCTGCCAGTGTTCGTTTCCAAACAATTCTGGCCAACTGCCCTCTCATGCCTCTGTAATTTCCTTTACTCCACTGTAATACTGATAGATCTGACCTTAGCTTTTCCTTTTCAAATTTCAGAGTGCATTTGATCATATTATGATCACTTTCCCCCCAAGGGTTCTTTTATCTTAAGCTCTCTAATGAATTCTGGTTCATTTCACAACACCCAATCCAGAATAGCTGATCCCTAGTAGGTCAACCATGAGCAGTTCTTAAAAGCCATCTTGTAGGCATTCTAGAAATTCCCCTTCTTGTAACCCAACACCAGCCTGATTTTCCCAATCTACCTGTATATTGAAGTCCCCCATGACTATCATAACATTGCCCTTTCGGCATGCATTTTCTATCTCCCATTGTAACTTGTAGGCCACACCCTTACTACTGTTTGGGGTTCAGTATACCACTCTCACCAGGGTCTTCTTACCCTTGGAGTTCTTCAGCTCTATCCACAATGATTCAACACCTTCTGACCCTATGTCACCTCTTCCTAATGATTTGATTTCATTTTTTACCAACAGCACAATGCTGCCCCATCTGCCTTCCCGCCTGCCCTTTCGATACAATGTGTATCCTTGGACATTAAGTTCCCAGCTATAATCTTCTTTCAGCTATGATTTAGTCATGCCTACAACATTATACCCACCAATCTTCAACTGTGCTGCAAGTTCATCTACCTTATTCTGTATACTACTTGCATTAACCTTCAACACCTTCAGACCTATATTCACCCTTTACGATTTTGTCTGTCCACATTTTACATTACAACTCATCCTGTTGACTGCAATGCTTCCCTATCAACAGCCTCTCCTCACTAACATTGCCTCTGTTTGTAAACCAGCTACCTCATCTTCAGCACTATTAACTGCCTTTCCTACGATACTTCTTGCATTGAAATATACGCAGCTCAGGACACTAGTCACACCATGCTCAGTCTTTTGATTTCTAACGTTGTCTGAAGTTTTACCAAAATCTGCCTCCACTAACTGTTCTGGCACTCTGGCTCCCATTTCCCTGCAACTCTAGCTTAAAACCCACCGTGCAACATTAACAAACCTTCCTGCTACGATATTAGTCACCCTCTAGTTCAGGTGTAAACCGTGTGTTCTGTACAGGTCCCACCTTCCCTGGAAGAGAGTGCAGTGATCCAAAAATCTTACGCCCTCCCCCCATCTCCATGCCCAGTGAACCCACAGCCACTTTCAGGACAGCGGCGACACGCGACGCATGTGGAAGGGTATTCAGGACATCACCAGCTACAAGACAATATCACCTGCTTGTGCTGGTGATGCCTCCCTCCCAGATGCGTTGAACAACTTCTACGCTTGTTTTGAGGTGGAAAATGACGTGGCGGCGAGGAAGACCACCCCTCCTCCAAATGACCAGGTGCTGTGTCTTACCGTGGCCGATGTGAGGAGAACCCTGTGCAGGGTCAACCCACGAAAGGCTACTGGACCAGACAATATTCCTAGCAGAGTGCTTAGAGGATGTGCAGACCAGCTAGCAGAGATTCTCACTGACATCTTCAACATCTCCCTGAGCAGCGCTGTTATTCCTACGTGCTTCAAGGCTGCCACCATCGTCCCCAAGCCGCGGAAGTCTTCAGTGTCCTGCCTCAATGACTACCATCCCGTTGCAGTCACATCCATCATAATGAACTGTTTCGAGAGGCTCGTCATGAGGCACATGAAGACCCTGCTGCCCCTCTCACTGGACCCCCTGCAGTTAGCGTACCGTCCCAACCGTTCAACAGACGACGCCATTGCCATCACCCTCCACCTGGCCCTAACCCACCTGGACAAAAAAGACACATACGTTCGAATGCTGTTCATGGACTTCAGTTCAGCATTCAACACAATCATTCCTCAGAAACTGACTGGAAAGCTGAGCCTACTGGACCTGAATACCTCTCTCTGCAACTGGATCCTGGACTTCCTGACTGGGAGACCTCAGTCAGTCCGGTTCGGAAGCAGCATCTCCAACACCATCACACTAAGCACGGAGGCCCCCCAGGGCTGTGTGCTCAGTCCACTGCTGTTCAATCTGCTGACCTACGACTGTGCTGCAACACACAGCTCAAACCACATCATCAAGTTCACCAATGACACAACCATGGTGGGTCTCATCAGCAAGAACGATGAGTCAGCACACAGAGAGGAGGTGCAGCGGCTAATGGACTGGTGCAGAGCCAACAACCTGTCTCTGAATGTGAACAAAACAAAAGAGATGGTTGTTGACTTCAGGAGGACACGGAGCGACCACTCTCCGCTGAACATCGACGCTTCCTCCGTAGAGATCGTTAAGAGCACCAAATTTCTTGGTGTTCACCTGGTGGAGAATCTCATCTGGTCCCTCCAGCAAAGAGAGCAGCAGCGTCTCTACTTTCTGCGAAGGCTGAGAAAAGTCCATCTCCCACCCCACATCCTCACCACATTCTACAGAGGTTGTATTGAGAGCATCCTGAGCAGCTGCATCACGGCCTGGTTCAGAAATTGCACCATCTCGGATCGCAAGACCCTGCAGCGGATAGTGAGGTCAGCTGAGAAGATCATCAGGGTCTCTCTTCCTGCCATTACAGACATTTACACCACACGTTGCATTCGCAAAGCAAACAGCATTATGAAGGATTCCACGCACCCCTCATACAAACTCGTCTCCCGCCAGTCATCTGGCAAAGGGCACCGAAGCATTCGTGCTCTCAACACCAGACTATGTAACAGTTTCTTCCCCCAAGCCATCAGACTCCTCAATACCCAGAGCCTGAACTGACACCAACCTACTGCCCTCTACTGTGCCTATTGCCTTGTTTATTATTTATTGTAATGCCTGCACTGTTCTGTGCACTTTATGCAGTCCTGGGTAGGTCCGTAGTCTACTGTAGTTTTGTGTTGTTTTATGTAGTTCCATGTAGTTTTTGTATTGTTTCATGTAGCACCATGGTCCTGAAAAATGTTGTCTCATTTTTACTTTGTATTGTACCAGCAGTTATGGTCAAAATGATAATAAAAAGTCACTTGACTTCACTTGACTTGATCCTTAGCCATGTATTAAATGTATAATCTTCCTAGTTCTGGCCTCACTAGTGTGCGGCATGGATAGAAATCTTGAGATTACAACCCTGGAAGTCCTGCCTTTTAACTTAACACCTACCTCCCTGAACTCACCATACAGAATCTTGTGACTTGTCCTACCCATGTCACTGGTACCTACAGGGACCATGACTTCTAGCTGTTCGCCCTCCCACTTAAAAATGCAGAGGACTCGATTCAAGATATCCTGGACCCTGGGACCCAGGAGGCAACATACCATCCAGGAATTTTGTTCTTGCCCGCAGAACCTCCTGTCAGTTCCCCTAACTAGCAAATCCCCTATCACCACAGCAAGCCTCTTCTCCTCCCTTGCCAGAGACCCAACCACTGTGAATATCCTCTGTTAGGTCATTCCCACGCGACAGTATCCAAAGTGATATACCTGTTGTTGAGGGGGATGAGCATAGTAGTACTCTTTACTGGCTCCTTAACACCTTTCCTCTTCTTGATTATCAGCCAGTTTCCTGAACCTTGGGTGTAACTACTTCTCTGTATGTCCTTTCACCCCCTCAGCTTCCCAAATGATCCGGTGTTTGTCCAATTCCAGCTCCAACTGCTTAACGTGGATTATTAGAAGCTGCAGCTGGATGTACTTCTCGCAGCTGTAGTCATCAGGGACACTGGAGATCTCCCTACCTTCCCACTTCCCACAAGAGAAGCATTCCACTATCCTGCCTGGCACCTCTACTGACCTAGCCGAGCAGATATAAAAAAGGGAAGGGTAAAAAGCCTTAATCTTGAGCTTTTCTTTCCTTTGCTTTCTCTGACTGAAGCTTCTCTTCGCAGAATCCTTGAAAACTAAGTCTTCAAAATCACCATGCTGACTCTGTCTATTGACCTTGTTGACAACAAAACTGTTGTTCTTGGCTCATCTTCAAATAATTTAGTGATTTTTTTGATAAATAGGTATTTATTTTCATTGGAAAAAGACTGTTCTGACATTTGCTACAGGTTTTACAAAAGTGGAAAATAATTCTAATTTCCTTCCACAGTTTCAACATTCATCTATCCTTAAAACTTACTTTAACTTCAGTTTGAATTTTATTTTTCTGTTCACCCCAAGAGATTTCACTGAGCTTATGTACCACACACATCGTAACCTGTTAGTTCACTAATTACTCAAGCTCTCTGCTGCAGAACAAGCCTTATCTGTATTCTCTAACATTACATTAGGTCTCAAGCTAATCTTTCTTTGATCCTCAATTTCAAACGCACTATCTCTGTAACTGCATGCAACTGACAAGCTTCAGCAAATTTTTGCAGAGCTGTTATGGTTGCTCACGTGTCTCATCTGTATGTTTTATTCTCTTGTTATGCTTATACTTCTTGAAAGGGATGGTTCCTTGTAGTTGGCTGCAGTGGAAATAATTTTACACCAGTACCATCTCATATCTATCCCCATCTACAGCCCAGTCTGACCAAATGGAACCGCTTTCACGCATTTCTGCTCCATCATGGTAACACATGTTGAAACCAGGATTCACATTGGCCTTGCACCAGCATCTGTTGTTCCAATTAACTCAGATAACCTCCACTATTGTATCTCACCATCATTACTTCAAGAACTTTTCCCAAAGCTAGTATGTAAATAACTGATTTCTCAGTAATTTTCAAGGAACACACCCAGCGTCAGGATACTCAACTAAACAAAGTGAGAGTTACTCCAAACCAGGTATTCCCAACCTGGATTCCACAGACTCCTTGGTTAATGGTAGGGGTCTATGGCATAAAGAAGTTTGGGAACCTCTGCTAAACTACCATTTCTATCACTGCTGTCACCAGTATTGACTCCTCAAATAATAATTACATCAAGCTTTGTTACGATGAGAAGTTGACTTGTATTTAACATCTAACATCAGATCTAACACATAAAGAGGCTTTGAGGAAAGAGAAATAGATTAAAGGGTGTAAAGGTAGTAAGGTAGAAGGGTTAAACTGCGAGTACTTCAATGCAAGAAGTATCAGGAACAAAGGTGATGAACTGAGAGCTTGGATACATACATGGAATTATGATGTAGTGGCCATTACAGAGACTTGGCTGGCACCAGAGCAGGAATGGATTCTCAAGATTCCTGGATTTCAGTGCTTTAAAAGGGATAGAGAAGGGGGGAAAGGGGAGGAGGGGTGGCATTACAGGTCAGGGATACAATTACAGCTACAGAAAGGGTGGGTAATGTAGCAGGATCCTCTTTTGAGTCAGTATGGGTAGAAGTCAGGAACAGGAAGGGAGCAGCTACTCTATTGGGGGTATTCTATAGGCCCCCTGGTAGCAGCAGAGATACTGAACAGCATATTGGGAGGCAGATTTTGGAAAGGTGTAAAAATAACAGGGTTGTTACCATGGGTGACTTTAACTTCCCTAATATTGATTGGCGCCTGATTAGTTCCAATGGTTCAGACGGGGCAGGGTTTGTTAAGTGTGTCCAGGACGGATTCCTATCACAGTATGTGGACAGGCCAACTAGGAGGAATGCGATACGAGATCTAGTATTAGGTAACGAACTGGGTCAGGTCACAGATCTCTTAGTGGGTGAGCATCTGGGGGACAGTGACCTCCACTCCCTGGCCTTTAACGTTATCATGGAAAAGGATAGAATCAGAGAGGACAGGAAGAATTTTTTTGCACAGCATAACAAAACTTTCAATTTCCAGATACACTTACATTGCTTCCCCTCATAGATATCAGCTATCAGAACACTTCCATCAACATATAGACATCACAACATCCTATACAAAAGCCCTTATTAGCATAGCAGACAGGTTTACATCTACATACTGCAGAAAAGGTTGCCATGTTTTATGAAAACTATTTGTTTTTGAGTGTACCATAAATGTCAAAAAGTCCAAAGGAATGTATTCCATGATTAATTTACGCCAACCAAGAAGTCCAGGGGCCTTATCGGACATCCAACAAAGTAAAATGTTCTTCCTTGCACAAAAAGTCAGAATGTTAAAACATTCTCTTTGATGTTCATTAATAATTTGACTGCTGGGTAAGCCTAAGAGAAAAGACACTGGGTCCAGTTCAAGCTCCATCTTCAGAATCTTTTCCATTTCACCCAAAATATCACTCCAGTATGCCTGAAATTTGAGACAAGTCCAAAAACAGTGGTTGAAAGTTCCAGTATTCACTTTACATTTAGAACACATTGGAGAAACCCCCATCTCAAATTTTGAGAGACAATCTGGAGTCAGATGGGCTCTATGCAGAATTTTGAGTTGCAATGCTTTAGTTTTATTACAAACTGAAATCTCCTTTGCATTATCACAGATGTCTTCCCATGTTTCAGCTGTAATTTCTACTCCCAGCTCTTCCTCCCAGACTCTTCCCAGCTGCCCAGCCTCTCCACAAGAACATTCCCTCAGGATGCTGTAATAAGTACTAATAGAGACTTCACTCTTAGAACAAAACACCCTCTTTTCTATGTCAGAACTAATTGGGGAAGGGCGAATTATGAGGCTATAAGGCTAGAACTTGCAGGTGTGAATTGGGATGATATTTTTGCAGGGAAATGCACTATGGACATGTGGTCGATGTTTAGGGATCTCTTGCAGGATGTTAGGGATAAATTTGTCCCGGTGAGGAAGATAACTAATGGTAGGGAGAAGGAACCATGGGTGACAAGTGAGGTGGAGAATCTAGTCAGGTGGAAGAAGGCAGCATACATGAGGTTTAGGAAGCAAGGATCAGATGGGTCTACTGAGGAATATAGGGTAGCAAGAAAGGAGCTTAAGAAGGGGCTGAGGAGAGCAAGAAGGGGGCTTGAGAAGGCCTTGGCGAGTAGGGTAAAGGAGAACCCCGAGGCATTCTTCAATTATGTGAAGACCAAATGGATGACAGGAGTGAAGATAGGACCGATTAGAGGTAAAGGTGGGAAGATGTGCATGGAGGCTGTGGAAGTGAGCGAGGTCTTCAATGAATACTTCTCTTCAGTATTCACCAATGAGAGGGAACTTGATGACGGTGAGGACAATATGAGTGAGGTTGATGTTCTGGAACATGTTGATATTAAGGGAGAGGAGGTGTTGGAGTTGTAAAATACATTAGGATCGATAAGTCCCCGGGGCCTGATGGAATATTCCCCAGGCTGCTCCAGAGGCGAGGGAAGAGTTTGCTGAGCCTCTGGCTAGGATCTTTATGTCCTTGTTGTCCACGGGAATGGTACCGGAGAACTGGAGGGAGGTGAATGTTGTCCCCTTGTTCAAAAAAGGTATTAGGGATAGTCCAGGTAATTATAGACCAGTGAGCCTTACGTCTGCGGTGGGAAAGCTGTTGGAAAAGATTCTTAGAGGTAGGATCTATGGGCATTTAGAGAATCGTGGTCTGATCAGGGACAGTCAGCATGGCTTTGTGAAGGGCAGATCATGTCTACTAAGACTGATAGAGTTCTTTGAGGAGGTGACCAGGCATATAGATGAGGGTAGTGCAGCGGATGTGATCTATATGGATTTTAGTAAGGCATTTGACAAGGTTCCACACAGTAGGCTTATTCAGAAAGTCAGAATGCATGGGATCCAGGGAATTTTGACTAGGTGGATTCAGAATTGGCTTGCCTGCAGAAGGCAGAGGGTGGTGGTGGAGGGAGTACATTGAGATTGGAGGATTGTGACTAGTGGTGTCCCACAAGGATCTGTTCTGGGACCTCTACTTTTCATGATTTTTATTAACGACCTGGATGTGGGAGTAGCAGGGTGCGCTGGCAAGTTTGCAGATGACACAAAGGTTGGGTGTTGTGGATAGTGTAGAAGATTGTCAAAGATTGCAGAGAGACATCGATAGGATGCAGAAGTGGGCTGAGAAGTGGCAGATAGAGTTCAACCCGGAGAAGTGTGAGGTGGTACACTTTGGAAGGACAAACTCCAAGGCAGAGTACAAAGTAAATGGCAGGATACTTGGTAGTGTGGAGGAGCAGAGGGATCTGGGGGTACATGTCTACAGATCCCTGAAAGTTGCCTCACAGGCAGATAGGGTAGTTAAGAAAGCTTATGAAGTGTTAGCTTTCATAAGTTGAGGGATAGAGTTTAAGAGTCACGGGGTAATGATGCAGCTCCATAAAACCCTGGTTAGGCCACACTTTAAGTACTGTGTCCAGTTCTGGTCGCCTCACTATAGGAAGGATGTGGAAGCATTTGAAAGGGTACAGAGGAGATTTACCAGGGTTTAGAGAGTATGCATTATGATCAGAGATTAAGGGAGCTAGGGCTTTACTCTTTGGAGAGAAGGAGGATGAGAGGAGACGTGATAGAGGTATACAAGATATTAAGAGAAATAAATAGAGTGGACAGCCAGCGCCTCCTCCCACAGTATCACTGCTCAATACAAGTGGACATGGCTTTAAGGTAAGGGGTGGGAAGTTCAAGGGGGATATTAGAGGAAGGTTTTTTACTCAGAGAGTGGTTGGTGCGTGGAATGCACTGCCTGAGTCAATGGTGGAGGCAGATACACTAGTGAAGTTTAAGAGACTACTAGACAGGTATATGGAGGAATTTAAGGTGGGGGCTTATATGAGAGGCAGGGTTTAAGGGTCGGCACAACAATGTGGGCCGAAGGGCCTGTACTGTGCTGTACTATCCTATGTTCTATATTTAATGTGGAAATGTAGCTGCATAAAACTGGGAAGGTAATCTTTAGGTTTGCTTGCCCCGTTCACAGAGCCACACCATGGAAAATGGAAATAACAAATCTGCTCATGAACCACTGAAACTATATTTACTTAGTGAGGTCATAGATCCTATATACAAGCACAGAGTCAGAATAGCTGGTGTTGGGCAAGGTTCTGTGAAAAGCTTTGGTTTGGAAATTCAGTTAGCTCAGGTTTCAGGTGTTAGTTAGAGACATTGTCAGAAATTGTTGTGCAGTCTTAATTGCAGTGAACTAAATGTAGGAGTCTCCAAAGGAGCTCAAGTGAAGTAACATGTTTCAGCCATTGTCTCATATAGCACTTGTATAGTACTCCATGACGACAGGTAACCTCACAGAGAATTTAAGTTTTTCATAAGGATAGATATGATTCAGGGAAGCTTTTCCAATTAAGCATAAAATTCAATACTATGGGAACACTGTAAAATTATGGGAAGCTTCAGAAAAAGAACGTGAGAAATCTTGGTGTATTTTTAATAAAGACCTTGGAGTAGGAAGAAACATACTAAAATATTTTTTTAAAAATTCACACGGAGAAACAAATTGCTGGGCTAGCTATGAGGAAGCTAGCAGGAAACGTGACAGAGAAGGCAAAACATGGTGTTTTCCTGTGTAAAACCTACCATTGTGGTATGAATAAAGACAGCAATAAAGTTAGCTAAAAATAACTGCTATTTAACTAAGAAATTGTGACTTGTGCAATCATTCATACTTCTGCCGTGAATATCGAACATATACGTACATAAAGCTACACCACTGGAATACATGCTTGGCCCTCAAACAAAAGCGTTCTATTTAGCTTGAGCTACAAACTCTTTTGTTCTCTTGATTTTTTATGGCCACTCCTTCCCAGCTTGCGACTATGTGTGAGGTTTGTGCATCCTTCAAAAGGATTATGAAAATTTGACTGATGGAACAGAAATCTGCAATGGCTTTGTTGTTGTGGTGGTGGTGGTGGGGGGGTGGTGCTGTGAGATCATTTCCACTGTTTTCAAAAGATTAGATGCTCATATCTGGTGCTTGGTCTCCATGGCAGAATAGAGGAAAAGGAAATACATGCATAGACGCATGCGCACGCAACTGGAATGTGTGAGAGGCATACCGAGTAAGATATATACAAAAGGACAGATGCTTGGAGTAAAAAGGTCAAATTTTGTGTGAGGTGCATGCAGAGAGAGTGCCAGTCTTGGAGAGTGAAGTAACATGAAGAAAGAAAGTAGAAAAGGAGAAAATAGAGAAGAAACTGAGGTAATAAAGATAAATGGGAGGTGATGGAGAGTGAAGAGGAAAATGTAGATTGACGTAAAAAACCAGCAAATGAGAAGAATTAGGGATTGTCAATAAATATTGCCTTCATCTGGATTACTCTAATTCAGGCAAATAAAAAAAACAAGAAATCATATTGCATTTTATGGTCTTCAGGGAATGAATAGGGCCATTTATACATCAGAGATATGCTCTGATTTCATTTCAATGCCTCCTTCTAGGGATCAGCAACCCGTGTTGAATAGCACAGAGTCTGAATCAGAATGGATTAGTTAGAACATTTAATTCAATGCCAGCATCATAGACAAAAAAATACAGAATAAAAAATAGAAAACTGGTGGGCAGCTTAAGATAAAGTTAAAGAAAATAAAGTAATATTATTCACCAAAATTATTAACCATCTTAAGTCCTAAGAATATACACGTGAAATTAAATTTCTGTCCCATAATTAATATTATGTTGTTAAAATTGTCATCGCACTGGAATGAACAAACCACACGTTCATTATTGAGTTCACTGGGTATTGGGAACATAAGCAGAGCAGCTTGCATGAGGTTTAAAGTAGAGTTGTTGAACAGAAGGGCAAATCAGACATGAGCTCTGATAGCTTGTTCTTACCACAAATTATGGACCATTACATTTACTTAGTGAACCTTTTGTCCCATTTGTTCAAAGGCAGAATGCAATACTGTGTCACACAGGATTGCAATGGGAAGTGGGTCCACTTAACTGAATTTACAAAAAAACTTCAGTCAAGAGAGACTCTGCTGTTGAACAAAAAGAGACGAGCAGCTTTAATTTATAATATTTTAGAAAGATAAAGCATTGATGCTACTTCTTTTATACATCAATCACAAATTGGAAGTTGTCTAAAATTTTGAGATCATCTTCATCACATTAATCTATATTTAGGGTTAATTGATTTACGGTATGTATGATTATTTTAATGGTGCAGCCTCAACACAGCAGAATATCCAGCTTCGGGACATCCGATTAGATGACCTTTTGCTTTGATTTTTTGCAAGATGTTTAATCTTCTAATGCTAACAGCATAGAATTTTAATGATATGCCATCCATGTTTGTGGATATAATTTGAATATATTGAGTTTTAAGGATGAGGAAAATGCTGACTGGACATAAAAATCAAATCCGAAATATGCCAGTGTAATTAACACTCAGAAAACTTCTCCTTTATGTGACAAAATTATATAAAATATAAGCAATAACTTGATAAACAATGCATTAAAACCTCACAAATCTGGAGCTTGTTTAATTAAGGTTTGATTTACTGGTGAAACTTGAAACATACCACAGTTTGGAAATGAGGCAGTGAGCACTGATTGCTACCTTCCATAATTCCTTTGCTTTAACATAGTATAGCTTCCAGGTCAAATATCATAATTGCTTTCCTGTAAAGGATAAGGAGTTTCATTATTTGTATAGCATTGTCAGCATTTTGGGATTATCTTGTCAGGCACTCCTCACCAGGTCAAAGGGAATAGTTGCATCCACATACAACTCACCCCCATTTCTCTTTTAAGTCACACCTTAAAACCCAAGTTCTGGTCATCTGTCTTAATATCTCAAAGTTCAATGTTCAAAGTAAGTTTATTATCAGGTACATACAGTTGAAGCCAGAAGTTTACATATACTGTAGCCAAATACGCTTAAACTCGTTTTTCGCAATTCCTGACATTTAATCCTAGAAAACATTCCCTGTCTTAGCGACACTCACAACACGCTGGAGGAACTCAGCAGGTTGGGTAGCATCCGTGGAAACGATGAGTCGACGTTTCGGGCCGGAACCCTTCGTCAGGACTGTAGGGGGAAGGGGCAGAGGCCCTATAAAGAAGGCGGGGGGAGGGTAGGAAGGAGAAGGCTGGTAGGTTCCAGGTGAAAAACCAGTAAGGGGAAAGATAAAGGGATGGGGGAAGGGAGGCAGGGAGGTGATAGGCAGGAAAGGTGAAGAAAGGATAGGGGAAAACGCAATGGGTAGTAGAAGGAGGCGGGACCATGAGGGAGGTGGTAGGCAGCTGTGGGGGGGGGGGGGCAGAGTGACATAGGGATAGGGGAAGGAAGGGGGAGGGAATTACCGGAAATTGGAGAATTCTATGTTCATACCAAGGGGCTGGAGACTACCTAGACGGTATATGAGGTGTTGCTCCTCCAACCTGAGTTTAGCCTCATCATGGCAGTACAGGCGGCCACGTATGGACATATCTGAATGGGAGTGGGAAGCAGAGTTGAAGTGGGTGGCTACTGGGAGATCCTGTCTGTTTTGGCGAAGGGTCTCGGCCCGAAACGTCGACTGTACCTCTTCCTAGAGATGCTGCCTGGCCTGTTGCGTTCACCAGCAACTTTGACATGTGTTGATAATGTATACATATTTTGATAATAAATGTACTTTAAACTTTAAGTGAAGAGCAAATGAAATGGCATCTGCTGTTAACCTACATAACAACAGGTAAATTGGAGTAGATCCTTAGGTGATTCTGTTTCAAACTTTGTCTGAAACACTGACAGGAACATCTTAGAGTTTTATACACGCCAAGGGTGTTGTATAAATATATTGTAGATTATTGCTATTGTGGTTAATGAGAGTACATCTTAATAATTAAGCAAAATCAATTTAGTGATTTCATAAGGCTGGTGAAGAAAAGCATTCTTGGCTGTTCTCTAGTGAATCCTAGTTTTGGGTAACTTGGCAATGGTTACTCTTCCATTATAGAGACTAATTAATCTCCTTTGGAAGACAGCATTCTCTTTCTCTGCTGTGACCTTTATAGGTTGTAAGCATATTTATGTTGCAGCAAAAGCAAATGTGGGAATATGTTAAAGGGAAGCAAGATTCATGAATGAGAAGCAAATAGAGACTAAATTGATAGAGTTATTGAAGTGGAGAACATCAGGAATGAATGGAGCACAAATACCTGACCTGAACAAATTAAAATGAATGGACTGTTTCTGTGCTGTGTATTCTGTGCAATGCAAGTCTTTTTTGTGTGAGCAGTTCAGTATCAGCACAGTGGTCCAGGCTGCTGATATTCCATGTGCATGCCAAGCCTTTTACAATAGTTGCTGTAAATTGCATTATCGTTATACCATAATACAAAGTATAGAGTTTTCATTTAGAATACAGAACAGAACAGCACTGTGGCCCACAATATTGTGCTAACCTATGCAAATCTACTCCACAATAAATCTAACCCTTCCCTTTTATACAGCCCATAGCCTTCCACTTCGCTTACATCTATGTGTCTATCTAAGAGTCTCTTCAGTGTCCTTAATGCATGGCCTTTATCACCATCTCTGACAGTGCATTCGAGTAATCCAATCTCTTTGTGTAAAAAAAGCTATCTCTGACATCTTCCCAAAACTTTCCCCCTCTCACCTTAGACCCATGTCCCCTGGTATTGACTATTACTTCTTCTTCATGTGCCTTGTGCGTTACACGCTTGGGCAATCATGGCTTTCCACATCGATATTGTCTGCCCACTCTAGCTGTCACTCTCATGATCTCTTAACTTTATCAATTTATTCTCTGTTGCTCGAAAGAGAAAAGTCATAGCCTGCTCAACTTTTTCTCTTAAGACATGTTCTTTAATCCAGACAGCATCCTGTTAAATCTCCTCTATACCCTGTCTGAAGCTTCTTCATCCTTCCTATGATGTTGTGACCAGAACTAAGCACAATACTCCAAGTGTGGTCTAATGTGAGTTCTATGAGATGCAACATTACCTGATGTCTCTTGAACTCAATCCCCCAACTATTTGTCTTCTTAACGACCCCATCAACTTGCGACACTTGTGCTCCAAGATCCCTCTGTTCCTAAACTTTAAGTGTGCATCCTTCTTCCTCTTGACTAAATGTTCCACCTCTCTTGTCAACATAGTTTCTTCGCCCACCATGGGCTTTCTTTGTCTGAGAGGGACAAATCTGTTCAGAATCATTTTTAAAGAAAAAAATGTCATACTTACATTAACCCCATTTTAAAACAAAATTGAGATATCCCTGGTAGATACAGCGTGGGAACCTATTAGACTGAGATATATCCTGCCAAATAAGCAACCATTCAAGTTCAAATACATCTCACTGTACATATATATAATCAAATAAAACAACATTCTGCCTCAGTCATTTTCTCACCGGTAATCCCAATGTCATTACCAAGTTCTTCCTCAGCAATTATAATGGATATCAAAACTTTCATTACCCCAACCGTACAATGGCTCTTTACTGAATTTCTGCAGACCACTGGCACAACACTGCAGCCATAAAGACATGCTATTTGTTTTGCAACCACTTGTCCTGTGAATGACAGATTCCACACCATAGTAGGGCATTTGGCTATGTCTATTTTAACAAAGAAAATGACAAAGAAAACAGTTCTTTCCAGCAGACTATACATCCTATGTTCAGTAATTTAAATAACTCGCCAGCACAGGATTTCAAACTATTCAGTATTTTGAATTATGAAATACAACTAAATAAAATTACCATTTCATCTATATTGAATTATTGTAAGTAACTCATTTTTTAAAGTTCTGGAGGGAAATAATGCTAATGTTATATGTTACAGTATTTAAGCCTTACTGGCTCATTTCCATTGTTGATACTGCAATGTTTCAACAATAGATGAATTAATATGCTGTACAGATGGATATGTTACCCTGGTCACTGTCAATCCATTCATCTGTTGCTGATGGAAGTCAGTTTCACGTACTATGAATTCATTGGGATCTGATGATATGATGTTTTTTAAAAATCTTTAATTTGATTTCTTAACTTGCTGTGTGCTCATTGTCGGATCGTACAGTGCTTATAATGCCGAGATCACTACACCATTTGATGGTCAGGAAAATAATTGAAAAAATATCTGCCTACTAAGGGTTAAGGATATAATTCGCAACTGGTTTTTGAAAAAAAATTACAATGCAATCAAGAAAAACCCTGTCCATTTCCATTCTGCATATGATAGAAGGAAGAATTCACAAATCTAATTAAGACATTTTTATATGAGTTTCCTCAGAGTTGTGTGGTTTTCCGAAGAAAGTTTTTGCACAGATATGTAAAATCTACTGTAAACTGCAAAGCTTTTTTTTTTAGAAGTTTTTATTTTATAAAGGATGAAAACATGGCAGTAAAGGAGAAATGAGCATCCTTAAACACTATGCTTTTTAAATACAATGTGAAATTGAGAATTTTGCTCAGAGTGAAAATTTGTTAGAGGAGTAGAGAACGCACTGTTATTTGGTTGACATGAATTTGCCTAAATATTAAAATTTTCATTCCATGTTTCAATATTTAGTGCAAGTTAAAGGACACAGAAGTGAAACAATACTAATTTACGTTACTGCAGCACAGAAGATAATATGCTTAAAGTGCAGAATTTAGGCATGTGAAGATAGCTTAGATTAGATTAGATTCAATTTTATTGTCATTGTGTCGAGTACGGATACAAAGCCAATGAAATGCAATTAGAATCTAAACAGAAGTGCAAAAGAATAGTATTATTTACAAAATAACTGCAAATAAAATATAACTACAGCATACAAATATAAAAGTACTGAAACAGTACAATATGGGTGCAATACTGCTTAGTGCTGTGATGTGAGGTTTAGCAGGGTCACAGCCTCAGGGAAGAAGCTCTTCCTGAGCCTGCTGGTGCGGGAGCGGAGGCTCCTGTAGCGCCTACCAGATGGAAGGAGAGTAAAAAGTCCATGGTTAGGGTGAGATGCATCCTTGATAATGCTTTTCGCCCGGCCCAGGTAGCGTTTATGATATCTGTTCTCAATGGTGGGCAATAGGGTGCTGATAATCCGCTGGGCAGTTTCACCACCCGCTGGAGTGCTTTGCGGTCTGATACGGGACAATTGCCATATCACACTGAGATGCAGTTGGCGAGTATGCTCTCAATGGTACAGCGGTAAAAGTCCGTCAGTATCCTGGGACAGAGGTGAGCTTTCTTGATGCTCCGCAGGAAATAAAGGCGCTGTTGCACCTTTTTGAAAGGGATACTGTCTCAATTGAATCAGTAGAAATCTGCAGTAGAAATTTCCATACTAAATACCGAGGCCCAGTCATTGAGGTAGAGTGCCATTTAGAGATATCCAGACTATATGGGAGGGGGAGGAATATCCACATACAGTAGTTTCCTCCAGGTCTCTATCATCGCTCATGAAGATATTTCAGATCAATGGGGTTAGCAATACTAATGAGTGCATAGAGGAAGAGAGTCCAAACAAGAGTGATAATTAGAATCTGTTGAGAAATTCGATCCCTTGTTTTTTAACATAACTATCATATGATGTATGATAGTTTATGGAAGAAAATTGATCATTATGAGCAATCAATACGTGTAGAGTGCAAAGTAGTAAATTAGATTACAGCATTAAATATAGAATGCATATGCCATTGGAAAGAGAGGAATGACATTGATCAATGAATGTTTCATGTTGCTTCTGCAAGACTCTATGTGCTGATGTAGGGTGACCAGGGAATTCAATATCCCAAGTTACCATAAAGATGAGGCTGTCTTCAGATGCTGGAAATCCGAAGCAACACACATAAAATGCTGGATGAACTCAGTACGTCAGGCAGCATCACTGGAAAAGAATAAACAGTTGACATTTCAGGCTGAGGCCCTTCTTCAGTTATCTGATGTTCCAGAAGATTACACCAGAAAGAAAAGGAGGTGCAAGTGTAGGTTTTCACAAATAAAATGATATGAGGCATTTTATGTTTCAGGAAAAAGACGGTACAACTCATTTATTGAACTCCAAAAAAATGAACACAAAAGCATAGTAGAAGCCCTTTATGGAATTAAGGCATCAGGTCAGACCAGCCTCTTAAAGTGAAACCCCAACTCAATGCCTGTGGTTGTGAATTATGTACATTTGCACCAGTTAAGTTACCCTACAATCACAATGTTATTCAAGGAAGGTATCTAGCAAGTAGTGATGATAGATGCAGTGGATTCTGACACACAGTCAACTTGGATGGAAATAGGGAAAAGAAGTTAACAGCTGGGTGCAGTTCCCAAATGTTGTCTCTTCACAAGATGAAGTAAAAATTGGAAAATCATGAGAGCGCTTCAGAAGGGAACTGGATAATTGTCATCTATATATTGACTGGACAAATCAAACTGCTAAGGATATTGGAAGAGGAATGTGCGGATCAGGAACTGTTTCTTAAAACAAGATATTGTGAGACCTACTCTGGAATAGACCATTTTAAAATAAATCATGAGCAATGAGGAAGATCCTCTGGGAAGAAGTGATAACAACTAGTTTTTCTAAATACAGTTTCTCCATGAACACCTGGAGTTCAAAACTAGTACACTCAACTTAAATTAAGCAATTACAAAGGAAGAGTTGAGGAAAAGAGGTTAAAGGAAAGGTCAATATAAGACCAATGACACATATTTTAGCTGCTGTTTCATGCTGTTCAGTCGAGATTTATGGCAATATTCAGAAAGATGAAAAATCTATGGTTAAGAAAGGAGGTCATGGGAAATATTTAATCAAAAACTGGAGCATACAAAGTAGCAAAAGCTAACGGCAGACTGGCACGACCGGGAATGTTTCAGGAACCAGCAGCATAGGACTAAAAAGCCTTTGAATGAAAAAAACTGATTGACTGGCAAATAATATTGGCAGAGGGACAGCAAAAATTCTATGGATATCTAAAAAGAAAAATGGTAGCCAAAGCAAATGTGGGCCATCTACAGGGTGTGAGAGAGAAAATTAAGGAAAAGACAAAAATGAAACAAAGAGATAATTTATATCAGTACATTACATGAGTCCTTACAGTGGAGGGTGCTAAAATATATCAAAAATAATATGGGCAATTTTTTAACAGGAGAGAAGAATGTGTAACAATCCCTTTGACAAGAAATGAAGAATTGGAAAAAACTAATGGGATTTAAAATAAGTCAATGAAGGCTTTAAAGGAAGTGACTGCAGGGTTAATTGAATAATTGACTGAAGATTTTCAAAACTCAGTGAGTTCCAGGAGGATACCACAATTGGAAAACTACAAGAGACAGAGATAAAATCCACAAAACAACAGTTCAGTTGGGTTAAGATCTGTTGTTGGGAAGATGTGAATGAAAGAGGAAATAGCTTGGCAGTTAAAAAAATGAATATAATCAAACTCCAAATGGCCATATGAAAGGGTAAGTTTGATCATTCTGAAAAATTTGATAAAGTTTTTGAGAATATTACAAGCAGACTTGATAGAAGTGAACTTGTATAAACTGTCTGTGTTTGGATTCTCAGAGGGCAGCCACAGAAAAGGATAATACACAAAATAACTCATACGATATTAGGAGAAATATGTCGACAAGAAATGTGTTAATAAAGACATTCGCGGATGAGTGTATCCCCACAAAATCATTCAGAGTCTTTCCCAACCAGAAGTTATGGATGAACCAGGAGATTCGCAATCTGCGAATAGATCAGTGGCATTCAGGACTGACAATCCAGGGAAGTAAAAGAGGTCCAGGTATAACCTTCATAAAAGCAATTTTACATGCATAACGGCAATTCTGTACCAAACTTGAATCATAGAAGAATGTTCTACAACTGTGGCAGGGCCTGAATGCCATCACCTCCTACAAAGCAAACCAAACAGCATAAATAACGAGATTTCACTCCCAGATGAGCTGAATGTTTTTTATGCTTGTGTTAACCGACAGAATATGGAGGTACTTTCATGAACCCCACAGCCCTAACGACCTTGAGATTGCAGTCGCTGAAGCAGATACCAGAACATCCTTCAGGAGGGCACATCCATGGAAAGCATCTGGCTCAGATGGTGTATCTGGCTGAGTACTGAGGACCTGTTGTGGGTGTTTACAGACATCTTCAACCTCTTGCTTAGGCAGTCTGAGGTATCCACCTGCTTCAAGCAGTCTTCAATCATACTGGTGCCTAAGAAGAATGTGGTAGCCTGCCTCAATGACCATCATGCAGTAGCACTTACATCCACTGTGATGAAGTGCTTTGAGAGTATGATCATGAAGCATATAAACTCCAGCCGAAGGAGTGACTGGATGCTCCCATTTGCCTACCATCACAATAGGTCAATGGCAGAGGCTATTTAATTGCCTCCTCACATAGCTCTGGAACTGCTGGTCAGTGAAGATTCATCAATCAGGATAATCTTCATTGACTACAGCTCAACTTTCAATATTATTATCCCCTTGAAACTCCAAGACCTAGACATTGATACCTCTCTGAGCAACTGAGTCCTTGATACCCTCACTTGTCGACCCGAGTCAGTACAGATCTCCTCCACAATCACCATCAGAACAGGTGTAGCAGAAGGCTATGAGCTTAACCCCCTGCTCTACTCGATTGTGAGGCTAAGTACACCTCCAATGTCATATTTCAGTTATTGGCAACACCACCTTTGTTGGCCGAATCAAAGGTGGTGGTGATTGGAAATCTGGCTGAATGCTTTGAAAGGGAGAATAAAACTACACCTGTGAGAATCTCTGCAGTATCTTGTGACCCTGTGATCTCATCTTGGAGGCCAACGTCTGAATATCTTTCAAGAGCGTGAACCCTCGCAAGGTGTCAGGCCCTGATGGTGTACCCAGTAGGTCACTGAAGACCTGTGCCAACCAACTGGCGGGAGTGTTCAATCTCTCACTGCTACAGTCGGAGATCCCCACCTGCTTCAAAAGAGTGACAATCAGATCAGGGTCCAAGAAGTGCAGGAGATACAGGCGTCATAGATCCCGCACACAATTATTACCCGACAACCATTAGGCCCCGACACCGGCATGAATAACTGCACTCACTTCAACACTGAAATGACTGCACAACCTGTAAATTCACTTTCAGGGAGTCTACAATTCATGTTCTCAATATTATTTATTTATTCTTATTTGTACAGTTTGCTTTCTTTTGCATATTGGGTGTTTGTCAGTCTTTGTTAATGTATAGTTTTTCATACGTTGTACTGCATTGTTTTTCTAATACAAGAAAATAAATCTCAAGGTAGTATATGTTGACACATGTGAACTTTGATAATTAATTTACTTATTGACTTAAACGTGGATTGAAGAGAGGCTATCACATAGAAACCTTTTTCCAAGTGGAATTTCCTAATTATTAACTACAGATATGAATGAGTTTTCCCATCTACCCATATTGATAAATTTCCCTATTTATTAATGACGTGAGTAGGTGGGTTGGCATGCTTCAGCAAGGATATTTGGACTCTGCAGCAGACAAGGCAAGTGAAAGGGCAAACACATGACTGAGTTTCGTGAGGTCCTGCAATTTGGACAGAGGAATCAAAGGGAAGTCCATTATCCAAATGGAAAGGGACTGCAAATGAGTGAGTACAGCATAATCTGGTTTCTTTTGGATATGGAAACAATTTTAGCATGGAGATGCAGCATGTAATTAATAAGACAAATGGCACATTGGCTTTTATTTTACAGGGTAAGAGTTTAAAAATGATGTGGATTTTGTTTACCTTGCATCTGGAGTTAAAGATAACGTAGTACTGGTACTAGATAAAAAGAGATTCATTAGCTAATCCCTGGGATATGAGGGGTATCTAATTATAAACTGCTAAATAAATATAAACCCACGTTCTTTTATTATTATAAGACTGAGAGTGATCTTACTGAATCAAACAAAATCCTCAGTGGGGGTGACAAGGTAGATGCTGAAAAATTTCAACCAGTGGAAAATTTTCAACTGAGGTAATCTGGTTACACTAATGGGGGGTAGCCATTTAAAACTGAGGTGGATAAGAATTTCTTCTCATAGATGCTGGTGAACTCTGGATTTCTCTACTCTGGAGGACTGTGAAGGCTTGATCACTAAATGCTATTCAAAGAAGAGATAAACATTTGGAAGATCAGGGAATTAAAGGCTATGGGTAACGAGCAGAGAAGAAGGGCCAAGGTCTGGGGCAGAGCATCCATAATCATATTGAATAGTGGGGCAGACGTAACAGACCTAGATGCCTGTAAGTAATCCTAGTTTAAAGCTAAATTCATCGAAACATTGAAAAATTTTCTTGTGATGAACCTGATTGAGTTTCTGGAAGAGGTTGTTAAAGTAGTTGAAAAGGGGATGTCTCAGGATATTGCTTACACTTACTTTTGTTAATTATTTATTTGATAGTCCCTAATAATAGACAGCTGACATTAAATTTCATGGAAGGAAAAGCATTCTATTGGCCTGAAGTAAAATACAAGAGATGCAGAAAATCAGAAACTAAACAGAAAATGCCAGAAATGAATATGGTAAAGAGGCAACACTGTGTTTACTGTCATAACTAATCGCAGGTAATGTTATGTACAAGCTGTACAAGAACCTGCTGCCTCACAGGCATTAATGCATTTGTTCTCTCCTGCAGAAGATCCATTAACCACCAATCCAAGCTGACAGCACTGCACAACACATCAAGGCTAGAGACTCTTGCTTCATATTGCTTCTCAGTTAAATGAAATCAGTGCCTTTCTGTGACAGATCCAGGTTATGGAGAATGAGAAATGAAGACGTGTGGCTGTAAATTCATGCCATTACAAGGCACTAGCTGTCCACAGCCATTTCTAGATTTACAAAAGGGACTCATTTTCAGAAAATGTTTCATTAAGCAAAATTTGTAAATGAAAGAGGCT
This sequence comes from Mobula birostris, assembly GCF_030028105.1. Classification (NCBI taxonomy): domain Eukaryota; kingdom Metazoa; phylum Chordata; class Chondrichthyes; order Myliobatiformes; family Myliobatidae; genus Mobula; species Mobula birostris. The sequence continues at coordinate 62,564,501 of NC_092373.1, forward strand.
GGGCTAAAGACATTATGAAAATTTTCCTGCAGCATATTTCATTGTGTGATACTGGCTCCATTCTAGTTCTGTAAATCAAAGAAGTGCACTCCAAAGAACCAAAGGCATTATTGCGAAAATTTATGAATTGAACATTCATAACCTGCTGTGATAGAGACCTGCAATAATAATCATACACAAACTACACAAACTGTAATTGGACTAATTCATACTTCACAACTTTGTATGAGGCTTGGATCTTATGAATTTTCAACTAATGTCAATGCCGTATTAAAAGGGCAGACAAAAATTATAAAGGTGCCTCAACGGCTATCGCCTACTTGCAGTCGCATCTACTGTCAAGCACTTTGAGAGGCTGAGGCAACTCCTGCCTGGACAAGGACCTGGACCTGCTGCAAGTTCCTGATTGCCACACTTGGTCTACAGCAGATGCCATCTCACTGGCTCTCCACTAGGTTTTGGATCACCTGGACAATAGCAATATCAATGCTAGGTTGTGTTAGGTTGCTGTTTTTTTTGTTACAGCTCAGCATTTAAACCATATGCTCAGTACTAATCAAAAAGCTCTAAAACTTAGGCTTTTGTTCCACCCTCTGCAACTGGATTCTTGACTTTCTCATTGGGAGACCACAGTCAGCGCAGATTGGAAATAAGTCTTTCGATTAAAATCAACATTGGCACACCTCAAGGATGAGTGTTTAGCCTACTGCTTTACTCTTTCTACACCCACAACTGTGTGGCAGGCACAGTTCAAATGCCATCTATATACTATTTGCCAATGACACAACTATTCTTAGCAGAATTTCAGACGGTGATGAAGAAGTGCCAGGGTCCAAGATATCTCTGACCGGCTGCACGACATCCTGGTATGAGATGAAAGCAACCAGAAGTCGTGATACATGTTGGTACCAACAACATAGGCAGGAGGAGGGATGAGGTCCTGAAGTGTGAGTTTCGGGAACTAGGCAGAAGGCTGAAGAACAGGATCTCAAGGGCGGTGTTCTCAGGATTGCTACCAGTGCTACGTGACAGTGATGGTAGGAATTGGAGGAGACGGCAGTTGAATGCGTGGCTGAGGAGTTGGTACAGGGAGCAGGGTTTTAGATTTTTGGATCATTGGGATCTCTTCTGGGGAAGGTGGGACCTGTACAGATTGGATAGGTTGCACCTGAACTCGAGGGGGACCAATATCCTTGCAGGTAGGTTTGCTAGCATGGTTCAGGAGGGTTTAAACTAATTTGCAAGGGGGATGGGACCCAGAGTGATAGAGCAGTGAAAGAAGTGCATGGAGTAAAGCCAGATCTAATATATAGAGAAGTTTTGAGGAAAGAGAAGCAGAATAAAGGGTGTAAAGGTAGTAAGGTAGAAGGGCTGAAATGTGTGTACCTCAATGCAAGAAGCATCAGGAACAAAGGTGATGAACTGAGAGCTTGGATACATACATGGAATTATGATGTAGTGGCCATTACAGAGACTTGGCTGGCACCAGGGCAGGAATAGATTCTCAATACTCCTGGATTTCAGTGCTTTAAAAGGGATAGAGAGGGGGGAAAAGGGGAGGAGGGGTGGCATTACTGATCATGAATACTATTACAGCTACAGAAAGGGTGGGTAATGTAGCAGGATCCTCGTTTGAGTCAGTATGGGTAGAAGTCAGGAACAGGAAGGGAGCAGTTACACTATTGGGAGTATTCTATAGGCTCCCTGGTAGCAGCAGAGATACCGAGGAGCAGATTGGGAGGCAGATTTTGGAAAGGTGTAAAAATAACAGGGTTGTTATCATGGGTGACTTTAGCTCTCCTAATATTGATTGGCACCTGATTAGTTCCAAGGGTTTAGATGGGGCAGTGTTTGTTAAGTGTGTCCAGGACAGATTCCTGTCACAGTATGTGGACAGGCTGACTAGGCAGAATGCCATACTAGATCTGGTACTAGGTAACGAACTGGTCAGGTCACAGATCTCCCAGTGGGTGAGCATCTGGGGGACAGTGACCACCACTCCCTGGCCTTTTGCATTATCATGGAGAAGGGCAGAATCAGAGAGGACAGGAAAATTTTTAATTGGGGAAGGGCAAATTATGAGGTTATAAGGTTAGAACTTGCGGGTGTGAATTGGGATGATGTTTTTGCAGGGAAATATACTATGGACATGTGGTTGATGTTTAGAGATCTCTTGCAGGATGTTAGAGATAAATTTGTCCCGGTGAGGAAGGTAAAGAATGGTAGGGTGAAGGAACCATGGGTGACAAGTGAGGTGGAAAATCTAGTCAGGTGGAAGAAGTCAGCATACATGAGGTTTAGGAAGCAGGGATCAGATGGGTCTATTGAGGAATATAGGGTAGCAAGAAAGGAGCTTAAGAAGGGGCTGAGAAGAGCAAGAAGGGGGCATGAGAAGGCCTTGGCGAGTAGGGTAAAGGAAAACCTCAAGGCATTCTTCAATTATGTGAAGACCAAATGGATGACAGGAGTGAAGATAGGACCGATTAGAGGTAAAGGTGGGAAGATGTGCATGGAGGCTGTGGAAGTGAGCAAGGTCTTCAATGAATACTTCTCTTCGGTATTCACCAATGAGAGGGAACTTGATGATGGTGAGGACAATATGAGTGAGGTTGATGTTCTGGAGCATGTTGATATTAAGGGAGAGGAGGTGTTGGAGTTGTTACAATATATTAGGACGGGTAAGTCCCGGGGCCTGAAGGAATATTCCTCAGGCTGCTCCACAAGGCAAGGGAAGAGATTGCTGAGCCTCTGGCTAGAATTTTTATGTCCTCATTATCCATGGGAATGGTACCGGAGGATTGTAGGGAGGCAAATGTTGTCCCCTTGTTCAAAAAAGGTAGTAGGGATAGTCCGGGTAATTATAGACCAGTGAGCCTTATGTCTGTGGTGGGAAAGCTGTTGGAAAAGATTCTTAGAGATAGGATCTATGGGCATTTAGAGAAACATGGCCTGATCAGGGACCATGTCTGATCAAGTCAGCATGGCTTTGTGAAGGGCAGATTGTGTCTAACAAGCCTGATAGAGTTCTTTGTGGAAGTGACCAGGCATATAGATGAGGGTAGTGCAGCGGATATGATCTACAAACGTTTGTGCATGGATTTTAGTAAGGCATTTGACAAGGTTCCACACAGTAGGCTTATTCAGAAAATCAGAAGGCATGGGATCCAGGGAAGTTTGGCCAGGTGGATTCAGAACTGGCTTGCCTGCAGAAGGCAGAGGGCCGTGGTGGAGGGAGTACATTCAGATTGGAGGGTTGTGACTAGTGATGTCCCACAAGGATCTGTTCTGGGACTTCTACTTTTCGTGATTTTTATTAATGACCTGGATGTGGGGGTAGAAGGGTGGGCTGGCAGGTTTTCAGACGACACAAAGGTTGGTGGTGTTGTGGATATTGCAGAGGATTGTCGAAGATTGCAGAGAGACATTGATAGGATGCAGAAGTGGGCTGAGAAGTGGCAGATGGAGTTCAACCCGGAGAAGTGTGAGGTGGTACACTTTGGAAGGGCAAACTCCAAGGCAGAGTACAAAGTAAATGGCAGGATACTTGGTAGTGTGGAGGAGCAGAGGGATCTCGGGGTACATGTCCACAGATCCCTGAAAGTTGTCTCACAGGTAGATAGGGTAGTTAAGAAAGCATATGGGGTGTTCGCTTTCATAAGTCGAGGAATAGAGTTTAAAATTCGCGATGTAATGTTGCAGCTCTATAAAACTCTGGTTCAGTCACACTTGGAGTACTGTGTCCAGTTCTGGTCACCTCACTATACAAAGGATGTGGAAGCACTGGAAAGGGTACAGAGGAGATTTACCAGGATGCTGCACGGTTTAGAGAGTATGCATTATGATCAGAGATTAAGGGAGCTAGGGCTTTACTCTTTGGAGAGAAGGAGGATGAGAGGAGACATGATAGAGGTGTACAAGATATTAAGAGGAATAGATAGAGTGGATAGTCAGCGCCTCTCCCCCAGGGCACCACTGCTCAATACAAGAGGACATGGCTTTAAGGTAAGGGGTAGGAAGTTCAAGGGGGATATTAGAGGAAGGTTTTTTACTCAGAGTGTGGTTGGTGCGTGGAATGCACTGCCTGAGTCAGTGGTGGAGGCAGATACACTAGTGAAGTTTAGGAGACTACTAGACAGGTATATGGAGGAATTTAAGGTGGGGTTTATATGGGAGGCAGGGTTTGAGGGTCGGCACAACATTGTGGGCTGAAGGGCCTGTACTGTGCTGTACTGTTCTCTGTTCTATAAGTGTACAGGAGTGAGATAGACCAGCTGGATGAGCAGCATTGCAACAACAAACTTGCACTCAACATCAGTAAGACCAAGAAATTTATTGTGGATTTCAGGAAGGGGAAGTTAAGAAGTTGAGGGAACATACACTAGTCCTCATCGGGGGATCAGCAGTGGAAAGGGTGAGCAATTTTATGTTCGTGGGTATCAACATCTCTGGTGATCTGCCCTGGGAGCAACGTATTGATGCAATTACAAAGAAGCATGACAGTGGCTATATTTTGTTTGGAATCTGAGGAGACCAAAGACGATCACAAATTTCTACAGATGTACCACAGAAAACACTCAAACTGATTACATCACTGTCTGGCAAGAGTGGATCGGAAAGCTGCAGAAACCTACAAACTCAGCCAGCTTCAAAATGGGCCTCCCCAGCATCAATACCATCTCCAAAAGGTGGCATCCATCAGCATGCACGACACGTCTTCTTCTCATTGCTACCATCAAGGAGGAGGTGCAGGCGCCCGAAGATACACACTCAATGTTTTAGGACCAGCTTTGTTCCTCCTTCATAATATTTCTGAATATGTTGGGCCCAGGATAGATCCTCAGAGATGTTAACACACAGAAACTTGAAATTGCTCACCTTTTCCACTTCTGATCCCTCAATGAGGACTGGTGTGTGTTCCCTCATCTTACCCTTCCCAAAGTGCACAATCAACTCTTTAGACTTACTGACACTGAGTGGGGGATTGTTGTTGCAACACCACTCAACCGGCTGATCTATCCTGCTCCTATACGCTTTCTTATCCACTCATGTATGCTTCATTCAGCCCATTACTTTCAATATAGAGCTTTAGGAAAGGAATAATTTGTTTACCATTTGCAAACTGAGGGTCTGTGTCAATTGGAATGGAATACTATTGTCACATGAGCCAAGATTCAGTGAAAAACTTGTTCAGCATACTATTCATACAGATCAGATCATTACGAAGTGCACTGAGGTAGCCCAAGGCAAGACAATAACAATCCAAAACAAACTGTAGCAGCAACAGAAAAAGTGCAGTGCAGGTAAACAATGGCTCATAACCAGGCAGATTTCGGGGTCAAGAGTCATTTTATCATACTAGCTAAGAAATTGGCAGTCCTATAACAATAGGATAGAAACTATCCTTGGGCCTATTGAATAAAAATATCTTCACCTTCTCAGAAATTAAATAGAAAGGCTTTTAAAAATCAACATGATATGGAAAATATCACCTGCTCCAGCACCTGGCTGTGTGATGTGCCGACAGCAATTTGGCCCCTAACACCCAGAAGACCAAGGAGATCATTGTGGACTTCAGGCATGCCAGGAGTCACACTCACGTCCCCATCTACATCAATGGAACTGTAGTGAAGTGTGTATCAAGCTTTAAATTCCTTGGTGTCCACATTTCCGAGGATCTCACGTGGTCCCTGAACTCCTCCATCCTGATCAAAAAGGCGCAACAGTGCCTCTATTTCCTGCAGAGCATCAAGAATGCTCACCTCTGTCCCAGGATACTGACGGACTTTTACCGCTGTACCATTGAGAGCATACTCACCAACTGCATCTCAGTGTGGTATGGCAATTGTCCCATATCGGACCGCAAAGCCCTCCAGTGTGTGGTGAAAACTGCCCAGTGGATTATCGGCACCCAATTGCCCACCATTGAGAACATCTACCATAAACGCTGCCTGGGCAGGGCGAAAAGCATTATCAGGGGTGCTTCTCATCCTAACCATGGACTTTTTACTCTCCTCCCATCCGGTAGGTGCTACAGGAGCCTCCGCTCCCGCACCAGCAGGCACAGGAAGAGCTTCTTCCCTGAGGCTGTGACACTGCTGAACCTCACATCACAGCGCTAAGCAGTATTGCATCCATATTGTACTGTCTCAGTACTTTTATATTTGTGTGCTGTAGCACTCCTTTTATTCGCAGTTATTTTGTAAATAACACTGTTCTTTGCATTTCTGGTCAGATGCTAAATGCATTTCATTGGCTTTGTATCGGTACTCCGCACAATGACAATAAAGTTAAATCTACTCTAATCTAATCCAATCTAAAATATGAATATATTTAAAAGATTTTCATTCCAATGGCTTAAACTTGAATTATGACCACTGTAAAATGAAATTTTCCTTTTGCAAACTATGCAATACAGATTTGTGAACTGTATCACAGGCAAAAGGATTTTTCAGTCCTGATTAATTTAGAATATGTGAATACAACTCTCCACTCAAATTTCAGAGATGAAACTGTAACAGACAAAAATTGGGTCAAACTTTTTACTGCAGAAGTAAGGAATAATTAATTTTTCAAATACTTTATTTGAATCCTTAATCATTGTTTTAAAGAAACAGGCTCATACAGTCATTTAAGTTGGCAGTAAACTTTGATTTATAGATGTCCTTTTAAGTGATACACACATTAAAGTTTATTGTATCATAAAGCAGTGGAAAAGATGAATATACTAGTGACATTTAAAAGTAGGCTTATACCTTGATAGCTGGAATTGAAGTGCAAATGAATCAAAATCAAAGTGAACAGACTTAGAGCACTAGATCTTTGTCAGCAGGAAGTAAAGATACCATATGATGCAGAGAAATTAGATATTAAATATGTCTCAATGAGATTATTTCATAAAGGGACAAAAATACATCAATTGTACCAAGCAAACTCACCACCAAGCTCCGAAACTTGGGAGTCAACACCTCCTTCTACAAGTAGATCCTCAATTTCCAGACCAACAGTCCACAATCATTAAGGATAGCCAGCAACTCCGCTACGATCGTTCTCAACGCCGGTGTTCCACAGCTTTCAGAATAATTACGTTGAAAATAACCACACTCCACAGTTGTCCTACTCTCTGTGCACTCATGGCCAGATTCTGCTCTATTGCCACCTACAAGCTTGCAGATGCTACCACCAAAGTGGGCCATATCTCCGATAACAATGAGTCCGTTTACTGTTTTGTACACATTTGACTGCTTAATTATAATGGGCTCTTTTTAGTTTTTATTCTTTCTTTTCTTTACTAACCCTTCAGTTAAGTTAAGATACATAAATATAATCCTTTAATAGTATGCAGTGAGCTCTCTGTTATTTCTTGGCCTCAATTTGTAACAGGGTAGCAAATGACACAGCATCCACACAAACCGGGGTTTAGGGTGGGGGAGCCGCCCCAACCTCACGGGTCTGGTGGGACCAGAGTGTGTAATCCCTAGAATTACGCAGCTCAAGGAAACTGGAGGGGGGGGGGGTCATCAGTTATCAGTATTTACCTAAGGAGCTTACCTTACCTAATCAAACATAAAAGAACAAGATTAAGGTAAATTTGTTGTACCCATAAATTAATGTTGAGTAATATCAGCTAGTATAAATCAGCCCTCCACCTAAGCTTATTAGCTTCTTGACAGCCTGAATAGATTAAAAGTGTCCGCCTAAATAACTGATTTGAGATACATTCTATTTCTTGACCACTCAAAAACACTTATTGATCATTTTTATTAGGTACACCTGCTCATTATTGCAAATACTTAATCAGCCAATCTTGTGGAGGAACTTGATGCATAAAAGCATGCAGATATAGTCCAAGGTACAGTTGTTGTTCAGGCAAAACATCAGAAAGGGGGAGAAATGTGATCTAAGTGGCTTTGACCATAGAATGATTGTTGGTGCCAGATGCAGTGGTTTCTGGGATTTTCACACATATCATTCTCTATAGTTCACAGAGAATGGTGTGGGAAACTGAAAAAGCATTCAGTGAGCAGCTGTTCTGTGGGTGAAAATGTCTTGTTAATGAGAGAGGTCAGAGGAGAAAGGCCAGACTGGTTCAAACTGACAGGAAAGTGATGGAAACTCTCAACAGTGGTGTGCAGAACAGCATCTCTGAATGCACAGCATGTCAAACTTTGAAGTGGATGGGCTACAGCAGCTAAAGACTTTATTAGGTTCAGGGGGTACCTAATAAAGTGGCCACTGAGTATGACGTTACTTTCTGAATGATGAATGCCCATTTGCCATAAGTTTGCAGTACATAAGGCTTATCCTGCTGATCTTCATTGAGTAGTTTTGTAGGGAACTGCTGGTAAACTGCAGTCAGGGGGTGCTCATATCATTCTAGGACCCATGCATCTGATCTCTCACTGCACCACTGGACTGATACTGGGGCCAGATGCAGAGCACAAATATTAATACCATATGACACAGGAGCAGAATTAGGCCATTCAGTCTATTGAGTTTGCTCTGCCATTCGGTCATGACAGCTTTATTTTCCCACTTAACCCCATTCTCCTGCTTACTCACCGTAACCTTTGATGCCCTTACTAATCAGGAAACTATCAATTCCCCCCCCCCCGCCAATTATACCAAGTGATTTGGCCTCCACTGCTGTCCGTGGCAGTGAATTTCACAAATTCACCACCCTCTGGCTAAAGAAATTTCTCTCATCTCTGTTATAAGTGGACGTCCTTTTATTTGGACTCTCCCATTAATGGAAACATCCTCTTCATGTCCATTATATTTTGGCTTTTCAACATTTGGTAGGTTTCCATGAGATCTCCCCTCATCCTTCTGAACTCCAAGTACAGGCCCAGAACAATCAAACACTCCTCAGCAAGAGGACTGTTCTGAGCAAAGTGCATAGGCACTATGACCCCACACAGTATATCTGAACAAGATCACTCAACTAAATTGAAATTTAAGTGCAAATAAATGGTTTTCCTTTCCCTGTACTTTAACTAAAGTTTATGCTTTAAATTAATGTCTAGTGAATATGAATGTTCCAAAGCAAATTTAATTTTTTTGTAATTTAAATCATTATGAACCATTTTTGAAATGTCTCCAATTAGCAAAGTTATTTGAAAGTAGTTAAGTAATTTCCACAACAGTAAGCAATGAGAGTGTTCTGAGATGGGACTCTGGGTCTGCCAGTTGAAGCTGTTTCACTGTTCTATCACACAGGACAGCCAGGCTTAAAGGCAATCAGGCGCGGAATGAGTTGGGTCAAAAAGGGGTAGCAAACCCTACAAAGGTGGAAGGAATGAGTCCCGTTGTGTTATTTCTCACCAGTGGTGCTGTTTACTTTGTAAATTATGGACAGAATGCAACAATTTAGCACAGCTGCACAGATTGAAGACAAAAACACAAGTGTTCTGCAGTTAACCAAGTGGAACGGAATTAGCAGCAGCGGGCAAGTTCAAGGGAGCAGGCAAAGGATCTAGGAATGTTGCTCTCTGCTGCTTGGAAACCTTTCTATCAACCCTTTAAAATGGAGCTGTTCCCTAAGTACCTCAGTCAGAACGTTTGTAGCTCAGATAATTATTTTTCAGGTTCAAATCTGCACAACACCAGAATTGAAATAGAACACCTTGCTCAATTTTGAAAAGCTTTGTAATCATGGTGGCTCTTGGAACCGTAAGGCAAGAGGAGAACATTTTGCCTGTCTGTGTGACCTGAAGATTGACTATAAGAACCAGATGTGTTATATTTTTATTACTTTTTTTGATATACAATTCAATTTTCAAAAGAAATGTTACTAGCATACCCTGCAGGGCAAGTGATATTTGAAAATGGTTGTAATTTTTGAGGAAGACAGAAATATGTGCTGCATATTAATTCTGGAGAGGGCAGGCAGCTTTGACAACATCCCTTAAGGTCAGGGACTCTTTTCAAAATCTTACAAACAATTTCAATTACTTTATATTCTTTTAGGCAGTTCCTTTTCATGATATTAGTTTGTGCAATAATTTAAATTGTACAACACATAGAAATACCAACACAAGCAGGAAATCTTTCAGACCTCTTTGTCAAGTAAGATTTATTTTAGATTATCTGTCAATTTTATGATTCATACCTACTATGACGCTGATAAAAATGTGCCCATTGTAAAACTGAATATTTTGTGCTGTTACCTGTGCTAAACAGCAAATCTTGCAATTCCAAAATACTAACACCTCATCTGCAAGGGTTATTGCACATTACTGAGGCTGGTTCTTTAACTATCACCAATCCACAATCGCTAGACTTTAATCAAAAAAGAAAGCAGGAGCAAAGGAATTCCATCACCACCATGCAATGTGTTTAACACTGAAATTTATTTCCACCGAGGTCAATAAGATTAAATTCCACAAATGCATTAAGTACACAGTTATTGCCTTGTGTTTAACACGAACTGCCTAAGATAAAATCCTACCTCAATAATTATTTGATAGAACAGCTGTTTTGTTCCAGTATTCTATATTAGAACTACATTAGTCAACATACAAATTTATTCTATATACAATTGTTGCTGGAACAATTGCAGAACTGAGCAACTGATAAAACACTTGTAATAATGGTGCCAAGTCCCATAAAAGGCATAAATATTTCAAGAATCCAGATCTATACACAAGTTGTAGAGAATTACAAGGTACATCAATCCTAAGATTGCCCTGTGCCACTCTGCTTTTCACAAATCTCCATTTCCATCAAATTTACAATGTCCCCATCTTACAGGACTTCCTGCCAGCTAGTGCAGCCATCTGCACAAGTCAAGAATGTGTCAGAATATTATAACTCTCTCTGCAACTGGATCTTTGACTTCCTGACCAACAAACAGCAACCACAAGGTTACATCCTCAGCACCCTACTCTACTCCCTGTACACTCATGGCTACATAGTCGGATTCTGCTCTAACTCCATCTACAAGTTTGCAAATGCTACGACCGTAGTGGGCGGTACCTCAGATTACAGGAAGGAAAGCGAGAAAGCTTAGTATCATGGTGCCATGACAACTATTTTTCCCTCAAAGTCAGCAAAACAAGAGAGTCGGACTGCAGGAAGTGGGCAGTAAACAGGCCCCTTTCTTCATTGACTATGTTGAGGTTTGAGAGTTTCAAGTTCCTAGGAGAGAACTTCAGCAATAGCCTGTCCTGTGCCAATCACACAGATGCCACAGACAAGAAAGCTCACCAATGTCTCTACTTCCTCAGGATGTTGAAGGAACTTGGTATGTCCCTTTTGACGTTTACCAATTTTCGCTGATGAACCATAGAAAGTTCGCAGCTTGGTAGGGCAACTGGTCTGCTCGTGACCACAAGAAGCTGCAGATAGCTGTGGACACAGCTCAGCACTTCACAGAAACCAGCCTCCCTTGCTGGCATAATCAAAGACCTCACCTACCTCTGATATTCTCTCTTCTCCCCTCTCCCATTGGGCAGAAGATACAAAAATCTGAAAGAAATTACCAACAGTCTCAAAGAAAGCTTCTAACTTGCTGTTAATTGATTTTTGAATGGTTCCCTGTTATAAAATACACTGTTATTCTCACAATCTAGCTTGTTATGTTCTTGCACCTTATTGTCTATCTACTACTACTATTACTACATTGACTCAAGCCTAGGGGGCCAGCGTCGGGCACGATGACAGACTCTCCACTTCTCCCTCTCCCTCATCAGTGTGTTCAGTTCATCTACATTAGCCGCGCTGCTGTCTTCTAGGAGTGTGTTGACCATAGTCTTGGGAGGGCGCCCAGGGTTCATCCTCCCATGCTTGGGCTCCCATATGATGACTAGGCTGGCAGGTAGCTCGGGGTGGCGTAGCCAGTGCCCCGCTAGTTGCAGTCTTCTCGCCTCGATTTTAGTGGTGAGCATCGGCATGTCCTCATAGAGCTCGATGTTCATCATGTGCTGTTGCCAACTCATGTCAAGAGCCATCCAGAGCATTGCTGAAGATCCTGAAAGCTTATGGAGTTGCCAGTCTACCTACTGAGAGCAATAGAGTCCAGCTATAGCAAAACCATGGCGAAAGCTGTATCACCAGATGGAGAAACAGCAATGTTCGAGCTCCTAGCTGGTGTGCTGCAAGGAGACACTCTGGCACCCTATATCCTTATAATCATCCTTGATTACGCTCTGCGTCAAGCTATCAAAGATCATGACAAGCTTGGTTTTACCATAAAACCAGGATGAAGCAAAAGGTTCAGACCAGTTATGCTCACAGGTCTCGATTTTGCAGATGACATAGTCCTGCTCTCTGACCAGATGGAGAAAGCACAGCAGCTACTGACAAAAGTGGAAATTGAGTGCAATGAAGTTGGACTTCACCTAAACACTAAAAAGACTGAGTACGTGGCGTTTAACTATGACGATTATCTATCTGCACTGCACTTTCTCTGTAGCTGTTACACTTTATTCTATATTGTTGCTGTTTTAACTTGTACCAGCTCAATGTGCTGTGTAATAAATTGATCTGCTTGAACAATATGCAAGACAAACTTTTTACTGTATCTCAGTACATGTGATAACAATAAACCAATCCAATCCCACTTGTCTGGATGGGCTCAGCTGTACCAAAGCTCCGAATGCCCAAACCATGTTGAAATGAATATCCACTTAACCAGAATGGCATGTACCAGCACATCCCCAGTGATCAATGTTTGCCCCAGAAGCATTGTCTTTAATCTGAGGGTGCTTATCATACATCATCAAAGCTGCTTCAGGGCCAGCTTTTAAACACCGAGAGGAACAAGAATGGCAGGTGCACAGGGAGTTGATTAGGGAGGCAATGGATTAGCAATTGTGATTATATAAATTCAAGAAGGGAGCCCACTTCTACTTTCTTCAGTTTGTATCAATGTTGGGCTTTCCTGCAATGCCCATATTGCCAGAAATGAGAAAAGAACAAATACAGGTTAAAGACCTTTATTGTGAGGTTTAGATAGAAAACTAATCTGAAACAAAGAAGATAACTCAAAAAAGCACGGGCAAATACTTAACAAAGTCCCTGCCTGTTACTGAGTAAAAATTAATTTTAGTAGATATAATTACCATGTGAATACAACTACCATAAGCAAACAGATAAAACTATAAATGGAGAACAATGGCTCTGATACTGATGGCAATCTTCTGGATTTTTCATTCATTAGAGAACATGCTGATGAATTACCATTGGACAATAAAGATTTTGCTTCCTGAATACCGTTAGGTGTATCTTATGAATTTTGGGCTACCGACCATGAAAATCACCATGAAATTTCCCTATCATGCACTATTTCTTAATAAACATGTTTATTATTTCAATTCATAATTCAAGTCAATTAAAATGATGCCTACAATGTAAGCTGGAAAGTTTCCTATCTTGTCCAGGCATGCTTGGGCATGCTTAGGCGGCGCGGCTACTGCATGGCAGGACAGGTTTTAGTAATAATTATTGGGTTCAGGACTGTAAGGATGGAGTTTACTATCACCAGGCACAAAAATTTCTATGAAGGATTTTGATATTTGAGACAGTTGCTTCCCAGAATAACTGATGCCAAGATTAAGGAAAGCATTTTTTTTTTGGTCCACAAATCAAACAGGTCATCAATGACAGGCAATTTGAAGAATTTCTAGTGGGACCAGAGAAAATCACATGGAAGGCATTCAAGGAAGTTGTTGAAATTTTTCTCGGCATCTACAGAGCACCAAACTACATGCAGCTCGTTGAAAGCGTGCTTCAAGCATATAAAACCATGAAATGCAACATGCCACTAAAGATTCATTTTCTGCATTCTCATTTAGACTTCTTCCCTGCAAATCTTGGTGCTGTTAGTGACGAGCATAGTGAAAGGCTTCACCAGGACATTGTGGTCATGGAGAATAGATACCAGGGCAACTGGAATCCATCAATGCTGGCGAATTATTGTTGGACATTTAAGAAGAAGCCTCAGTACAAATGAAAATCATTAACAAACTATTTTTAACTTAGTTGAACTATTGCAAAGCATCAGCACCATTATGCAATTAAACACATTATATTCAATAAAAGTTAATTTGTTGTTTCTCCAAATTCCTATGTGATACAAGTAGTCTGAAATTATATTTGTGTTCCTCTTCAAGCAGTCTATCATAAACAAAAAAAAATTCTGAGGAAGCAACACTTTTGAAAAAAATCTGTTGTCCAGTGTTATTTAATGGTCAACTGGTGAACTTATTTACAAGTAGCCACTTTAGAGTTAACCTTAATGCAGAACTACATGAAAAGGTGAATCCCAAAGCAATTCTGACCTTCAAAATCAGGATTACTATTAGTATGCATGTTGCTAAATTTATTGTATATGTGGCAGCAGTACAGTGCAAATATAAAAAACATTACCGCATGTAACAAAATAAGTGAATAAATAATGCAAAAGAGGTATAGCAAAGTAGAGTTCATGGGTTCATGGACCATTCAGAAATCTAACAGCGGAAGGAAGAAGCTGTTATTAAAACTGAGAGTGCATCTTCAGGTTCCTGTACCTTCTCCCTGATGGTAGTAATGAGAAGAAGCATGGACTACCTAGAAGTATTGAATCCTCACTACCTCCCTTTCCAGTAAAGACCAAAATTGATGAGATAACTAAGTGATTTTTTTTGCTCATTTTGCTGGAAAACCGGCAACTATAAGTTCAAATTACATTCTTCTTCGCAAACTGCCAAAAATTAGGAACTATTTGCAGGTAATTTAGAAAATGTATTTAATATAACACAACACAAACTCATTAACCTACCATCATCTCCTACCTATAGTGTGGTGGATTTTCACTTACCAGCCCCTGAGAGGTTTATTGCTAAACTCAGCTTTCTAACACAGCGGCATGATCTTTTGAAAGGGTCAGAGTTGTTGGTGATAAAGTTAAACTTTTAATAAATATTCTTTGGTCAGCTTTTTGTTGTAAACAATAACTAGTCTCCAGTTCCTAATGTAAGTTGTAAGCAGCAATCAGTTTGAAGTTGAGGAACAATTTTGCAAAGGGAAGTGATCAGGTGACTTTTTGACTGCATTAGTCAAACACAATTATGTCACTTAGCACACCAAACGTGGTTACAGGTTAGGATGTTTGTGTGCTGAGAGGGTCAGCCCCATGATGTTAATTGTGAATGTTTGGGATCTTTGTTGCTGGAAGATTTAAGACCATCTGTGAGAGTTACTTCGTCCCAGCAAAGGTATCTTGAAAACATCACACGTAGATGATGTTATCAAGTAGAAAATAGAATAAATATCACAAGCATTGCGAATTGTTTTAAATGACAAGGAAAATGACAGAAAGATGGGGTTACAGAAAGTAGAAACCAGAACTTATTCCTCAATCTTCAGTTTCAGTGATGGACAACTCATTGCTAGTTCATAAGAATTGTAGCTGTGTTTGGAAATCCATTGTAGTTTGTAAACCTTCAGTAATTAAGAAAATCTTTTATAAATTAGAGATCCTCTTTGAGTGTTACATGTGTGTAAAGAACTATTCGTTTAAAATTAAACATGTATCATTAAGAATAAACTTTGCTAAGCTACTTCATGAGCTGGATAGTATGTACTCCTTGGTAAGGAGGCGGGACCCACTACTCAAGCAACAGGTATTAGCAGCTGAAACCACGCCGCAGAGGTTAGACGAGGAAGTAAGCTAGTTCTTGAAGAGTACATGGATGCAGTAAAACATCCCTTTTGTGGGAGTATCCACAGATATCTATAACTGGTTGGCCTTAACTCTTTTGAGTTTAGGCCTTTGCGAACAGGGAACCAAATACCATCATAATAGCCAAAGACATAGGATGGAAATAAACCAATAATTAATAAATTTTACTAAATCCCATAGCAGGCTGTTACCTCCAAATATAGGCGAATAAGTGCATTCAGGATCTCAATCACCCAGTGTGTATCATTCAACATAAGACAGAGAAGATCAAGATGTCTGAGTGGGATGCCAGCAGGATAGTCCCAAGATTGTTTTGAGACACTCAGGAAATTCCATGTATAATTTCCAAAAGCAAATTACACCTGTGTAGTTGTAGCTGTTTGTTTGCATTGCACAAACCTATGTGCTTCCTCATGCAATCCTCATATCTAAAGAAACGAGTAGCTCCAAACCCACCTATCACTGGTATTTTTAGTATACCCGGTTTAGATAGCATCACTTGTTCTGTGTTAATCCGATTTATATGCAGCCAACATGAACAGGATGCAGCTTAGTACTCACAAAGCACTCGGGCAGGTCCCCCTCAGTTTCTTTACTTCTCTGCTATCCTTGGACTTCACACTCTAATTGTAGCTTCTAGAATCACCACCAACCAAAAGGGTTCCCCAAGACTTGAAGCTGCTAATTCTGGACTTCCAGCTCACCTATCAACCCTCGAAATCCAAGCTTCCTGCTCTCTAAAACCAATCTCTCTACTCACCAACCATCTTTAGATCCTCAGGCTCCTAAATCACCAATTGTCCCGACAACCCCTGGTCCCTGACTCACCAATTACCTCAGCTCTCAATTCTCATATCGTCCCTATAACCCAGGCTCCTGACTCACAAAGGGACACTACAAGTCAGGCTACTGACTCATCAATCACCTTTTCAATTCCAGGCACTCAAGTTACCAACAGCCCCTCAACCCCAAGCTGTCAATTTAACATTCACCTCTATAACTGTCTTTCACACTATCTCACTTACCAACATTACTGGACTCACTACTTGCCTTCTGACAATTACCATAGGGTCTATACCCATCCTTCACTGCCATTTGACCCTCATCTCAGCCTTCCTAATGCTCTTCCCCAAACTTTAGTCTCTTCCTCCTAATGACTCAGAAACTTGGCTCTGGCTCTATTTAATTTTGTACAAACAAATGAGACTTCCATAACAGTTTAAATGAAGACTTTAAACCTTGTGTCAGCAAGACTCTTCTGCAAAGTCTATTTAGCAGCAATCTAAACTTTGGACCTCAGGTCCTAATGAATTTGTAGACAGAAGGCCAGTAACAAAATTAACCATTGGTACATGATACAAAACTGGATCAATGCACCTCTGCGGGTGTTAATGAATTATTAGCCTGGCGTTTCCGCTTCATATGTAATCAGAGATCAGGGACTAGAACATGCTGGTTTTGGAGATATATTTTCCAAGTTTCTATTCAAGCTGTTTGCAGTTTGTAAGTGCAAATTTACCTGCAGGAAAAGAGGACGAACTGGCCAACCTGGTCAGCCATCTTGTCAGAGCCTCCACAAAGTTTGGAATGGAAATAAGTGCTGAGAAAACCAAGCTCATGGCAAATGCCAGTGGTGCCATCACAACAGACATCTCAGTCCATGGTCAGAAACTTGAGACAGTGCAGCAGTTCAAATACCTGGAGGCAATCATCAGTGATGAAGGATCAAGACCAGAAGTCCTGGCAAGAACCGCACAGACAATGACTGCACTATCCACACTCAAGACAATATGGAGCGACAGCAACATCACCATGAAGTACAAGATCAGATACCTGCGTGCATTGGTACTCTCTATCCTCCTGTACGCATGGGAGACATGGACCCTCACAGCAGAGCTACAGAGGAAGATACAGGCATTGGAAATGTGATGCTATCACAACATCTTGGGCATCTCAGACTTGGACTACATCACAAACGAGCAGGTCCGCAAGACCATCCAACACCACATTGGCCCCCATGAAGACCTTCTCACAACGGTGATGAAAAGAAAGCTGAAATGGTACGGCCACGTAACAAGATCCAGTGGCCTTGCAAAGACCGTTCTACAAGGAACTGTGGAAGGGAAAAGAAGGAGAGGTAGACAGAGGAAAGGATGGATGGACAACATTAAAGAATGGACAGGGAAAACATTTGCGGTGACCCAGGCTCTGGCACACAACCGTGAGAGATGGAACAGGCTGGTGCAAAGCTTGTCATGACGGCACCCCAATGACTCCACCAGGAGTTTGGGGCGCAAGGCAAGGCAAGTGCAAATTCAGCATTGTTGTAGACAGCTTTAGAGTGCAATTTGGTTTTAAATGTTGAAAAATAATCCTTGAAAATTTTCAGAGGGATCACTTGATGCAGTATGTTAATGCAACTGAAAATACGTTGAAACCAAAGCAATAGAAGGGAAGGGAAAGTGACAGAGATAGGAGGCTTGATAATAAGAGCCACCGATAGGCATTTCTATAGCCACATAATCGCGATTCCAGGATGGTGTGCTGCACCCTGATGAAGGATGTATCGCAGTGTGTACAGAACATTCAAAGGGGAAGAGTGAGCAGCCAGAGGCTGTGGTTCATCTTGGAACTAATGGATAGGCAGGAGCAGGATGAGGTCCTGCAAAGTGACTTTGTGGAATTTGGTTGAAAGTTAACAAACAGGATTTCTAGAGTTGTAATCTCAGGATTACCACATGTGCCATGTGCTAACGAAGTGAGAAATAGACAGATAATGTAGTTCGATATGTGGCTAAGGAGCTGGTGCAGGATGGAGAACTTCAGTATTTGTGGACCATTGCACTCACTTCTGTGGCTGGTGGACCTGCGCAGACAGGATGGTTTGCATCTAAACTGGAGGGGACCCAATATCTACACAGTGAGGGCTTGCTAGTGCAACCCAGGAGGGTTTAAACTAGAGAGGTGGGGGGGGGGTGGGAACCACTGGAGCAGGACACAGGTGGTAGGGATGAGGGCAAGAAGGAGTGAAAGGAAGGACATCAAGGAGCAGGCTAATCAGCATCATGGAGAAGGAGGATGAATTCCAAACCTGGTCTAGAACATGACATTATGATGTTGCTGCCATTACAGAGACCTGTTTGCATGGAGGATGAACTGGAAGCTCAATATTCCTGGGTTTTGTTGTTTTAGATGTGATAGAGAGCGGTGTAAAAGAACTGGAGGGGTTGCACTACTGATAAGGAAGAATGTCACAACAGTATTCAGAGAGGTTATACTGGAGGGCTCATCCACAGAGCAAGTTGGATGAAGCTCAGAAATAAAGATAATATTAGTGCCGTCTCTATCCAGCTTTGCACCAGCAACTGAGACTGGGATAACATGGACCGCAGTTTGTCATAGTCCATTTAGTAGCAATCCAACCTTGGACCTCAGGGGGAGGGGGTGAGGCCATTTTTGTCAGGATAAGACAAGAGGTAAAGATCATTGACTTGGAGCTGATGCTGTTGGACACGTACACAAGTGACCTGTGAGAATTGTTTAACGACCACCTGAACTGAGCTAAGGATGGGTATGTTCTGGTGTGAAGGTTCACAGAACACAGAAGAGTACAGCGCAGGAATGGGCCATTCAGCCCACAATGTTGTGCTGAACTAGCTAAAAAGCAAATAAAAAACACTCAAACACTAATCCCTCCTACCTACAGCATGTCCATATCTCCATCTTACATCCATGAGCCTATCCAAACATCTCTTAAAAGCCTCTAATGTATTTTCCTTGACTACCATACCAGGTAGTGTATTCCAGGTATCTATGGCTCTCTGAATAAAAAACTTACCCTCCACATCCACCTTGAACCTACCACCTCCCTCACCTTTAATGCACGGTCTCTGGTGCATCTTTAATGCACGCCCTCCAACTTTTTGATCTTAGGAAACAAATACTCTGTCCACTCTATCTATGCCTCCCATAATCTTGTAAACCTCTGTTGATCTCCACTCCGCCTCTACCACTCCAGAGAAAACAGCCCATGTTTATTCAGCCTCTTGTGGTAGCACATACCCTCTAAACCAGGCAGCATCCTGGTGAGCCTCTTCTGCACCCTCTCCAAAGCCTCCACATCCTTCTTATAGTGGGGCAACCAGAACTGTATGCGATACTTCTGATGTGGCCTAAGCAGAGTTTTATGAAGTTGCAACATAACCTCCTGACCTCTGAGCTCAATGCCTCAACTAATAAAATCAAACACCCAATAAGCTTTCTTAACCTTAACTTTCTTATCGACCTGTGTAGCCAATTACATGAAGCTATGAACTTGGATCCCAAGATCTCTCTGCTCAGTATCACCATTAAGGATCTTGCCCTTAACAGTGTACCGCCTACTTGCATCTGCCCTACCGAGGTGCAATACCTCACATTTGTCTGGGCTGAACTCCATCTACCACTTCTCAGTCCATATCTGCAACTGATCCGTATCATGCTGTATTCTTTGCCAGTCTTCTACACTATCCACAACTCTACCAATCTTGGTATCACCTGCAAATTTGCTAACCTGCCCATCTACGTTTTCATCCAGGTCATTTATATAAATCACAAACAGCAGAGGTCCCAGTATAGACCCCTGAAGAACTCCACTAATTATAGACTTCCAGCTCAAATAAGTCTCCTTCAATCACTACACACCGTCTTTTATGCGCAAGCCAGTTCTGAATCCCAACAGACGATTCGCTGCGGACCCCATGCATCTTGATATTCTGGATTAGACTCCAATGAGGGACTTTGTCAAATGCCCTATTAAAATCCATGTAGACAATATCTGCTGATCTACCCTCATCAATCTCTCTCATCATTTTGTCAAAGAACTCAATTAAGTTGGTAAGGCACAACCTGCCATGCAGAAAACTATGATGGCTGTCCTTAATTAGGCCATGGCATTCCAAATGGTCATAAATCCTATCCCTAAGAATTTTCCCAGCAATTTCCCTAAAACTGATGCGTTACTCACCAGCCTATAGCTCCCAGGATTTTCCCTTGTTCCCTTTTTAAATAGAGGTACATTATTAGCCACTCACCAGACTTCTGGGCCTTTGCCTGTGGCGAGAAATGACACAAAGATACTGGTCAAGGGCCCAGCAATCCTGTCTCTTGCCTCCTCAATAACCTAGGGTAAACTCCATCAGGCCCTGGGGACTTATCCACCTTAATACTTATCAAGAGGCCCAACACTTCATCCTCCTTGACCTTTAAATGCCCAAATGTATTTATACACTCAGCACTGATCTCTTAGTCTTCCTTATCTCTTTCCTCGGTAAATACTGAAGCAAAGTATTCATTAAGTACATCACTCACATTCTCTGCATCCAAGTAAATTTTCTCCTTTTTATCCTTGAGTGCTCCCACCTTCTCCCTCATTATCCTCTTTCTCTTGATGTACTGTAAATATAGAATGCCTTGGGATCCATCTTAATCCAACTTGCCAAGGACTTTTCATGGACCACCCTGACTTTTCTAATCCCCTCCTTTAGTTCTTTTCTGGCTTCTGTATACTCCTCATGTGCTTTGTTTGATCTTAACATGCAAAGATTTACATAAATTTCTTTTTTTTTCTTGACAAGGTCCTCTTATCTTTCCATCCTTGTCCTTCCTTCTAACAGGAATATATCTTTCCTGTACTCTGTGCAATTGATCTTTAAACACCCTCCATATCTCTGCTACGGATTTGCCAGAGGAAAGGTGTTTCCAATAAAAGCTTCTTAGTTCATGCCTAATGCCCTTGTAAATTGCACTACTCCAATTTAAAACTCTTTCACAAGGACCATACCTATCGTTATCTATAGCAATCCTGAAAGTTAAGGCTTTACCCACAAGGATTCTACATCTTCCGATTCTATGTCACCTGCTTCTAAGGGATCTCAAAGCATTTTACATTTGTATGAAGAAAAAGAGGACAATAAAGAAGTGAGATTTAAATTCTTAATTCTTAAAAGTAATTTTTTAATTCTTAAAATATGAAAGTGACCTGAAAGGCCACACCTGAACGACCTGGCATATTAATAATAGACCATGTGTGAAGTGCATCTCAGGCTCTTACTCCTTTCACTGCTGGAATTAACAATAAAAATGGAGGCCAAGTTAAAGATCTTTTGTGCTGGCCTCTGACTACCAAATAGGTGGAAATTGAGAATGCATATAAACCGGAGGTGAGCTAGAATACAAGCTTTTTAAACATCAAAGATCCTTGAGGGCACCACTGGGTGTCAGTTGGCACAATTCAGTTAAAAACAAGATGCCTGCAATCATTCAAAACACGCCTATTTATTCTGTCCCAAACAAGTTTACTTTAAAACACTGCATTGACCATACATGATTTGATCTCCTCAGAATTTTAAGTGGTGCCAATTTATAATACATTGAATGCCACTAACAATTTGCATTGAGCAAAACATGCTTAAATTCTGACAATTATTCATATTGATTTGACCATTGTAAGGTCAAAATCAGTGCCATAACATGCAAACTCTAGTCCACCAGGTCCAGTTGTTTCAGCCTGTAGTCGAGGTCCATTTGCTATTCGGGAAAATAAGTAAAACGTGTCTTATAAGTTGTTACTTTCAAAGCGATTAAGCTCAAAGATAATTTTCACAGTGACCATTTAAATAAAATTAGCAATTCCAAAAGTAAGGGGAAATCACGTTAAAATGCAGGTAAGGTAGCCATATATGAAATCATATGTCAACTGATAGTCTGTGTTAACATAATATGATTATGGAGATAAAGCAAGAACCAGACTTTGTTTGAGGACTCAGACAATAGAAGTTACTTTTCTATTGATCTGTGCCTAAAGCAAAATAGAATTATGATATCAGCAGGCTGCATCAGCTGCAAAAAATGGCAAAAATCCAAATATATTTAATCATTGAGAGTTTCTATCCCACTGCTTAACTCAAAACAGAGGCAACTCAGATTCACTTGCACTAGGGAAGTAGAATCAGGGTGAGCTGGGTTCTCTGTGGAAGTAAATGGAAGAAATATGATACTTAATAAATTAAACTTGAATAATATTCGCACTACCAAACTAAGCTGCCCACCTGCCTCTCTAACGTCATTGACATTCACAGAAGAGTTATGTAAATCGTTAACACAAGGAAATCTGCAGATGCTGGAATTTCAAGCAACACACATAACGCAGCAGGCCAGGCAGCATCTATAGGAAGAGGTACAGTCGACGTTTCGGGCTGAGACCCTTCGTCAGGACTAACTGAAAGAAGAGATAGTAAGAGAAACTCGCTTTGACTGCAGGAGCTTAATTCCCCAATGGCTATTACTAATTTTTAGATTCCCAGATTTTCTAACCAGCAGAAATAATTTCTATCAGTTCAATTTTCAATATTGCAAACTTCAGTCAGCAATGACTGTTTTAAATTCAAAAGAATCCAGCTGTAGGACCTGCAACTTATTTCTCAGATTCCTCACTTATTTTTGGTAAACCTAAACTGCACTCCTTCAACAGAAAATGTTTCCTTTTTAAGAGGTGGCACCATCAATACTGCAGGTATGACTAAACCCAGGATTTTGTACATCTGGTCTGATTAAACCACAGCTCCGTGTAGCTGTAAAATAACTTCTATTGCCTGTAATTTTGCCCTCCAGCATTTCTAAAGACTCCCTAATTTTTTTTATGAAGCTGCAAGCACCTGTAGTTCCTATTTTTTGTTAACTATTTACAATATTCAATGCTTTTATGATCAAAATGGACATAATTGTGACATGTGTCACTGTCTCAATCAAGTATATTTCTTATTGAAACTTAGCATTTCCATCTCCACTGCTTACTCCAGGTGTGTCATCAATAAACTTGGATACATGGTTTTTTATAAAGATGGTTGTAGCTCCATATGTGACCCCAGTGATCACAAACTACCTATTCACACCGATCACAAACTGCCTTTTTGAGTAGTTCTACATTACCTCTGTTCTGCCAATCCATCTGGGTCAATAAGTTGCATTTCATTCCATGAAATACAGCTCTTAATTAACAACTGTATTTTCAAATATCTTGGAATCTACATAAATAACATTCACGGACATTATCAAAGGACTGATGTCATTAATCTTTCATCTTTCCATTTTCCCCATCTTTTAACTCCACAGTTCTCAACCAGTTCTACTCAAAGCTTCTTTTTCATTTTTCCTGTCCTGTTGGCCCTAATCTTTTGTCTTCTCACACCTTTCAACCCAAGGATAATATTGCAATGCTTATTTTCACCCCTTGTCTGACAAAGCATGTCTGGCTCCAAAAGATAACTGAAACTTTAGACAAATCAGGCCTGCATGGATCACTGGCTTTTACCACAATTGCAACGTTCATTTGAAAGGACCTCATGATTCTATCTTTATTAATAAAATTCCTTCTGTTAGTTAATTTTAATTATTTTCTGCTTGGACGCCCACTATGCTTATATTGTGTGTGAGGTGAAAGCAATTCAGATCCTGCTCATAAACAGCTGGCACCAGGTTATAATTTTAATTACTTTTTCTCCAATTGACAGTGTTCACCAACAGATTGCTCCTTGAGGAATATACTAAATACAATTTCATTTTCTCCCCTAACCTTCATTATCTGAAGTGGATTACAGGTGTGAAGGTGCTAAAAAGAATTTTCTTTGCAATATCTGCTTTGTTTTTATTTTTGAAGTCCACAAGAGTAACATATAGATTTTCATTTATTTCCCAGCTGTGCCATTGTGGATTTCATTTCTTTCAGTTAATATATTTGCTTAAAACTTGTGTTAGTTTATAATTGAGTTACAATAACTAAATCAATTTAAATGAAATAAACAAGTACAAGAAAAAGTAAAAAAAATTCAGCTCATTAAAAAAAGAATTAATTTTATAACTCATCTGTGATTTTCAGGATCAACCCAATAATCTGTTTTGTTCTTCAAAAGAATGCCTTCTGCAATTTGACTGGCTATAAAGTGAATTTCAAAATAAATTAAAAAGTATCATTCTAAACCTGAAGCTGTTTATGTCTGATGACGAATGGCACCAAACATATACATATATTTTTTTTGCCTTGGTTCCACTTAAAGAAAATATTGCAGAAAATGTTGCTGACTAGGACAACAATTTACATGACCTCCCCAAGTTCATTTTTGAAAATAGCTGGACAGAGCAACATCCCGTTCACCTTCCATCTGCCTTGGAGTTACAGTAATAATGAAGTTATTGACTAACATTTTCAAATAATATCTATCAATAGTTTATAACCAGCACAGACATACATAAATCATGAATGGCTGTGATGATTCAATCCCTGATGAGCTCAATGCCTTTCAAGGACGCTTTGAAAGGGAGAATAAAACTACACCTGTGTGAATCCCTGCAGCATCCAGTGACCCTGTGATCTGCCTCAGAGGCAGATGTCAGAGTATCTTTCAAGAGGGTGATTTCCCGCTAAGCGTCAGATGCGGATGGCGTACCTGGGAGGGCATTGCAAACCTGTGCCAAGCAACTGGTGGGAGTGTTCAAGGACGTATTCAATCTCTCACTGCTACAGTCACAGGTTCCCATCTGCTTCAAAAGGGTGACAATCACACCAGTGCCCAAGAAAAGCAGGGTCAGATGCCTCAATGACTATCGCCCAGTGACACTCTCATCCACTGTGATTAATTGCTTTGAGAGGTTGGTCATGGCCAGAAGCGAGGACTTGGACCTACTGCAATTTGCTTTTCACCATTAGGTCTAGGGCAGATGCAATCTCAATGGCCCTCCACTTAGCCTTGGAGCAACTGGACAATAGTAACAACTATAAGACAGCTTTTTCCCTCCTTCTACTGTTTCCTTCCCCACCTTTTTATTCTGGAGTCTTTCCACTTCCGTTCCAATACAGAAGAAGGGTCTCAGCCTGAAACGGCGACTATTTATTCCATAGATGTTCCCTGACTTGCCGAGATCCTCCCGCATTTTGTGTGTGTTGCTTTGGATTTTTAGCATCTTCAGAATTTCTCGTGTTTATGACTGCTGTTTATTGACTGCAGCCCAATGTTCAACAAATTCATACACTCAATTCTAATCAACAAGCTCCTAAACCTGGGCCTCTGTACCTCTCATTGCAATTGGATCCTTGACTTGCTCACCGGGAGACCAAAGTCTGTGCGGATCAGAAATAACATCTCCTCCTCGCTGACTATCAACACTGGCACACCTCAAGGATGCATGCTTAGCCAACTGTTCTACTCCCTCTACACCCACACTGTGTGGCTAGATACAGCTCAAATGCTATCTATAATTTTGGCCATGACACAACTATTATTGGCAGAATTTGGGATGATGATGAGGAGGTGCACAGGAGTGAAAGAGATCAGATGGTTGAGTGCTGTTGCAACAACAACCTTGCACACAACGTCAGTAAGACTGAGGAGTTGATTGTGGACTTCAGGGAGGGAAGTTGAGGGAACACACACCAGTCTTCATCGAAGCATCAGCGATGGAAAAGGTGAGCAGTTTTAAGCTCCTGAGTGTCAGCATCTCTGAAGTTCTATCCTGGGCCCAATATATTCTTTCTACTCACTCTATACCCATGACTGTGTGGCTACGCATAGCTCAAATGCCATCTATAAATTTGCTGATGATACAACCATTGTTGGTAGAATCTCAGATGGTAACGAGAGGGCGCACAGGAGTGAGATATGCCAACTAGTGGAGTGGTATCGCAGCAACAACCTGGCACTCAATGTCAGTAAGACAAGAGAGCTGATTGCGGAATTCAGGAAGGGTAAGCTGAAGGAACACGTACCAATCCTCAGAGGGATCAGAAGTGGAGAGAGTGAACAGCTTCAAGTTCCTGCATGTCAGGAGCTCTGAGGATCTAACCTGGTCCCAACATATCAATCTAGTTATAATGAAGGCAAGACAGCGGCTATACTTTATTAGGAGTCTGAAACAATTTGCCATATCAACAAATACACTCAAAAACCTCTATAGATGTACCATGGAGAGCATTCTGACAGGTTGCATCACTGTTTGGTGTGGAGGGGCTACTGAACAAGACTGAAAGAAGCTGCAGAAGGTTGTAAATCTAGTCAGCTCCATCTTGGGCACTAGCCTACAAATTACCCAGGACATCTTTAGGGAGTGGTGTCTCAGAAAGGCAGCGTCCATTATTAAGGACCCCCAGCACCCAGGGCATGCCCTTTTCTCACTGTTAACATCGGGTAGGAGATACAGAAGCCTGAAGACACACACTCAGCGATTCATGAACAGCTTCTTCCCCCACGCCATCCAATTCTTAAATGAACATTGAAGCTTTGGACACAGCCTTAATTTTTTTAAGTATACAGTAATTCTGCTTTTTGCACATTTTTTAATCAATTCAATATATGTATATGTAATTAATTGATTGATTGATTTATTGATACTATGTTTTCCTTTTTCTTCTTCTATATTATGTACTGCATTGAACTGCTGCTGCTAAGTTAACAAATTTCACGCCACATGCCGGTGATAATAAACCTGATTCTGATGCAATTACAAAGAAGGCATTAGGAGTTTGAGGTGACAGATTTTACCAAAGACTATCACCAATTTCTACAGAAGTCCCATGGAGAGCATTCTAACTAGTCACATCATCATCTGGTATGGAGGGGCCACCGCACAGGATTGGAGAAAGCTACATAAAGTTGTAAACTCAGCCAGTTCCCCATCATTGGCCCTGGAGGAGCTACAGAAGCCTGAAGAGCCACACTCAATGTTTCAAGAGCAACTTCTTCTCCTCTGCCGTCAAGCTTCTGAATGGACAATGAACCCGTGAACACTACCTCATTATTCTTTTCTCTTTTTGCACTACTTACTTAATATAATTTTTATAGAGTCCATACTTCTTATTCTAAGTTATAGTGTTTTATTATTATGTGTTGCAACATACTAATACTGCAAAGCAACAGATTTCACACAATCGCCAGTGTTATTGAATCTGATTCTGATTCATGGACCCCATTACAGTACAGAAGTTCACCTGACTCACGGAGACTGTGACAGTCAGTCCCATTCCCTTGACACAAAGGTAACTAGACCTTTGCCTCCAAAGGACTAACAGCACAAACAAGAGAAAATCTGCTGGATATCCAAACAACACCTACACAATGATGGAGGAACTTGGCAGGCCGGGCAGCACCTATGGAAAAGTACAGTCTTTCTTACTCTGACCTCAATTTTTTTTCCCCCAATCTCAATGATGGGTCTCAGCCCAAAATGTCGACTGTACTCTTTTCCATAGATGCTGCCTGGCCTGCTGAGTCCCTCCAGCATTTTGTGTGTGACAACTCCCAACAGCTGTCTTAGAGAGTGCACTGAAAAGTGACCATTTCAACTACTACCCCAACACATCAAAATTGACCGGCCTTGTTCACAAGTTACCAGCACGTTGTTAAAGAAATTCGCTGCCTGACTCTCTTCTCCTGAGATTAGGCTTAGGAAGTTGGCAAAAGGCTCAGATGCGTCTGTGATCAGGGCCGCGAATGCTACTGGGCTAAAGCAAAATCTCTGTGCAGGTGGCTTGTGATCAAGCTAATCATGCAGATCATCTGAGAAAGCTTGGCCAGCAACATTGGTGGAGGGATATATGGCCAGCATTAATAGAAGGCTAGGGGTTTGTGAGGGAAACTGCCAATAATATTCTGAGGAAGGGAGATGAGGAATCATGATCTATTGCACTAGGACTGCTGAGGGGAGTGCGTTGTTGTTATTCAGAAGCATAGACATAGACATAGAAAACCTACAGCACGATACAGGCCCTGAGACCCACAGAGTTGTGCCGAACATGTCCCTACCTTAGAAATTACTAGGCTTATCCGTAGCCCCCTATTTTACCAAACTCCATGTACCTATCTGCAAGTCTCTTAAAAGACCCTATTGTATCTGCCTCCACCACCATTGCCAGCAGCCAATTCCATGCACACACCACTCTCTGAGTAAAAAACATACCCTGACATCTCCTCTGTACCTACTTCCTAGCACCTTAAACCTGTGTCCTCTTGTGGCAGCCATTTCAGCCCTGGGAAAAAGCCTGACTATCCACACGATCAATGCCTCTCATCATCTTATATACCTCTATCAGGTCACCTCTCATCCTCCCTCACTCCAAGGAGAATTGGACAAGTTCACTCAACCTATTCTCATAAGGCATGCTCCCCAATCCAGGCAACATCTTTGTTAATCTCCTCTGCACCCTTTCTATGGCTTCTACATCTTTCCTGTAGTGAGGCGACCAGAACTGAGCACTGTTCTCCAAGAGTGGTCTGACCAGGGTTCTATATAGCTGCAACATTACCTCTCAGCTCCTAAATTCAATTCCATGATTGATGAAGGCCAATACATAGAGTCACCCTGCTCAGCTGCTTTGAGTGTCCTATGGACTTGGAACCCAAGATCCCTCTGATCCTCCACACTGCCAAGAGTCTTACCATTAATACTATATTCTGCCATCATATTTGACCTACCAAAATGAACCACTTCACACTTACCTGGGTTGAACTCCATCGCCATTTCTCAACCAGTTTTGTATCCTATCAATGTCTCACTGTAACCTCTGACAGCCCTCCACACTATCCACAACACCTCCAACCTTTGTGTCATCAGCAAACTTACTAACCCATCCCTCCATTTCCTCATTCAGGTCATTTATAAGAATCACAAAGAGCAAGGGTCCCAAAACAGATCCCTGAGGCACTTCACCAGTGACCGACCTCCAAGCAGAATATGACCCGTCTACAACCACTCTTTGTCTTCTGTGGGCAAGCCAATTCTGGATCCACAATGTCCCCTTGGATCCCATGCCTCCTTACTTTCTCAATAAGCCTTGCATGGGGTACCTTATCAAATGCCTTGCTGAAATCCATATACACTACATCTACTGCTCTTCCTTCATCAATGTGTTTAGTCACATCCTCAAAAAATTCGATCAGGCTCGTAAGGCATGACCTGTCCTTGAAAAAGCAATGCTGACTACTCCTAATCATATTATACCTCTCCAAATGTTCATAAATCCTGCCTCTCAGGATCTTCCCCATCAGCTTACGAACCACTGGGGTAAGACTCACTGGTCTATAATTTTCTGGGCTATATCTACTCCCTTTCTTGAATAAGGGAACAACATGCGCAACCCTCCAACCCTCCGGAACCTCTCCCGTCCCTATTGATGATGCAAAGATCATCGCCAGAGGCTCAGCAAGCTCCAGTGCATCCTCTTTCTTAATATCTACATGCTCAAGCTTTTCAGTCTGCTGCAAGTCATCACTACAATCACCAAGATCTTTTTCCATAGTGAATACTGAAGTAAAATATTTATTAAGTACCTCTGCTTTTTCCTCTGGTTCCATACACACTTCCCCACTGTCACACTTGATAGGTCCTATTCTTTCACGTCTTATCCTCTTGCTCTTCACATACCTGTAGAATGCTTTGGGGTTTTCCTTAATCCTGCCCGCCAAGGCCTTCTCATGGCCCCTTTTGGCTCTTCTAATTTCCTTCTTAAGCTCCTTCCTATTAGCCTTATAATCTTCTAGATCTCTAACATTACCTAGCTCTCTGAACCTTTTGTAAGCTTTTCTTTTCTTCTTGACTAGATATATTACAGCCTTTGTACACCACAGTTCCTGTACCCTACCATAACTTCCCTGTCTCATTGGAACGTACCTATGCAGAACTTCACACAAATATCACACTTCTTCCGTACTTTTCCCTGAGAACATCTGTTTCCAATTTAAGCCTCCAACTTCCTGCCTGATAGCCTCATAATTCCCCATACTCCAATTAAATGCTTTTCTTTTTCAATCTTTTTATTAGTTTCATAATAATAAGCATAACATGGTAATGGTACAAAGTTATTGGGAATACATTGTTATAATAAACATAAGTAATTATAAAGCCAGTTGACACTTATATAATAAAATTCCCAATCATATAGGATACAGATGAACAATATAAAACAAAGAAAAATATCTTAAAAAAACATGAAAAAAGGAAAAAAAAGAAACTATAACCCTCCCCCCCAAAAAAAAGACTAATCTAAACAGAACTAATCAACTAAACTAAAAAAAAGACATATGGGCTGTTAAGTAACATCATAAAAAAAGAGGAAACCTTAGAGTCGATGACTCCGTTCCTCACAACCAATATTACAAAGAAATAAAATAAGTTTGGAAAAGGTCAAATTACGTCATAAGAAAATGTTGGATAAATGGCCTCCAGGTCTTTTTGAATTTAATAGAGGGATCATAAACAACACTTCTAATTTTTTCCAAATTTAAACACAGCATAGTTTGAGAGAACCAATGAAATGTGGTAGGAGGATTAATCGCTTTCAAATTCAGCAAAATGGATCTTCTAGAGGTTAAGTGACTTGATTCTATCATTGGTAACCCAAAAATAGCAGTAATTGGGTGAGGTTGTAAGTCAATATGCAAAACAGTTGAAATAATATCAAAAATATCTTTCCAATATTTTTTCAACAAAGGACATGACCAAAACATATGAGTTAAAGAAGCTATCTCGGAATGACATCTATCACATATAGGATTTATATAAGGGTAATAACGAGATAATTTATCTTTAGACATACGAGCCCTGTGCACTACTTTAAACTGTATCAATGCATGTTTAGCACATATGGAGGATGAGTTAACTAATTGAAGAATTTTTTCCCATTTTTTAATTGGAACAGTGACCTCAAGTTCTCTTTCCCAATCAGTCTTAATTTTATTAGATACATCAGGACATATATTCATAACAGTATTATAAATAATTGCTATAACATCTTTCTGAAAAAGATTTAAATCTAAAATTTTTTCCAAAATATCCATTGAATATGAATTTGGAAAGTTAGGAGAAACAATATTTAAAAAGTTTCTAACCTGTAGATAACTAAAAAAGTGAGATCTAGGCAGATTACATTTATTAGATAATTGTTCAAAGGACATAAAACAATTATCCGAAAATAAATCACGAAGTCGTACTGTACCTTCGATTTTCCAATCTAAGTATGCTTGATCCATAATGGAGGGTTGAAAAGAGAAATTAAATATAATCGGACTTGCTAAAATAAATTGGTCAACCCAAAAAATTTTCGAAATTGAAACAATATACATAAAGTATGTTTAATGATTGGGTTATTCATTTGTTTATGCAATTTAGAAAGAGTAAAAGGAAGCGAAGTTCCTAAAATAGAACCCAGTAAAAACCCTTGTAAAGAATTACATTCAAGATTTACCCAATGTGGACTTGAAATTACATCCAGGTCCCATAACTAAAATTTTAAATATCGAATATTAATTGCCCAATAGTAAAATCTAAGATTCGGGAGCGCTACCCCCCCCCCCACCTCTTTTTCAGATTTCTGTAAATGTCTTTTACCTAACCTAGGGTTTTTGTTCTGACATATACATGAGGAAATTTTTGAATCAACATTATCAAAAAAGGATTTTGGAATAAAAACGGTACCGTTTGAAATACATATAAAAATTTAGGCAAAATAATCGTCTTGATAGCATTGATCTGACCGTTCAGTGACAAAGACACTGGTGACCATTTAGTAAACAAAAGTTTAATCTGATCAATTAAAGGTAAAAAATCAGCTTTAAATAAATCTTCATGCTTTTTCGTGATTTTAATCCCTAAATATGTAATAACCAATTTAAATGGTAAACATCCATAAACAGGAACCTGCTTATTTAGGGGAAATAGTTCACTCTTATTAAGGTTCAATTTATAACCAGAAAAGTTACTAAATTGAGCCAACAAAAATAAAATAATAGGAATTGATTTCCTCAGATTAGAGATATATAATAACAAATCATCTGCATATAATGATAATTTATGTATTTAATTTCCACGGGTAATACCAAAAATGTTAGGTGACTCTCAGATGGCAATTGCTAAAGGTTCAAGGGTAATATCAAATAATAACGGACTAAGAGGGCATCCTTGCCTAGTACCCCGAGATAGACGAAAAAAGGGAGATCATTAATTTTTAGTACAAACCGAAGCTACTGGGATATGACATATCAATTCAATCCAAGATATAAATATCGGACTAAAATTAAATTTCTCAAACACACTAAATAAATATGGCCATTCAACTCTATCGAAAGCTTTCTCACTATCTAATGAAATAATACATTCCAGAGTGTTAAGTGAAGGAGTATAAACAATATTCATTAACCTCCTGATATTAAAAGATAAGTAACGGTTCTTAATAAATCTTGCTTGGTCCACAGAGATAATTTGAGGTAATACCTTCTCTAACCTAGTTGCTAAAATTTTTCAAAAATTTTTTGAATCTATGTTCAAAAGAGATATCGGTCTATATGGTGCACAATCAGTAGGATCTTTATTCTTTTTAAGAATTAAAGAAATAGAAGCTCTATAAGACAATTGTGGTAATTTACCTAATCTGATTGCTTCTTTAAATATTCTAGACAACCAAGGAGAGAGAATAGAGGGAAAAGACTTTAAAAATTTCACTGTAAAACCATCAAGACCAGGTGCTTTGCCGGAATTCATTGAGGAGATTACAGCTGTTATTTCTTCCTCTGTAATAGGAGTTTCTAATGTTAAACAATCTTTGGGAGATAACTTCAGAAAATTCAATTTTCTTAAAAAGTCATGCATGATGTTAAAATCATGAGGGAAGTCAGAATGGTATAAAGAGGTATAAAATTCTTGAAAAGTTTTGTTTATCTTGTCATGATCAACTGTCAAAGTATCATCATGTTTACAGATCTTAATAATTTAGCATTTAACCGAAGTAGTTTTCAATTGATTAGCTAATAATTTACCCGATTTATCACTATGAATATAAAACTCACTTCTGGTTTTCATTAATTGATTTTCAATCGAGGATGTTAATAATAAATTATGTTCCATTTGGAGTTCAACTCTCTGTTTATAAAGCTCCTTGCTAGGAGCAATAGAATATTTCTTATCAATTTCTTTAATTTTATCAACCAACAAAAGTATTTCATTCTTAATACGTTTTTTTTCAAACCAACAGAATAGGAACTAATCTGTCCACGGATATAAGCTTTAAAAGCGTCCCATACTGTTCCATTGGTAATTTCTTCTGTAATATTAGTTGAAAAGAAGAAATCAATCTGTTCCTTCATAAACTTAATGAAGTCCAAGTCTTGAAGAAAATTAGAATTAAATCGCCATTGTCTATTAGTAGAAGAAGTGTCCATTAACTTAAAAGAAAGTTTCATCGGAGCATGATCCAAAATGGTGATAATGTCATAATTGCAATAAATTACAGATGGAATTAAGTGAGAGTCAGTAAAAAAGTAGTCAATTCGAGAATAAGAATGATAAACATGTGAGAAGAATGAAAACTCTTTGTCCTTTGGGTGTAGAAATCTCCAAATTTCTGAAATCCCAGAATCAGTCATAAAAGAGTAGATAAGAGTAGCCAACTTGTTCGGTAGAGCCAGACAAGATATGGATCTATCCAACATGGAATTTAAAAATAAGTTAAAATCACCACCCATTATCAACATATACTCGTTTAAGTTAGGAAAGGAAGTGAATAGGTGCTTAAAAATTCAGGATAATCGACATTTGGAGCGTAAACGTTAACCATAGCAACTTTTTCATTAAAAAGTAACCCAGTAATTAACAAAAATCTACCACTAGGATCTGAGATAATGTCTTGATGAGTAATTGTAATTAAGGGATCTATAAAAGTTGAAAGTCCTTTGACTTTGGCTTGGGAATTCGAGTGATATTGTTTTTTTTCAGAACTTAAAGAAGCATTGATTATCCTCTTTCCTTACACGAGTTTCTTGTGCAAAAATAATGTGAGCATTCAGAATTAAACACTTTTCTAACTTGTCTGTTCGAATCTCTCTCCAAAGCTATTGTAAAGGAGATAGAATTATGATCACTATCTTCAAAATGCTCTCCCACTGAGAGATCTGACACCTGACCACGTTCATTTCCCAATACCAGATCAAGTACAGCCTCTCCTCTTGTAGGCTTATCTACATATTGTGTCAAGAAACCTTCCTGAACACACCTAACAAACTCCACCCCATCTAAACTCCTTGCTGTAGGGCGATGCCAATCGATATTTGAGAAATTAAAATCTCCCATCACTACAACTCTGTTATTATTACACCTTTCCAGAATCTGTTTCCCTATCTGCTCCTTGATATTCCTGTTACTATCGAGCGGCCTATAAAAAACACCCAGTAAAGTTATTGACCCTTTCCTGTTCCTAACATCCACCCACAGAGACTCCGTAGACAATCTCTCCATGGCAACCACTTTTTTCTGCAGCCGTGACTGTATCTCTGATCAACAGTGCCATGCCCCCACCTCTTTTGCCTCCCTCCCTGTCCTTTCTGAAACATCTTAAACCCAGCACTTGAAGTCCCCATTCCTGTCCCTGAGCTATCCAAGTCTCTGTAATGGCCACCACACATCATATCTCCAAGTACTGAACCACACTCTCAGCTCATCCACTTTGTTCACAACACTCCTCAAGTTAAAACAGACACATGTCAAACCTTCGGTCTGAGCGCATCCCTTCTCTATCACCTGCCTATCCTCCCTCTTGCACTGTCTACAAGCTTTCTCTATTTGTGAGCCAACCTCCTCTTCCCCAGTGTCTTCAGTTCGGTTCTAGCAGCTCCATGTTTGAGGAAGAATGATAGGGAGTACAAAATAGGTTAGAATTTATGTGGTGTGCAGAGACTCCATTCTTCTCAGTGTCTCACTCAATCTCTGATTCCAGAAGAAACAGAAGCAAGAATAAGGCAATTTGGCATCTCATGCCAGCCCTGCTAATTCAATATCAGGCCTGGCCCTTTAACACAGTGTCAATTTTCAGCACTAACCTTGATTCGGTTAATATTTGAAAATCTTCTTATCACTGTCTGGAATATAATTAGCGACTCAGGGAGATCAAGATCAAATAGCAAAGTGAGCAATTCAATTTGATAGTTAGAAGGTCAATAGTCATTTTTCACTAGACTCACAATACACTCAGTAAGCCACATTCCGGAAATACCAGCTGAATGATTTGGGCATTCTTGCCCTGCTTGGAAAGATATTTAGCATTCATTAAATCACCTATTTGGCCAGGAGTGGTTGATTTACTTTTTATGTGTACCGTAATGTTGGTTGGTAGCTTTTAAAGGGTTGTATTTTGTGATCAACTGTTCCAATGTATCACAAGGTTTAACAAGCAATATTTCAGCATCTGTTGTGTCTACTTTTGAGGAAAAAGCCATAGAAAAATGTTACCCTAACATTGTGGGCTTGCCTTTATTTAGTAAGTTATCCTTATTGTTAGTTTGAACTATGGACTAATTTCCAGTTCCTCAGAAAGAGAGATACTGATGCACATTTAAGCAACATCTTGCAGGTGTGCCAATAATATCAACCCTTCATAACAGAGGGAAATGAATTAGACAATAAGTTGAAGGGAAGAAGTTGGGAGATGGGATTGAAGAGAGCTGGCATAGACAAGATGGGCAAAATGGCCTCCTTTACATCAAAAGAAAATGTGACACAATGGAATACAAGTTTATTCCAATGTATTCAGCATGTAGCATTGTCATCTCTGAGTCAGAAGATAGTGAGTTTGCAACTACTCCACAGATCTCAGTCCAAATATACTCATGTCCCCATGTGGAATCGAGGGAGTTCTACATTTCAGAGGTACCATCTTTTGGGTGAGATGTTTAGACACAGGCTGTCTGCTTAGAGTATTTTGAAGAGCAAGTGAATGGCCCATGTTCTGGCTAACATTTATAGTACCTTCAATCAGTATCACTGAAAAGAGTCATTATTGTAGGAAATTGGTATGTGTAAATTGCCTATCACAATTCTCACAGTAATTAAGACTTTGCTTCACTATTAACCTTTTTGGCACGGGCTGAGATTCTACACAGCAAGGTTAGTCCTTTTCTTTGATCTTTTGTTATTTCTTTGAACAACTTTTTGGAAATAGGCAAAGCAAATACCTACATAAATGGAAATAAAATACGTTTATAAGTTAAATGATAATTTGATTCTAAGAACTGCTGAAGTGCAACAACTTGCCAAATAACGTACTTGAAAGACATTAAATCCTAAATCATCCTTAATAGCAGTAAGGCTAGACTTTAATGGATCTGTCAAAAAAATTACACCTTTTACTGCACAATATAATATGATTTTGTGGTGCAAACTAGAGTCTGCACATTATATAACTTGTATTCTTGCCTTTCAGTATTTCTTTATAAGTCAATCTTCATCGAGGATTGCAACACTTCTTGGAACATAGTTTCTGAGACATTGTTTGAATTAGGTAGCAATTTTTAATGTGCATAACATAACCCTGCCGGATACTAATTAATTTAATGGCATTGAAACATAGCCTGATCACAGCAACACATAAGGTTCTGGAGGAACGCAATGGGTCAAACAGCATTTATGGAGGGAAACAGGCAGTCAACATTTTGGGTTGAAACCTTTCATCTGTTGCTCCAGATTCAAGCCTCTGCAGTCTCTTCTGTCTCCTGATCACATTCTCTCTCAATACTCATCCACAAGACGATGATCAGAAGTTATATTTCCAATATATTTGTTACTCTTTAAAACAAATGAAAGGATCAGAGGACTAGAAGCTCTATTATAGAATATAGAACAGTACAGCATAGTACAGGCTCTTCAGCCAAAAATATTGTAGGGACCTATATAATACTATCCCACTCTTCCATTTTGCACATGCCATAATCCTCCATTTTTCCTAAATCCATGTGCCTATCTAAGGGGTCTCTTAAACGTCCCTATTGTATCAGCTTCTACCACCAACCCAGGCACCTACCGCTCTCTCTGTAAAAATCCTACATGACATCTCCCCTAAACTTTCCCCCACCCAGCTTAAAATTATGTTCTCTGGTGTTGGCCATTGTTGCTCTGGGAAAAAGGTGCTAGTTGTCCACTCATTCATTCTTCTCTTAATCTTAGAAACCTCTATCAAGTCCCCATTAATCCTCCTTCACTCTAAAGAGAAAAGCCATAGCTTGCTCATCCTTTCCTCAAAAGACGTAAGATATAAGATCATTGGAGCAGAATTTGATGATTTAGCTCATCGAGTCTGCTTCATCATTTCATCATGGCTGATCTATTTCCCTCTCAATCCCATTCTCCTGCCTTCTCCCCGTAACCTTTCATGGCCTGACTTTTCAAAATTCCATCAATCTCCTCTTTAAATACACTCAATGACCTGGCCTCCACAACCCCCTGTGGCAACAAATTCCACAGATTCATCACCCTCTGATTAAAAAAATTCTTCCTCATCTCCATTCTAAATAGACATCCCCCTACTCTGAGGCTGTGCCCTTGGGTCCAAGACTCCCCACTCTCAGAAACATCCTCTCCATATCCACTCAATCTAGGCTTTTCAACATTAAAAAGGTTTCAGTGAGATCTCCTCCCATTCTCCTGAATTGCAGTGAGTACAGGCCCACAGTCATCAAACGTTCCTCAAACGTAAGTCTTTCAATCATGGAAGAACTAAGCTCCCTCCTTTACTCCCTATATACCCATGCCTGTGTCGCCACCCACAGCTCCAATATGCTAATTAAATTTGCTGATGATACTACACTGATTGGCCTAATCTCAAATAATAATGAGGCAGCCTACAGAGTAGAAGTCACCACCCTGTCACAGTGGTGTCAAGAAAACAAGCTCTCCCTCAATGTCGCAAAAACAAAGGAGCTGGTTGTGGACTACAGGAGGAATGGAGACAGGGTAACCCCTATTGACCTGGGGTTTGAGAGGGTGAACAGCTTTAAGTTCTTTGGCATACACATCACAGAAAATCTCACGTGGTCTGTACATACTGGTTGTGTGGTGAAAAAAGCATAACAGCACCTCTTTCACCTCAGACAGTTGAAGAAGTTTGGCATGAGTCCTCAATTCCAAAGGTCTTTCTACAGGGGCACAATTGAGAGCATCCTGACTGGCTGCATCACCTCCTGGTATGGGAAGTGTGCTTTCCTCAATCGCAGGACTTTGCAGAGAGTGGTGCGGACAGCCCAGCGCAACTGTAGATGTGAATTTCCCACTATTCAGGACTTTTACAGAGACAGGTGTGTAAAACAGCCCAAAGGATCACTGGGGAGCTGAGTCACCCCAACCACAAACTGTTCCAGCTGTTATCATCCGGGAAACTGTACATCAGCGTAAAGTCCAGGACCAACAGGCTCTGGGACAGATTTTTCCAGTAGGCCATCTGACTGATTAATTCACACTGATACAATTGTATTTCATTTGTATTTCAATTGTATAGCATACAATTGTATGCTATACTAACTGTCCTGTTGTACATACTATTTATTACAAATTACTATAAATTGCACATTGAACATCTAGACGGGGACATAACGTAAAGATTTTTACTCCTCATATATGTAAATGATGTAAGTAATAAAGCCAATTCAATTCATTTTTGTGACGTCCTTTGTCAGCACAATGTCAGCACATCCTTTCTCAGACAAGAGGCCCAAAACTGCTCACAATTCTCCAAGTGAGGCCACACCAATGCCTTATAAAGCCTCAGCATTACATCCTTGTTTTTATATTCTAGTCCTCTTGAAATGAATACTTATGAAGGCATTTGCCTTCCTCACCACCAAGTAAAGCTGCAAGTTAACCTTTACAGAATCCTGCAGGAGGACTCCTAAGTCCCTTTGCGCCTCAGATTTTTAAATTTTCTCCCGTTTAGGAACTAGGCAGCACTTTTATTCTTTCTACCAAAGTGCATGACTATACACTTTCTCAACACTATATCCCGCTCCACCTATCTTTGTAACATCTGCAAACTTGGCCACAAAGCCATCTATTACATCATCTAAATCACTGACAAACAATGTAAAACGAAGCAGTCCCTTTTTACAATGATGATTATCCCTATCATCTTTCTTGAACAACATTTACTATGCTTCAAACCTCTATTATTACTCCTATGGTTAGTGAGGTTGCAAAGATCATTGCCAAAGGCACAGCAATTTCTTCACTCACTTCTAATAGTAACATGATGTATACCCTGTATGGCCCCAGTGATTTACTTATTCTAATGGGTTTCAAATGTTCCAATACATTCTTTTTCTTAACTTTGATGTAGTCCAGCATATTAGCCTGTCCTCTTATTTATCAAGGTTCCTCTCAACGATTAACAATACTAAAGCAAACTTTTCATTAAAGACCTCCTCTAATTCGAGGCACATGTTTCCTCTCTAACCCCCGACCGGTCCTACCCTCACTTCATTCATCCTCCTGTTCTTCACATATGCACAGGACACATTGCTCCCCTAAGTCCTTTCTGAAACTCATTCCTGACTACCTTATAAATCTCAAGAGCCCGGTCTGATTTTATCCTTGTTATGTACGGTATACTTCCTTTTCCCTCTTGAAATGTTCTACCTCTCTTATCAATGATGATTCCTTCATCATACCATCTTTTTCCTGCTCAGTACATTAAACCTGTCCAGAACCCCATGCAAGCACACCTTAAATCAGCTCCACATTGCTGCTGAGACCATGTGTTTCCAATTTACACTCATAATACCATCTATTATGTCCAATACCATCATAATATGACCTCCCCTAATTAAATACTTACACATACCATCAGCTCCTATTCCAGTCCAAGGCAGTTGTGGTCATTATCTTCCAAATGCTCGTCTACTGAGAGGTCTGTCATCAGACCAGGTTCATTATCTACTAATAGATCCAGACTGGC
Organism: Mobula birostris; assembly: GCF_030028105.1. Taxonomy (NCBI): domain Eukaryota; kingdom Metazoa; phylum Chordata; class Chondrichthyes; order Myliobatiformes; family Myliobatidae; genus Mobula; species Mobula birostris. The sequence continues at coordinate 62,604,952 of NC_092373.1, forward strand.
CTCTCCTCTTTTCAGTCTGTCCAAATACCATGACAGGAATCCTTCCAGGATACACTAGACAAATTCTGCCCCATCTAAATCTTTTGCACTGAGGAGGCGCCAATCAGTATTGGGGAAATTGAAGTCACCCATGACAACAGCCCTGTTATTTATTCACCTTTCTAAAATCTGCCCGCCAATCTGTTCCTCAGAGTCTCTGTAACTACTGGGTGGGGGGGGGCCTACAGTATATTCACAAAAGTGTGATTGCTCCTTTCCTGTTTCTAAATTCCACCCATACTCGCTCAGTAGACAATCCCTCCATGATGTCCTCCCTTTGTGCAGCTGTGGAACTATCCCCAATTAGCAATGCCATTCCCTCACCTTTTTTTTTTATCTTTCTCCATGTTCCTTTTAGAACTTCTAAACCCCTGAACATTGAGCTGTCTTTCCAGCCTTTGTGATAGTCAAAAGTCTCTGTATTGGCCATAATATTACAGTTCTATCTACTGATCCATGCTGTAAGTTCATCACCCTTGTTCCTAATTCTTCTCGTATAAGTTACATTTCAACCCATCCAACTGACTGTGTTTATCTAATTTCGAAGTACATTATTATCAAAGTATGAACACCACATACAACCTTCAGATTCATCTTCTTGCATGCTTTCCATTCGTGCTGGGTTGAGCATCAACTAGCAGCTCAGCCTAGTAAAAAAACAGCCAAATGCTAAGGAAACGGCAAAGGTTGCCGCCTGATGTGCCACAAAGCACTGAGAGGAACAACAACAGCAACAATATGGCCTCAATACCCCCTTGTGCAAATGGATCGTTGATTTCCTCACTTAAAGACCCCAGTCAGTTTGGATTGGCAACAACTCCTCTACAATCTCCATCAGCACAGGTGCACCACGATGCTGTGTGCTTAGCACCCTGCTCTACTCATTTTACACTTATGACTGTAAGCACAGCTTCAGTGCCACGTTTGACACCACTATCACTAGCCGAATGAAAGATGCTGGCAAATCAGCATACAGGAGGGAGACTGAAAATACGGCTAAGTGTTGCCACAACAACAATGTTTTACTCAATGTCAGCAACCAAGGAACTGATTATTGACTTCAGGAGGAGTAAACCAGAGGTCTCTTCTGTATTTTCATGTCAGAGGACCTGTCCTGGGCCCAGCAAATAAGTACAACTACGAAGAAAGCATGGCAGCTTTTCTACTTCATTCTAAGTTTACAAAGATTTGGCATGACATCTAAAACTTTGACAAACTTCTATAGATGTGAGAAAGAGAGTATATTAACTGGCTGGATTATAGCCTGCTATGGAAACACCAATGCCCTTGAATGGAAAATATTACAAAAAGTATTGGAATTGGCAAAGGCCATCACAGGTAAAGCAATCCCCACCATTGAGCACATCTACATGGAGTGTTGTCACAGGAAAGCAGCATCCATCATCAAGGGTCCCACCACCCAGGTCATGATCTATACTCGCTGTCACCGTCAGGAGCCTCAGAACTCACACTACCAGGTTCAGGAACAGTTTTCACCCCTCAACCATCGAGTTTGTGAACCAAAGGGGATAACTTTAATCAATTTCTCTTGCCCCATCACTGAACTATTCCCACAAACCATGGACTCACCTTCAAGGACTCTTCATCTCATGTTCTTGATATTTATTGTTCATTTATTTATTTATCTTTTCTTCTGTATTGGCAGTTCTTTGCCTTTTGCATACTTGTTGCCTGCTCTGTTGAGTGCAGCCTTTCATTGCTTCTGTTATGGTTATTGGATATATTGAGTATGCATACAAAAAATGAATCTCAAGGTTCTATATGGTGACACACATGTACTTCTATAATAAATTTACTTTGAACTTTTGCAATAGATAATAAAAAACTATAAATTACAAGAGAAAAAATATGTCATCCTAATCATCAACCCAAATGACACCTCAAATGTCTCCCGGACAAAGCCATCTTTGTCACCACAGGCTCCCATGATCATCTCTATTGTAGTCCCCATTGTACGACTCCTTAGCTTCTCCTCATTGATTGTATCACCAAATGATTCATTTCCTCTCTCCCTGTTTCCTCTAACTTTGAATTTTCCCACATCCTGGGCTTCCTGTAATCTCTTCCATCTATAATTTCTTGCAGACCTCAAAGACAAAGGACGTGCAAGGCCTTTCTACCACGTGATGCCTCAGGTCCTGTAGGCAGCCGAGAGGCCCCAAACAAAATTTAATGGTTCCTTGGCAAGCAGAATTTTAATATACAAACGTTTGTACATATTTAGGCATGTGATGAGACTTGGCTGTGATTCTTTTCAGTTCAGTTGGTTAGACAGGGAGACTGATACTACTGTGATTGTGAGACACTCTCATTTTCACTTTAGCACTCAATATGCAGCTCACTGATATAATCTTTCCCAGGGACTAAAATCCATTTACAAGTTGACATTATTGCTTTTATTAATACAGTTTATAACCATATTGTGTATACTGATGTCTCATAAAAGTTCCTTTCATTAACAAAGGTTACTTACTACAAATAATACTAGATTTGCTGTAACAATATTGCCAAAAGACTAAAGAAATATTACTACAGTGGAAAATAACATCATTTAACCTCAATAAGCACACTATATAGCTGTACTATTTTATTCATGCTATGCTTATATTAGGAAAATTGTTTGAAGCAGGCAGAAATCAACCATTTAAAACAGTTCAGACTAAGAGGTAGTTAATATGGCAAGTGCATGTTGCGGGTATTGGATGTGGTGTCAGAAGAATTTTTACTATGTTTTTAGACAGAGCACATTGCAACCAGTGGTAGAGGGAGTTAATGTTTATCTGGAGCACGAAGTGCCAAGTGCCTATTTCATCCTGATTGGTGTTGATATTCTTTGGTGTTGTGGGAGCTATTCTCACCCAGTTAAGTGAAAGCTATTTCACTATACTCCAGACATGCTTAGTATATGCTGTAGAAGACTTCCAGATGGCGCCGGTGATCCCTGGCGACATTCTGTGGGACGCAGTAAATTGTCCAAAAATTCTCTGAAATATACCTCTTTTGAATTATTTTCACTGCAAACTACATCATGTAACTTCCCTCCAAGCAATGAACTTTTAAATCAACTCAATGATCTTCACATCTCACAATTGACCGATGAACCCGGCCCAGACAGGCACTGTCCCTTTAAGGTTCGTTGCCATAGCAGAAAGTGAGGCGGGGAGGTGGGGTACTGGCTGAAATGCAGAGGGATGAGGTTTCCTCGACCCAGCATCAGGTTGGCAAATGCACAGTTGCTGGAGAACAAAATTGAGGAGCTGAGGGTAAGACTGTTCTATCAGAGACCCCTGAGCAACTGTGCGCGTGTTGCTCGAGAGAGTGTTCAGTGGTATACTTTATTGAAACACAGGCTTCTCTGGGCTCGTCAGATTCAGTAGACAAACCAGAAGCATTCTCGATTTACAGAAAGGACTGAACTGCTGATTTTGGAAAGGCAAAAGCAGGTTGTGTGTGTTCAATGATAAACTCTTGTTGGTGCTCCAATGTGGCAGTTTTGTCGAACTCGTATATCCTCTGACCTTGAATGGTCAAATGCCATTCAGTACATTTACCAAGGGAGTTCTCCTCAGTGATCCTGACCACAGTCGGAGACTTCAACCTGGCATGTTTGAAGAGAACCTTGCCCAATTACCACCAGCATATAACCTGCAGCAACAGAGGTCCAAATACACTAGACCATGTTATACTAAAATAAGGAATGCCTACCGTTCCTTGCCCAGACCGCACCTTAGTAAACCTGATCACTTGACTTGCATACAGGCAGAGGCTAAAGAGCACAGCTCCGGGGATGAGGACAACAAAGAGGCGGTCGCGGGAGGTAGAGGTGTGGTTACGAATTGCTTTGAGTCAGTGGACTGGACTGTGTTCAAGTACTCAACTGGAAATCTGAATGAATATAACATGGTTTTACCAGACTTTATTAAAGCAGCTGTAGATGAGTGTATTCCCACTAAATCATTCAGATTCTTCCCCAACCAGAAGCCCTGGATAAATCATGAGATGAGAAACTGCTGAGGCATTCAAGTCCAGAGACTGAGAAACTTACAAGAGGTCCAGGTACAATCTCTGGAAAGCCACCTCACAGGCAAAGCGGAAATACCAGGCTAACCTTGAATCAGCGAGGGACCCTCGATAGCAGGGCTTGAATGCAATGACCTCTTATAAAGGTAAGTCAAGCAACATGGGAGAAAGCAGGGATTTGCATCCAGCTGAGCGCAATGCCTTCTGTGTGACTGTCAGAACATGGAAGAACTATCGTAAACTCCTACATCCCCTGATGATCCCATGATTTCAGTCTCTGAAGCCAATGTGCAGGTTGCCTTCAGGTGGGTAAACCCATGAAAAGCATCCAGACTGTATGGGAAACCTGGCCACATACTAAACACCTGTGCTGAGTAACTGGCTGGCGTGCTCACTGAAAACCTTAACCTCTCGCTTCGACAATGTGGTACCCACCTACTTCAAGCAGGCTTCAATTATACCAGTGCCCAAAAAGACCATGGCGACCTTCCTCAATGACTTTCGTCCAGTTGCACTTATGGTACATCTGCAGGGCTGAAGTGATTTGAGAGGTTGGTGATGGAACATATTGGCTCCTGCCTGATCCGCTCCTATTTGCCTACCGGAGCAACAGGTCCACAACAGATGCCAGCTCATTGGCTCTTCACTCAATCCTGGAACATCTGGACAGCAAAAATGCACAGATCAGGATGCCCTTTATCGACTACAGCTCAGCATTCAATACCGCAAAACTAACTAATAAACTCCAAGACCTTGGCCTTCTTGTGCAATTGGATCCTTCATTTCCTCACTTGTAGACCCCAGTCTGTTAGGATTGGCTGAAACATCTGCACAAATTCCATCAGCAGAGGTGTACCACAAGGCTGGGTGCTTAATCCCCTGCTCTACTCACTTTACACTTTTGACTCTGTGGCTATGCACAGCTCCAATGTCACATTCAAGTTTGCTGATGACACCACTCTTGTGGGCTGGATCAAAGGCGGTGATGAATCAGCATTCGAGCCGGAGATTGACAATCTGGCCGAGTGGTGTCATAACAACAACCTCCCACTCAATGTCAGCAAGACCAAGGAACTGAGTACAGACCAGTAGAGGGAAACCAGAGTTCCATAAGCCTGTCCTCATCAGAGATTCAGAGGTGTCGAGGGTTAGGAACTTTAAATTCCTAGGTCTTTCTGTTTCAGAGGACCTACCCTGGGACCAGCATGCAAATGCAACTACTTCCTTTGGAGGTTGCAGAGTTTTGGCGTGACATCTAAAACTTAGATAAACTCCCAGAGTAGGTAGTATATTGACTGGCTGCATCACAGACCGGGATGGAAACAGCAATGCCCTTGAATGGAAAATCCCACAAAAAGTAGTGGATTTGGCCCAGTACATCATGGGTACATCCCTCCCAACAACTGAGCACATTTACATACATGAAATGCTGTCATAGGAAAGCAGCATCTATCACCAGGGATCCCCACCACCTAGGTCATAGTCTCTTTTCGCTGCTGCCATCAGGTAGAAGATACAAGTGCCTCAGGATTTGAATCACCAGGTTCAAAAGCAGTTACTATCTCTCAACCATCAGGCTTTTGAACAAAAGGGGATAACTTCACCTGCCCATTGTTGATCCATTGATGTCTATAGGGGTTAGCCTGTCTCCATTCCTCCTGCAGTCCACAACCAGCTGCTTTGTTTTTGGAACATTGAGAGAGAGGTTGCTTTCTTGACACCACTGTGTCAGGGTGATGACTTCTCTGTAGGATACCTCATGATTATTTGAGTTTAGGATAATCAGTGTAGTGTCGTCAGCAAATTTAATTAGATTGGAGCTGTGGGTGGTGACACAGTCATGGGTATACAGTGATTAAAGGAGGGGTCTTAGTACACAGACCTGAGGGGCAGCTGTGTTGAGGGTCAGAGGGACAGAGGTGAGGGAGCCCACTCTTACCACCTAGCGGCAATCTGACAGGAAGTCCAGGATCCAGCTACACAAGGCAGGGAGAAGAGTGAGGTCTCTCTGCTTCTCGTCGAGACTGGAGGGAATTATGGTGTTGAATGCTGAGGGAATGTTGAAACCTTTACCACTGTTGGGGGTCTGTATATAACTCTCATCAGGGTTTTTTTTTTTATCTTTGCAGTCTCTTACCTCTATCCACAACTATTCTACACCTTCCAACCCAATGTCACCTCTTTCTAATGATTTGATTTCATTTTTTACCAACAGAGCAACACTACCCCCTTTGACTAGCTGTCTGTCCTTTCAATACAATGTGCATCCTTGGACATTAAGCTCCCAGTTATAATCTTCTTTCAGCCACAGTTCAGTGATGCCTACAACATCATACCTGCTAATCTGCAACTGTGCTGCAAGTTCATCTACCTTATCACATACACTGCGTGCATTCAAATATAACACCTTCAATCCTGTATTCATCATCCATTTTGATTTTGTCCCTCTTTTACATGTCACCTCATCCTCTTGTTCTATCATCAGCCTCTCCTTGCTAGCAGTTTCACTATACACTGACTTTTTTTGTAAACCAACTACCCCATCCACAGCACTATCACTCCAGTTCCCATTCCCCTGCCAAATTAGTTTAAACCCTCACAAAGAGCTCTAGCAAACCTGCCAGCAAGGATATCAGTCCCCCTCGGGTTCAGGTCTAACTTGCCCCTTTTCTACATGCCATCCCTTCCCCAGAAGAGCTCCCAATGATCCAGAAATTTGAACCCCTGACACCCTGCACCAGTTCCTCGGCCACACATTAATTTGCCAAATTACCTTGTTCCTACCCTCACTGGCCCATGGCACAGGCAGCACTCCAGATTACTACCCTGGAGGTCCTGTTTTTCCGCTTTCTACCTAGCTCCCTAAAATCTCTCTTCAGGACCTCCTCGTCTTTCCTAGCTATGTCACTAGTGTCAATACTTTGCATCCCAAGATGTCTGGGTGCTGAGCCTCCTCCTTTAGAATGATGTGGACCTGATCTGAGACATCCCTGACCCTGGTACCTTGGAGGCAACAGACCATCAGAGTGTCTCTGTCATGTCCACAGAACCTCGTCTATGTTCTTCCGACTATGAAATCTCCTATCACTACTGCAGGCCTCTGTATCTCTCTTCTCTTCTGAACCACAGCACCAGACTCGGTGCCGGAGAGCTGGTCACTGCAGTTCCCCCCGGTAGGTCATTCCCCTCCACAGTATCGAAAGTGGTATTGAAGGAACGGCCACCGGGGCACTCTGTAGTGGCTGCCTGTTTTCCTTCCCTCTCCTGACAGTCACCCAGTCAACCACCACCTGTGACCTAGGTGTAAATACCTCCCTGTAGCTCCTATCAATCACTTTCTCAGTGTCCATATGAGCTGAAGGTCACTTAGCTGCTCCCTGAGCAGCTGCAGCTCGGTGCACCGGGAACAGATGGTTTTCTGGGTGCAATTCAAATCCATTTTAATGTTGCAATTTATTTATATGATCAGTATTTTTCAGTTTACAAGCAGTTTACGAGATCAGCATCTCAATAAATTGCTAACCGTGCATTTGTAATTCCATCTGTCTTATGGTACTTAATGCATCAGTGGAATATTGGAAGAACTCCTTAAAGTATTCTCATGAATGTCAAGACAACAGTGCTGATTCCCAGGTTCAGACAAGTGAAATGTTTACTCTTCACCCCCGTTTTCCAAGAAGAACTTCAGATCTCAGCGTTTTTCCTGAGGTCTGGCGAATTTTTGGCAAATCACTGATGGCAGATGTGAAGGATTGTATCAATTATGATCCTATTAGTTTCACAACACCTACAAACATTTCTGGAAACTTTTCTGCTCGAAGTAAACATGGATGCTCCTGTTATCTACTCTAGGATTCAGGAACATGTGAACCAGTGTTACAGTCAGGAACAAATGTAATGCTTTCACTTTTGTTTGGTTTCAATACTCATATCTTCATATTGCGAGTTACAAAACTTAGTGAACCATAAACCTACTGCCTTACGTTCACTCTCCCTGCTTGATGTCACTCAGAACAGAATTATCTGCTGTTTATAAGCATCATTTGATGATACTGAAAAATTTCCAACATACTGTACCATTCACTACCCCTTACATAATTGTCACTCTATAACAGTAAAACAACAAGCTGAGCAGACAACAGTCATGTTATTTAAGATTTTAGGTCTTTAATGTCCATGAAACAGCTCCTGGTAGAAACACAGCATTTTTGCTAACCTGCTAGTGAAAGACTGTGAGTTTCATTCAAACAGGATGTTAAAAGTTAAGCCTCTTTATTGGAAATGGAAGATTTCCATGATACAACCTTGAGAAAGAAATAGGGATTTTTCCCAAATGTCTTTGCTACATTTAATAATATCGCTAAAACAAAGAATCATCTTTCTGCGATTTGTGGGAGTTCACTAGGTAAATAAAAACAGGATGGCATATCATATTAAAATAGCACACCATGTTAGAATAATACTTACTGGGCAATAGTGATTCCTGCCTTTTTTTATGACTAGAGACATGGATACCAACAGTTCTGAAGGCACACCACAATGCTGCTTCCTCAAAATCCAAGTCCACTGAAGGAGTAAATGAACCATTGTCAGTTCCCTCTCCCAGACTAACACTTCTTGCAGGGGCCCTAATTACTCATTTGCCTTTAAAAGTCATTTTACATTGTCCACATTGCCCAATTCGAGACAACAGATGGAGACACTCAATTCCAAGTTCAGTAAAGAAGTTACAGTTCGATCAAAAGAGGATTCATGAATGCTCTCAAAACCTCTGGTAGAAGATTTAACTTCCCATTGACATGTGAATCCATGGCCTAGGACAACTCAAGTTGGAGGAGGAGCATTTATGATGGTATTGACAACCTTGTCCATTTGTAGAGAGGAAACAGGTGCTAGCCAAACACCAGAAGGGCCACTCCACCTTAGAACTTACTCAACTGCCTACCTCATCAAACACCTTCTGCCCAATCTACAGAAGAGTCAATGTCCTGGACATATTTGAACTGGAGCATGCACATGTAATTCTTGATCCCAAGGAACTGCCTAAGAGAACTGCAGTAACTCAATGTCCCTGAAGCAGTCTGACACATCCTGAGGTCATTAAAGGTCTTCTATAAATTCAAGCTTTTCTTTATTAAAAAATGTCCTTAAACCATGTAAATAACATACAGGCAAGTGAAAATGATGTACAAATATTAATTTTACGATCAATTTTGCAACGGATTAGCCAGATTTGAAATATAGGGGGCTCTGGATAGAGGTAGTACCTTTGATGTCTGTCACGCTGCTCCCTGACAGACAGGGTGGACGGGCATCACTGGTCCTCATCCATCTCCTAAATCTCTCACGTGTTGGCTCCAAGCGCCATACCCCGGTAAACCACTGCAGCGGGCGGGCTAAACCACGTGAGGGGGTGGTGTTAACACGGCACCACTGGGCAAAAGACTTCCATGATGAAGTCACCGGCCGGGACGGAAAGGTTCTCAGATGAACTATAACGGCCACGTGTTCACGACCAAGGCAAGCCACCTAGTTGGAGGAAATCGGCTGTGGTCAAACCCGGAGAGGGATAGGCTCCACCAGGTTTCAGATGCCCAAGACACGCCGCATGATGAGCACACCAAAAAGCTGATGCAAAGTTTGTCATGATGGCACCCCAACAACTCCACCAGGAGTTAAGGGCGCAAGAAGAAGGAATTGCTAACTCTGAAACAGTTGCACTGGTATTTGATGATATAGAGAATCAGAAACACTTCATTTCTTACTTAAAAAATCTTTCATTGCTGCATACTTAATTTGTAGACTCTAAAATGCCTTGCAGGCAAAGTAATTTTGAAGTACTTTAAATAATGAATTCAACAGCAAAAAACACAGAATGGACCTGCACTATTCAGATGAATGATGTTCCTGGGACTAAATCTATAATTATTCTGGTAGACCAGCAGGTAGTACACTTTTAATCTGAAAGTGTCACCTTCATCATAATATGTGGATCAGGGATCATGGAAAAAAAACAGCCTATTAACTGCACCACCAATTCAGGTGCTAATGACAGGAGGCTAATATCAGCCAATTTATAAAGGCTTGCATGACTGCCACTGTGCTCCAGAAAGGTATACCTGGTGTCAGTGAGTACTGCATCACTTGGATTCGCCTGAGTTTCATCTTGAGCTTCATAAATATTTTGTGTTTCTCAATTCAGGTTGCCTGTTTACCCCAATTTATATTCACGATCATTAAGAACACTTGGATCTGTGAGGAAGTACTGCATTATTTATCGAAGAGGCCTATTTGCATTTGTTTCATTTTTGCCACTTGCACTTTAGATCACATCCAGTAAGTTCCTTTTCACAACTGCTGCAGAAATGCTCTGAATATGCTAATCAGTATAATCAATCTGCCGTGAGAATTATAACAGGACAAAGAAAAGTTGCAGCAACATGGAATACTTCGTGCTCATATGGTTGATGGCACTTAAATATTCATTCCATGCCTGAAAATATGAATATATCCAAGAATAGTTTCTCACGAGCAGATGGTTCTGTGAGAAACCAGCAACTAACTGCGCTTTTCAGGTTAGGGACACGTTGAAAATTTAGGATGAAGACATGAATGGACTGATCTGAGGACAGATACACTTGATGCCTGAACTTTTGGTTTTACAACTACATCATTTATGGGGCCAGTGATCAAGCCGGAAAAGGTCAGTGAAGATAATTGAACAACATTTTTCTATTTATTTAAATTAATACTAAATGTTTTAATTAATTGACATGTTTCTAACTGAAATATTCTTTATCTTTTAGTTTTTTTTCCAGTCTTTAAATTTATTTCAACTGTTTCTAAGTGTCTCTGGCAAAGACATTTAGAAACAGTTGAGAAACCTTTGACTGCTTGCGCAGTTGAAAGGTGGGAAGGGCTGATGAGGCAAATCCTCGTAACCTGCTGCCCAAAGTCCTATTGTCATTTATGGGCTATTCCCCTTCATGAAACAGCCACAACTTGAAACACAAAGTTCATGATTGGCAGCAGATTGTCAGTACGATTGCAGACGTGGGTTGGGGGGGTGGGGGGTGCAGGTCGAGTATGAACCAGTTTAAACAGCCTGGACAGTGGAACCCGGAGCTCTTGCAACAGGCTGAAATCACTGTTGCAACAAGCAATATCTTTGGGGCTGAGCACATTTGTGTCAGCCTTGACTCAGTAGAAGCAAATTTGCCTCAGGGTCAAATGACTTTGAGATGAAACCTAATCAGGGCTACTTCCAGAGATTTGAGCATGAAATGAAGACTGATGCTGCAACATAGCACAAAACAGGTTTTGTTTTTCAGCATATTTAAAATAAATGCTGAGCTGTGGCTCTGACTATCTATTCAAGTGGGCAATGTTTTCATTGGTAGTGGAGCGCACAGAATGTCTTTAAGCCATGGTCCTGAAATGCTTTTGAATATTCTAAATGTCAGAAACACTTAAAGATTCTGACAACACCCAAAGCTGAGGGATACAGCTTAGTTAGTTTCAAAGTTATTCAGCAGTTTTGCAGGGCCTCTCCACTTGAGGATCAGAACAATGTCTTGCTGGAGTACTGGCACACTGCAATCTCATTTGAAATCATTGTGAGCATGGCCAGATTGTTGTTAACTACAGATTCTTGGTTTTAATAACAACCTCTGGAAAACCAAAGTATATTAGAATCACAAGATGGTTTTGTGATTTCAAATAGCAGTATAATTTATTCAGCCTGAAGGAGAAGGACAGGAGCACACTCATATGATTCAATTCTTATTGACACTTTTCTAATCAAGGAATCTGCCGTAAATGCTTTCGGTGGACCGGGAACTCTGTGGTCATCAAGAATCTAGTCTTACTCCTTTCTTCAGATATGTGCATGATGTATCGTTGTCTGAAAACAGACATCATTTTACCTGTTAATAACATCCTGCTCTAACAAATCATCAGCTCATCTGAATTTATGGCCATCCCCAGACTATCATTAAATAAGTTGCCCTGAATGAGCCTGGAGCCCTGCAAAATCTGTTCCCCTGCCAAAAAAATTGTCCTTCACCCTGGCAGCTGCCTAAGAATGAACCAGACTGTGTGCAGGCAAAGTGTCAACATTTGACAGAGATGGGCTTTCAACCACGTATCCATATCATCACAATGACATCACAGATCATCTGCCAGAGAACTCTCTTTTACTGTTCCATCAACATTTGTTAGTTCCAAAGCTGATTGCCTCCTGAGCTCTATACTCAACAGGCTTGAGGCCTTCCAAATCAGTACAGATTGTGTCCTAATGCTCTGTTCTTTTTACCCTTCATCACGAGCAAGACCTCAGTTTCAAAAATTTCTTGCAACCCTCTGAGGTAGTGAAGCTCCTTCAACATCACCGTAATGAGAATTCCAATTTGAATAATCTCATGTTCAGCCAATCCGTGGAAGTCTTTCGCTCTGGAAATCCCTTTTTTAATCCTACCCCCTATTCCTTTTTCATGTTTAGAATCAGATTCGTTTATTTATCACAGGTACATGGAAAAATACAGTGAAATGTGTTAACAACTAACATAAACTAAGGATGCGCTGGGGACAGCCGCCACACATTCCAGCACTAGCACAGCATGCGCACGATACTCAGCAGTACAACAGAACACAAAAATAAACAAAAGGAACAGAACAACACAGCAAAGCACGGCCTGCTCCTCCTATGCACAGACAGCCCTTTCACCCTGGGACAGGCTGTGGACTCATGGATTCACAGATGCTGGAACTTTGATTTTCCCAGTGACCACACAGACTCAGGGCCCTGACCATTGGGTCTTGACTTCCGGACCTCTGATCGACTTTTGGGCTTCAGTCTTCAGTATCAAACCCCCGGACTAGCAGATGACGATGAATGAGAACCCTGGACTCCAGGTTTCGAACTCCTGTCTCGGTGATTCGCAGACCTACAGTTCACCAGGCCTCGTGCCCACATGAACTCTGATCCTGGAATACACTGATAATTCGCTGATCTGGCGGGGAGAAGCGGGGTGGGGGGAGGTCACCAGCCCTCTTCCTCATCCGACATCCAACCATGGATGTCCTTCGTCACACGTCCACATCGCTGGCCTTTGAACATGGAGCAGAGGGCTAGACTCCAGCCTGATCTTTAACTCCCCCACATCCCTATCTCTAAACCTTAAGCTGTCCCAAACATCCCCCCGTCCCCAAAACCATCCCTATGAAACTAAACAAAAACTGAGATGCAGCCAGAATTCACTTAGAATATCATCTCCCTTAGTATCTCCTTATGTCACTAGTGACAGGCCTTACTTGGTTTTTCTTCTTTGAATCGACCTGAGACACTTTTTAAAATCTGTGGTGCACTGTTGTTGCTGTAAACCACTTGCATCTGATGCACTTGAGAATAATTACAACAAGAAATGTGATATATTCACTGGATTAGATTTATTCTATGAATTAAAGAAGAAGCGCCAATACTCATTTGAGTTTTTAAGAATAATCGATGATCACATTGAAATAAGTCACATTTTAAGAGAGATTAGCAAGATTGATGCTGTTAGCTGCTTCCTCATGCTGGAAAGTGAAAATCTTGGTGTCTAATTCCAGTAGAAGAGATTGGGAGCAAGGTGTCTATTCAGAGGATTATAAATCTTTTGAATTTTCTATCTCCGATAGCTGTGGAAGTTCAGTCTTTTAAGGCATATCTCCAAAGCCTTAATGGAATAAAGGGAAATGGATACCTTGGAAAGATTCAGCTATGATCCTTACTGAAGACTGAAACCGATTTCATCTTTTGTATTCTTTAAAAATTATCTATTATTCCCCAAGATCAAGTTAGCTAGATTTCAAAAGGCAGGTCCCAGAACAAAAACCACATTTCTGAATCTAATAGTTGGTTGCTGTATAAACACAATTATATTCAATTTTATGATTCAGAAGATTAATCTCTTTGATTGCATTCAAACTGTGATTCATCCAATAACATTATAATTGAAGTCTCATTGAATGCATCTTCAAACAACACCATCAATGGTTCACTGCAGACAGCTGTCTGCATCACGTATCATAGCATATGAATCTCCGGTAACTACCAGATTGTTGGGACTGCAATTTAAATTGAAACATGAGCTATTATTTTCAGAAAGGGGATGAGACAATTCCAATTATTAGGCAAGTAATGCAGAATCATCTTTACATTCTGGCAGTTTAACGCGTCTGCTGCATATAACTGGTGATGCTGCTTGGATGACTGACACGCAGCAAATCATTCCTAATGTTTAAGAGCATATGCAGTGAGGAAACACAGTTACTTAATACATTTACAGATGGAATGTTTATCAACAACTAAATATGATGGATGTTAAATACAAAGTCTGATGTGAAATTTATACAGAATTACAGATGAGAGAAAAAAGCAAAATAAATTAAACTGCAGCTTTAAAATACAAAGGAACCTCTCCAGCTTTGGTACAGGAAGTCATGGTACACTTCATTTAATTGAACATTTAACTGACATAACTGTGAAGATGCTCCCTGAACAATGATAGGTTTTATGCTTAAAAACTCCATCCATACCCAGTACTCTCGAATTACCTCAGAAGTTACCCGACCAAGAAATGGTTTCCACAATTAATTCAAAACCCTTACAAATTCCCAGCATCAGTCAGAGGAAATTATTGATAACTGACAGTATCAGATCTATCTTACATTAGTCATTGCTGAAATTAAACACAAGCATTATGGATGGAAATAATGAAAATTAAGAAAAGGAGCTTCAAAGACACCAAAAGTGACAGCTATCACCTTAGCCTTGCACTGGTTACATATTAATACTGCAATAAAAGGTAGTTGTTAATGGGGTACTGAAATAGCAACCAAGCTTTGTCAGATTCAGGAAGAAAATAAGTTATTATAAAGAATCACAGATGCAGCATTATCAGAAGAAGAGCAGAGAGAGGTGAAAAAGAATTGTTTTCATGCAGGATGTTACTCAATTATGGAAATCTTTCAACTCACTCAAAATCCACAGAATGGTTCATGTGGAAAATTGAGCATTCACATAGGTTCAGTAGGGGTTGCTCTGATAATGTTAGAACTCAGGTACAGAACTGCACCTTATCCTGCAACTAACTTTATTAATTTTGATTTGAAAGTGTGAGATGTTGATACTAGAAGTCCCAGCACAACTATTTTGTTGTTTGATGAGTGCAAAATTAATTCAAGAACTCATGCTAAAAGACCATCAAAAGTCAAATAACTTACTCTTCAAGAACTTGAAAAGTTTTCATATTACATATTACAAGTTTTTGGACAATTAACTTAAGGGCTGAAAAACATTCTGTAATAATCTATAAAACATCCATTTTACTGTTGAGATGCTCATGTAAACTAGGGAACTCGAGAAACATAATTGTAATGTCCTGGAACATATCAATATTAGTAGTTTTGTGGTGCATAAAAGTGGAAAAGCCCCCAAGGCCTGACCAAAATGTATTCTGGAGCATAGTGGGAAGCAAGGGAAGAAATTATTATATTTTTCTTAGCCATGGGTGAGGTACCAGAAGATTGAAGGGTGATTTGTGCTTTTATTTTAAAAAGGGCTGCAAGGAGAAACCAGGGAACTACAGGGCAGTGAGCTTCACACCTATGATGGCAAAGTTACTAGAGTGGATTCTGTGAGACAGGAACTATCAGCATTTGGAAAGGTAAGAAGATGAGATTAAAAATGATCTTTGGAAGTTTGGTCGATTGCCGAGCTTGCCAAAATGTTTGCAGGTGTTTCAGCTCCAATCGAGAAGCCATTATCTGTGTGCAGTTGAGGGGGTTGTCTTCTCAGAATGCCAGATTATACACTCCGCCGGAGTCCAAATGGATATTGATTAAACATTGTGATCTGGTTGGCTGGTTCAAAACACTGTGAACCCTTTAGCAGTTAAAGATTCTGATTGGCTGGCTTCGGGGGAGGTCCATCAGAAGTGTTTGCTTTGCTGTCCAGATCCTGAGATTATTAGCAATTTGTTGATTGTTGACAGAGTTGTTTCCCTTTTCTCCATAAGGGTGCATATACTGGATCTATGTGGATGTGTTTGTTGATGGATTCTTCTGTAGAGAACCATGTTTCAAGAAATACCGGTTCTTTTCTTGTGCTTGCTTGAGTCAATCCCCTGACTATCCTCCAGTTGAAATGGTGTCCTTCTACTTTGTTCTTTGATTTTATTTTGACCATTTGGGGAGTAGAAAGTTTTGAGCCCTAGTTATTAGGTTTCATCTCAAAGTAAGATGCAACTTCCCTACTTTAAACTTAGACTGATCTTTGTTTTACATCTAGGTGTGTAGGGATACCATGGGTTAAATGTGGCAGACCAGAGCCAGTGCACAAGCAGGGCCAAAGTTGCCTCTACTTCCTGAGGAGACTGAGGTCCTTTTGGAGTATGCAGGCCTCTCCTTCACATGTTCCACCAGACTGTTGTCACCAGTACAATCTTCCATGTGCTGGTGTGCTGGGGCAATGGCATCAACACGGGTGATGCCAACAGGCTCAATAAACTGATTAGAAAGGATGACTCTGTTACAGGAGTCAAACTGGACAGACAGCAGATTGCTGTAGAACAAAGAACTCGGCGGAAAATCCTGGCAAATCTGGACAATGTTTCTCACCCTCTGCGTGCCACCTTGGCTGAACAGAGAAGCACTTTTAGTAATAGACTAAGAAAACTGTGCCGTTCCAAAGAGCGCTATATGAGGTCTTTTTTACCCTCAGCCATTAGGCTGTATAATGACATACAGTGGACTGAAAAGCTTGAACATATAGACATTAAGAAAGAGGATGTGCTGGAGCTTTTGGAGAGTATTAAGTTGGGTAAGTCACTGGGACCAGACGAGTTGCACCCCAGACTACTGTGGGAGGTGAGGGAGGAGATTGCTGAGCCTCTGGCAATGATCTTTGCATCATCAATGGAGATGGGAGAGGTTCTGGAGGATTGGAGGGTTGCAGAGGTTCTTCCCTTATTCAAGAAAGGGAGTAGAGATAGCCCAGGAAATTATAGACCAGTGAGTCTTACTTCAGTGGTTGGTAAGTTGATGGAAAAGATCCTGAGAGGCAGGATTTATGAACATTTGGAGAGGTATAATATGATTAGGAGTAGTCAGCATGGCTTTGTCAAAGGCAGGTTGTGCCTTACGAGCCTGATTGAAATTTTTGAGGATGTGACTAAACACATTGATGAAGGTAGAGTAGTAGATGTAGTGTATATGGATTTCAGCAAGGCATTTGATAAGGTACCCCATGCAAGGCTTATTGAGAAAGTAAGGAGGCATGGGATCCAAGAGAACCTTGCTTTGTGGATCCAGAACTGGCTTGTACACAGAAGACAAAGAGCGGTTGTAGACGGGTAATATTCTGCATGAAGGTCGGTGACCAGTGGTGTGCGTAAGGGATCTGTTCTGGGACCCCTTCTCTTTGTGATTTTTATAAGTGATCTGGTTGAAGAAGTGGAGGGATGGGTTAGTAAATTTGCTGATGACACAAAGGTTGAGGGTGTTGTGAATAGTGCGGAGGGTTGTCAGAGGTTACAGCGGTACAATGATAGGATGCAAAAGTGGGCTGAGAAGTGGCAGATGTTCAACCCAAATAAGTGTGAGGTGGTTCATTTTGGTAAATCACATATGATGGCAGAACATAGTATTAATGGTAAGACTCTTGGCAGTGTGGAGAATCAGAGGGATATTGGAGTCTGAGTCCATAGGACACTCAAAGCTGCTGCGCAGGTTGACTCTGTTCTAAAGAAGGCATACGGTGCATTGGCCTTCATCAACCATAGGATTGAGTTTAAGAGCCAAGAGGTATTGTTACAGCTCTATAGGACCCTGGTCAGACCCCACTTGGAGAACAGTGCTCAGTTCTGGTCACCTCACTACAGGAAGGATGTGGAAACTATAGAAAGGGTGCAGAGGAAATTTACAAGGATGTTGCCTGGATTGGGGAGCATGCCTTATGAGAACAGATTGGGTGAAATCAGCCTTTTCTCCTTAGAGCGGCGGAGGATAAGAGGTGACCTGATAAGAGTTGTATAAGATGATAAGAGGCATTGATTGTGTGGATAGTCAGAGGCTTTTTCCCAGGGTTGAAATGGCTAACACGAGAGGGCACACTTTTAAGGTGCTTGGAAACAGGCACAGAGGAGATGTCAGGGGTAGGTTTTTTTTTATACAGAGTGGTGAGTGCGTGGAATGGGCTGCTGGCAATGGTGGTGGAGGCGGGAACGATAGGGTCTTTTAAGGGACTCCTGGATAGGTACATGAGCTTTGAAAAATAGAGGGCTATGGGTAAGCCTAGGTAATTTCTAAAGTAAGTACATGTTTGGCACAGCATTATGGGCTGAAGGGCCTATACTGTGCTGTAGGTTTTCCATGTTTCTATAATGAGTCAACTTATAGCTGGGGAAGTAATTACCCTCTCCCGTTTGACTGTTTGAGATACCTTATTTTTATTCTTTCTTACTTCTCTTCTAATATTTGTATAGCTGTGCACTGGTAATGTTAATGTGACACTGTGATTTCCCTTGGGATCAATAAGGTATCTATCTTCTTCATCTTCACGATCTGATACTAGCGAGAGTAGTTTGTGCTTGCTGATGCTTGTGTAGCCTGGTCGATAGTTTACTTCCTGTTTGACCAACGTAGTACTTGTCGCAGTCACTACGCTGGATTTTGTAGATAACAGTTGTTCTATCTTTATTTGTCAAATGCACATTCAAACGTTAAGACATACAGTGAAATACTTCATTATCCTCAATGACCAGCACGGTCCAAGGTTGTGCAGGGAGCAGCCTACAAGCATCGCCATGGTCCCAGCGCCAACATAGCATGCCCACAATTTACTAATCTTAACCCATACATCTCTGGAGTGTGGGAGGAAACAGAAGCACCTGGAGAAAATTTTGAATTGAATTGAATTGAATTGACTTTATTACTTACATCCTTCAAAAACATGAGAAGTAAAAACCTTTACATTATGTCTCCGCTCAAATGTGCAATTATAATAATTTTAATAAATATTATGTACAACAGGACAGTTAATAAAAACATAGAAATACAGTCGCATCAGCATGAATTAACCAGTCTGATGGCCTGGTGGAAGAAGCTGTCCTGGAGGCTTTTATGCTGCGGTACCATTTCCCGGATGGTAGCAGCTGAAAGTTTATGGATGGGGTGATGTGGGTCCCCAGCGATCCTTCGGGCCCTTCTTACACACCTGTCTTTGTACATGTCCTGAACAGTGGGAAGTTCACATCTACAGATGTGCTGGGCTGTCCGCACCACTCTCTGCAGAGTCCCACAATTGAAGGAGGTACAGTTCCCATACCAGGCAGTGATGCAGCCAGTCTCAATCGTGCCCCTAAGAAAGTTCTTAGGATTTGGGGGCCCATACCAAACTTCTTCAACCACCTGAGGTGAAAGAGGCGCTGTTGTGCCCTTTCACCACACAACCAGTTGTACAGACCAAGTGAGTTCCTCGGTGATGTTTATGCCCAGGAACTTAAAGCCATTCACCCTCTCAACCCCAGATCCATTGATGTCAATCAGAGTTACCCTGTCTCCATTCCTCCTGTAGTCCACAACCAGCTCCTTTGTTTTTGCAACATTGAGGGAGAGGCTGTTTTCTTGACAACACTGTGTCAGAGTGATGACTTCCTCTCTGTAGGTGGCCTCATTATCATTTGACATTAGGCCAATCCTGTCATCGGCAAATTTAATTAGCACATTGGAGCTGTGGGTGGTGACACAGTCATGGGTATACAGAGATTAAAGGAGGAGGCTTAGTACACAGCCCTGATGGGCATCTGTGTTGAGGGTGGAGGGGCAGAGGTGAGGGAGCCCACTCTTACCACCTGCCGGCGATCTGACAGCAAGTCCAGGATCCAGCTACACAAGGCAGGGTGAAGGCCGAGGTCTCTGAGTTTCTTGTCGAGACTGGAGGGAATTATGGTGTTGAATGCTAAACTGTAGTCCAAGAACAGCATTCTCACATAAGTGTCCCTCTTCTCCAGATGTTTAAGGATGGTGTGTAGGGCTGCGGTTATTGCGTCATCTGTCGATCAGTTGTGTCTGTAGGCGAATTGTAGGGGGTCCAGTGTGGGTGGCAGCAAGCTGCAGATGTAATCCTGGCCAGCCTCTCAAAGCATTTGCTTATTACTGAGGTCAGTGCGAGAGGATGCCAGTCATTCAGACTCGCTACCTTGGTCTCTTTAGGTACAGCGACAATGGTGGATATTTTGAAGCAGGAGGACACTCTACACTGGGAGAGGGAAAGATTAAAAATGTCTGTAAACACACCTGCCTGTTGTGCCACGCACATAGTGAGTACTCGCCCTGGGACGCCGTCGGTCCCACAGCCTTGCGACTGTCCACCCATTGGAAACAACTGTGTACTTCGGCCTCAGAGATGACCCAGCTGCCGGTCACACCATCTGCAGGACTCCTCAGGGGCCTAGTATTGGCAACATTGAATCGAGTGTAAAAAAGACTTACTCGTCTGTGAGAGAGGCATCAACGCTAGATACTCCACTGCGTTTAGCTTTGAAGTCTGCGATGGTGTGCAGACCTTGCCATAAGCAGCGTGTGTTGTTGGTGAAAAGTTGAGTCTGAATCTTGTTTCTGTATTGCTGTTTTGCTGCCTTGATGACTTTGCGCAGATCGTAGCTGCATTTCTTGAGCTCTTGCTGATTACCGGCAACATAAGCTCTGTCTCTTGTGTCAAGTGCTGCTCGCACGGAACTGTTGATCCAGGGTTTCTGATTCGGGAAGGTCCTGACCGATTTCTTCTGGACAACATCCTTGATGTACTTTCAGATGAAACTCGTGACCCCATCCGTGAACTCGGAGACATCCTCATCATGGAAGATATTCCAGTTAACGTCATCAAGCAGTCCTGCAGCATGCAGGCCGATTGGTCGGACCAACAGTGGACAGTTTTAACTATGGCCGCCTCTTATTTCAGCTGTATTTTGGTACCAGCAAAATGGAGGGATGATCCGATTTTCCAAATGGAGGGTGGAGGAGCGCTTTGTAACCGTCGCAGAAAGGAGAGTAGCCATGGTCAAGTGTGCTATTTCCCTGTGTGATCACCTGGATGTAATACAAGTATCAAAACTTTGGAGAGACTTTAGTCAGTGACACTCGATTAAAGTCACCGGTAACGATGAAGGCAGCCTCAGGGTGTGCAGTCTTCAGCGTGCTGATGATCTCGTACTGTTCCTTGTGGCCACGGGGAGAAGGCTAAAGCTCCTTACAGAGAGTGGCCTTAATTGAGTCCCGATCTACAGCTGGTGCTGTAAAGCGTTACTCTACCATGCCACCCGATTAAGTGATTCGGGCAGTCAGCATGTCTTTTGCATGGATTTTGTGTCTCACAAATTTCATTAAGTCTTTTTGAAGTGGTTTTTGGATTGACAAGAATAGTGCAATTGATGTTGATTACATGACACGTAACAAACCTTTTGACAAGATTTTGCATAGTAGATTGGTCTGGATCAAAGGTTCCCAATATTTTTAAGCCATGGAGCAACACCATGAAGCAAGGGGTCTGTGGTCCCCAGGCTGCAAACCCCTGGTCTGGAAGATGAGAGCACAGGGGATCCAGGTTGAGCAGCAAATCAGAATAAAAACTGACCTGCGATGGGAGGCAGAGGATAGTAGTCGAGCGCTGGTTTTCAGATTGGTGGCCTGCAATGAGTGGTGTGCCACAGTGATTGTTGTTGGGTCCCAAGTTACTTGATACTTGTATTAACGATTTCAATAATAATGTAAATGGCATGATTAGCAAGTTTTGCGGATGCTACCACAATTAGTGGTGCGATGCACAGCGAAGAAAATTGACTTAGGTTATAAAGGGATCTTGATTTACTGAGGAAGTGCATTAAAGAATGACAAAGGAATTACCATGCCATAAACTCAAAGAAGTGTAAAGTGTTGCACCTCACTAAAGTTAAACTAGGGCATTGTAAATATTATGGCCTTGGAGGGTTTTGTACAACAGAAAGACTCTGGAGTACAGGTACAAAGGTCACAGTTGGAGACACACACTAGTGAAAAAGGCACTTGGCATACTTGCCTTCATTGAATGGGGCACCAAGCACACGAATTGAGATGTCTTGTTACAGCTGTAGAAGACATTGGACAGGCTGCATCTGAAATACAGTATGCAGTTCTGGTCACCATACTCCAGGAAGAATGTGTTTAAGCACAGAACAGAAAAGTTTGACAAGGATGTTGCTGGGACTGAGGGGCTTGAGTTATTGAACATCAGGAGAGATTGGATAAACTGTTGCCTGGGTTTGAAGGAGGCTGAAGAGTGTAATCAGAGAAAATGATAAAATCATGAGGGGCAAAGATAAAGTGGCTGGTCACAGATTTCCTCCCCCATTGTCACTCAGCCCAGTCCATCGCTGCATCCAGAAATGCAACTTGAAACTGTATTACGCAAGGAGGAAGCCATGCATCAACGCTATGCAGAAACGCTGGAGAGTTCTCTGGGCCCGAGCTCATCTCAGATGGACTGAAAGACTGTGGAACCGTGTGCTGTGGTCAAATGAGTCCACATTTCAGCTAGCTTTCTGAAAAAATGGGCGTCGAGTTCTCAGTGCCAAAGATGAAAACGACCATCCAGATTGTTATCAGCAAAAGGTGCAAAAGCCAGCATCTGTGATGGTATGGGGGTGCATCAGTGCCCACGGCATGGGTGCGTTGCATGTATGTGAAGGTACCATTGACTCTGAGGTATATATTAGGATTTTAGAGAGACATATGTTGCCATCAAGGCGACATCTTTTCCCGGGACGTCCATGCTTATTTCAGCCGGACAATGCCAGACCACATTCTGCATGGGCTACAACAACATGGCTTTGTAGACACAGAGCACGTGTGCTTGACTGGCCTGCTGCCAGTCCAGATCTATCTCCTATTGAAAATGTATGGTGCATCATGAAGAGGAGAATCAGACAACGGAGACCACGGACTGTTGAGCAGCTGAAGTCTTATATCAAGCAAGAATGGACAAAATTTCCAATTGCAAATCTACTACAATTGGTATCCTCAGTTCCAAAACGATTAAAAAGTGCTATTAAAAGGAAAGGTGATGTAACACAAAGGTAAACATGCCTCTGTCCCAACTTTTGTTGAGTGTGTTACAGCCATCAAATTCTAAATTTGTGTATGTTTACAAAATACAACTAAGTTGGTCAGTAAAACTATTGAAAATCTTTTCTTTGTACTTTTGTCAGTTAAATAAAGGCTCACGTGAATGAACATATCACAGATTTTTGTTTTTACTGCATTTTGGAAAATATCCCAACTTTTCTGGAAATGGGGTTTGTAGATTTTTTCCCTACAGAAAGGGATGGATACATGGAAAGAGCTGTCAGAAGAAGTGGTGGAGGCAAGTACACTACAAGGCCAATAAGGAATTATGCACAACCACACCATTCAGCACCATTACCCTACTCATGAAAATCTAAAGCAGCCACATGTAAAACACTTCAAATTACCGATATTCTAGATTTGCAAACAAGTATAAATGAATTTACATGGATATTATCAAATATTATTCACCTTTTCTCACCATATGACTAGCACACGACGTTCATTCTAGAACATGGTAACTCTTCT
This sequence comes from Mobula birostris, assembly GCF_030028105.1. NCBI lineage: Eukaryota > Metazoa > Chordata > Chondrichthyes > Myliobatiformes > Myliobatidae > Mobula > Mobula birostris. Next base: position 62,628,700 of record NC_092373.1, read on the forward strand.
TACCACTTCACCCATGCATAATGATATCACCATTTTCTCTTAAAGGCACGGGCAGCTATTTTAGCATTACTAAGGTAAATACATAAGTACACATTAACAATAAAAAATGACATTCAACAGTCACCTGGTTACAATGTTGTAAAGATGCTGAGATAATTTCATTGCTTAGAGGGTATGGACCAAATGCAATGGGAATTAGCTCAGGAAACACACATCAAAGTTGCTGGTGAATGCAATAGGCCAGGCAGCATCTCTAGGAAGAGGTACAGTCGACGTTTCAGGCCGAGACCCTTCATCAGGACTAACAGCTCAGGAAAACAGCTTGGTTAGCAGGGATGAGTTGGTTCCAAGGACCTGGTTCCATATGATTATTTTGCTCTAATTTAATCTTTTTTTTATCACTTCCAGATGCTTTAAATGTAAATATTTTTTATTTATTATGATTTACTTCAATAGAGATAGTTTCTAAACATCTCAGTGTCAGAGCTTAAACACTGCTGGTATCAATGCCAACTTTGAATGAAGGAAAGATCCTTGCACCAGGAGTGTTGAACAGCTGGTCTCCACGTTGCACCAGTCAAACTAGAGAGTGAATCCAACCACTGTACTGGACAGAAAAGCTCCCTGAGACACATCCTCTGCATCCAGCCCAAGTGTTGGCGTGTGAGGTCACAGGCAACAATCCCAGACAGGAGGGACAATTTGGCATGACACAGCCCTTTGAATAATATATATCTGGTGTGATTCGGGTATTTAATCTGAGAACCTTTATTCTATAATTCTTTTGATATTTATGGTTAGATAGTTACTAGGCTATTTGATACATTTCTACTTTTTTTTTGAGACTTCAGTAACTGCAACTTCCGATTGTTCCTTGGTTCCTTTTTTATGTTTCCCTGTCAGTCTTCCTCAAATCGAATCATCACACAGTTCATGAAAAACCTATACAATGACGTAATAGCAAAGGAGAGGAATTAAAATAAGAAATTTGTAGTTTGAGCCTGAGAAGGACTTCTGTAATCTAAATAGTTGTGCCTTCATTCCTTTAGATACGCAACAAGAATAGAAAGGAGGAAGAAAATAGAGAATATGGTTGAGGGTACAGATGCAGAAGAATAATAATCGTGATGTGCAGTGTAATCCAGCAGAATTTTGTTCTAGGAATTCCTATTGAAATGAAAAACTAATCTATAATTCACACACAGTCCACTCTGCTAGTTTATGACCCTGAAAATGTAAATTCTGCCTGATTCAATTTTTACCACAGGGTTAAGTTCTTGCATTTTATCCACAGTGCAAAGCTTGACTAGTTTCTTAATTGCATTTCATTAGCTGTGAAGTGTGTTATAATGTCATCTGCACTCCAAGTAGAAATCATTTTGAACAAAAGAAAGCTCAGCCATTGTGTTGAACCTTCAACTGCTCCACCACTAGTCTCCTATCAAAGGGAACCAGTTCAGCAAACTACCTTGGTTGGCATGGGCAGGATGGGCCGAAGGGTCCATTTCTATGCCAGAAACTCTATGACCGTACAAAAATTTCTTCTTGCTGAAAGAAGTACCATTAGCCATTAGACCTTGTTGACCAGAAGCTTAATTAAGCCAGCAATATCAACTTGCCACAATTTACTGGGCAGAACCTATAACCATATGTAATGACTGGTTTACTTGCTGACCCCTTAAATAAAATCTATCATTAAATAAACCCTTTAAATATAATCTACATTGCAGTGCACTCAAGATAATTTATGATGGAATCCATGTCACTTTCAAGGATGGCTGACACCACCTTGAAGTGAATGGTTCTCATAATTGGTGCCATAATCTCTTTAATGATTTCTTCATCATTACACCATGACTGTAGTTTTTATTTGAGTAATTCATAAAGGATACTGACCTTTAACTTACAGAACTAAAAGAAACAGCATTCTGAGAATATGCAAGAACTGTGTGTATTACCACCACCAGTTGCAGTTACAGAATCAGCAAAGAGCACAGCACAGAAGAGGCCCTTTTGTCTAGCACGTTCACACTCTTCTTTTGTTCAATATCATCCTAAGCATTGCCTGTTTAAGCATCTATCTAAATGCCCCTTAAACACAGACAAGGCTCACTAACACCTTCTTAGGATAGCAGTGAATCATATTGCAGTCTTACTGTGCTTGAAAATCTTCATCTGATGTAATGAATAAAATAATCCTGCTTGATACAGCTCACCCTGTTTTTGGCAGTACATTTCTACCGGTGAGGACAAACCAGGGTAGGACTTACACAGTGAATGGTAAGGCACTGTGAAGTGTGGTACAAAAGAGGGATCTGAGAATATAGATCCATTATTCCTTGAAAGTGGTGTCACAGGTAGACAGGTTGATAAAGAGAATCTCTGGCACATTAGCCATCATAAGTTGAAGTATTGAGTACAGGAGTTGGGATGTTATGCTGAAGTTGTATAAGACATTGGTAAAGCCTAATTTGGAGCATTGTGTGCAAATTGCGGTCACTTACCCACAGGAAAGAATCAATAAGATTGAAAGGGAACAGAGAACATTTACAAGGATGTTGCTGGGCCTTGAGAACCTGAGTTATAGGGAAAGGTTGAATATATTAGGACTTTGTCCCTGGAATGTCGGAAAATGAGAGGAGATTAGACAGAAATATACAAAATTATGAGTAGTATAGATAGGAGAAATACAAGCAGGCTTTTCCCATTGTGGTTAAGTAAGACGAGAACTAGAGGTCATGAGTTTAAAGTGAAAGGTGACATATTTAAGGGGAACCTAAGGGAGAACCTCTTTACTCAGATGGTGGTGAGACTGTGAAACAAGCTGCCAGCAGAAATGGTGAATGCACATTGAATTTCAACATTTATGAGAAGTTTGGATAAGCATATAGATGGAAGGGGTATAAATAGTTATGGTCCAGATGCAGGTTAATGGGACGAGGAAGCATAATAATATGGCATGGGCTAGATGGGCTGAAGGGCTTGTTTCTGTGCTGTAATTCTCTATGACTCTCACTTATTCACAAGTATAGTGAATAAGTCTCCTTATTGGTTACAAAGAGCCTTATTCTCTATACTTGTCCCCAGACCCATTTGCTTAATCGTAAAGAGCATGATCTTATCTCAACTGAATGTACATGTGGATTTATAGTTTCACTGTGGATGATGCAGGGAGTATTAAAAATATGAAGAGACACAGGAAACTATTAGCACAAGAAAACAAACTGCTGGAGGAACTTATCAGATCATGCAGCATCTGTGGAAATGGATAAACAGTCAATATTTCTGGTCAGGACCCTTCACCTTGACGGGAAGATAGAGAGGAGATAGCCAGTAGGAAGCAGCGAGGGGAACGGGGTGGAGAAGGAGCTGGCAAGCAATAGGTGGATCCCAGTGAGCTGGTGTGATTGGCAGAAAGGGAAGAGAGGAAAAAGCAACAGAGGTTTGGGGGTGGTAGTTGAAAGGAGTGAAGGGCTGCAGATGATGGAATCTGATAGGATAAGAAGCTGAAGCATGAAACCAAATAAAGGAGGAAGGGTGAGGAGATGGGAGCAGTGGGGGGGAGTAGCTGGAGTGGGTGGTGGGGAAAGATATCAGGTAATGGGGGCTGGGAGACTGAGTTGGGGTGGGTGGAGGAGGAACTGGGTAGATAGGAGGAGAGGGAGAAAATGGGCAGAGGACAAGCAGGTTACTTGAAATTGGAGAATTCAAGTTCAATAGAGATCCATCAACTGCTGCACTACCACTGTAGGCTACTTATGCCAAATACAAGATCCCACTCCTCTAATTTGTGTTTCGCCTTGCCGTGGCAGTGGAGAGGGTGAGGACAGAGAGGTTAATGTGAGAGTGGGGAAGGGGAATTGCAATGGATAACAACTGGGTGCTCCAGGTGGCCATGGCACGTACTTGGCAAAATAGTCACCATGTCAGTGCTTGATTTCACTGTGGGAGAGGAGGCTACATCGAATACCGAATGTACTAAACAAGGTTTGAGGAGATGCATGTGAAACCTCTGTCTCACCTGGGGACTGTTTAGGGCTGGGGCTATATTTCATTGGGAATGAGAAGATTTGGTATGCCACCAAAAACACTAGCAGATTTCAACCACAATCAAGAGAAAATCTGCAGATGCTGGAAATCCAAACAACACACACAAAATTCTATAGACCCTTGGGTCTCGGCCCAAAACGTTGACTGTACTCTTTTCCTTTGACGCTGCCCTGGCCTGCAGAGATCATCCAGCATTTTGTGTGTGCTGCAAGCAAATTTCAACAGATGTACTGAGGAGAGCATTTTGACTGACTGCATCACCATTTGGAATGTAGGCGCCAATGCACCGGCCACTCCATCGTGAGCACTAGCCTTGCCACCATTGAGGGCATCTTTAAAAGGTGATTTCTCAAAAAGGTGGTATTCATCATTAAAGATCCTCACCACCTAGAACATGTCCCTCTCACAGGAGGATGTACAGGATCCTAAAGTCTCACCATTTTAGGAATGAATTATTTCTCTCAATAATCGGATTTCTGAATGGTCCATGAAGACTACCTCATTATTTAGCTCTTTTTGCACTACGTACTTATTCTTTTTATTTCTTATTGTAACTTATAGTAATTTTTTATGTATTGCATTGTACCACTGCTGCAAAATGACAAACTTTCACAATATAGGTCAGTGATAATAAATCTGATTCTGAATGGTGGTGAGGGAGATGGCACAGGGACAAGTATTAGACCTCCGACAGTTGCAGGGACTATACCTGGGGAGTGGAAGGGCTGGATGGAGAAGGATGGGCAAACCAGGGGGTCACAGAGAAAACAGAAGGGAGTGGGGAGGAGAGGGTGTGGCTGGTGGTGGGATCAGTTATAGCTCATGGAAAAGTCAAAGAATGATGTGCTGGGTGTGTAGACTGGTGGGATAAAAGGTCAGGACGAAAGGAACTCAATCTTGTTCTGCCTGGGATGGTAACGTAAGAGCACAAGAGTGGGAAATAAAGGAGGTGCAGGTGAGGGCTCCATCAACCACAGTTAAGGGGAAGCCCATTTTCTGAAACAGGTATTCTCACATGTCATGGAATCGAAAGCCTCATCTTAAGAACAGATGTGACAAAGATGTAGAAGCTGTAAAAGAAAGCTAATGGAACATTTAACTATAATTTTAATTACATTGTACAGGTGTGTGTGTATTGTACATTTACATTCAGATGAGGTACAGCATTAGCTATGAAAGATGAGTTTCATTTCAATATACTTACATTGTTTAGTGAAACAAATGTACTAATCTCCCATTGTGCTGAAGTCTTTTTAAGCTTGAATTCAATAACTTTAATTCTGTGCACAATATTGAAATTAATGTACTTGTTATTCATTTCTGTAAAGGTAATGTAATACCGGATCTTCCAGTGTTCATTTCTCTAATGAAAACAAGTGGCCGAAGATAAACTTAACCCAAATGGTTTCTTCCCTGTGGGGAAGCATCTGTCATCCATTTTGCATTTCTTCCTATGGAGCAGACCAGATTGGAAATTCAGCTCATGTAGAATTATGGTCATAAACTGTATCATACTGAAGTGTACTGGCATACAAATGCAGAAACCAATCACTAAGACTGTTAAATTTAGATATTATAGCTGGTTGGATATGAATTGCATCAACCAAGTTGACAGCTTTAACAATCTCAGTTGCAACAACAGTGCGGAGCTGTGGACAAAGTAGTCCTTCTTTATCCCAGAGGAAAGGATTGTAAAGTAGGACAGAAAGTCATCTTGGGTTGCTATTATGCAAATACCTTCATCAGATAAACAGCTGCACCAGCTGACGTTCTGTATGCCTGTTCCAGTGACTGGGGAATTACATAAGTAGCTCTAAAGGTTATGAATGAGTACATGAAAAAAAGAACAAAACTTGTATGTAGGCTGATCTCAGTTGCTCAGTTGCTCTTTAAGTTTAGAATCTCAAGACAAGACACCAGGTTCAGAATTTGAGTTTTTCTGTAGACAGTTTAGGTAAGCTACACCCTGGTACAATGAATTATTTTCAGTTATTTACATAAAAGTTGGAATTATGCAGCAAATTTTAAAGAAGGCTTGGTTTACATACCCAACAGCAGCTAAAACTAAAAAAACAGAAACATTTCTTTCACACATACATAAATGAGTTCTGACTGCTGGAAAATCGCAACAAATATTTTTTGAATATTAGTTTATATTTGGTAGAGAAAGGACTACCCTTTTAAATTGGCAATCTACCCACTGTTCCTCCATCAATGATCATTAAAATATCACAAATAGCTTAGAAAAATATCGCATTACACATGGCATATACATGTTGAGATTGGTGGGGCAAGTCAAAATTACCATATAAAATACATTAAACAGAAAAGCCACTTCAGAGGAAAATAGTGTTGTGCTAATCCATTAGACTAGCACTGAGCATAAGTGCAACTCTAATCTTGTTAAAGCACTGAATCAAATTGAAAATATGTGGGATTGCTTGGAACATTATTTTAGCTGTCAGTAAAATTACTGCCACATTGTTCCCACTGAGTCCACTCAGAATGTTTCTCAAAGCAATTGACCTTACTTAATAAGATGCCTTCTCTGTTCCATTCCTTGCATTTAATATATTTTTATGAAAGTCATTTTTCACAATCAAAACTGGTTTTAGTAGGCGCTGCATTACTTTAGAGAGTTTTGCTTCCTGCAGTTTTTGAAATTGAAAAAGGAGCACTATGTTACAAAACACTGAGAAACGAATATTGCAGTAAAATTCAATTAGAGGCATAAATCTGTTTCACTGGAGTAATTAAAAATGAACAGACTGTAACACAACTTATAATACAAAGAATTTTAAATTAATGTGAAACCTACTTACAGATTTCCTTATGTTTGAAAAATTCAAAATCAGAAGTTATTTGTTATTTGTCTGTTAAAATAATTAGTTATTTCTCAAAATGTATTCCAGAGCCAATTAACATTACAATTTTAATTACAGATGACTAATTATAAATAAGAATTGATGCTATCCATCTTTAGTTAGAAGAGAAATTCTGAGCTCCAATATTTATTGTTTACAGGAGATGTCAATGAGTAGATTCTGTGATGTTCTTCTATTTCCATCTGAAGTCCATATTTCCTAATTGAGCAGAACATTTCCAAGTGAACAATTTGATTTGAAGCACTGAAGTGATCAATCACCGGTGTGAAGTAGACACTAGCAGCCAATCAGCTTACGCCATCTGTGATGCCTGAGCACCAAATTCCTTTCTAGATAAATCAGGCTGACAGGAGCATCATGACCTTGTCGTGGTTGTTAGTAGTTGAAGAATAATAAGCTTATGAAAATCACTGAACTCTGTACTAATTTACCTTGATAACCCAATCATTTTAACAATCTACTCTTTCTTCAGTTGAACGCAATGACTTCCTGTTGCGATACAAATGCATCAATGTTGGCAGAGCTTCACTACACCAACAAAGTGATCTTTGTTCAAATGTAAGCTAGGCAGTGAATGTTGATAGCCTATTTGACTATGGGATTATTGAAGCAGAAGGCAGGGAGTATAGAACCTTAATAATATATTGACAGATTTAACCCTTTTCCAGCTCTGGAGCAAATGGTCAACTGAAGTGTTTTATATTATTCCTATAACATATGAAGCACTGCCTGGCAAGACAGTGATTTACCGCTCATACCTAACTGCCCAAGAGAATCTGGTGATATCCATTTTCTTGAATTGCTGGAGTACTAATAATAGATTTCTCCTGCAGTAATATTTGATTGGGTTTGAGATTTCATTCCTGAGATGAGGCAGCAATGGCAATGTGTTTTCATTCAGGATGATATGTATTTTAGAAAAGAACGTGCAGGTGACTGTATTAGCTTGCATACACTATTCTTGTCCTTTCAAGCAGTAAAGCTCAAGAGTAAATGCTGCATCTCCTCTTTGGTGGGGGACCACAGCCCCCTAGATCTTGCATTTGGCCCAGTCTGGTACCTCCCACTGTATCTGCCCAGGAATATGACATTCTGGCTAGGGCCCTGTATCACAGGTCCTCAGAAACCACATGGGCAGAGCCACCAGCCCTGGCTTTTGCCTGTACCTGTCTCCAGCTCTGCCATTTCTTAGTGGAGAATTCTCCACTAAGTGAGACTCCTTGTGTTATTCTCTCCAGTCCCTCTCCCCCAGCCAGCTGCTCGTCCTTGCCTTATTCCTTGGAGACTGGAGGGGCTGTGGTCTGGGACCACGTGGCCACCATTCTGGCCTGTACTGGCATGGCTGCATAGAGGGAAGAGCTCTCCCTCAGAGGAGGAAACTCAAGGCTCTCTTCTAACCTCTCCTCCCATTCTCATCATTTAACCAAATGTCCCATCCCTGACCTGTGTATTGAGGTTGCCTCCCTGCAACATGAGGGCTTGGATATTATTGGGTTCCGGTTGCCAGTTATCCCTGTCGGCAGCCTCTAACTGCTACACCTTCAGCAGCTGAAGGACTACCTTTGTGCTTTTAACCTCTAACTCCCTGGCCCAGGTCTGCGCTGACTGGGCAACCTTGCCCGTGATAACACATCACAGGTTCATCCCAGGTCTGCGCTGATTGGGCAACCTTGCCCGTGATAACACATCACAGGTTCATCCCAGGTCTGCGCTGACTGGGCAACCTTGCCCGTGATAACACATCACAGGTTCATCCCAGGTCTGCGCTGACTGGGCAACCTTGCCCGTGATAACACATCACAGGTTCATCCCAGGTCTGCGCTGACTGGGCAACCTTGCCCGTGATAACACATCACAGGTTCATCCCAGGTCTGCGCTGACTGGGCAACCTTGCCCGTGATAACACATCACAGGTTCATCCCAGGTCTGCGCTGACTGGGCAACCTTGCCCGTGATAACACATCACAGGTTCATCCCAGGTCTGCGCTGACTGGGCAACCTTGCCCGTGATAACACATCACAGGTTCATCCCAGGTCTGCGCTGACTGGGCAACCTTGCCCGTGATAACACATCACAGGTTCATCCCAGGTCTGCGCTGACTGGGCAACCTTGCCCGTGATAACACATCACAGGTTCATCCCAGGTCTGCGCTGACTGGGCAACCTTGCCCGTGATAACACATCACAGGTTCATCCCAGGTCTGCGCTGACTGGGCAACCTTACCCGTGATAACACATCACAGGTTCATCCCAGGTCTGCGCTGACTGGGCAACCTTACCCGTGATAACACATCACAGGTTCATCAATTCCATCTCATTCCTCAAACTATCTATCTCTTTCTCCTTTTGCGAGATTATCTTGTGCTACTGCCAGCGGCCAGAAAGCACACCTCTGGCTCCACCCGCTCCTGGGAAACATTGCTTTATTACGTACAGACACAATGTGGCGATCCAGTTTCCTCCCGCAGGAGTCCATCTTGTCTGACCAATCTACGAGTGTCCTGTAATCTGCCAGTAGGTTGGCAAGACTCCCAAATCCAACAGTGTTTTACTTCCACCAAGGGACTCTACTCCTCACACAGAGATTGCTCTCTTATTTTTCCTTCTAAAGATATTCATCTTCTGTTCAATCACGGAACTCTGCTCACAACGCCAATTGTTGTGGGAAATCATGCTTGTGGGTCCAGTGAGTATGGAGAGAAGGGACTCACTAACCGTAAGTAGGTTAACTATTTATTAACAGGACTAAACAGACACTAAGAATATGCACAGTGGCAAATATTTATCTGAAGTGTGCAGCTGGCTCCTCTGCACTGCAGCACACCCCCGCCGTTTACCGTTTCTGCAGCACTCCCATCTACCTGGTCCATGGTGATCCGAGGGGACATGAGGCTACATAGCTACAATGTGCTAGATTTAAACCCTACCACTGATGTGACATCATCAGCTAAACAGAAGCCTGTGGGAGGAGCTGCAATGCTCCTTACAGGGGGCAATTCCAGCTTCCCACAAGGGAGTGGCTTCAAGGCACAGCTAAGTTAAGACACTTACTGCAACAAAAGAGGAGGGAGATCGGTTATGGAAACTGCATTTAATTCCTTAACGATTATAAAACAATGCGCGAGTCTGGGATTGCAATAAAACCTGGGACGATTACCAAGGAAGAGGGAACCCTGGCCTAGGATTTAATAAAGAAAGAGAAACCACATGCCCAGATGTGACAGATCACTTCACAACTTGATGAGTAGCATGCCGTGCAAGTTATGAATTTCTGAATTTAAAGTTTGAATAAAGCTAAAAGCAGGGACTCCCAAAGTTATGATTGTCCTCACTCCTGGGAATCCAAATTTACTCAAAATCTCCAATAAATTTTTAAAGTATTTTTCAAGCTCGTTATTATAACAATGCTTAATCATATTTATTAAGGTCTAGATATAGTATATACTCCATTAGTTTAGTTTAATTATTAAGTACTTGGGTGATTATTCAATGAAATAAATGAATTATAGAGGGTAGGAAGAGTGATAAAATATGCATCTGAATAGAAAACTGATGTTTCTGACTTCTGTGTTTGTTAACAGTTCTCTGGAATGGAACCTTTACGTAACCTGGGGTATGTTTGTATGCAGTTTGGACTCTGCATGGCAAACCATAACTTTATGCTCAGATTGACTAAAGTCAATGAAGAGCTTTCCTTTGTTTCTCATCAAATTGAATTTTACTAAAACTCATATTTACTGATAACACAGGAAGAGCTTATGAATTATGCTGACTAACGCTGCAACTTAATGGGTGTCCTTCACTTACTTATTTTCCTGGAGTCTATTCTCAGTTGCAGTTCTCAACTTCCCACCATCCACTCGCATGAGCAGTAATTCCCTGTACGAGCAGTAATGAACCTCCTAAACAACACGTCTTTGGTATGTGGGAGAAACCCAGAGGGAGATGTACAAATAGAGCATATAAACTCCACATGGATTGCTCCAGTAGTCATGATCGAGCCTGGGTCACTACAGCTCCTCGATGTCACACAATCAAAGGCTGCCTTCATGGTGAGGGTAGTCACTCTTATCAGACCCCTGTAATTCAGAGGAAATGCTAGTTAGTAGCACTGCTAATAATTGTCCCATCACTTTGTTGATAATTGTTAAGAGATTGTGTTATTCCTATCTTTCTCTCTGTCATCAGTCTTGGAAATTTGCAACTTGTTGGGTTTAGCATACCCACAGTCTCACAACTGTACCGGGGTATAGGGGGCTCTGAATAGAGGTAGTACCTTTGATGTCTGTCACGCTGCTCCCTGCTAGACAGGGTGGACGGGCATCACCGGTCCTCATCCATCTCCTAAGTCTCTCACGTGTTGGCTCCAAGCACCATACCCTGGTAAACCGCTTCAGCTGGCGGGCTAAACCACATGAGGGGGTGGTGTTAACACGGCACCACTGGGCGAATGACTTCCATGATGAAGTCACCGGCCGGGACGGAAAGGTTCTCAGATGAACTATAACGGACACGTGTTCGCGACCAAGGCGAGCCACCTAGTTGGAGGAAGTCAGCTGTGGTCAAACCTGGAGAGGGATGGGCTCCGCCAGGTTTCAGACACCCAAGACACGCCACATGATGAGCACACCAAAAAGCTGGTGCAAAGCTTGTCATGACGGCGCCCCGACGACTCCACCAGGAGTTAAGGGCACAAGAAGAAAAAGAAGTCGTCTCACAATAGGAATGTAGAAATTGAATTTCTCAGTTTTGATTCCATTTATCTTGCTCCACCATCAAGCACCATGATTCTCTGTAAATTCCTTCATTCTTGTTGAACAAATTGCAAATATTTTTGAATAATTTCTAACTTCGATAAGCTAAAACTACAAAGGAAGGACATACATAATTTAATTATGTTTCAATTTACTTGGACAATGGCAGCCGAAGCCTTTGTCAGCTTATATAAAAACATTAAGAAATATTGTTAGCCTGTTGTGTTCTAATCAGGACATTTGAGCCTTGAAAAGCATTTGAAATACTTAACACGGGTGCCTGATGTTAATTGGTTGTGTTGTGGCTGCAGGACCATAGGCCTTCAATCGTTTTTATGCACGTTATACAATTTTACTTCTTTTTTTGATTTCTCAATGTCAGAGACACTTAGAAACTGTGAAGTAGCTTCACAGGCTAGGATGCAAAGTAAAGCTCATTTTCCAGCTTTCCAGTTGCCATAGGCTATCAGTGTGCTCGTGAGTTGAGACCGCAGGACCTTGTTGAGTCCTGCTGAAGGGTTTCAGCCCAAAACGTCACCTGTACTCTTTTCCTAGATGCTGACTGGCCTGCTGAGTTTCTCTGGCATTTTGTGTGTGTTGTCAATGTGCATGAAGCTTTTTCATCATGGCACTTCATTGCTCAGTTCCTGGATATGGAATGTCAGGATATTGGCTCTATGAATATAGCTCAGCTCATTATGGACAGGTATGGATCAGCAGAAGCGATTAGCACAATTTAGCCCAACAAAAATCCATGAAGTGGTAAAATAGTCTGCCCAGTCACAGTCTAAAATTTTACACTGAAGCACTATGTCGAGACCCACCCTGTACAAAGAAAATACACCTTCATATTTTGGTAATGGAAATGCTAAATGTATCACTGCCATTTTGCTGATTGACAAGGCCATTTTTAATGGAAATAAAAACAGCTATTGCTTTGCACTTTCAAATGGAAAAATGACAAAAAATTGCCATAGAAACGCATCAGCATTGTTCGCCAAACTGCAAACCTTATTTCATACTTGCAATAACTTTTGTTACTGGTCCTTCCCAGAGGAATATAAACAACAAATCTTCAAAGGGAAAACAGAAAGAAGTCTTCAGATGCATTTTAAGACATATTAATTTCTGTTTAACTTTGGTAAGTTAGACAGCATTGCAGAAGTTTACAATGCTTTTCATGAAAACAAAAATAAAGTACAAAATAGGGGCTATGATAAGGTCAATGAAATTGATGTGATGTGATATTTTCAGATATATTTTGTGATCATTAATACTGAACAGCCTTTATAGAAGTACAAAAGGCAATGGCAACTTTATAATAGACATAGGAGATTTTAACATGCAGGTGGATTGGGAAAATCAGGTTGGTAATGGATCCCAAGAGAGTGAACTTGTTGTATGCCAATGATATGGCTTTTTAGAACAGTTTGTCATTGAGCCTACGAGAGGATCAGCTATACTGGATTAGGTGTTATATATGAACTGGAGGCAATTAAGGAGCTTAAGGTAAAGGAACCCTTAGGAGCCAGTGATCACAATGTCACTGAGTTCCACTTGAAATTTAATAGGGAGAAAGTAAAGTCTGATGTAGCAGTATTTCAGTGGAGTAAGGGAAATTAGAGTGATACAAGAGAGGAGTTGGCCAAAGTAAATTGGAAGGAAATGCTGGCAGGGATGACAGCAGAGCAGAAATTGCTTGAGTTTCTGGTAAAAATGAGGAACGTGCAAGATTCATGGATTTCAAAAACAAATAAGTATTCAAATGGCAAAATAATACAACGTGGCTGAAAAATAAAGTCAAAACTAATATAAAAGCAACAGAGTGGGAATACAACAAAGCAAAAATTAGCGGGAGAATAGAGGATTGGGAAGCATATAAGAACCCACAAAAGCAACTATAGAATCATTAGGAGGGAAAAGATGAAATATGAAAGCACACAAGCAAAAAAATTCAGGGTGGATAGAAAAAGCTTTTTCAAGTATATATATAAAAAAAGAAAATTGGGAGTGGATATAGGACCGCTAGAAAATGAGGCTAGAGAAATAATAACAGGGGACAAGGAGATGGCAGATGAACAAAATGAATATTTTGCATCAGTCTTCACTGTGGAAGACACTAGCAGTGTGCCAGATATTGAAGGGTGTGAGAGAAGAGAAGTGAGTGCAGTTACTATTAGATGGTAGAAGTTGCTCAAAAAGCTAAAAGAGCTAAAGATATATAAATCACTCGGACCTGATGAATTGCACCTTCGGGTTCTGAAAGTGGTAGCAGTAAAGATTATGAAGGCATTAGTAATAATCTTTAAAAAATCATTAGACTTTGTCATGGTTCTGAAGGACTGGAAAATTGCAAATGTCACTCCACCCTTTCAGAAAGGAGGGAGGCAGCAGAAAGGAAATTATAAACCAGTTAGCCAGACCTCAGAGGTTGGGAAGATGTTGGAGTCAATTGTTAAGGATGAGGTTATGTAGTGACACAGGACATGATAAGACAAAGTCAGCACGTTTTCCACAAGGGAAAATCTTGCCTGAGGAACCAGTTGGAATTCTTTGAGAAGATTACAAGTAGGATAGATAAAGGAGACGTAATGGATATCGTATATTTGGATTTTCAGAATGCCTTTGATAAGGTGCCACACATGAGACTGCTTACCAAGTTAAGCGTTCATTATATTACAGGAAAGTTACTGGCATGGTTAAAGAAATGCTGATTGGTAGGAGGCAGTGAGAGGGAATAAAAGGGTCCTTTTCTGGTTGGCTGTCAGTGACTAGTGGTGTTCCACAGGGGTCGGTGTTGGGACCGCCTCTTTTTATGCTGTATATCAATGATTTAGATCAGGGGTCCCCAACCTTTTATGCACTGTGGACCGGTTTATTATTGACAATATTCTTGTGGACTGGCCAACCGGCAGGGGAGGGGGAGCGGTGTTGCCAACAGACAAGAGTAGCCGTCAAATGCATTGTGTTTACCCCGAGAAAGACTACCATGACCATGAAGCCTTGCACGGGCACCTCTGTGCGCATGCGTGTACGTGCCGGTTTTTTTTTCTACAAATCGTTTTTGGCGATTCTGTTCAGTGCAACTACACTGGACATACATTATTTATACTTTATATAGGCTGTGTATTTATCATATCATTCCTGCTTTTACTATATGTCAGTGTTATTTTAGGTTTTATGTAACACAGCGCGTGAATATAGTGATAAGTCAATCAAAGTCACTTATAAGTCAATAGAATCATAACATTTTAAGTAACGTTTGGATATTAAACACTCAGTACATAGTTTCCCTGTATGAACATACAAAATCATTGCAACACACCAATACCGCTGAATCAGTGGGAATCCTGGGCTTGTTTTCCTGCAACAACACGGTGCCATCGAGGGGTGATGGGAGACAGCAATACTCGAAGGGGGTTCCTTATGTCCAGTCTATTCTGCAATTTAGTTTTCGTTGCATTCATTGCAGAGATACGTTGGAAATGGAAGCAACGTTTTCAGTGCTTTCGTGGCTATCTCAGGATATTCAGCTTTGACCTTGATCTGGAATGCCAGCAGAGATGTTATGTCAAACGTACTTTTCAGCCCACCGTCATTTGCAAGCTCGAGGAGTTGATCTTCTTCCCGCGCTGACATGGATGACGCGTGTGTAATGATCTCGCGTACATTCCAGTTCAACAGTGGGCATGACAGGGAATGAGGAAAGGTGCAGCTGACTCATATCGCCAAACCATATCGCTTCCTCGTGGCCCGGTAGCACATGCTTTGCGGCCCGGTACGCGGCCCGGTGGTTGGGGACCGCTGATTTAGATGATTGAATAGATGGCTTTGTTGCCAGGTTTGCAGATGATACAAAGGCTGGTGGAGGGGTAGGCATTGTTAAGGAAACAGGAAGGCTGAAGAAGGGCTTAAGACAGAATAGGAGAATATGCAAGAAAGTGCAAATGAAATACAATATTGAAAAATGCATGGTCATGTGCTTTGGTAGAAGTACAGGTTTCCCCCGCCATCCGAAGGTAGAGCGTTCCTATGAAACGGTTCGTAAGCCGAAATGTCGTAAAGCGAAGAAGCAATTACCATTTATTTATATGGGAAAATTCTGTGAACGTTCGCAGACCCAAAAATAACCTACCAAATCATGCCAAATAACACATAAAACCTAAAATAACAGTAACATATAGTAAAAGCAGGAATGATATGATAAATACACAGCCTATATAAGGTAGAAATACTTTTCCACAATCATTACTGCACTGTTCGCCGAAGCAAAAATCTCACGCAAGCGCCATCGACAGAAACACTCTCTCCAGTAACCTTTAAGCTATGAAGCTGCCAAATCATACCAAATAACACATAAAAATACACAGCCGATATGAAGTAGAAATAATGTATGTACAGTGTAGTATCACTTACTGGAATTGGGAAGACAGCGCAGAGCACACTAATGATCCCTGACGAAGGGTCTCAGCCTGAAACGTCGACTGCACCTCTTCCTAGAGATGCTGCCTGGCATGCTGCGTTCACCAGCAACTTTTATGTGTGTTGCACACTAATGACGGTGTGTTAGACTGAGTCGACGCTGGCTGGGGTGGCGCAGTGGCCCCCACCCTCTGGACTGCCGAGCGATACATTGCTGCGAGGCATGCAGGGGTCCAGCGGTAGCCGGGAGGCATCCAGCACATTTTTAAGAAAAAAGCTGAAATAAACATGCTAATTAATTAGGCACGTAATTGTTGGCCCAGATCAGTGCCGATTTCCCATTGCATCGCCTTTGATCTGGGCCGACATTTACGTGTGGAGCGACACCTAATTAATTAGCATGTTTATTTCGGCTTTTTTCTTGAAGATGTGCTGTGTGCCTCCCGGCTACTGCTGCATTCTCCGCGAATTGGTACAGTATCTGTCCGCGGCCTTGGTGTTAGGGTGGTGGGACACTGGGGTGACATCTCGTCGTCTGTTTCCATTAGAGCAGGCAGCTCATCTTCTCCTGTGACTGCCCGCCTCGATGTCGAAGGTCGAGGTTCGTCTGCTGTGGCTGATGTGGAAGGCTTGCTTGACTGCTGAGCCTCGCACATTTTTCTATCATACAGTTCTTTGAAAGGACTCAAACCATCTTGCAAATATCCCCTAAACCTACGTACCCTTTCAAAATTAGAGTCGTACTTTATCATTGCAGTGAAAATCTCACATAGTTGCTTCACTTTCACTACTGCATTCAGTTTCGACTGTTATCCTTTCCTCTTCCAATTGCATCAGCTCTTCATCTATCAGTTCTTGGTCATGGGATGCCAAAACCTCTTCAACATCATCTTCGTCAGCTTCCACAAGCCAAACTCACTTAGTCCTTACTTCGTTCACCAAAGTCGAAACACTTAATTATGCCTAGTTTTACACTAAGTGTAACACCCTTACGAGCTCTTTTAGGCTTTTCCGACACCATAGATCTTACCTTGCAAACGGCTGCTCGATGCAACGTGTTTAGGCAATGTCGTTCCGAATCCGGGGGAGAGCGGCTGCTCGGGGCGCGCGCTGCCTTTTATCGTGCACTGATTTTTTTCGCGCGCTGCTTTTTTTTCGTAACAGTGAAAACACCTTCTAAAAGTGAAAACAGGGTACTAATGTAGGTCTTTCGTAACAGTGAGGTTTCGTAAAGCAAACGTTCGAAAAGCGGGGGACACCTGTAAATAAATGTGCGGACCATTTTCTAAACGAGGAGAGAATACAAAAATCTGAGATGCAAAGGGACTTGGGAATCCTCGTGCGGAACACCCTAAAGGTTAACTTGCAGGTTGAGTCAGTGGTGCGGATGGCAAATGAAATGTTAGTATTCATTTCAAGAGGTCTAGAATATAAGAGAAGGGATATGATGCTGAGGCTTTATAAGGCACTGGTGAGGCCTCACCTTGTATACTGTTTACAATTTTGGCCTAGCATTAGAGAGGGTTCAGAGGAGGTTCACAAGGAATGAAAGGGTTATTATATCAGAAATGCCTGATGGCTCTGGGTCCATTTTTGCTGGAATTCAGAAGGATGCGGGGGATCTAACTGAAACCTTACGAATGTTGACGGGCCTAGATAGATGTGGAAAGAATGTTTCCCATGGTGGAGGAGTCTAGGGCAAAAGAGTACAGCCTCAGGATAGAGGGGTGTCCATTTCAAACAGATGCAGAGAAATTTCTTTAGCCAGAGGGTGGTGAATTTGTGGAATTTGGCAGATGTGGAGGCCAGATCATTGGGTATATTTAAGGCAGAGATTGATAGGTTCTTGATAGGCCATGGCATCAAGGGTTATGGGGAGAAGGTATCTATGGCAAAAAGTACAGTTGATTTTTTGGGCCAGAACCCTTCGGCAAGACTCGGCCCAAAACGTCAATTGTGCCTTTTTTCTGTAGATGCTGCCTGGCCCGCTGAGTTACTCCAGCATCTTGTTCGTGTTGTTCGGATTTCCAGCATCTGCAGATTTTCTCTTGTTCAGGGTAGTGGCTTGTAGGGTTATAGGCCAAATACAGGTAATTTGGAATAGCAGAGACGATACTATGGTTTACATGGCCCAGTTAGGTCGAAGGGCCTGGTTTTCTTCTGTATCACTTGATGAACCTATATTCTTCTCATGTGCGGAACCCAGAAATGATCCAAATGAGGTTAAATCAAGGTTTGCCAAACAGAAACAAAGATTACTCTCCTTTATATGCTAGCCCTCTGCATACTACCTTTGACATTTTTAAGTGCCTTTTCCATAAATCATTTATCTGTGCTCAAATTCCTGAGAAAGTCTTTTTCTGTTACCGTCGCTACTTTTTAATGATTTAAAAATAACCTAGATCTAACCTTTTTGGTCCAAAATAAAAGAACCTACAATCGCATGGATACAAATCCATATTTTGGATTTGATAGAAAAAGAGTATTCATAACCATAAGTACAGGCCTTTGACAACATAAGCTTTTGAAAATTATGAGGGTGCTGCTGGGGCCAGGGCTTCAAAGGCTTGGTAAACAAAGAAGGATGGTCTGCTTACAGGGAACTTAGAGAATGGAGGCTAGGAAGACCCCAAATCCTGCAATTTTTTTTTGCATGAAGCACATGAATTTGTAGTCAAAACAACATAGCTAAAATGAAACTTTGAATACAACATTTAGGAATGGACTGTAGAGTTCCGGAGTAAATAGAGCAGCAAGCCAAGAGAGCTGAGTTCATCCATGGCACAACATTGTCGGTTGTATAATTACTGGTTTAGTTCAGTGACAAATGCAAGCATGTGGAAGTGCCTAAAATAGGAATTCATGCTTTTTTTCAATGACGACAAATATGTTACTTTGCAGAAATAGTTTCTGATTCATGTCTTTTCCCGCTGCCTCTTAAATAATGAATATTGATATTATATCATGGTTACGGACAAAAAGAGGTCAGGAATAAAGACAAATTAGAGTAATAATCAAGTATACAGGGATGCAAGTAAACCCCTAAGCACTGAAAGATACTTCAAGCTCGTTAGTTAGAATTTGCAGCAATAGACTGATGCTGTTCAAGCAGTCACAAGAACTGAAAGAGAGATCAACACAAAACTCCACAGTCTAATGTGACTTTTACTCTATTATGTGATCATTTTATAAGTCACGTAGATTCATGGCTGGGGCTACAATTACAGAAATGCAAAATGTAGCGTAACAGCTGAAATTTGAGTAGATTCTCATGGATTACAATTTTCCCAGGTCCACAGGAGAAAACTTCTGACCTTGGGCTACAATTATTTGCACTAAAAATGGGATTTGCACCAATGATGCTAGGCTGTTCTTGATGCATAACCTTACTTTGTAAAACTTATATGGTGTTAACAGCTTTAATTCCATTGATTCCTAGTTCATTTCATGATTAGTCTATCTTCACGCGTACATGGATTGCATTCTTAATGACATGCATTAGCCAAGTCAGAACAACATTTGTGTGTTCTTTGAAATTCTATACGGCAAAATCAAATTTTTTACAGTCTTTGGAAAGTAAAGAAAAAGCAAAAGCTCTGAAGGCTGCAATAATGTTGGGAAGTTTTATACTTAATGTTGCAAAGAACATTAGATTTTCATCCTATGGATGCAACACCTAAAAGCAATGTTTGAAGTTTATTAAATAATTTTCTTAACAACTTCACTTCATTTTGAATGGTTTTGAGGCATTGATTTGACCATCTTGCCAGGTGGCATGTGAAGCTATTGCATCGTAAATGAGCCATTTGAAACTTTTTTGTGTTGAAATTTCAAAGGTTGTCAATATGAAATTGCCTCACATAGCAGGAATATACATTAAAAACAGTAAGCTCTTTTCTAATCAAGTAGTGGTGAATTAGGGATTTAAATGTTATTTCAGAACATGCAATGATTGCTTTATCCTTCAAGTCCTAGTAAGTACTGCAATTAGTATTAATGGTGTATGGTCCATCAAACCTCAGGACACTACATTATTATAGACATCATCTCCTTTCCTTTGTGGTGTAGCAAGGAGTAGAGAAGTACGCATAAAATTGGTGGGTTGATTAGGTCTCTGACCATCTGGTGGGCTGAAGACAGATTCAGAGATCCTCTTCTCACCATTGATTAAAATAGTCAGATCATCTGTAGTCATTTCTTAAAGCTAATAAAAGACACCAGGCTTACATTATGTGAAGAAGTGACCAAAACATGTTTCTAAATATCAGAAATGTTAGACTACAAGACCATAAGATATAGGAGCAGAGGTAGGCCATTCGGCCCATCGAGTCTGTTCCACTAATCATGGGCTGATCCAATTCTTCCAGTCATCCCCACTCCCCTGCCTTCACCCCATACCCTTTGATGCCCTGACTAATCAAGAACCTACCTATCTCTTCCCTAAATACACCCAATGACTCGGCTTTCATAGCTGCTCATGGCAACAATTTCCACAGATTTACTATCCTTTGACTAAAGTAATTTCTCTGCATCTCAGTTCTAACTGGGCGTTCTTCAATCCTGAAGTCATACCCTCTTGTCCTAGAATCCCCTACCATGGGAAACAACTTGGCAATATCTAAACTGTTCAGGCCTTTTAACACTCGGAATGTTTCTATGAGATCCCCCTTCATTCTCCTGAACTCCAGGAAATACAGCCCAAGAGCTGCCAGACTTTCCTCATATGGTAACACTTTCATTCCTGGAATCATTCTTGTGAATCTTCTCTGAACCCTCTACAATGTCAGTTTCCTTTCAATATCCTTTCTAAAATAAGGAGCCCAAAACTGCAGACATTATTCCAAGTCTGGTCTCACGAGTGCCATATAGAGCCTCAACATCACATCCCTGCTGTTATATTCTATACCTCCAGAAATGAATGCTAACATTGCATTTGCCTTCTTCTCAACCGACTCAACCTTGAGTTTTACCTTTAGGGGATCTTGTACAAGGACTCCCGTCCCTTTGCAACTCTGCATTTTGAATTCTCTCCCCAACTAAATAATAGTCTGCCTGTTTATTTCTTCCACCAAAGTCCATGACCATACATTTTCCAATATTGTATTTCATTTGCCACTTCTTTGCCTATTCTCCGAAACTACCCAAGTCTCTCTATTTCCTCAACACTACCCACTCCTCCACCTATCTTTATATCATCAGCAAATTTAGCCACAAATCCATTAATACCATAGTCCAAATCATTGACATACATCATAAAAAGCAACGGTCGCAACACTGACCCCTGTGGAACTTCACTGGTAACAGGCAGCCAGCCAGAATAGGATGCCTTTATTCCCACTCTCTGTTTTCTGTCGATCAGCCAATGCTCCACCCACACTAATAACATTTCTTTAATTCCATGGGCTCTTATCTTGCTAAGCAGCCTCATCTTATCTTGCTAAGCAGCCTCTCTGGTTCCCATCCCCCTGTCAAATTAGTTTGTCAAATTGTCAAAGGCCTTCTGAAAATCCAAGTACATCACGTCTACCGCATCTCCATTGTCTACCCTGCTTATAATTTCCTCAAAGAATTGCAGTAGGCTTGTCAGGCAGAATTTTCCTTTCAGGAAACCATGCTGGCTTTGGCCTATCTTGTCATGTGCCTCCAGGTACGATGTAATCTCATCCCTAACAATCGATTCCAACAACTTCCCAGCCACTGATGTCAGGCTTATCTATAGTTTTCTTTCTGTTGCTTCCCACCCTTCTTAAATAGCGGTGTAATATTTGTAATTTTCCAGTCTGGTACAATGCTAGAATGTATCAATTCCTTAAAGATCATTGTTAATGACTTCGCAATCTCTCTAACTACTTCCTTCAGAACCCAAGGGTGCATTCCATCAGGTCCAGGAGATTTATGCACCCTCAGACCATTATGCTTCCTGAGCACCTTCTCAGTTGTAATCTTCACTGCACAAACTTCACTTCCCTGACACTCTTGAATGTCCGGTATACTGCAGACGTCTTCCACTGTGAAGACTGATGCAAAATATGCATTCAGTTCCTCTGCCATGTCTGCATCTTTCATTACAAAATCTCCAGCGTCATTTTCTTTTGGTCCTATATCTACCCTCGACTCTCTTTTACCCTTTATATACTTAAAAAAGCTTTTAGTATCTTCTTGGATATTAGTCGCCAGCTTCCTTTCATCATTCATCTTTTCCTTCCTAATGACCTTCTTAGTTTCCTTCCGTAAATTTTTAAAAGCTTCCCAATCCTCTATCTTCCCACTAGCTCTGGCTTCCTTGTGCACCCTCTCTTTTGCTTTTACTTTGGCTCTGACTTTACTTGTCAGCCACGGTAGTGTCCTTCTTCCCTTCGAAAATTTCTTCTTATTTGGAATATATCTGTCTTGCACTTCCCTCATCTTTTTCAGAAACTCCAGCCATTGCTGCTCTGCTGTCATTCCTACTCGTGTCCTTTTCCAGTCAACTTCGGCCAGTTCCCCTCTCATGCCATTGTAATTTCCTTTATTCCACTGAAATACCGACACATTGAATTGTATTTTTTCCCTCTCAAATTTCAATGTGAACTCGATCATGTTGTGATCACTGTTCCCTTAGGGTTCCTTAACCTTAAGCTCTCTTATCACCTCTGGATCATTGCACAACACCCAATCCAGCACAACCAATTACCTAGTGGGCTCAACAACAAGCTGTTCTAAAAATTCTCTCTCGAGGTCCAGTACTGACCTGAATTTCCCAATCCACTTTTATGTTAAAATCCCCAACAATTATCATGACATTGCCTTTCTGACACACCTTTTCTATCTCCCGCTGTAATTTGTAATCCACATCCTGGCTGCTGTTTGGAGGCCTGTATACAACTGCCATGTGGGTTCTTTTACCCTTGCCATTTCTTATCTCAACCCATAGAGACTCTGGACCTTCCAATCCTTTGTCATCTCTTTCTGATGATTTAATATTATTTCTTATACACAGAGCCACATCACTCCTGCCTACTAACCTACCTTTCCGACACACCATATATCTTTGGACATTCAGCTCCCAATCCTTTAGCCAAGTTTCGGAGATGGCCACAATGTCATATTTGCCAATCTGTAGCTGAATTTCAAGATCGTCCATTTTAATCCTTATGCTGCGTGCATTCAAATATAACACTTTCAGACCAGCATTTGTTGCTTTCTGTTTAAACTGCACCATGCCTCTATTGCCCTGTAACTCGTACCACTGGCCTCATCTCCTGCCTATTCTTTCTATAATCTCTGTTGCATGCTACCTTTGATTTATTTCTGTTTTCCGCTTCCTTAACCCTATCACTCTGGTTCCCATCCCCCTGTCAAATTAGTTTAAACCCTCCCTAACAGCTCTATTAAATCTGGCCTCTTGGATATTGGACCCCTTTTTGTACAGGTCGTACCTCCCCCAGAAGAGGCCCCAATAATTTGGGAATCTGAATCCCTGCCCCCTTCACCAATCTCTCAGCCACACACTAATACGCCTGATCATGCTATTCTTGCACTCACTAGCACGTGGCACTGATAGCAATCCTGACGTTACTCCCCTAGTGGTCCTGCTTTTTAGCTTCCTACCTAACTCCCTGAATACTCTCTTCAGGACCTCCTCTCTTTTTCTACCTATGTCATTGGTACCAACAAGTACCAAAACTTCTGGCTGTTCATCCTCTCCCTTCAGAATACTCTGCACTCAATCCGAGATATCTCAGTACCTTGGCACTTGGGAGGCAACACACCATGCGGGTATCTCTGTCAGACTGACAGAACCTCCTGTCTGTTCCCCTCACTATGGAATCCCCTATGAGTACTGCATTCCTCATCCTCCTCTTTCCCTTCTGCACCACGGAACCAGGTTCAGTGCCAGAGACCTGATCGTCGTGGTCGTCCTTTGTCAGGTCATCCCCCTCAACTACATCCAAAGCAAGATAACGATTGCTAATGAGGATTGCCACAGGGGTGCCCTCTACTATCTGAGCTCTTCCCTTCGCTTCCCTGACCATCACCCAACCATCTAACTCCTGCTGCCGCAAGGTGACTAACTCCCTGTAGCTCCTCTCTGTCTCCTGCTCACTCTCCCTAATAAGCTGTAGGTCATCGAGCTGCAGCTCTAGATCCCTAACACGGTCTCTCAGAAGCTGCATCTCGGTGCACCTGGCACAGATATGGCCATCTGGGAGACTGGAAGATTCCCAGGATTCCCACATCCGACACCCAGAGCAAAATACTAACCCTACCGACATGCTCTCTATTCCTCAAAAAAATGCAAAGAAAAACCAAAAACTTTATTGAATGTTTTCTCTCCACTTATAGAAGAGTAAACCAAGGTTTATGGCCTATTCACTGTTAAGGTTTTCTTCAGCAATTTTAAGGTTCACAGTTATCTTAGCTCCCAATTACTTGATGAGATTTACACACAGAAGGGCAACCACCATGAAAGCACCTTGCTGTTAATAATCATACACATATCTTCCACTGTAGGATGTTAATGCAGTAATTTCAAATGGAGATCAGCGAGCGTTAGAGATTGTGCTGATGACAAAATCTACACTAATACTTCATTACTTGGGTTTAAACTGAGAACGTAATAACATAAATTAGTTTATTCAAGGAATTAGCGTTCTTCAGTTCTCAGCAGAAAACACAGAACAAACATAGCATCATCACTTTCTCTGAAGCAGCTGTCCAATTTAATCACAGACTCATCTTATTCCCAAAAGATCTAATTGTCCTCTCCGAGTCAAAATACAATCACTGGAGCTTTTCTTTCTGTCAGAGCTGGGAACCATTTAAGCAAAATGCACTGAAATATCACAAACTCAGAAAGATTTAAAAGAATTGGAATAAGTAATTAAACAGATATTTTAGAAATAGTAAAAGGAAATGGAATATTTTTTTTAATTAAGAAAATGAAATGCAAAAATTAAGAAACCATTTTCCTTCTATTCTCCAGGTTGCAAATTTCCACTCAAATGAATAAGGTCTTGAATACAATACCATGTCTGGCTGATGTAGGATTGGAGAGACAGAATAGCTGTTCCCTCCAGTGAGATGGGCTCCTTGTTTAATTCATTTGACACACTTAGCCCACTATATTTCTATCCCACAGAAATAAAACCATTCTCCAACTTAAGTTAGTTGAAGAAGCCAAAATCTTCCTTAATGAAATCCCAGCAATTTTTTTTTTCTTTGGATGATTTTTCAAGGTGTTGCAATAAAATTCAGAATCTCTGCATCTAATACTTGTGGTATTAGAATAAAGATTGAAGTCGGTGAGCCAGAAGTCGAGACCCAACGGCCAAAGCCCCAGTTCTGAGCTTGTGAGGCGGATCCCTGATGTCTGCAATGCTGTGTGTCCACTGGAGGCTGGAGGCCTGGAGGTAGCCGGTCCTGCAGTTGGAGGCCTGTCTATTTGAGTGAGCAGGGAGGAAGTGACCTTGTGTTGCTTTTGTTGTGGTGTTGTGATTTTGCTTATACTGTTCTGCTGCATATTGTGGACATGGTATGTTGGCACCTGAAAAAATGGTGACAGTTGCAGGCTCCCCCAGCACATACTCAGGTTGCGTTGGTTCTTAGATGATGCATTTCACTGCATGTTTCAATGCACGTGTGACAAAGACATGGAAATGAATCTGAAGGATGTATCAAAGAAACCTTGTTTTATCTATGCAATGGAACTAGTCCCAAGGAACCTTTTGGTAATTTATCAGACTTTATATTTGTTATGTTAAATGGACACCACACCTTCATTTTTTTTAAATGATAGGATTTCAAACCAAGACGTATGGACTACAAAGGCAGACAGATCATTCTTGATCTCTCAGTGATACAGCATTTTGTACTTATACTATCAATTCTTATTTCACCATCTAATGGATGATCAATCAATGGTTTATATATGACAAGACAACGTAAGATCCTTGACCATTTATCATATGCTCCTAATCAATTGCTATTTTTCCAGTCTCGTAGCCTATACATCTTGTGCCCAGTGATATTAATAAGTTCAGAACCATCACTGAATTTCTGAAAAAAATCACAAATTATTAATAAAATGCAACTTTGAATTCTCTTTCATTTCTTGTAATTGTGAAGGTTCATACAGAAGCACTGACTTACAGTCTCTGCAGCTTCAGGCACACCTTGGCCACTTTTATGAGCCTAGACCTTATGTTATAATTAACAATTTGCCACTGGGCAATAGAGGTGAACCTGATTGTGTCCTCCTCTTGCACTAATACAGCACTACTTCCAGAAAGCTACTGTTTAAAATCTCACAAGACACTCTGTGCAACTGGACCAACGCATTTTATTGTAAAACTTCCTGGGTATGCAATTTCACACTTGACCATATCTGGTGTTCCAGCAACAATTCCTTCCTTCCTTTTAGGAATCAAAAATTGTGAATTCCAACAGTTCTAAAGTGCTAATACTCTTCTGGACATTCTGCCCCCTTATTTTCACCTGGCATCATCTCTGCTCCGCTTGCTGCATTTTCACTTTCCCTTCTGATTCCAGTTTGATCATAAGTCTTCGCTTCATCCCATCTCGATAAGTCTGCGTCTGACATTATGCTGAGCTCTTCTTTCATCACCTTCACCTGATGCCCATTTTATGGGTTAGAAGCCTTCATCCAGACAATGGACTTTTTCTTCCATCTTCAGAATTCCTGAACCTCTCGAGATTCTTCCCACAGGCTTCTTTCACTTCATCCATTACAAACTGCCAACGTAACATTGGTTGTCTCAATTTTTCCACTGCCTTTCCTTGCAACTCGCTCTGACTTGCAGCACTCCACTAAGGACCACCCCAACATTCCTATTGTACCTTCTGACAAGGGCAGTGCTATTTTGGTTTGTTGAACTGGACCTTACCACATAGAAACTGAACACCAGCTCTCATTACCTTGTACCTCCCTCACCATGACCCCTCCTTCAACCTCATTGCCCTCCAACACTAAGGTACCCATAAAGATGAGCAAATGGGACCAACCTGATTGATCTACTTGTTTTAGCCTGCTATTGCCCTATGGATCATATTTTCCCAACCATGACCCTACTTACTGCCCTTGTCCAATCCCTTCTTACTTACATCTCTTATACATCTAATGACTTCCACCACTTTGACAGGTTCCACTTTCCAAGTCCTAATTAGTTAATTTTCACCAGGTCTTCTAATCCTCTATCCCACACCAAGACACCTTCAGGGTCCTTCAGTTCTACTTCAAACAAATGCCCAAACAGCTTCCCCATTCACCACCATCATCTGCTGCCCAGCTGAATTAACTCTCACAATATAACTTTGACAGTCCACATGGGTCTAAGCCGTACCTTTCCCTTTGTGTGATAAATATCACAGTCCTTTTATCACTCTGACTTGGGACGCCACCCTCACCTTTTATCCCAGTATATCAACAACTAAAATGATATTTCTTCCTGCTTTCAAATAGAATATGTACATTTCATGATCTTTATTGTCAATTTCCATCCTGCTCTCCCTTTCAAATGGTCCATCTCTAGCTCGTCCCTTTTAAGACTTCTTCATTTCTATCTCAGAAAAGAGTTGCCATAGCAGTGTAGCAGTCAGCACAATGTTGTTACAGCTTGGGATGTTCCACAGTTCAATTCTGGTGTCATTATTTAAGGAGTCTCTGTTCTCCCTGTGGAATGCATGGGTTTTCCCCAAGTACTCTAGTGTCCTTCCACAGTCCAAAGACGGACCGAGTAGGTTAATTGGTCATTGTAAATTGTCCCATGATTAGGTTAAGGTTAATTGGTGTTGTGGGGTTGCTGGGTGGCATGGCTCAAATGACTAGAAGGTCCTATTCTGTGCTGTATAGTGAAATAAATACATAAATACATTCATAAAATAACTTAGTAGTCAATATCCATTACAAGCCAACAAACTGACAAATTCAGTGGCTTTTCCCTTGAATTTCTGCCACCTCCAAAGGTATGCTACTGTAGGGTAATGCAGTTGGTGGACTTGTACATAATTCACAGCCACCGACATCAAGTTGGGGTTCACTTTAACAGGGTGGTCTGACATGATGACGTCACTTTACACCGCACGCTGTCGGAGCAGTGCTGCCAGGATAATCAAGGACATGACCCACCCAGCCAACACACTTTTCGTCCCTCTTCCCTCCAGGAGAAGGCTCAGGAGCTTGAAGACTCATACAGCCAGATTTGGGAACAGCTTCTTTCCAACTGTGATAAGGTTGCTGAACAGATCCTGACCCGGATCTGGGCCATATCCTCCAAATTTCCAGACCTGCCTCTTGGTTTTTTTTGCACTACCTTACTTTCCATTTTTCTATTTTCTATTTATGATTTATAATTTAAATTTTTAATATTTACTATCGATTTGTAATCCAGGGAGCAGAAAGCGCAGAGTCAAATATCGCTGTGATGATTGTGCATTCTAGTATCAATTGTTTGGCGACAATAAAGTATGAAGTATGATGTAATGCACTTTTACCACACTTTGTGCTCAGTATTTGGAGTACAATAAATGAGCTGTTACAGTTTTCCAAATATAAAACTCCTCCGCCGTTTTTAATTATGAAAACCTACATTGGTAACCTTGATGGTCTAGGACAATTCCAGAGTGATTGAAGACGTCGGCCAACACAGTTGCTTTGAATTTGCTGGAGCTTTGGGAGCAAAATGCCATTGCTTGGTTTGAACAAGCCGAGGCCCAATTTGCACTGTAAGAAATCGCTGCTGATGACACCAAATATTTCCATGTGGTAGCATCGATCGGAAACTCTACAGCTGCGAGGGACACCCACCTGAACAGGACCATAGGGAGCTTGCTAAAATGGCTGATAGTTTACACCCAGCCAGACAGGAGTGCATCATTCCTCCCCCTTTCTCTACCTCAATAGCTACATCAGCAAGGCCCCCAACATCAGGACACCCACAGCTGCAAAGCAGACGATGCTGGGCCTGTGCTTTTACCATACTTGCTTTGGTAATAATGCCAGAAAGCGCCAACTGCCTTGCAGCTTCAACAGTGCCAGTGCATCAGGACATCAGAGGTCCGTGAACTCTGTGGGGTCCAGCAGCCAGGGTTGTCTACTGTTCATTACAGACACCTTTCCAGGGCAATGCTTCCTTTGTGCCACGAGTGCTCAAGTGAGTGTGCTGCCATATCGCCTATTGACGAGAAGGCAAAGAGTGACGAAACCTCGCTGGTGGACGCCAACTGCAGCAGGACCCAGACTTACAGCAGCAGGATTCAGACTTACAGCAGCAGCAGGACCCAGACTTTCAGCAGCAGGACTCGGACTTACAGCAGCAGGACCCAGACTTTCAGCAGCAGGACCCAGACTTACTTACAGCAGCAGGATTCAGACTTACAGAAGCAGGACCCAGACTTTCAGCAGCAGGACCCAGACTTACTTACAGCAGCAGGATTCAGACTTACAGAAGCAGGATTCAGACTTACAAGACACGATGGGTGATGCTCTGCTTCAGTGGGCGATGTTACACATGGGACTTCGTCCTGGCTAAAGTGGTTAGACCTCTGCTTGGTGTAGATTTCCTGTGTGCCCAAGGACTATTAGTTGATCTTAAGAGCTGCTGGCTTGTGAATGTCAAGGGCTTTGGGCTGTTACCCTGCTCCCCCAGTAAAGTTTCCCACAACGACTCTATCAAGCGCATGCACCACCACATGTGAGTTTACTCGACTGCTGGGTGAATTCCCAAACCTCACCAAGCCCACATTCTCCATTACAGTCACAAAACACGGGATTGAGTATCACATTCCCATAACTGGCCCGCCAGTCTATGCCCACTGGACCCAGAAAAGCTGGCAACCCCAAAGGCTGAGTTTGCCAACATGGAAATACTTGGTATTGTACGCCAGTGGAATAGCCCGTGGGCTTTGCCCCTCCATGAGGTCCCTAAGCCCGATGGTGGTTGCTGCCTACGTGGTGATTACGGATCCCTCAATGAGTCCACCACCCCTGATTGTTACCCGTCCCACACAGTCAAGACTTTTTGGCATGTTCAGCCGGAAAGTTAATTTTTTTCCAAAGCCTATCTGGTTAGGGGCTACCATCAGGTGCCTGTGTGCTTAAAGGACATTCTCAAAACAGCAGTGATAATCCCATTTGGCCTCTTTGCATTTCTGTTATTGACATTTGGACTGAAAAATGCAGCAGACTTTCCAACAGCTGATGGACTCTGTATTTAAAGATATAGATTTTCTTTTAGTTTATCTGGATGACATACTTTTTGCCAGTGTATCCAAATCTGAACACGTATCTCATCTCCGCACACTTCTTGAATGCTTATGACTGTGTCGGCATGGCAGCCAAACAAGCTACTGACCCAGTGGTCCAGACTTATTGGACAGCAGTCATGGGCCTGTGGTTGGCTGAGAGTAAATTCAGGGAAGCTGGCGTTTCTCTCCTGTGCGATTTCTCATCCAGTTGCCCTCGCCCCATAGCGCCTGAGAACTGGAAGCGGACTGTTTCTGACTCCATACATGACCTCTCACTCCGGGTGGGAAGGCCTCACAGAAACTAGTTGCACTAAAGCAGTGGTCTCCAACCTCCAGGCCGCGAAGAATGCAGGGGTGCAGCAGTAACCAGAACGCACCCAGCACATCTTTAAGAAAAAAAGCCGAAATAAACAATCTAATTAATTAGGTGCCGCCAGGCACGTAAATGTCGGCCCAGATCAGAGGCAACGTAATCAGCAATCACCTCTGATCTGAGCCGACATTTACGTGCCGGGCGGCACCTAATTAATTAGATTGTTTATTTCGGCTTTTTTTCTTAAAGATGTTCTGGGTGCATCCCAGCCACCGCTGCACCGCTGCATTCTCTGCAGCCTGGAGGTTGGGGACCACCGCACTAAAGTTTGTGTGACACGGCCTTAGAATGGAAGTGTGTGATTGGACTGCAGCCTGTGTGAAGTGCCAGTGGGCAAAAAATAACCATCATGTTCATGAGCCAATGGCACCTTTTGAGGTCCCTGATCAACAGTTTGACAATGTCAGAGTGGACCTTGTTTATCCTCTTTCCCCCTCCTGCAGTTTCACACACCTCCTAACCACAGTAGACCATGTCACTAGGTGGCCACAGATTGTCTTTCTATCAACGGCCGCATATGTGGCTCAGGGGTTCATCAGCAAATGGATTGCTTGGTTTGGCACCCCATCTGATAATTCCTCTGACCGTGATCCCCAATTAGTATCAGAGCATTGGGCTGCAATGGCCTGAAACCTCAGTGTCACACCATGGCGTATCACCCATAGTCCAATGGCCTATCTGAGCGGTTTCACCACTCCTTAAAGGCCTCTCTGAGGGCTCCCTGATGGAGGAGTGTTGGCAAATTAACCTCCTGTGGGTCCTTCTGGGGCTCAGAACAGCTCCAAGACAGGACCTGCAGTTGTCCAGGGCTGAATTGGTATACGGGCAGCTGTTATGAGTGCAAGCTGATTTTACTGCTGATGCCACGACCGCCTGGTTGGCTTCTCAACAGTGTTCTACTCTCCTCAGAAAACTCAATTCCTTTGCACCTATTCCTACCTCCCATCATGGCATACAGCACTCTTGAGTTCATGTTGACCTACATTCCACTTCGTTTGTTTTTGTTTGTCAATATGTACACCAGCATCCCTTTGGCCCCCTTATGATGGCCTGTTTTGCATTTTGGAATGGGGATAAAAGACTTTTATCGTAGATAAGAGGGGTAATCCTGAATATATTTCAGTAGATCGCCTGAAACTGGCTGACCAAGATCTGGAGGATTCCGCTACCATGCCCTCACCCATCACAACATGACTATGAGCACATCAACACACCTCGGGACGAGCCAGAGACACCTGCTGTTCCATCGGACCCCAGCCAGGCAACTCATCTGAGCTCCGGGTAGGCTCACCATGTCAGCTTTAGTGCATTCTGGGGAGGGGGGGGGAACCTGTGTAGGATAATATAATAGGTGAAAACATACATAATTCACATTGAGTTGAGGTTCACTTTAAGAGGCTGGTCTGACATGATGACGCGATTATGTAAGGTACTTTTACCGTGCTTTGTGTTCAGTGTTTGGAGTACAATAAATGGTTGTTACAGTTTTCCTTAAACATAAAATGCCTCACGTCGTTTTTATTTGTAAAAACCTACAATACCAGCAGGAAGACACACACAGCAGGATAGCGGCTAATAGATTGTTTTACAATGCCAGAGATCAGAGATCGGGGTCTAATTCCTGTTGCTGCCTGTAAGGAGTTTATACGTTCTCTCCATGACTGTGTGGGTTTTCTCCAGGTGTTCTGGATTCCTCCCACATTCCAAAGACGTATGGTTAGGGTTATGAAGTTGTGAGCATGGTACATTGGCGTTGGAAGCGTACTGATTCTTGTGGGCTCCCCAGCACAATCTCATTGATCTGATTTGATGCACGCAATGCACTTCACTTTGTGTTTCAATGTACATGTGACAAATAAGGCTAATGAATCATTTTGCCAATATCTTTCCCGCCTTCCAACAGACCCACTTCCTTCACAACCCTCTGGTTCACTCTTCCATCTCCACTGATAACTACATACTTTCACAGAGCATCTTCCCATGTCTGTCCTTTTACCTCTGCCTAATGCAAAATCCATGAAATCAGATCATCCTTCCAGATGAAGCAATAACGGATCTCCTTTTCATCCAGGTTAGTGAACAGAATTTGGTACTCCGGGTGTGGTATCCTCTGTATCACAGAAACAAAACGCACGATGAAGGGTCTCTGGCCAAAATGCCAACTGTTCAATTCTCTCCATAGACGGCGCCTGACCTGCTGAGTTCCTCCAGCATTTTGTGGATGAAGCAGATTTGATGACTGCAGAGCACTTCTGTTCTGTCATAGTGACCCTGAACTCTGAGTTACCTGTCACGTTACTTCTTCATCTCAGTCCCATGCTGATCTCTTAATTTCAGTATTTAACACTATTCTAACAAAGCCCACCATATGCTCAGGTAACATATCTCATCTTCAGTCCAGGCACACAACAGAACCAGACCGTACTCAACAATTTCAGATAACCACTTTTCCAGGTTTATTTCAAAAGTGGCCAGATCTAACATAAGATCATGAACCCATAAAGATAACTATTCCTCTCCCCACAAACGTTGGTTGACCATCTGAATATCTCCAGCATATTTCCAGGAATTGTGTGTGTTGCTTTGATTTCCAGCATCTGCAGGTTTTTCTCCTGTTTGTCACAGGTGATGATATTGATTCCATTATCACACCAGTGATATATAGTATTTTGAAGAAAGAGCATTGATGGCAGTCTATGACTCACTAAAGACATATAATAATAATGACAATGAATTCCATAAGCTAACACTGTGTATGATGTCTTAATCTTTGCTCAATGTCCAACAGCTACTCTAGTACACTGGAGGAAGAACTAGACTTCATCATTGACATTTATTTTTTGCTGAGCGTGACACTTGAAACATGAAAGGTGATCCATATTTTTCAGGGCTTTGTTATGAATTTTGACTATCCAGGGAATCTATTATTCAGTGGGAGTAGTTTGGTAGAGATTATTTATCTTTCAAATATTCAGCTCAGGGCCACACTTTAAGCTTCTCAGTGTCCACTTCATGCAGCGCAGTATATGTTGTCAGCATGGTATCATCTACTCTCACTGAGCATGCTTAGAGTGATCTTGGTGCTGGTTGCAGTACGAATATAGTTGGGGGTGAAGTGAAATGTACAGTACTCCAAAAAGTCTTAGGCACAAGTATAACATTTCCTAAAGTGAAGATGCTTTCAAAAATAATGAAATGAAAAGTTCCTAAAATATCAAAAAAAAATTACCATAAAGAGCAGTAAGCAGTAAAAAACTAAATTAAATCAATTACTTGGTGTGACCACTCTTTGCCTTTGAAAGTTCATCAATTCTCCTAGGTTCTCTGTCATGCAGTTTTATAAGAAAATCGGCTGGTAGGTTGTTCCAAGCACCTTGGAGAACTTGCTACAGTTGTTCTGCCAACTTTGGCTGCCTTGCTTGCTTCTGTCTCTCCAGGTAATCCCAGACAGCCTCGATGTTGAGATCAGGGCTCTGTGCAAGCTATACCATCTGAAACCATATAAAGATTTTTTGTACTGCAGATTGGTAAAAGAGATTAAGAAGAGGTATGATGATATAATTTTCCTCAACCTCAGCACCTGAGTCTCAACTGTGATTGGACTTAAGTTAGTATTTAGGATATAATTGTAAGATTTATATAAAATGGGGATAAATTTCACTGACGTAGCTGCAAATGAACCAAAAATTGCGATCGACAAGAAGTTAGAAAACAGGTGTCAAGCCCATATCAAAATTTAGCCATTTGCTCAAGTCAACATTTTAAAATAAAATCTGAAGAATTTACAGCATCTGCAGATCTTTACTTTTTGAAGGCAATGAGTTGCAATATAAAGGATAACATGGCATCAATTATGCCTCTGCTCAGTTATTTCTGCACTTTGTGATTTAGTTGTAGCTGATACAGGTCTAATGAACACCAGACCTCCTGCCCCCACTACCAACAACCCCAGTTAAAGATGGCTTGCTTAACTGCTTCACATTTGTGGCATAAGAAAGCAACTGATCAGACTTGAAACAGTTACATCAAAATCAGAGGCCTTGGGGATGATTCAGAAGGAGAAAGTAAGAAAAGATGATTTGATGATTTCAAAGGTTGCAGCAGGGAAGAGTAAAGATCAAGTGTTGACAATAAGTCAGATTGACAGCCAAGGTGGAAAATGACGTGAAAGCAGAAGCCCAAAGTTGTAAAGTCTGAAAGGCCAAGCAAAACAAAGATTGTTGCAACTAAGTTGATGATATCCAATAATGCAACAAATACAAAATATTCGAAGTCATGGAGAAAATTATGCTGACACAACAAATGCAGAGAAGGATGCAAGATCAGAAACGTATGAAGTCTACGCGGAGAGGTGACTAGTAGACTGACAAGCTCCCAATGTGAATACTTCAAAAATGTCACTGGCCCCTCAGTGACGAGCATAGTGAACAGACAGTTCAAAAAAATGAATGACATAATTGACTGAATTTACCATTACCTATAGATGTAAATAATTTTCTAAATTTTATAATTCTGTGCCTGCAAAAATAGTTGAATTGGAAGGTTATACTTTTTTAAAAAACTGAACCCAGTCTCCTGTACATGTGGTAGTGTATCTTGTAGTATTGGGGTTACACTTTGTACACTTTGTTGTAAGAACCCTGGCTCTTACAACAGCCATGGTCAAATTCAGGGTTTATTGTCATATTCACATGTATGCATAGGTGCAATGAAAAACTTACTTGCAGAAGATGTATCGCCACAAGTTATTGCCTTCAATATCCCTCTTTGTTTGCTAGAAATACCCAGCAGATGGAAACAACTAACTCTTCAAAGCACAAAATGATTTCAGAAAAGAGATGGTGGAAATGGCAAAAAGCCAGAAGGAAGTATATTTAGTAGGAGCCAAAAAGAGTGTTTTTGCTTTTGCAGATATTGAGTTCAACACATCCAAATTGATGACGAGACGGAGTATAGAGAGGAAGTGGAACGGCTGGTGGATTGGTGTGAGAACAACTTAAGCCTGAATGTGGAGAAGACAAAGGAAATCACAGTGGACTTCAGGAAGTTTCAGAAGAATTATTCCCCTCTGTAAATGCATGGCTCTGTTGAGAGAGTTAAGTACACCAAGTTCTTGGAAGTTCGCAACACAGATGCAATTGAGAAGCAAGTGCATTTCCATCTGGTATGGGCACAGTCAAGCATCGGACCAGAAGTCTCTACAAAGGCCTGTGAGAGCAGATGAGAGGATCATAGGGGTCTCCTGACCATCCGCCAGGGCCATTTATCAGGGGTGCTATGTACACAGGGCCTTTAGTATTATTAAAGAACTCACCCATCCATCTAGCATCTTCATTGACTTTCTACCATCAGACAGGAGACTCTAATGCACAAAAACAAGAATGGTCAAGATGAGAAACAGTTTCTTCCCCCAGGTCATCAAGCCTCTGAACTCCCTGCTGCATCAAAT
Organism: Mobula birostris; assembly: GCF_030028105.1. Lineage (NCBI taxonomy): Eukaryota > Metazoa > Chordata > Chondrichthyes > Myliobatiformes > Myliobatidae > Mobula > Mobula birostris. The sequence continues at coordinate 62,664,877 of NC_092373.1, forward strand.
TTGACACGTCACTGCTTAATCTGTTCCAGTACAATATTTAATATTGATGCACTTTAGTTTGTTACCTATGTGTGATTCATTGTAGATTTTATCCTTACCTTCATAAGTGATCGTGTGTTATGTGTACTACTGTGCTTTACACCCTGGTTCAAAGAAACATTTTGTTTCTATATACATTATATGGTTATATACCTTACATATACTGTATGTGTACAGTTAAATTACAAGAAACTTGACTGCACTTGACTTAACTCAAGAAAATCTGCAGATGCTGGAAATCCAAGCAACACACACAAAATGCTGGAGGAACTTAGAAGGCCGGGCAGCATCTATGGAAAAGAGTAAACAGTCAATGTTTTGGGCTGAGACCTTTCATCAGGACTGAATTAAGAATAAGCAATATGAATGCATGCTGGAAATACTCCATAGGTCAGGCAGTATCCGTGATGAGAGAATCAGGTTTATGGTTTCTCTTCAAAATCCACAAAAGTTCAAGATTTAATGCAAGTACAACAGCAGTGTCAGGGGAACAAAAGGCAAGTGTAGGAAGCAGGAAAAGATAAATAGAGAAAGGTCAGATGTTGTGAAGAAAAGGTGGGTGACAATGAAGCAGGTCCAAAGAAGGTATAAAAATGAAATAAGAACCATTAATCAAAATTGCTGAAGTCAATCTTGAATCAGAAGGCTACAGAGTTCCAATCAAAATGCTGTTTCTCGTACTTAAAATCAGCTTTATTAGATTAGAGTTGTGAGGGCCGGCTGGTGGCGCAACGACATCGGCGCCGGACCCAGGAGCGGAGGTTCCCGAGTTCGAAACTAGCTGGGTTCGCCCCCGAGTACGCTTTCCATCTGTGCCAGGTCAAGTGTCCAGATTGCAACTCGACCTCGTAAAACAAAGGGAAAATACTGCGAAAATGTCTGTGTGAGGAGTGGCACGCCACACAGTCTCTCTCGCTCTCTCTCTCACTCCGCACCTTGTTAAAAAAAAGCCATGAAAAAAAGTCCATCATCATGGACGCACACATGGACGCACAGACGGACACGCAGATGCACACCCACTGACGCGCACGCAGGTACACGTTTAGAAAAAGAATAGAGTTGTGAGGCTCTCATGATTTTAAAAACTGTGAGACAATGGATAAACACTGTTTTACTAGAAAGGAGCACACAAAACATTGAATGCAAACAAATGAGTCCTTTAGAGGTCCCTAAAGCCAAACGTCCTCATTCCAAGCATAATGGAGACAGGACACACGCAGTGCGTATACAGTAACTACTTAATCAATGTCTTAAATCAGCAGTGGAAATGTACCAGCTTATGAGTAGAGTTCACACACAACATTGCAGCGTTGCTATATTAAATGTCATAAACTAAAAGGGTTTTGGATTTATTAAAACCATTACCTGAGGGAAAACGAGTAAGACATTGCATTCTCTGATTTTACCTCTCTCTCTGGTGTCATCAAAAGTGTTTTAGACTAGTTATTACATTTAAATTAGCAATCTATCATTGGAGTGAATTTCAGTACCCAAATAGCATCCTAAAGACACTGCGATAAAGGAAAATTAAACACAAATCCTTTCCTCATTCTCACTTGACTAGCACTGCAACTGAATTTCCTTTTGGGGAATGAACCTGATTACACCTCAATATAAATGACATGCAAGCAAGTATCAGACATATGAATTCAAGTGTGAGGGTTGAGGTATTTCCAGAGATGAAAAGAGCAAATCAACATTGTCATAAACCATATTTTTCTCCATAGTGAGAGAGACTTTTTCTACTGCTCCTGATATAACTAAAAAAAAAGATCTAACTCCATCATTCACCAAACATTCTTTTCACCAATATGGTTGTGACATCACCTGTTTATTTACTATCAATACAATCTTAGCAGGAAGAGTTAAAATGATTACCATACACCTCAAAAACAAGATGCTTTGCTACTCATAGTGAGAAAGATGACGCTCAGACTAAGTGATGCAAGAAACCTTCCCATCCTAATTGATGGTTTTAAGAAGTGTGAGAACTGACTTGCAGAGATGTGTTCAAACGGTGATCTGGCACACTGCAGCAGGGTGGAAGCCAATCCCAACTGATGCCCTGAGGAGCTAGGCAGAAAAGGTTCTTTTGGCAAACTCAATATAATCTGCCTCCATAATTATTGTGCAAACAATAATAATCATATTTACACAAATAATATCTCAAGGGTGAATATTTTCAGAGAAATGGAATAATATTCATACAATTGCTTGAACAGAGGATGGGCAAATTACATCGTAAGTGCACTCCACTTAAGATAGCTGAATCAACCTGAGTGTGGAATGGAATCATTCTCCTGACCTATTGTCTTCCCAGGAAGGCAACTGGAAGAACACCAATCTCTGCTGCGTTTTCCAAGTGTAGTAATAGCCAACTCATGCCTTTAAATGTTGTCAGTGCCTCAGTGCCGAACAAATGGAACGACTCCAAACACCCAGCTTGATTTCAAAACATTAACAAATAAGACGTTCATGTAAATAACTAGCTCTAGCTCAGTTCTGGTAAATCCTTTACCATTTAGTCTTTGCCAGAGGAACCCCCTCCCACCTCACAGAAACTGAAGCATTATGCGCTGGTGTGAAGTCCTTCCCTGGAACAACTTCACAATCATGTGTTACTGGTGAAATCTTGGACGTGCACAGAGAGTATATGGAGGCACGGGTGGACCACAATGAAAATTGTGTTTCCTATTGCCTTGGATTTATACCTGGAAGGGGTACCAGGGAACAAAGTGGTTATTTCTGGCTGCATGATAAAATCATTCGAATGAAGAGATCCTCAACAATAGTTCCATGCACCCTGAAGTTTCAAAGTACAGTGAGTTCTGGTTAATTAGGACACGTTGGGACCAGTACATTTTGGCGCAATTAAGCAGCTGCCCCAATTAGCCAAAGTTTCATGGAAATAGTTTAAAAGGTATAAAAACAACAAAATATCATTGACACAAGGAAATCTGCAGATGCTGGAATTTCAAGCAACACACATAAAAGTGAACGCAGCAGGCCAGGCAGCATCTCTAAGAAGAGGTACAGTCGACGTTTCGGGCCAAGACCCTTCCTCAGGATTTAATTCAAATTATCATTGAATTGAGTAACAAATTATGTACTTTAAATGAAATACAAAACAAATTAGAACACTATCAATACTACTATCATTGTAACATTCAGCATGATTGTCAATAACCTCAAATTCTTCGTAGTGCCTAACGTGTTGAAGTAGTGAAATCATTTCATTTTCACTCAGGCCATTACTGGCATCTCCAAGCTTGGACGCTTGAAACCACAGTGTGTAAGACAGTTCTGAATTGTCTCAGTGCCTATTTCTCATCAACTTTTGAACTCGGGCACATGCAACTGACACTATTTAAAATCTGTTCACTCTAAGGACAGCATAGAGTCTAACGGCCATACAGGCGCACACGTGTGATGCTAGTTAGAAGCTGTTTGACAACAATCTTCTTCTCCAATTAAGCAGCATAGTGTACCAAATAAGCAAAGGGAATCCCAACAATTTTCTCAATTAGGTTTTGTTCTTTAAGAAGTGTCCCAAATAATTGACTGTCCCAACTAACCAACGCCCCAATTAACTAGAATCCACTGCATTCAGATAACTGTGAGCAAGGAAACCTCCCGATTACCACCTAAAATCAACAAAAAAATTACAACGCATGAGACCATTTTCCCCACTAATCTGTGCCAGATGATGTTGAACTAAACAGGATATTCTTATCATTCAGTACAAACTCAACAGGTTATAACATCTCATGTCTACAGCCAAGTCCTTCTTAAAATTTTCTGCATTAAAGATCCCCATACAATGAGCTCAACACCTCCAACACCACTTGGATGATAAGAGTTTTTCCTCAAGTCCTTTTACTCAATCTCTGCCTTTTGTTTTTAACTCCTCGGCAAAGGGAAGTAGATCCAGTAAATAGTAAGAACTAAAGACTGTCAAAATTGTACTTTTTTCACCTTAATTCAGTCTCAACTGAGCTTCCCGTGTTCCAAACAACACTAGCTAGCAATCCTCTTAGCTACAATGCTTTATTCCTGAGAACATCTGCATCCCCTCCAGTGCAATCATATATTTCTACAAGCAAGGTGATCTGAACCATATGCAGAATTTAAGCAATTGTCTAAGTTGTGTTGAATACAGTTCCAGCATAATCTCTTAGCTCTTATATCCTTTGCTTCAACAAACAAAGGACAACATCCTCTGTAGATTTTTAATAATTTTCTTGACCTCCTGTAATCCTTTAAAGATTTGGGAACACACATTTCCATTCTTTTCTCCACATCATTTGATGTCCTGCTATTCACCTTGTATTCCTTTGACTTGTACCTCCCCAAAAGCACTGATTGCATCATAATTGCTAAGTTTAAATTCATTTGCTATTTTTCTGCTCTGTTGACCAGACCTTTTACATCCTCTTGCATTCTAAAACTTTCTTCCTCACTAACAAATACTTGGAAATTTCTGTAGCATGTGAGTTTTTAAAAAATCACAACCTCTGATTTCAAATATAAATCAATAATAAAATAAGGAAACAGAGCTGAATTTTGTGGAACAAAAATGGAATAAGTTTCTATTTAAAAATAACGCCCGTCAACCAGTACACTTTGCTTCTTGCCACTGAGACTATTTTGGATCCAATTTATTACAGTACTTACTTTTTTGGATCACCGCAGCTTTTATTTTATTTTATTTTTTGACAAGCCTGCCAAATGGAGCCTTGCTATCAGTATAGCCCTCATGAATTCTTCTGGGTACCTTCAATAATGTTCTAAGATTTTTCATATTCTCTCTTTACTATCCTAACTTCCCTTTTAATTTCATTTTTACACTTCCTAGACTCGTCCAGGTTTTCTACTGTATGATATTGCCCATGTTTATTATAAGTTTTCCCTTTAGACTTACCTCACTCTCTACATTTGGCAATCATACAATGCTACTTTGTAGGAACATATTTACTCCAACTCCTTGAATTCAGTTCTTAAAAGGAACCCTTTTCTCAGTGACAAAATTGCCTTCAGCTAGCCACTTCCTGACAACCTTTGCTAAATCTCTGCTCAGTTAGTAAAACTGGACAGCCTAATTTAGACCTTTTACTCCTATTTTATCATTTCCATAACTGATAATAATAAAGATAAATTATGATCATGAGGACGAAAGTGAACTCTCACTGATTTTCCTCCCTCATCCCTGAACTAATTCCCTAAACTAATTTCAGAATTGCCCAAGTCTTGTTTGGCTTACAACAAAATAGTGAAAAAGTGTTCTCCTGAAGGAAAAATAGAAATTCTGTGAGACCTATATCTTTAACATTTGAGATACTGAGGTACTATTTGAGAAAAAAGAGGAGGCTCATAGAGGTATGGGCAGGAAGGAGAAATGAGGAACTTGAGGAGTATAAGAAATGCAAGAGAACACTTAAGAAGGAAATCAAGAGGGATAAAGGAAGGCATGAGGTTGCTCTAGCAGACAAGGTGAAGGAGAAACCCAAGGGCTTCTACAGATATATTAAGAGCAAATGAATAGCAAGGGATAACATTGGTCTTCTGGAAGGTCGGATTGGTCAGCTCTCTATGGAGTCAAAAGAGGTGAGGCAGATTTTAAAAGGATTTTTTATTGGCATCTGTATTTACTCAGGAGATGGCCACAAGTTCTACAGAAGAGGCAAAGCAACAGCAAGGTCATGGACTGTATACAGGCAACAGAGGAGGAAGTGCTTGCTGTCTAGAGTGGATAAATTCCCAGGGCCTGACAAGGTGCTTCCTTGGAAACTGTGGGAGTCTAGTGCCCAAGCAGAGATATTTAACAAAGTCCTGAGCCACGAGAGAGGTGCCATAGGATTGGAGGATAACTGTTATTGTTATGTTGTTTAAAAAGGACTCTAAAGCCTGATTTATACTTCTGCATCAAATCTATGCCGTAGGTACAGCGTACCCTACGCCGTAGGGTGACGTGCACCTCCCCAAAAAAGTAACTCACGCGTCGCAGTGACGCAGACCACAACGACTGTGATTGGTCCGCTTGGGAGCATCGCATTTCCTCCCACGCATTTCTGGTTGCTTTTCTCCGCCATGTCTGTACACTGATGCGAAATAAACGGTTGAAGATGATGAATCAAATCACCAAATCTACCTGCCGACATCCGGAAATATTTGAAATGTATTTCCTTGTCCATGTCTCTCACAAAAAAAACTCAAAACAGTGGTATAGAAACCCCACCGCCAATTAGCGTTTTAGCGGTGAATTGTAGAGCGACGCAGACACAACGACGTATGCTCGCTACGGTGCAGAGCTACGCAGAAGTATAAATCAGGCCTACGGCGTAGGCTACAGCGTAGCCCGTACGCAGAAGTGTAGATCAGGCTTAAGAATAAGCCAAGACATTATAGGCCAGTGATCCTGACATCAGTAGTGGGTAAAGTATTGGAAGGCATTCTAAGGGGCCAGATGGTGAAGTGGATTCTCGTTAATTGGGACACATTGAGACCAGGACATTCTGCCCCAACTAAACAGCTCCGCAATTAGATGTAGTTTCATGGAAATAGTTTAAAAGATATATAAAAAAAAAGAGAAGTTACCATTTAACTGAATAATAAATTATGTACTTAAATGAAATGCAAAACATATTAGAATACTACCAATACAACTACATTACCAAGAAACTGTATCTTAGTTCCTAATGGTTATCAACAGAGGAATTAGCAGCATATGCCGCTGTGTTCTTTTGATTGACTGCAAATAAACAAAATCAATGCAGACACCTAATCTCTCATACGTCACCTAATGTCTCCTAATAGGAGGCTACTGCTGCATTCTCCGCGGATCATCTCCTTCTATGTCTGCCTGCCTTGATGTTGAAGGCCGCGGTTCGTCGTCTGCTGTGGCTGATGTGGAAGGCTTGCTTGACTGCTTAGCCGCGCACATTTTTAGATCATACAGTTCTTTGTAAGCATTCAAACCATCTTGCAAATATGCCCTAAACTGACATACCCTTTCAAAATTAAAGTCGTACTTTATCATTGCAGTGAAAATTTCACGCAGTTGCTTCACGTTCAGTTACGAATTTGTTTGCTACTGCATTTGGTTTCGATTGTTATCCTTTCTTCTTCCAATTGCATCAGCTCTTCATCTGTCAGTTCTTGGTCATGTGATGCCAAAACCTCTTCAACATCATGTTCGTCACCTTCCACAAGCCAAATTCACTTTGTCCTTACTTCGTTCACCACGATTGAAACGCTTAATTATGTCTAGTTTTACGCCAAGTGTAACACCCTTACGAGCTCTTTCAGGCTTTTCCGATACCTTAGAACTCATCTTGCTAACGGCTGCTCACAGGCACGTGTTTAAGCAATGCCGGCCAGAATGCTGTTCTGAAACCGGGGGAAGAATGGCTGCTCGGGGCGCGCGCTGATATTATTTTCGCGCGCTGCTTTTTTCGTAACAGTGAAAACACCTTCTGTTAACGAAAACAGGGAACTAATGTAGGTCTTTTGTAACAGTGAGGTTTCGTAAAGCGAACGTTCGAATAGCGGGGGACACCTGTACCTTCAAAGTCTTCATAGTTCCTAACTTGTTGAAATAGTGAAATCAATTCATTTTCACTTCCAGCTGTTTCTTACATCCCCAAGACTGAAGATTTGAAATCACAGTGAGCAAAACATTTCTGAATCATCTTATTGCTTATTTCTCGCCCACTATCAGTGACAAAAATCACTACTTTGAGGACACAAGCACATACGACTGATGCTATTCGAAAACTGTTCGCTTGAGTCATGGTGTAGCCTTTAACAGCCTCACAAGTGCACGCGACTGACGCTACTTAGAAACTGTTCAGCAACAGTCACCTGCTCCAATTAAGCGGCATAGTTTCCCCAAATAAACAAAGAGAATCCTGGCTATTTTCTTGATTAATTTTTGTTCTTTTAACAATTGTCCCAAATACATGGCTATCCTGATTAACCGATGGCCCAATTAACCAGAATCCACTGTATTTGGATAGACGGGGATTGATTTGGGATAGTCAACGTGGATTTGTGCGTGGTAGGTCGTGTCTAACCAATCATATAGTTTTTTGAGGAAGGTATCAGGAAAGTTGATGAAGCAAGGATGTTATCCACATGGATGTTAGCAAGGCCTTTCACAAGGTCTTATATGGGAGGTTGATCACGAGGTTTTGTCACTCGGCATTCAAAATGAGGCAGTAAATTTGATTAGATATTGGCTTTACGGGAGAAGCCAGAGAGTGATAGTAGATGGTAACCCCTCTGACTGGAGGTCTGTGATGAGTGGAGCGCCACAGGGATCAGTGCTGGGTCCATAGTTGTTTGTCTTCTATATCAATGATCTGGATGATAGTTTGGTAAACAAGATCAGCAAATTTGCAGAAGGCATCAAGATTGGGGATGTACTGGACAGAAAGGAAGACCATTAAAAATTGCAGCAGGATCTGGACCAGCTGAAAAAAAAGCAGATGGAATTTAATGCAGACAGATATGAAGGGAGGATAAGCCAAGGTGGGACTTCTAAGGTGAGTGATTGGACACTAAGGAGTGCTGTAGAACAGAAAGATCTAGGAATACGGATACATAATCCCTTGAAAGTGGTATCACAGGCAGATAGAGTCATAAAGAAAGCTTTTGGCACATTGGCCTTCATAAATCAAAGAACTCAGTGTAGGAGTTGGGATGTTGTACCACTGTGTACATACATCTATTGACGCTTCTGGACACATCTTCAGTGATGTTCCTGGAATCATCGGGTGTTTCGGGTCTTTCAACATCATACAACCTCCTCCAGGTGACCCAGCCGGGGCTGATCAGACCCCAGCTTGTGTCCAGATGGCTAGCTACTTATGACTCCATGGCTCCCCTCTTTTGAGCCACAGCCATCTTGAGGCCCTCTCTGCCACATCAGTGGTACTGCGAATGGCTCACCTCTTCCTCTCCCTCTCGATGCCCAAAATGCTGAAGGCTCTAACTAAAGAACGGGCTACGAACCCCCTACAACCAACCACCACTGGGAGACATCTCACTCTCCATCCAGCCTGCTGATAGTTGCTGACCAGTCCTGCGTACTTGGAGAGCTTCTTTTCAAAGGCCTCCTCCAAGCTATCTTCCCATGGGACTATCAGCTCCGGCAGCACCACTTGCTTAGTAGACTCAGACACTAGGACAATGTCTGGTCGCAGGGTGGTGGCTGCGATATGGTCGGGGAACTTCAGCTGCCCTTCGAGGTCCACCAACAGCTGCCAGTCCCTTGCAGAGGTCAGAATGCCTGCAGATGTTCTTTTGGCAGGTATTGGCTGCTCCCCAGCTCTGACAAAGGCAATGGTCTGCTTGAAGGGTCAGGACCGCTTCACCCACTCAACTCCTGCGCTGACGGCTTCAGCGATGGTCTTCAGGACCTGATCATGCCTCCACCTGTACCGTCCCTCACCAAGTGCCCTTGCACAGCCGCTGAGGATATGCTCCAGGGTTCCTCGCTTGGAGCACAGTGGGCACACAGATGGCTCTGCCTTGCCCCATGTGTGCAGGTTTGATGGGCTTGGAAGCACATCGTACACTGCCTGGATGAGAAATTGGATGCGGTGTGGTTCGGCTTTCCAAAGATCAGCCCAGGTCACTTTCCTCTCAACCGCATTCTCCCATCTTGTCCAAGCTCCCTGTTGCTTCATTCCCACCGCCTTGCAGGCTCTCATCTCCTCCACTACTGCTCTCACCTCCTCCTGAACTAGACGACACCTTTCCTTCCCTCTGGTGTCCATTTGGGGAGTTGGAAAGGATCCTAGCCCAGCTCGGCCTCGTGTGACCACTCCCACCAGCCTCCTGTGACGCAGCTTCGCCTCTGCCTCCTGAACAGCTTCCTCTGCCCGCCACTTCCTGCCAGTACTTACTTGGATCCCTGCTCCAGCCAACTTCGGGTCATTTGAGTCCCTATACTGTAGCACTTCTCTGGCTCTTGTTACCTTGAATTCTTCCTCCAAGGATTTGAAGGGCAGTTGCAGTTTGTTGTGGTGTCCATAGAGTGCGATGCTGCTCAGGCTCTTTGGCAGCCCCAGCCATCTCCTGAGGTGGTCGCTAACCCTCCTCTCTAAGGTTTTGACTGTCGAGATCGGAACTGCATAGACAAGGAGGGGCCACAGAATTCTGGGAAGAATGCCATGCTGATACACCCAGGCTTTAAACTTCCCAGGTAGGCCAGACTTGTCCACAGATTTCAGCCAGCCATCCAACTCGGTGCAGGTTGCCTGAATGGATGTTGTGTCCCTTAAAGAGCTGTCAGAAACTTTGCCTAAGCTCTTGACTGGCTTTTCTGTGATGGTTGGGATCACTGTGCCTGCGACGCTGAACTGGAACTTGTTCTCCACCTTCCCTTTCCTCAGCACTATCAATCTTGATTTGGCAGGTTTGAAATGCATCCGGGCCCACTCCACCAGCTTTTCAAGCCCTTGCAGAATCCTCCGGCAGCCTGGGACTGATTCTGTGGTGACTGTGAGGTCATCCATGAATGCCCTGATAGGTGGTTGCTGTTGAGCGGAATTCATTCTGGGCCCTCTGCACTCTGGTTCAGCAGACTTAGTGAGCATGTTCATGGTGAGGGAGAACAGTGTCACTGAGATAGTGCACTCTGTGATGATGCCGACCTCCACCTTGTGCCAGGTTGATGTAATTGCTCCTAAAGAGACCATCATCCTGAAGTTGCTGTAATAATCAGCGATAAGGTCTCTGATTCTGCTGGAGACGTGATATTTGGTCAGTATGAGCTGCACCAGCTTGTGCGGAATGGAGCCATATGCATTTGCCAGGTCGAGTCACAACACTGACAGGTTGCCCTTGTTCTCTCTGGCCTCCCTGGTGAGCTGTGTCACCACACCGATGTGCTCCAGACAGCCCGGCATCCCTGAAAAGCCACCCTTCTGGACTGATGTATCAATATAGGTGTTCTTTGCTAGGTAGGTGCACAGCCGGTTAGAAACGGCACTGAAGAGGATCTTCGCCTCGACACGCAGCAGGGAGATGATGCGAAACCGATCTATCTGGGTGGCATTTTCTTCTTTTGGGATCCACACTCCTTCAGCCACTCTCCACTGTTCTGGGATCTTCCCCCTTCTCCAGAAGATTCTCAGGATCTTCCACAGACGCAGCAGGAGTTTGGGGCAGTTCTTGTACACTTTGTACGAGGTGGTGCTTGGTCCTGGAGCCGAGATTGCCCTTGCTTTGCGGACGACCTCTCTGACTTCCTTTAGCTGCAGCTCTGACATGTCGAACTGCACATCTGGTTTAGGTGGGTCTATTAGGATGTCGCACTCTCCCAACTCCTGCTCTCTCTCAGGATCATTATATATCTTCAGATGGTGGTCTATGTCTTCCTGCGAACAGGCCAGTTTCCCACTGTGCTTCTCCCCCAGCAACTCCTTGGTGAACTTGAAGGGATTGGCAATAAAGGCAGCACGTTTTCGAGCCCTTTCACGACGCCGCCTCCGATGCCACTCTGCCCGGCGGAGGACCCTGATCTTCTTTCGTAGTATGCGCATCAGCTGGGCCAAGCCAATGCGCTCCTCTTCTCCTGCCTCCTTGTATTGGGACTTCAGCGCTTTCATCTCCTGCCTGATGTTGTGGATCCTCAATGCTCTTTGGTTCTTCGAGTAAGATGTTTTGGAGCCTTCCTTCTCCTCTTCTCCGAACCGTTCAGCTGCGATACTAACAATAATTGTTGTCATGGTTTGCAGCTTCCTATCGACCCCTCCCTTTGCCGTTGCCTCCAGAATTTGGTTAACATCTTTATCAAACTGCTTCCACAGTGAAGTCATGTTAGCTGCAGGCCATTTGATCCGCCTCCTGTTAGACTTCATGTTAGAGGATTTAGTTTGCAACACTTGGAAGTTCCGAGCACTATGGGGTGACTCCAGGCCCGGCCACTCCTTCGTCTCACCAGGTTGGACACCTGCGCGTTGTGCTGCTCCTGCTCCCGCCAAACACTTCATCCTCGCTTGGTGGATCTTCAAGCCGCGATCGTTCTTGCAGATTTTACCACATGCACACTGCTTCCTCATCGTCGTTTGTTCGTTGCCTGGGTCTGATGTCGTTGTGTCCATCTGACTGGGGTGCTCATCCTCTCCCCCTCTTGGGCACCCCTGGGGGTATCTTTCCCTTAGATTCATTGTAGCTTTTGTGGGGTCCTCCTCTCAGAGGACACAGATTGGGTTGCCAACTCGTTCTGTCCCGGTTGCCGTCTCTCCGGGCTGTCACTGACTCTCCAGTCGTCACCACTCTTTTCGCGGTTGTCACCCAGTCTTTCCTGGTTGTCACTGATGAACTCAGGGTGTAAGCTGTGTACATACATCTATTGATGCTTCTGGACATTAAGGCTCTCCTCGTCCCGAGGACACTAGCCTTCTCGCGGAACCGGAGGCTGCACGTGGACCGCTCTGGCGACCAGACGTCCCGGCCTCTGGAGGAGCTGGGAGAGGACGCGCCAGTGCTGCCAGACCTTCTGGAAATCGCACATCGGCTGGCCATCAGTCGGTAACACCGCACGTGCAGGGCCTCTCCTTCCTCTTGTTCGTGACCGAGGGTCAACGCTTTGGTTGCGTGGGGCTGAACGGGCATCTCTCTGCCACTCTGTCCTATGGAATTCTCTCGACTCTCTCGCCTTGCCCGTGCAGCGCGAAAGAGCGCTGCTGCGGCCGGCGCGCCCATCCCCTGCTCTCTCGGGTCATGTTGTCGCAGTGCTGCGCCATCCCCTATCGAGCCGCGTCGCTGGGTGAGGTCCACACCCGCACCGTTCCGCTGAGCCGGCCCTCAGGACGGTCGACGCTCGCCTCCATCAGCCCAGGGCTAACGCCGCGCCGGTGAGGTCCACACCTTCACCGCCTAGGTATGCAAGGTTGTATAAGACATTGGTGAGGCCTAATTTGGAGTATTTTGTGTAATCTTAGTCACCTACATAGTGGAAAGGTATCAATAAGATTGAAAGAGCACAGCGAAAATTCACAAGGATATTGCCAGGACTTGAGGACCTCAGTTACAGGGAAATGTTGACAAAGTTAGAAATTTATTCCCTTGAGCATAGAAGAATGAGGGGAGATTTTATAGAGTTATACAAAATTATGAGGGTTATAGATTGGGTAAATGCATACAGGCTTTTACACTGGGGTTGGGTGAATCTACAACTTGAGGTTCAAAGTTCAAAATAAAATTACCCCCAGAGTACATACATTTCACCACATACAACCCTGAGATTCTTTTTCTGCAGGCATACTTAGCAAATCCATAGTACAGAAACTAAACTATAAACATCAGGAACTGTTAACCGTAAACAAACTATACAAATGCAGATAATAAATAGCATTAAATAATGAGTATGAAATAACAAGATAACAGTGTCCTTACATGATAGTAGTTATCCTCTTTTGTTCAAGAGCCTGATGATTGAGGCATAGTACCTGGTCGTGTGAGACCTGAGACACTTGTACCTTCTACCAATGGCAGCAGTGAGAATAGAGCACGGCCTGGGTGGTGAGGATCTTTGATGATGGATGCTGCTTTTCTACAGCAATGTTTCACGTAGATGTGCTCAGTGGTTGGTAGGGTTTTACCCGTGATGTACTGGGCTGAATCCACTACTGCTTGATATTCCCATGCCAGGCCACAATGCAGCCAGTCAGCACACTTTCCACCACACATCTATAGAAGTTTGCCAAGGTTTTGATTACATGCCCAATTTCAGCAGACTCCTGAGGAAGTAGAGGTGCTGTCAAGTCTTCTTCTCAATTATATTTATATGATGTGTCCAGGACTGGTCCTCTGAGATAGTGACACTCAGAGATTTAAACTTAATGACCCTCTCTGCCTCTGATCCTCCGACGATTACTGGCTCGTGGACCTCCATCTTCTCTCTCCTGAAGTCCACTATCAGTTTCTTGGTCTTACTGACGCTGAGTGAGAAGTTGTTGTTATTACACCACTCAGCCAAGTCTTCACTCTCCCTCCTGTATGCTGATTCACCACTCCCCTTAATACAGCCCACAACAGTGGTATCATCAGCAAACCTGTATGTGGTGTTGGGGCTGCATTTAGCCGCACAGTTGTAGGTGTAAAGCAAGTAGAGCAGGGGACTAAGCACACATCCCTGTGATGCTCCTCTGTTGATGGAGATTGTGGAGATGTTTTTGCCAATCCAAACTAACTGTGGTATGCAAGTGTGGAAATCCAAGATCCAATTGCACAAGGGGGTATTGAGGTCCAGGTTTTGGAGTTTACTGAATAGTTTTGAGAGGATGATGGTGTTCAATGCTGAGCTGTAAATGATAAAGAGCATCCTGATGTATGCACCTTTGCTGTCCAGATGTTCCAGGGTTGTGTGAAGAGCCAGTAAGGTGGTATCTGCTGTGGACCTGCTGCTTTGGAGCGGATCCAAGTCGCCTCTCAGAAAGGAGCTGATATGCTTCAACAGCAGCCTCTCAAAACACTTCATGACTGTCGGTGCAAGTGCCACTGGGCGATAGTCACTGAGGCAGGTTACCACACTCTTCTTGGGCACCTGTACAATTGATGTCTGGTTGATGCAGGTGGGTATCACACACTGCCTGAGCGAGAGGTTGAAGATAAACACAAAATAATCTGCAGATGCTGGGGGTCAAAGCACCACTCACAACGCACTGGAGGAACTGGCCGGAAACGTCGACTGATCTTTTCCACGGATGCTGCCCGACCTGCTGAGTTCCTCCAGCGTGTTGTGAGTGTTGAGAGGTTGAAGATATCTGTGAACACACCAGCCAGTTTGCCAACACAGGTCTTCAGTACTCAGCCAGGTACTCCGTCTGGAGTGATGCTTTCCTTGGATTCACTCTCTTGAAGACAGCTCGCACATCATCTTCAGATACTAAGACCAAAGGATCATCAGGAGACATGGGGGTGTGCAATGGCTCCTCCCTGTTCTGGTGGTCAAAGCGAGCATTGAAGGCATTCAGCCCATCTGGAAGTGAAACTCTGCTGTCCCCTATGTCGCAAGATTTAACTTTATGGGAGGTTATGGCATTCACACCCTGCCACAGCTGTTGAGCATCCCTCGTCAATTCCAATCTAGTTCGGAATCTCCACTTCACCCTTGAGGTGGCTTTCCAGAGACCATACCTGCACCTCTTATAACATTCTTTATCTCCAGACTTGAATGTCTCTGACCTGACTCTCAGCAGATTCCAGATTTCACTGTTCATCTCGGGCTTCTGATTGGGGAAAATCTGAAACGATTTCAAGGGGACACACTCATCTACAGCTGTTTTAACAAAGTCTGTTACCGTATATGCTAAAGGTCAAAGGTTAAGGGTGAAAGGTGAAATGTTTAAGGGGAACATGAGGGGAAACTTCTTCACTCAGAGGGTGGTGATAGTGTGGAATGAGCTGCCAGCTTATGGATGCGGATATAATTTCAACATTTTTAAGAAATTTGGGTAAGTACATAGCTGAGAGGTGTATGGAGATCGGTGCTCCGGGTGCAGGTTGATGGAAGTAGGCAGATTAATAGTTCAGCATGGTTTAGATGGGCTGAAGAGCCTTTTTCTGTGTTCCAGTGCTCTTTGACTCTATGAACACTGACTGCATCTCCATAAATACTGCAAAATTGTCGCATTAAAGTTTTGTGCTTGTAATACATTTGCATACAAATTTTCTTTCACATTTCCCTTGGACTATTTGGAAGTCCACAGTACACCGTCAGCATTGTGACTACCCCCTTATTGTCTTTAGTTCCACCCATGTTGCCTAATTTGTACACTGCCCACAAATGTGATTATGTTGTTAGCCAACCCTTCCTTTTATAATTTCCACTCCACTTTAACAGTCCTGATTGATAGGTTACGGAACCTGGACCTCTGTACCCCACTCTGTAATTGGATCCTCGACTTCCTAACCGGAAGACCACAATTGTGCAGATTGGTGATAATATTTACTCCTCGTTGACTATCAACACTGGTGTACCTCAGGGGTGTGTGCTTAGCCCACTGCTCTACTCTCTATATACACATGACTCTGTGGCCAGGCATAGCTCAAATATCATCTATAAATTTGCTGATAACATAACCATTGTTGGTAGAATCTCTGATGGTGACGAGAGGGTGTACAGGAGCAAGATATGCCAACTAGTGGAGTGGTGCCACAGCGACAACCTGGCACACAACAACAGTAGGATGAAAGAGCTGATTGTGGACTTCAGGAAGGGTAAGACGAAGAAACACATACCAATCCTCACAGAGGGATCAGAAGTGGAGAGAGTGAGTGGTTTCACGTTCCTGGGTGTCAAGATCTCTGAGGATCTCACCTGGTCCCAACATATTGATGCAGCTATAAAGAAGGCAAGACAGCGACTATACTTCATTAGGAGTTTGAAGAGATTTGGTACGCCAACAAAAACACTCAAAAAGTTCTATAGATGTACCATGGAGAGCATTCTGAGAGGCTGCATCAATGTCTGGTAAGGGGAAAAGGCTACTGCGCAGGACCGAAAGAAGCTGCAGAGGGTCGTAAATTTAGTCGGCTCCATCTTGGGTACTAGCCTACAAAGTACTCAGGCCACCTTCAAGGAGTGGTGTCTCAGAAAGGCAGTGTCTATTATTAAGGACCCCCAGCACCCAGGACATGCCCTTTTCTCATTGTTACCATCAGGTAGGAGATACAGAAGCCTGAAGGCACACACTCAGTGATTCAGGAACAGCTTCTTCCCCTCTGCCATCTGATTCCTAAATGGAAATTGAACCCATGAACACTACCTCACTTTTTAAAATATATTTTATTTCTGTTTTTGTTCGATTTTTAATTTATTCCATATTTGCATACTGCACTTATTTTATTTATTTATATATGTTTCCTTCTTCTATATTATGTATTGCATTTAACTGCTGCTGCTAAGTTAACAAATTTCATGACACATGCTGGTGATAATAAACCAGATTCTGATTCGAAAAGCCTGTAATCATGGACAATAAACTTTCAGTCTATGTCTCTCTTTAAGCCACATTTCCAGAATAGCTACGTTTTCAGCCTTTCATGTTTCTATCAGTGCTTTTAGCATCTACTTTATTCAGTATACTCTTTGCATTTACACATGCACCATTAATCACAGACCAATTCCTTTTTCTGCTTTAAATCGATTTTTCTTGCGGATTTCCAGCACTTGCAGTTTTTCTAAACATCTTTTTTCTATTTCCCTGTAATTTCTACCTGATCTGAGTGTTTCTAAATGATTTCTGAACTGAACATTTCTTTTATATTCACTTTGCATTTGCGTTTTTGATTCATCTTTAAAACAATCTATTTTATAGCTCTTATCCTTCCTGTCTTTCAAAAGTTTTTCTTTCTTCCATTTCCAGTTCTGCTTTTCTCTTTTCTGAAACTTTGTACAGCTATCAGCTACTGTAACTTCAACAATAAGGTCAAATCTTATTTGCGGCATGGTAACGTAGGGGTTTGCAAAATGCTTTACAGTACCGGCGACACGGGTTCAATTCCTGCCAGTACCAGTAAGGAATTTGTACGTTCTCCTTGTGACTGCATGGGTTTCCTCTCACAGTCCAAAAACATACCAGTTGATAGGTTAATTGGTCATTGTAAATTGTCCCGTGATTAAGCTGGGATTAAATCGGGGGAATGCTGGGTGGTGCAGCTAGCAGGGCCTGTTCCATGCTGTGGCTCAGTAAATAAATCTTCCTATGATCATGTTGCAGTATCTATTAAGGTCCAAATGGTCTGGCCTTCAGAGGTCTCACCTTCCCCAGACTGGTTCCAATGCTTTAGAAACTACAACACCTTCCATGTATGTCTTCTCTCTATTGATGCATTTATCTGCACTACCCTATTCTAAACCCCTGCTTCTTAATTAGTTTCCTTACTCCTTAAAATCTGCTTGCAGAACCTTATCTCTTTACCACCTACGGTATATAGTTTGTAGTGATACGCTCTTTAGATTAAGACTGCTAGCTGTTCACTCTTTCCTATAGAATGGTCATTGGTTACATAGTGGAGTCTCTTAGAGAGACTTCGCAGTCACAAGGGCAGGGATGGATACTGGCTGTTCCAGGGTTTAGAAGTTTCAAAAGAGACATGGAGGGGTGTAAAAGAGCTAGCAGAGTGGCATAACTAATCAGCATAGTATCACAGCTGCAGAAAGGGAGGGTATCTGGGCTGTGCCCTCCAAATATCCGGACCTGCATCTCGGTTTTTTTGCACTACCTTACTTTCCATTTTTCTATTTTCTATTTATGATTTACAATTTAAATTTTTAATATTTACTATCGATTTGTAATCCAGGGAGCGGGATGCGCAGAATCAAATATCGCTATGATGATTGCACGTTCTAGCATCAATTGTTTGACGACAAATCTCTCAGTGGGCAACCATTTCAGAGACAATGACCACAACTCCATGACTTTTCTCCTAGCCTTGGACAGGGATGTGATCAGATGGTATGGCAAACTATTGAATTGGTGAAAGGTGAATGATGATACTTTAGGCAGGAACTTGGGAACAGATGTACTCAGGAAAATGTGGAGATTGTACAGGAAGCACCTGCATGGTGTTCTGGGTAGGTTTGACCCACTGAGGCAAGGAAAGGATGGTAGGGTGAAAGAACCATGGTTGATAAGAGAAGTGGAACATATAATCAAGAGGAAGAAGGAAGCAAGGATCTTGAATGTTATAAGGCAGCCATGAAGGAGCTTAAGAAAGGGCCGAGGAGAGCAGAAGGAGGTATGAAAAGATCTTGGCGACTAGGATTAATGAAAATCCCAAGGCAATCTACGTGTACGTAAAGAACAGAAGGATGACTA
This sequence comes from Mobula birostris, assembly GCF_030028105.1. Classification (NCBI taxonomy): domain Eukaryota; kingdom Metazoa; phylum Chordata; class Chondrichthyes; order Myliobatiformes; family Myliobatidae; genus Mobula; species Mobula birostris. Next base: position 62,683,752 of record NC_092373.1, read on the forward strand.
CAGTGAAGGTAGGACCAATCAGTTATAGAAGAGGAAACACGCCTGGAGTTAGAGGAGGTAGTGGAGGTCCCTAACGAATACTGTGCTCCAGTGTTCACCAGTTAATGAGGACAGTGTAAATCAGGCTGATATGGAACACGGCAAAGCGGAGGTGCTAGAACGTTTGCAAAACATTAGGTTAGGTAATTCACTGGGCAACATGGAATATACACATTACCACACAAAGAAAAAGAAGAGATTGTTGCACCTTTTGTGATGATCTTTGTTGTCCTCACTGGCCACTATATTAGTAACAGATGGATGGAGGGTGGTAAATGTTACTCCTTTGGTCAAGAAAGGTAATAGGGATAACTCTGGGGATTGTAGACTAGGAGTCCTATATCAATGATGGGCAAACTATTGAAGAGGATTCTTAGAGACATGATTTACAAGCATTTAGTGAAACAGTCTGATTAGGAATAGTCAGCATGGCTTTGTGAGGGGCGGATCTTGCCTTACGAGCCTAATTGTAATCTTTCAGAAAGTGACAAAACAAAGTAATGAAGGTAGAGCAGTGGATGTGGTTTATATGTATTTTAGTAAGGCATTTGATATGTTTTCCCATGGTAGGCTTGTCCAAAAACTCAGGAGGCATGAGATCCAGGGAATCTTGGTTGCATGGATTCAGAATTGGCTTGCCCACAGAAGGCAGAAAGTGATAGTAGATGGGACATGTTCTGCCAGGAGGTATGTAACTAATGGTATTCTGCAGGGACCTTTTCTGAGACCCTTGCTCTTTGTGATTTTTATAAGTGACTCAGAATAGGAAGTGGAAGAATGAATTAGTAAATTTGCAGATGACACAAAGGTTGTTGGTGTTGTGGATGTGTAGAAGGTTGTCGAGAGTTACAACAGGACATTGATAGGATGCAGAGCCAGTCTTAGAAGTGGCAAATGGAGTTCGATCCAGAGAAGTATGAAGTGATTCACTTTGGAAGGTCGAACTTAGGGAATCTTGGTGTTCACATCCACAGATCCCTCAAAATTGTCACAGACATCGATAGGCTGGTTAAGAAGGAATATGGTGTGTTGGTCTTCATTAGCTAGAGGATTGAGTTCAAGAACCACAAGTTAATGTGGCAGCTCAATACAGCTCTGATTAGACCACACTAGGAGTACAGTTTCATTTCTGGTTGTCTCATTGTAGGAAGCATGTGGAAGCTTTAGAGAGGATACAGAGAAGATTGAGCAGGATGCTGCCTGGATTGGACAGCACGTCTTCTGAGAACAGGTTGAGTGAGCTAGGGTTTTCTCTTTGGAGCAAAGGAGGGTGAGAGATCACTGATAGAGGTATACAAGATCTTAAAAGACATAGATAGAGTGGACAGCCAGAGACCTTTTCCCAGAGCAGAATTGGCTAATATGAGTGGTATAATTTTAAGGTGATTAGAGGAAAGTATTGGGGGGATGTCAGGGGTAGTTTTTTTTCTTTACACTGGATAGTAGGTGCATGGAACATGCTTTCGGGGGTGCTGGTCGAGGAAGATACAGTAGGGACATTTGTACCTGGATGAAAGGAAAATGGAGGGCTGTATGGCAGGAGTCCCCAACCCTTTTTGCAGTGCGGACCGGTTTATTATTGACAATGTTCTTGCGGACCAGCCAACCAGGGGTGGGGGGTGGGGGGTAGGGTTGCTAACGGACAGGAGTAGCAGTCAAATACGTTGTGCTTACCCCGAGAAAGACTACAACGACCGTGAAGCCTTGCGTGGGCACCAGTGCGCATGCGTGTACATGTTGATCTTTTTCTACAAATCACTTTTGCCGATTCTGTTCAGGGTGCGGTGGGGTGTTAATCACGACTGGAATATAGATGGTAAGTGGCTAATACACTCAATTTCGTTTCTAAAAGGGTTTATCTAACGAATTTAATATTAAACACACAGCGCACATTTTCCTCGCATGAAGTCAATTATCAGGGGAGGACAGGGGAGCTTGAAGTAAGTGTTGAAAGAACTTCCAGTAGAAGTGGTAGAGGCAGGTTCGATATTATCATTTGAAGAAAAATTTGATAGGTATATGGACAAGAAAGGAATGTTGGATTATGGGCTCAGTGCAGGTCGGTGGGACTAGGTGAGAGTAGTGTTCGGCACAGACTAGAAGGGCAGAGATGGCCTGTTTCCATGCTGTAATTGTTATATGGTTATATGTCACTTATAAGTCAATAGCATCATAACATTTTAAGTAACGTTTGGATATTAAACACACAGCACATATTTTCCCCGTATGAACATATAAAATCATTGCAACACACCAATATCGTTGAATCAGTGGGAGCCCTGGGCTTGTTTCCCTGTAACAAGGCGGTCCCATCGAGGGGTGATGGGAGACAGCGATACTCGAAGGGGTTCCTTATGTTCAGTCTATTCCGCAATTTAGTTTTCACTGCATTCATTGCAGAGATATGTTAGAAATGGAAGCAATGTTTTCAGTGCTTTCATGGCTATTTCAGGATATTCAGCCTTGACTTTGATCCAGAATGCCGGCAGAGATGTTATGTCAAACATACTTTTCAGCCCGCCATCATTTGCAAGCTCAAAGAGTTGATCTCCTACCCGCGCTGACATGGATGACACGTGTGTAATGACCTCGCGTGCGTTCAAGCTCAACAGTGGGCATTACAGGGAATGAGGAAAGGTGCAGCTGACTCATATCGCCAAATCATATCGTTTCCTCGCAGCCCGGTAGCACATGCTTTGCGGCCCGGCACCAGTCCACAGTCCGGTGCTTGGGGACCGCTGCTGTATGGGATAGAAGGGTTAGGTTGATTTTACAGTGGGTTAAAAGGTCAGAATAACATTGTGGGTCGAAGGGCCTACTATGTTGTACTGCCCAGTGTTCTATTCATGTGCCAAACAACAAGGATACAACATATCATCGAAGTCACATCTGATCATCCAATGAACAAACCTCCTTCAACAATTTACCTTTTAATGTGTCCATTCTACATGAAGAGAAAAGGTAATGAGGAAAGAACGGACTAGTGAGCCAAACATCAGTAGTGAGAAAATCCTGGAAGCCATTCTAAGGTATAAGATGCTTGAAAAGTATCAACAGGATTAAACAGTCTATGTGAATTTCTTAAAGGAAAACTATGTTTGACAAACCTACTGTTATTTTGTTTGCAGATGTAACTGATGGAATAGATTTTTAAAAAATCAGTGGATATGGTGTAAATTGGATTTCGAGGAAGTCGTGATATAAATCCCACATGAAAGGCTAGCGTATGACATTAGTGGTAGTGAATTGGCAGGGATTGAAAATTGTTTGTCAAATAGGACACAGTGTAGGAATAAATGTAATGGCTTTGGCTAACAAGTGGTAACTAGTGAGATACCACAAAAGCCAGAGTTTAAGCCTCAACCATTAACAATATTGAACAATGATTTGATTGAGAAGATCAAATAGAAATTTGCCAAAACAAATTTCGGGGCAATACATGCCAGTTATATTATAACTTGGATGAATGTGGAGTAAACCACTTTGGTGGGAATAACAGAAAGCTGGCATGGTATTTAGACTGGAATATGTTGATGTACAAGGAGACGAGAGCACTCTTGTATATTATCACTGAAAGCAAACACAGATTTAGAAAGTGGTTAAGTAAACAAAGGCACATTATCTTCAATGCAATAGGATTTTAATATGCAGGACAATGACATCTTGCTACATTTATGGAAAGTCTTGGTAGCATACATCTTGACTACTGTGTGTAGTTTAGCCTCCTTACATAAAAGAAGAATATTCTTGCCATAGGAGAAGTACAGAAAATTTTTATCAGACTGACTTCTGCGATGCTGGATAGGTCAGGATAATCAAGCTTATTTTCACTGGAATCCTAAAGATTGTGAGAGAATCCAAATGTAAATGAGAAAACTGAACATTCTGACATGGCTATATACCCTGTACGAAGGAAGGATGCTTCCAATAATATGTGAGGGGTAACATTCTCTGGTTATATGTCAAGACATTCATGAGGAGGAAGCAATTTTGTAACTCAGGAGGTGACAAACATGTGGAATTTGCAACCAGAGAGCCATGTAGGGTAATCTCTGAATATTTCAAGGAAGCAATGATTAAATACCTGGATGCAAGAGCCATGAAGGGTTATGTGGAGAGAGCAGAATAATTTTGAGATGCAAGATCAGTCACGATTTTCTTAAATTGTGAAGTATGCTCCTAAATGGCCTGATCCTGCTGCTTTTTCCTATGCTTCCCTTTTTCCTACTGATCTCAGTGCTGACTGTCCTAACAGAGTTTATGCTCTCTGTGAATCCTCTAGCAATAGCCATACATGGGCTCATTACCCACTCTCTGGCCAAGACCCTACCGCATCCATTCAGCCCATACACGCCGTGCTGCAACCATCCTGCACCTTTGAGACTTCAGTTCACACTGCAAAAACGCTAGGTCATACAGGTGGTTCAAAACCTCCAACAGGGAAGTTACAGGCTATTGTTTGCAGTGATCATTTACCAGAAAAGATTTTCTATTGTTTTATTTGGCACCAGCAAGTAATTGCTGAGCTTCACCAGTGTCATTACTAAAGGTGGCATTGACAACTAAAACCTCTGATTATACCGATTTTTTAAAAATTTGCTGAGCAATGCAGAGATTCTTTGCTTTCAGTGGGGATTCTTGATTGCAGCAAGCAGGCAGTCAGATTGTCACCAGCTTGCTGCATCAGTCTGGTCACCTTCCAACCTGAAAAGGCGAGTGTTGGCAGTCGGTGAATCAGATGTTTCCATTCGATGATTTATATATTCCCAGAACTGCCTCTAGTACATAGCTTGAACTTTCTTAACAGTGGAAAAATAATTACACAAAATTATTATTTAAATTGAGCTCCTTTTGTTGACAGTGCCAATTTTAATAAATTTGTGAAGTCAATACATTGAATTTTGCTCTCTCAGAGATAAGAAAGAGCACCAAGCATAGATAATTGTCTGCAACAAGTGCATTCATGTAGCAAAGATTACACATTATTGCAGCTCGCAAGGCTGCATAAAATGCTATCAAACTCCACTCAGCTGAACAAACTTTTGACCAGATTAATTGAAAGAGAAAATTGACAGTGATTTTAGCTGGAATCATTCCAACAGAATGAAACATGAAAGGAAACAATATAGTAATGTAAGATAATATTGTGGAGTTGAGATGCAGTGGCCAAAGTCCAACAAGCGCTCTAACTCAGTTTCATCTATCCATAACTATTTCAATTACTGTTCATTTATAATTACATGCATCAGTAGATGTAGATTATTGTCAACTTGAGGCAGAAAGCAGCATACTCAACCATATTACACCATTTCAGTATTACAAAGAACAGAGCACCACCCGTTTAACTTTTACAACCTAGATACAGGTAGGATTTGTTGACTACATTGATAAATAATCTTATAAATGTGTCATCATCTCTTTAAATAGTTAAGTAGCCGCACAATATAAAAGCTTTCAGTGCTCACTAATGTTACTGGCCATCATCGCCGAATTACATGGTCAATAAAATACTAAAATATTACATCTAATTATTAGAAAATACGATATCACATTAAGTACATAACTTATTCACAAAATACATCTTTAAAGTTTGAATTGTTAATGATCATTTTGGATATGACCATTGTAGTGCTGTGATAGTCTAAGGTAGTTATTCTGCCATTTCAAATTTTGCAGGAGACATTCTGTACAGTATTAACATTAGGCTCTAAACATAGAAGTAATGAAGTGATTTAATTACAGTGAAAAAATCCTACAAATTCCAGCATTTTATCTGGGAGGACAACCTTACTTTTTATGGGGTTTAGCATTTGTTCTTTTTTTCAATCCTGTTGCTGCTAACTGATCACACATTTCCAGTTTGGTGAGCAAGATTAGCCGTAATTTGTATTAGCATCTTCATTACTCAGACAGAAGTGCACGAATATGTCTCATTTACTTTGCTTCGCAACAATAATTATTTGCAATAATGCCTTTAGAATATTGCCAATCCACTAAGCTATTTTAACTAGAGCTGACAGATATAGGGGAAATCATGCTGGTTATATTAAAATGGAGTTCTTCGTAATCTCTTTTTATTTTTAATTGTAAACATGATTTTTAACACAATCACGCTAGATTGGACTATTATCTATTCAGGACAAAGAGAAAGTGCAGCAACTTTATTTTCAGTGTGCATAGCAGCTGCCACTATTTCCAAGGTTCTCAGTTTCTTTCATGATAAATGTCTTTCCCTGACCTACAGTTCCATAATAGTTGTTATTTTTCACAAATATTTTTACATTTATAGAATATTAGTCCCATTTATCATAGCCAGTCAGGATAAAGTTAGCTATTAGGTAGCCAGTCTCCTCTTACACAAGGGCTTCAGTTTTGAAATCTTTATCGATAAGGGGAAAGATAAACAAATGCCTATGTAACTCCTTTCAAAACCTGCACAAGTGCCTCAGGGACTTGTTATGTTGTATTATGGACATCACAGTGGCCAGTTTGTGTAGGTTCCTAGAAAGAACCATGGGACAACCAGCAAACAATTTGTTTTTCGGTGCTGGTAATTACTGGCCAGGGGCCCACCTATAACTGCCTCTCACCTTCTACATAGGGTCAGGATTTAATATATTATTCAAAACATCCAAAATGTGGATTGAACATCATAGTTCAGAGCTACAACCAAGCCGCAAAGAAAACTTGCTTGGTCATTTTGCTTCCGATTCTTTTTTCTCTCATTTATTTTTAAGTAAAAGCATGGCCGTCACTATTAACATTTAACATTGAGATTCATCAAAGAGCCAGTCTAACACAATGAATTACACAATTCATGGTTTTGTTCTTTTTGGTGTGGTAAAAAATAATAGGGAACCTTTAGTAACTCTTTCTATTTTCTGAAACTAGCTGAAATTCTAAAATAAAAATATAAAGGATGATAGATTACTACAACATTGATATCAAGGACAAAGCATTAGGCAGGAAAAAAAACATTGTAGACACTACCCACCCTGCAAACTGATTTTTCTATTTTAAAACAAAACCTTCTCCCCCCCAGGCAGTTATTCTGATCAACCATTCTACTTAGCCTCCATAACCCCCTCTAACCATTATCCCAGTCACCACACTGTAAACACTTAAAAAACACCTTCCTGTCATGCTGCCTACATTGTAAATACATTCTGGTATTTATGTATTTTAACAGATTTTATTCTATATCTGTATTTTAACCTCAAACTTTGTTTTTATATCATTCTTTATTCTTTATAACTGTTGAATGTTGAGTTTTTTTGCATGGCACACTAACACACCACAGCGAATTCCTAATACATACAAAAAAAATAGGGAATAAAGTTGATCCTTACTTCTGACTTACCCCGTATAACAGCAACAATATTTTACATATATTTTGTAGTATTTTACATAGAAGGTTTGTCTTAATGCTTCACCAACTTTTGACTTCTTACAAATAATGAAATCTTCAGGTTCATGTGTACATCCTGGCTTGTAGTCTCCAGATATTTAATCATGATTTATTGTGAGGTAGCCAAATCAGTTATTTCTGTGGCACCAACAGAAAATGTGAAATGTTGTGATATCCTCCCCCACTGCCATTTCACACACCCCAGGAAATTTGTAAAATGCAAATTTCCTTCCTGGCATTGTGAGCCAAGTGCTCAGGACTGCTATATGAAATTGCAGAAATAGGGCAATAAAGAATAACAGATGCTGACAGACTGTAGACTAAGGTGAATTATTTTATCCTGAAAGAAAGAGAAACTTGCAAAACAATATCAGAGCAAAGGGGAAAAAAAGCCTCAGGGAATACTGATTCAGCAGTCCAAACTAAATGTCTTTCAAATTAGACTGTGGACAGTGCTGCAGCTGAAAATGCTACATTTATCAAAAGTAAGTTTGTGTCTGTTTAAAAAAGGTCTGTGAAAAAGCTGAAAGGAGTAAGTTGAAAAAGAGCCGTTCAAGTGATTAAAGGAATAGGATAAGAGATCTGACTTGTTTACAGATAAATTCATAAACAAATATCTTATCTCATCAATCACAAATATTTAACTGAAAGTAGAGATTGAGATTTATCAATTACATGCAATTGGGATTGAGGTTTATCAATTATGTTTGCAATCATGTTTGCTGTTGTGCGATGGGGCAGCAGGCTGAGGGTAGCAGACACCAGCAGAATCAACAAACTCATTCATAAGGCCAGTGATGTTGTGGGGATGGAACTGGACTCTCCGACGGTGGTGTCTGAAAAGAGGATGCTGTCCAAGTTGCATGCCATCTTGGACAATGTCTCCCATCCACTACATAATGTACTGGTTGGGCACAGGAGTACATTCAGCCAGAGACTCATTCCACCGAGATGCAACACAGAGCGTCATAGGAAGTCATTCCTGCCTGTGGCCATCAAACTTTACAACTCCTCCCTTGGAGGGTGAGACACCCCGAGTCAATAGGCTGGTCCTGGACTTATTTCCTGGCATAATTTACATATTACTATTTAATTATTTATGGCGCAACTGTAACAAAAACCAATTTCCCCTGGGATCAATAAAGTATGACTACGACTATGACTAATTACTAGCAAAGTATGTAAAGTTAAATAACCATTGACTGTTTTTGTATGTAATATTTAAGGCAAATAAAATAATTTTTCTTAATAGTAGTACCCTGTTGTATTTTCAGAATGACATAAAAATTAATGTAAGATTTCTGAAGTGTAGTTACAGTAATTAGTAGATAAATAGAAATATCAAATTCCCTGTTAACCAGAAATGACTGGGTGACTAAATAATTTGATTTTAATGATGTTGATACAGGAAAATTCAACAAAATGGTAGAAAGACTAGCAGCTCACCTAGAAACTGTAAGATAGAATCCTTTATGTTCACTGACCACAGTCAGCAAAGATAGGCCCTAACATTGTTTCCTTGTTGACTTCAACATGGGCGCACATCAAGAATGCGCGCTTAACCTACTGCCTGATCTCTCTACACTCAAAACTGTGGGGTCACGGTTTAAGTATGCCAGTGACACTGCTTTTGTTAGCAGAATGTCAGGTGGCAATAAGAAGACTAACAAAAGTGAGATAAGATAACAATAAGGAGTCTTACAGAATCAATGGTTGAGTGGTATCACAGCAACTACCTCGTACTCAGTGTCAGCAAGACCAAGGAATTGATTGTAGAATCAGAAAGAGGAAGTTCAGAGAGCACACACTATGCCTCATTGAGAGGTCAACAGTGGAAAAGATGAGCAGCATTAAGTTCCTGGGTGTCAACATCTCAGAGGATCTATCTTGGGCCTAACACACAAATACAATCATGAAGTTGAGGCACCAGAGGCTCTATGTCAAAGTTCAGAGTTCAAAGTCAATTTATTGCCAATTTACATTTATTTTACCATATTCTACCCTGAGATTCATTTTCTTGTAGGCTTTCACAGGAGAACAAAGAAATACAATAGAATCAATGAAAAACCATACACAAAGACTGACAAACCAATGTCCAAAAGGAGACAATCTATGCAAATACAAATAAGTTAATAAATAATACTGAGATCATGAGTTGTGGAGTCCTTGAAAGTGAGTCCACAGGTTGTGGAAACATTCAGTGTTGAGTTAAGTGAAGTTATCCACAATGGTTCAGGAGCCTGATGGTTGAATTGTAACAACTGTTCCTGAACCTGGTAGTGTGGGACCTAATACTCCTGTACCACCTTCCTAATGGCAGCAGCGAGAAGAGAGCATGACCTGGCTGGTGGGGGTCCTTGATGATGGATGCTGTTTTTTTGAGGCCATACTCCCTGTGCTCAGTGGGGGGATGTTGGGAGGAGATTTGGTACATCACCAACGATTCCTACAAAATGGAGAGCATTCCGGCTGGTGCATCACATCACAGAATGCAGCCTCCAATGCAAAAGACTGCAGAGGTTTATAGACTCAGCCAGTCCCATGCAGTTCATGTTCCATGTGTTTTTGTTTACTTTTTTTTATATACACTATTTGTGCAATTTGATCAAGGGGACAAGGTCGCTGCTGAAGGACAAACCTGTGTTCAGCTCACTACTCTATGAGCTTCACTTGCCTCAGCGTTGAACTGGTTCTGTGGCTGTGGACTCACTTTCGTGGACTTTCCGGTTCATGTTCTGTGTATTATTTGTTTACATTTTTATTGTTTGCACAATCTGTTCTTTTTTTGCACATTGTGTTTGATGGACTTTGCTGTGTGGGTTTCTTTGATGGATTGCATTGTGTTTCTTTGTTTTGTGGCTGCCTGCAAGAAGACAAATCTCCAGATTGTATATCGTATAAATACTTCGATAATAAATGTACTTTGAACTTTGAATTCTCCTCACCGTCAAAGACATCTTCAAGAGTTAGTGCCTCATCAAGGTGGCATCCACCATTTCAGGCCCTCGGGATCCAGGACATGCCCTTTTCTTGTTACCACCATCAAGGAGGTTGTTGAGGAGCCTGGAGACCCATACACAAAGATATACAAACAGATTTTTCTCCTCGGCCATCAGATTTCTAAACTGTCCATGAACCCATGAACATACCTTAATAATCCTTTCTTTGTAATATGCATTTATTTCAGAATCAGAATCAGGTTTATTATCACCGGCATGTGACGTGAAATTTGTTAACGTAGCAGCAGCAGTTCAATGTAATACATGATCTAGCAGAGAGAGAGAGAAAAAAATAAAAAATAAAACATATTAATAGCTAAACAAGTAAATCAATTACATATATTGAATAGATTTTTTAAAAAAATGTGCAAAAACAGAAATACTGTATATTAAAAAAAGTGAGTTAGTGTCCAAAGTTTCAATGTCCATTTAGGAATCGGATGGCAGAGGGGAAGAAGCCGTTCCTGAATCACTGAGTGTATGCCTTCAGGTTTCTGTACATCCTACCTGATGCTAACAGTGAGGAAAGGGCATGCGCTGGGTGCTGGAGGTCCTTAATAATAGACGTTGCCTTTCTGAGACACCGCTCCCTTAAGATGTCCTAGTATTATAGATTTTAATGCATTTTGTCTGTACGGCTACTGCAAAGCCACAAACTTCACATTATATGTCAGTTATAATAAATCTGATTCTGACTCTGTTTATTCTTGCAACAGAATATGGATGAATTTAACAACTTGTTCATTTCAAAGGCATTAAATTGAGGTTGAGGATAACTTACTCCGTCTCCAGTTCCAATATTCTGATGAGACCAATGCAGGATTGCAAACTATGTCATGGGTGAACATAGAATTCTGGAAACCAATTTTTATCAGTGGTCCTAGACCCTTAATGCAAAATGTTTCTCTTTCCGTAGATGATATCTCAAATGCTGATTTTTTTCAGCATTTTCTTTTTATTTCAGATTGAGATCATCGGTAGTTTTGTATCTGATTTTCAGAAACCAGGAGTTGAGGTGTACCATCTGCCGAATTAATTGGGCTGCTATTTGCTCCCAAAGATTTGACATTCACAGTGCCTTCTTGGGTATCCTTTCGCCATCTTTATTGAACATGAGCTAAAGATTCCCACAAATCACTCAGCAGGTTGCACTTCTTCAAAGGAGGAATGGGAAATATCCTTGAAGCACTTTCTCCATCCTCCTGGTAATTTCTTACCCCAAGATCAGAAAGGATTGCTACTCTGCTGTCATTCAATGTGGCTAAACCAGTGAATGTAACTGAAGCCTCAGATGTTGATCTTGGAGGAGATGATGACATTGATATTGATTCACCTATCCTGTGGATTTGGAGGAATTTGAAAAGATTGCTGTAGGCAGTCTATGTTTCAGAAGGGTTCAGGAGGGCAGGGATTACAGTTGCCTGAAGAATACACCTCTGGCAATGCACTAGATACCTCACAATGTAGTCAAGACTAACCTGGTAAATATTTGGAGGAAAATAAGATTTGTTTTTGTCTTTTTCTACCGATCACGTTTTTTTTTTGCAAACATACAAATGCGAACATCCAGGAAAAAGCATTTAGAACTATTTTTAAAGCATTTAATTAATAACTTCATTGTGATGATATAATTTCTAAGGAACATGTTAACTTGTAGCTGGTGAGGAACTAGTCAGATTGCATTTTAAAGGGTCCTCAGGAGCTTTAGAGGGGTTTATTCAGCTTCACAAGCAGACAGTCATCTAGCAATACATTACATCCATTCTTCAGCTGTCACATGGTCAACACAAATTAGAAAAAGAGGTTCTAATCTATAAGTGATCTATTTAAAACAACATTATCAGTGGTTGGATGATCACATATATATCGAAGTATTTATTGGGAATTTTTCTCAATCTGAGAAAACTGAGCTTGCACTCTGTTCAGTATCATGAAAACTGTTAAATGAATTTAAAAAAAGAATTAAAATTAAAATATTCAGAAAGCTCAAATTGAGGCTCGTTTTCCTAATGAAAATAGTATCAGGACCTGGATCACTTCAAAGGTAAATACCTTTCATTGGTTTTCAAAAACAAGACTATAATTAAGAGTAAAGGCCAGGGCATTTGCACAGACTGGTCCTGATCATTTGTACGATGAACAGAGAAATAGCAGATAGAATTTAATACTGAAAAATGTGAAGTGATGAATTGTGGGAGGATTAATACAGCTAGGTCATTCACAATGAATGGAAAACTGAGGAACAGAAGAACCTTCATGTATATATCCAGGGATTCCCAAAGCCAGCAGTAAAGGAAGGTGTTTATGGGATACTTGTTTTCACTAGCCAGGACACAGAACATAAGAACAAGGGGATTATGGTGCAAAAATATAAAACATTTGACACGTCACCGTTAACGTCCTACTATAGCAGGGATGCGACTGCACTGGAGATGGTGCAGTACAGATTCATGAAGATACTGACTGGGATGAAGGATCTTGGCTCTGAGTAATGACTCATTAGAACAAATGAGGACTTTACTGGGATACAAAGTATGAAGGGCTTATACAAGATAGGTAATGAGAAGGGCACAGATTTAGGGTCAAGGGAAGGAGATACAGAGCAAATTTAAGGAAGAATATTTTCACCAGAGACTGGATGAAATCTGGAGCATGCTGCCCGGGAAAGTAGAGAAGTCAGGGACTCATGACATTGAAGAAGTAATTAGATGAGCATTTGATACATAGAACATGAGGCACTGAGTGATAGTCAGTGTAATTATTATGGATAGATACTTACTGGTTGTTCAGTGGACCAAAGGCACAAAGTTTCTGTTCTCCACAACTGAATATAAAGAGCTCACTATACTTCAGTATATCTCCCAATCACACTTAGTTAGGGGATGTTCAAATAGAGCTGTCAAAAAAAAAATTCTTCCACCAAGTGCATGCAGAGAATGGCCCCAAGACTCTGTCAGTGTGTACTAAATAGCCATTCATTAGTGGGAGCAGCTTTCAGGCACACCCCCAACCACTACTGGTTTCAGCTATATGCAATTCCCAAACATTAGCACACAACGTGTTGTGTCTGAGATGAGATATTGCCAGTGGCAAGCTGTCACCAGCTCTGACAATCAAGACTTCAGCAGATTTATTGGCAACCTCAGGTCCTCAGCTGCTATTGTTGGCCTGAAAACTATTTACTTGCTCTGTCATGCCATTTCAGTAGGATTTTCACTTAAGCGTAGATGATTGGTTCACAAAGGGAAATAGAACTGACTCTTATTGTTAATGGATGAAAGCTGTGTCTGATCTTTCTCTTCCGGTCCCTTAGCTTAACATTACAAAGAACTCTTGGCATTACTAGCTGCCAGCGCACAACAGAGATGAGACATATCTGTCTTGTGGACAGGAACAATTTTTCCCCCCAATACACAAAATCTTCAGTTGACTGGAAAAATACTTTTCCTAAGAGTGTTAAACAGAGTTAACATTCTGCTTAAAGATTGCTTTCACAGGCTTCCCAATTCACTTAGAAAGCATCTCACAAATTTGCAGATACAAGAGAAGCTACAGATGCAGGAAATTTGCAACAAAACCCTGGGGGATCTCAGTAAGTCAGGGAGCATCTGTGGAAGAAAGTGAACAGTTGATGTTTTGGGCTGAGACCCTTCATCAAGATTGGATAGAAAGACAGCAGAGGCCAGAATAATAGGATGGTGGGGGATGGGGTGGAGTATAAGCTGGTGGGCGATAGATGACAAGGTAGGAAGGTGGGGAAGGGGAAAAGGGATGGTGTGAGAAGCTAGGACAGTGACAAAGGGCTAAAGTAGAGGGGATCTGAAAGGAGAGGACAGTAGACCGTGTACTAAAGGGAAGGAAGTTGGGAACCAAGAGGGAGGAAGGTGTGGGTGATGGCAGGTCATGATGGCAAGAGAGGGGCAAGAGAAGATGTAAAAGAGCCAGAGGGGTAGGGAAAACAAGAAGGATGGGGGACCTATGGGAATAGATAGCAGGAATTTAGAGCAATCAGTGCTGATGCCATCTGGTTGGAGACTACCAAGCTGCTCCTCCAATATTCAACTGGCCTTAAAGAGGCAGTAAAGGAAGCTATGGACAGGCAAATATCAGTGTGGAATGACCATCAGAAATTTTGCCTGTTATGGTGGAAAAAGTGAAGGTGCTTGACGAAGCAATCCCCAATCTGCATCAGATCTCACTGATGTAGAGGAGACCTTATAGGGAGCACTGCATGCAATAAACAACTCTGATGGACTTGCATGTGAAGTGTTGCCTCATCTGGAAGGACTACTTAGGGTTGCAGGTTTGATGGTGAGGTTGAGATTCGTACCAAGGAAATGGAGAGATGTTTACCCTGCAAATATGATGGATTACTATCAACGAACCCACAACTCGTATGTCATTGTCTTGGTCAGTGTGATTCAGATTAATAAGAAATGAACAAAAGAAGGCAGGCAGGAACTGTAGAAAAGGGATGAAAGAGTAAATAGAGCAAATTATAGGAAAAAAAAACGAAAGTTCAGCATAGCAGAAACAGAAGGGCCTCCCCAAGTAGAATCAGAATCAAATACAGCAAAGAATGAGAAGTGTGTGAGATCCACTGGAAAAAGACTGTGATGCTAACCAATGTAGAAAATACTTTTAAAACATTACATCACATGCAGAGCACTTGAGTGCTCGATAATATGATCCTACCAGGCAACTGGAGAAAAGTGCATGCCTTATAAATTGCAGCACAAGTCTGTGAGGCCCATTAAAAAATCCTTTTTTTTATATAAAGTAATACTTCCATTAGTATGACTTCCTAGAAAAAAATAATAAAGGATTTATTAAGATAAATAATAAAGGATACTAAGTTTAGATGGACAGAAAAATATTTTAAAGAGAAAGTAGACCCAGTTTTTGTGAAACTAACTAATTTATACGGTTTGGTATAAAACATTTACTAAAAACATTTACTTCCACAAATAAAATGCTTGAATTTTTTTAATTATTCAGACTGTGAAAACAAAAGCCTCATTTCCTACTTTCTTCCCAACTGTGCACAAAAGCCCCATTATGGCACTTCAACTCCAGCTCTGTTCTGTTGATAATGCCGCTTGAATTTATACTTCTGTATACACTCTACTCCACAAAGACATTTCATTTAATTGCTATGGAATCCTTCAGCCCAGCATGTCAGATCACATCAGCAAAATCATACACCTTGGAAGTACTCGACTTGCCATCAGGAAAAATGTGGTTTTCTCATACACCTCAGCCTCGTTCCCAACCAGCCCAACAATATTATGTCCTGCTGTATATGTCAGGTAAGTTAGATTGCAGAGGACAATTCATTAAACATACTTTAATAGGAAAGAAAAAATATTTCTTCTGAATTAAAGTTATGCTTTTCAATGGTAAATAGGTTTTAGTTCTTCCCCAAAAATATGTATATTATACCTTAAACAAATTTGGCAATCTGTCAATGCTATTATTTCAACTCCTTAATGGTTGCAGTTTAACAGTTTTTTAAACCATTTGCTTACTTTATCAGCAAAACCATCAGCAGTTAATCTGTAGTTCTGCAGCAAAAGTCCAGAGATCTTCCTGCCTTTAAATTGTCCGAGTATCACAGTAATGCCAATGAATTTTCTGATTTGATATTTTTAAATTGCTGTTAACTTCTGGAAGATGTGATATAACAATGAAAATGATCAGAAAATTGAGAGCTAATGTTCCAAAATATTGTATTTTTTTTAATCAATGAGCCCTGAGGAGCCCTGATTAAGATGTCAAGATTACTTAGTTAATCTTAATGTAGGAAGTCATCCCAAGAAGCTTCAAAGGATTGTGACCAAAAATGAAGCCTATGGAAATGGTGGGGAAAAACTTGAGTGAAGTGTTATCTTATAATAGAACAACAGGGATAGAACTGAATTCCAGGGAGTAAGAGAAAAATGGTGACCAATAAAGGAAAAATTAAAATTGTGAAAAGATGGCAAAATTATACAGTGATTTCACTGAAGATGTCAACAAGAAGAAGAGATTAAAGCCATGGAGGAATTAAAAAAAAGTTTTGTGATTTTGAAACTGCAATGTTGTCAGATTAGGCCAATGAGCAGAAAGTGATAGCCCAAGATGAGATGCAGAGAGGAACGTTCAGGTTGAAGTCATGATTATTAAGGATGGAAGGCATGAGAGAGAGCATTGGAACATTCATTTGAATGGAGATAACAAGGCATTGTGGAGAGGTTGATTCATCCTCCTAAATCAGATGTCAGAAAGCAGGATGGAGTTTCCAGCTTCGGACTGGAGTTTCTGATGAAAATCAAAACACTTCTCTTTTGCTTTTCACAATACTTAATTACAGAAAGCTTCCGCTCCTCCAGCTCTGTACACTGGACAAGCTGTGCAATAAACCAGTGGTTCTCAACATGGGCCATATGCATCCGCCCAAGGGGCTAAATTTCATAGGGGCCACATGTAAAAAAAACAAGAAACTGGGGTCCAAAGGAGTTTCTGAATGGACCATGATAAATTTACTGTTTTTATGAAATATTACCGAAAATAAACAAAAAATGTAAGTTAATTGGAATCATGAATGAAATGAATGAAATATACTAGATGATACAATTGAGGCAGCAAAGCAGGTGTGTGTATGTGCGCATGTCTCTCTCTCTCTGCTCCTGCTTGATCACACACAAACCACCCTTCACACCCTGCACAGCAGCTCCACATTCTCCAACCCCCACCCAGATCACAAACTGCAGATTGGGCAGAGCTGTCTGCAACAAGGCCATTCTGTGAGCATGCAGTAGCAGGCTAGTTCCATTTACCCCCCACTAACCTGTGCGTGTTAGAATACTTATAAAAAGTGACACTAAGGCTGCAGTTACTGCAGTGGGGTCATCTGCCAGAAACAGCTAAACTGCTGAGTGGCGAGAACATGTGAAGTCTAGCATTTCATCACTATCTTCCATTAAGTCCCAGATACTCACATTTTTTCAGCAGCAATAACAGACATCGCGAGTTTCTGCAATTGGCAATACCTCTGATCTGGGCCGACATTTACATGCCGGGCAGCGCCTAATTAATTAGCTTGTTTATTTCAGCTTTTTTCTTAAAGATGTGTTGGCTGTGTCCCGGCTACCGCTGCATTCTCTGCGGCAATGTATCGATCCACGGCCTGGGGGTTGGTGTGGTGGGACACTGTGGTGTCATCTCATCGTCGTCTGTTTCCATCAGGGCAGGCAGGTCATCTTCTTCTATATCTGCCTGCCTCGATGTCGAAGGTCGAGGTTCATCGTCTGCTGTGGTTGATGTAGAAGGCTTGAAAAACGGCAGTATGCTTGACTACTTAGCCTCGCGCATTTTTCTATCATACAGTTCTTTGTAAGCACTTAAACCATCTTGCAAATATGCCCAAAACCTACGTACCGTTTCAAAATTAAAGTCATACTTTTCTGCAATCATTGCAGCCAAAATCTCATGCAGTTGCTTCACGTTCAGTTCCTGGACGTCTTCACTTTCAGTCCGTTCGCTGCTGCATTTGGTTTCAATTGTTATCCTTTCCTCTTGCAATTGCATCAGCTCTTCATCTATCAGTTCTTGGTCATGGGATGCTAAAACCTCTTCAATATCATCTTTGTCAACTTCCACAAGCCAAACTCACTTTGTCCTTACTTCATTCACCACGATAGAAACACTTAATTATGTCTAGTTTTACGCTAAGTGTAACACCCTTACGAGCTCTTTCAGGCTTTTCAGAAACCTTAGAACTCATCTTGCTAACAACTGCTCACAGTCACGTGTTTAAGCAATGCTGGCGAGAATGCAGTTCTGGGGGAGGAGCTTGGCTGCTCGGGGCGCGCGCTGTCTTTTCTCGTAACAGTGAAAACACCTTCTGTTAGCAAAAACAGGTAACTAATGTAGGTCTTTCATGACAGCGAGGTTTTGTAAAGCAAACGTTCGAAAAGCAGGGGCTACCTGTAATTTATTTACATCTGATACTTCGGTTTGAGCATAAGAAGTTAATTGTAAAATTATTTGAAAACTAACTTCCAGCCACAATGCAATTGAAGGCAACACCATAGCTTCATGAGCAATTCAGACATACAGGGATGAACAATTATCTGTGAGTCCACAGATACAGGAGCAAACAGGCAATTCTCTGACAACAGACTCAACTCGAAGATGATAGCAAAATGGAGGGCTATGTAGGAGGGAAGAGTGAGATTGATCTTAGAGTAGGCTAAAAGGATGGCACAACATGTTGAGCCAAAGGGCCATTACTATGCTGTAATGTTCTATGTTCCGTGTTCTATGTCAGTATGCTGTATGTTGCATTATCCCTCTGCTGGCAGGTTCAAGAATATTACCAAGCAGAATATTCTATAGGATGGTGAACAGTTAGAGGTCATGATCCACATTTGCGTTAACAATAGCTAGAAAACAGAATAAGTTCCTCCAGGACTCTGTCGAAGGTCTGGTTAGTTGGGTGTAAAATTGAGAAACAGAACTTAATCCAGAGAGGTGTGAGGTAAGGCATTTGGGGAAGGGTAACAAAGCAAGCAACATGCAATAAAAAGGGCCCGAAGGATCACTGAAGACCCGGGTCACCCCAACCACAAACTCTTCCAGCTGCTGCCATCCGGGAAACAGTATCACAGCATTGAAGCCAAGGCCAACAGGCTCTAGGACAGCTTCTTCCACCAGGCCATCAGACTGCTTAACTCATGCTGACACAACTGTATTTCTATGTTTTACTGACTAACCTGTTGTACATACTATTTATCATAAATTACTATAAATTGCACACTTAGATGGAGACATAACATAAAGATTTTTACTCCTCATGGATATGAAGGATGTAAGTAATAAAGCCAATTCAATTCAATATATGGCAAGATATTGACAGGTTGTTGGATAACAGAGGGATCTTAAAGATGTCCAAACAGCATACAGTGTTTTGCATGTTGAGGGATGGAACATAAAAGCCAGAACTTATGCTTGAATCCTATAGGGTTGATAGGCCACACTTTGAACATAGTTTAATCACCATATTCTAGGGAAATGAGAATGTGCACCAGTAAGTACAGAGGAGGCAAAGTTGATGCCAGGATTGAAACTTTAGGATTATGAAAAAACTTTGGATTAGCTATGATTGTTTTCATTGGAAAAGAGGATTCGGTGGTTAAATTTTACATAAAGTTATTAGTGGTCTAGTTCAGGGGTCCCCAACCTTTTTAGCACCGCGGACCGGTTTATTATTGACAATATTCTTGAGGACCAGCCGACTTGGGGGGAGGGTAAGGTTGCTAATGGGCAAGAGTAGCAGTCAAATACGTTGTGTTTACCCTGAGAAGACTACCATGACCACAAAGCCTTGCGCGGGCACCAGTGTGCATGCGTAACTTGCACATGCGTGTATGTGCCGATTTTTTTCTACAGATCGTTTCTGGCGATTCTGTTTGGGGGGGTTAATCACGACTGGAATATAGGTGAGAAGAACTGTAAGTCACTTATATGTGGCTAATACACTCAATTTCATTTCTAAAAGGGTTTATCTAATGAATTTAATATTAAACACACAGTGCATTATTTTCCTCGCATGAATTATAGTGATAAGTCACTTATAAGTCAATAGCATCATAACATTTTATGTAATGTTTAGATATTAAACATACAGCACATATTTTCCCCGTATGAACATATAAAATCATTGCAACACACCAATATCACTGAATCAGTGGGAGCCCTGGGCTTGTTTTCCTGCAACAAGATGGTCCTATCGAGGGGTGATGGGAGATAGTGATACTCGAAGGTGTTCTTTATGTCCAGTCTATTCCGCAACTTAGTTTTCGTTGCATTCATTGCAGAGATATGTTGGAAATGGAAGCAACGTTTTCAGTGCTTTCGTGGCTACCTCAGGATATTTAGCCTTGACTTTGATCCGGAATGCCGGCAGAGATGTTATGTCAAACATACTTTTCAGCCCGCCGTCATTTACAAGCTCGAGGAGTTGATCTCCTTCCCGTGCTGACATGGACAACGTGCGGGTAATAACCTCACGTGCATAATGACCTCGCGTGCGTTCAAGCTCAACAGTGGGCGTGACAGGGAATGAGGAAAGGTGCAGCTGACTCATATCGCCAAATCATATCGTTTCCTCGCAGCCCGGTAGCACATGCTTTGCGGCCCAGTGGTTGGGGACCGCTGGTCTAGTTGAAAAGAAAGAACTCATTTCTTTTAGCTGATTAGTCAAATATCAGAAGTACAGATGTAAAGTAATTCTTTACATGAATAGAACTCTCAGTGCCTGAAAAGGGAGGTAGGGGGAAAAATGCATTATGATGACTTAAATAACCATGATATGCAGTGTTTCAAACCTTGTGAGGTAAGTTCTGGTTAAAAAAAACCTCATTATTGTACTGGCCAGACATCATGGCCTAAATAGTCTCTTTCAATGTCACTTATGATTCCAATTTCCAAGATAAGCAGTTTATGAATCTTAATGTAACATGTTAAATTGTATGTGTGATGACCTAATCTTACTTTCTCTTCAATCTCTTGTCGGGCAGCTGATGGTTGTAAGCACAGAATTATCACCAAGTCATTTCTACATTCCTGCAGACTTTAGACTAAACTGATTAAAAACCTACAAGCAAGTCTCTTGCTGGCGTTTTTAGCCATATTCATATGTGCTTATCAGCCAAGGAAAGGACAATTTTGTGCTGAATACTACAGAGAAAGAATAACAAGTAGAAAATAAATAATGATGTGGAGTTCCTGTAAAATATTCTTTATACAGTTGCAAAGTTCAAAATAGTGCAATCTTATTATGTCTATTGCCCTAGAAGGTCATTTTATTAGTACAGCAATAAGTGTAACTGCTAGAAGACAACATTTACTACTGATAATCGTTTCCCCTGAGAACTTTAAGAGAATACCTTAATACCTTCATAATGACTTAGTGAAGACAGGAAAAGATAACTTACATACTTGCACCTCCAAGATAAGGGGATACAGTATGTTAGTCCATAAGATACAGGAGCAGAAATAGGCTATTTAGCCCATTGTTTGCTCCGCTATTCAATCTTGGCTGACTCGTTTTTCTCCTCTTCAGCCCCACTCCCCAGCCTTCTCCCTGTAACTTTGATGCCATGTCCAATCAAGAACCTATCAAGCTGTCCCTTAAATATAACCAACGACCTGGCCTTCACTGCAGCCTGTGGTAACAAATTCAGCACCATGTTAGAGGTTACTGATGCATCCAAAGAGGAGGCTTTTATCCAAGCACCCAGAATAAGTCAGCCTCTTCAAACTTTTTCCAGACAATAATGAATAACTTACACAATTTTTTTCAAATATTTCAAATAAACTTCTGAATGTGAAGTTGATGAACAGCAGATAAAAAATATTCACTATTATCTTTCATTGAAATTTCTAACTGCATACTGAGAAGCAGGTACAAAAAAATATCATGCATAACCTAAAATCTTAAGAACAGTAAGCACTATGGACTGTGGGAGGGAGAAGAATGATTATACAAGGTTTCCAAATTTCCTTTTCGTGTTAGGCTTTTGTATCTACATTAAGTTCAAACCTGATCAAAAGCCTCTTACTTGAATGGGACCATCTGCAGATACTGCACTATCTAGAAGCCCATGAATGCATTCAAAACCATATAGTGCACAGTATAAGATGGCATTTAAATAGTACTCCAAGATGGAAGTTAATTCTAAACCAAAGTACCTAAATCATTTTGATAGCAATGCCATAAATACTAAGATAATAATAATTGATCATGAGTTTCAGTTCTGAGGTGAAAATGGTGAAAATTGCTTTTACTTTTTCATTATTGAAATATTGATAGATACATTTAACTTCTTACAAAATATACATTACTCATTATGTACATTTAGTGGTTTGCTCCAATTATTTTAACCAGCTGACGTAGCATCCAAAATCTACATACGTATGTAACTGAACCAAGGAACATGCAGAATTCATTATACTTAATTTGCAATAAAACTCAAATTTGGATAAAATAATTCAACATTGCGCAATCTAATTATTAACATATTGATCTATCATGCAAAAGAGTCTCTTTTAATTTCGCAGTGAACTTTACCCTGATAAAAAATAAACTTGACTAAAGTGCAAAATAAATGTCCTTAGTACTACCTTGAATCAATATATTGAATACCTGTGCTTTGCCCACACTATCTTTATGAGTAAGATTTAATTTCAAACCCAGCTGACAAAACTATTTTTCAAATACAGCAATGCAAATCAAATGCATTCTTCAGTTTATCATCAAGCAGCACTAACTGATTTCTGAATAGTAATGAGTAATTAATTTAAATCCCCAAGATGCAGGTTATTACCTGTTCACATCACTTGTGTATTTGAGTAATTGTGTGAAGAAATTAATTGCATACTGATGTATCATTGGCATATAATTATTTCTACTTTTGGAGCCCCAGCTATTACTCATTATGCTCATTATTGGATATACAGCAGATAAACAAATTCAATTATTACATGAAATTAATCGTAGTATTTACACACATGCCTCCTATTTCCATCTCACAATCACTTTCTTTAATTGAATGAGTAATTTAGTATTTCAGTTTTGAACTCTACAGTAACATTCAATGTATATGTACAATTTGAACATAAGTAGTTAATAGAGAAAAAATGCTAATTATTTTCCTGAATGAAATAATTATAAAATAGAAAATTGCTGCCTGGGTTAGAGAGTATTGATTGAGTGAGCAAGGGCTTTTCTCTTTAGACAGAAGAACGGTGAAAAGTGACTTGATAAAACTATACAAGATGATCAGAGGTAGAGTTAGAGTAGATAGCCAAGGACTTTTTCCCAGGGTACTAGTACTACTACTACGTCGACTCAGGCCTAGGGGGCCGGGGTGGAAATGGTTAATATGAGGGAACATATCTTTAAGGTAATCATAAACCCAAGAAATATAAACAGTTTTAGCTGCTTCCATCTGGCAAATGTTACAACAGCATTAAAGCCAGAACCAACAGGCTATGGTACAGCTTCTTTCTACAAGCCCATTAGACTTTTAAATTCACATCTGTACATTGCAACAGATTCATAATGCAAAGAATTCTACTCCCTCATTCTGTGGGATGGATGTTAAGATTTAAATAAATTCTAAATTCTAAAGAAGTAACTTAAAGGTGTTTGGAGGAAACTATTGAGGGGATGTAAGAGGGAGGTTTTTTTTAAACACAGAGAGTGGTAGGTGTGTGGAACACACTGCCAGAGGTGGTAGAGGCAGATACGTTTAGGAGACTTTTAGATAGACACATGGATGAAAGAAAAATGCAGGGCTACATGGGAGAGAAGGTTTAGATTGATCTTGCAGTAGGTTAAACGGGTCAGCACAACCTTGTAGGCCAAAGGGACTGTATATGTACAGTCACCACATTTGCAGATTATGATTCAGTGAACAAAATAGCTCTGCTACCTCCTTTCTTATGGTGCCCATTGCTCAAACCTCTTGGAAACAGTTCCCATCCATTCTACAAAAGCCCCTAAAAATTGTTAACATTTCCATGAAATCTTCCCTTCACCGTTACATGCTGGAGATTAATTTATGTTCATTAACCTCTCAATGTAATGGAATTTTATTACCCTTACAGTAAATTTTCCCTTCACACTTTGAGTTCCTGACATCCTTTCTGAAGTAAGGTGCCCAGAATTAGACATAATGAGCTTACTGAGTAATAACCAGTGATTTAGAAAGGAAACACAAGGGTTTGGAGATGCTGGAATCCGGTGTTGTGTGATTCAGTGATTTTAAGCTCAATGCTTATTTATAAAGCTAACAGATCGCCATGATTTATTGGCAGCATTAACAACTTGCCTAATGTAAAAGCTGTTCAGTGCCCCAAGCAGTCCTTCCACATGAGGTGACACTTCACATGCAAGCACGTTGGATTCATCTATTGAATCCAGTGCTTCTAGTACAGCTTCCCCCACATCAGTAAGACCCGATGCAGACTGGGGGGCAGCTTTGTTGAGCACATTCACGAGATCTACCCATTTCAATTTGACTTCCCATTCTGCATTGTTTGTTCAGGGCCTCCTCTTTGACCTTGAGAAAGCAAAGCTCAGGCTGGAGGAGCAGTAACTCATATTCCACCTGAGTAACCTCCAACCTGGTGGCACGAACATATATTTCTCTAACTTCTGGAAATTTCTCCCCCTCCCTCCTTCTCTTTTTACCCCCTCTTCTCCTGACCTTCCCATTATCTCCTCTGGTCCACTGCCTCCTTCCCTTGCTTCCGTGGTTCAATGACTTCTCTATTGGATTCCTTCTTCTTCAGCTCTTTACTTATTACACCCCCTAATTTCCTATTTCAGCCACCCACCTTCCCCCTCACCTGGTTTCACCTATCACTCACCAGATTGTACTCTTTCCCTTCCTCCCACCTTCTTATTCTGGCTTCTGCCCCCTTCTATTTCAATCCTAATGATGGGTCTTGGTCCAAAATGTCAACTGTTTATTCCCCTCCATAGGTGCAACCTAACTTGCTGAGTTCCATAGTCATTTTGTGAACGTTGCTCGAGGTATCCAGCATCTGCAGAATCTGTTGCCTACATATACAAGATGACTAAAAAAAAATGTAACAGTCGTTTGTAGCTTCTCTCTTTTCAAATTGGAACACTTCACACATCTCATTTCACCTGCCTGATTTACCAACTTATATCCTTCTGTAATTTGCTACCATCCCATTTCTGCTTATTACTTTAATAAAGTCTAGACATTGAAAAAGGAATTTGTTGCCTTGATCCAACTACTAGCTGTTATATATCAAAAAGTCTAATGCCCATAATATTAACTCTGGAAGATAAATGACATACGTCATTCCCAGCTGTGAATCAACTGCTCACTGCTATCTTTTTTGGCTTCTTGTCACAAGCAAATGCAGACTGCCACTGCCATTATTCCTTTAAAACGAAAGACTTCAAGTTTGCTGATGTCTTTCATGTATTATATTTTAGACTATGAAATACAAGAACAACAGCATCACAGAAAAAAAGTTCAAAGCTCACAGAAAATCTATTATCAGAGTACATATATGTCACCACATACAACCCTGAAATTCTTTTTCCTGCAGGCACACTCAGCAAATCTATAGAATACTAACTATAAATGGGATCAATGAAAGAACAAGTAGAGCATAGAAGACAATGAATTATGCAAATGTAAATATAAATATAAATAAATAGTAATAAGTAACGAGAATATGAAATAACAAGATAGAGAGTCCTTAAAGTGAGATCATTGGCACAAATCAAGCAGATGTTCAATCTCACTCTTGTACACTGATTTATCACCACTTTTGATTTGGTAGGTTTGAAATGGTAATGAAGTTGTGCTTGCCTCACAATTGTAGGTGTAAAGAGAGTGGGGGTGGAGAGCTAAGTATGCAGTTTTAAGGTGCATCTGTGTTGTAGGCTATGTTTTTACCAGTCAGTACTGAAATTGATTAAAGTGAGAAATGAAGTAATACTAGGTTTAACAACAGCAAAAAAAAGAGTGCCAAAGAGAAAATGCAACCAGGTTCCATGGGAAATGCACATCAATGAGTCAACACTATACTTGAGTATGAACTCTTTCTTTCCAGAGAGACATACATGTTCAGAGAAAATCACAGAACAAGGAATTTCAATTTCTTTGCTTGTTTCATAATATTATACAGCAAAATGTCAAAGTGCAGTGAATGCAATTTATTATATCTCATAACTTTACTTATTATCAACGCACAGGTGCATTCACTTATTAAGGTGTAAAAGAAGAGAAGACCTCTAACTTTATTTTGTTCATCACTGCATACTCCTGCATCCGAAATCCAAGACATGGGGTCTGTACCTCTCTTTGCAGCTGGACTTTCTCATTAGCAGTCCTCAATCAGCACTGATTGGTAAAAACATAGCCTACTCATTGATGTACAACACAGTTACACCTTAAAACTGTACGATTAGTCCTCCCCCCCGGCCACTCTCTTTACACCCACAATTGTGAGGCAAGCACAGCTTCATTACCATTTACAAACCTACCAAATCAAAAGTGGTGATAAATCAGTGTACAAGAGTGAGACAGAACACCTGCTTGGTTGATACCACAATAACAACATGGCGCTCAATGTAAAAAAAAAAGGAACTAGTCATCGACTTCAGAAATGTGAACCAAGTGCCAATATCCGTAGATGAGTCAGAAGTGGAGGAAGTGAGCAGCTTCAAATTCCTGGGCATTAACATTTCAGATGACCTGTCCTGGATACCGTGCACAAGTACAATTATGAACGAGGAGTCTGACGTGTCACCAAGTACTCTAACATTGACAGATGCAGTTGAAAGTATCCTGGTTGGTTGCATCATGGCCTGATACAGCAATTCCAAAGGTCCTGGACAGTTAGTGGACACAGCCCCCCTTACCACTGGAAGCATCTATATGGGGCGCTGCCTCAAGAAGGCAATGTCTATCATTGAAGATCACCATTATTCTATTTTGCCTTCAGTCCACTGCTGCATCAGGCAGAAGGTACAGAGGCTTGATGTTCCACACCGCCGGGATTATGATCAACTAATTTCTTACAGCCATCAGGTTCTCGAACCAACCTGCATAACCCTAATGCAACCTCAGCAATGGAACACTACAGGCACCTCTTGCGGCTGCCAAGCACTTGTCTATGATTATGTTTTGTTTTGCGCTGATGTCTTGCTTTGCAGTCTTTTTGTAAGTGACTTGTGTTCTGTGCTTTGATGTCCGAATCTACATGCCTGTTATGCTGCTGCAAGTAAGTGTTTAATTGTACCTGTATCTCATTGCACTTGTGCGTATGACAATAAACTCAATCTGATTTGACTTGGCACAAGGTACATACAGGCCTTGGGAAAAATTCATACTCCTCTTACCAAATCTGAGAAAAAAAAGATTACGGCGGCTTGAGGCAGGGTATCTCTGTAGAAGCTTCTCAGAGCAATTTCCATTGTCATTAGTGACCTTCCTTCAATCAATAATGTTAAAAGCAGGTATGTTTGTATATGACTACACAACGCTGAGCACTAGTCACATCTCCTCAGATAGTAAAGCAGTCCACAAACCAATGTGGCAAGAGCTGAGCAACATCCTGACCAGACCAGATAGCTCAGGGGTCGGCAAATTTTTTGCCTCTGTGGGCCGGATCGCGTATTAATGAGTAGACGGTGGGCCAGATAAATGCCATAAAAAACTTGAAATATGGGAATTATCCATTTAAATACATCTAGTTAGGTTTTGCCTCAAATTTATGAATAATGCATGCTAGAAAATCATTTGTGCTTAACCAAGGATGCCAGTTAGTAATCAAAGAATTCAGTTTAGTTGCAATTTATTTCAATCAAGGCATCTTTTGAACCTATTAAAAGGACACAAAGAATCTTTAAGCATAAAACGTATGAACATGATGCATTGAGTGGTGGTAAATTAAGTATAATAAAAAATAAAAAAGAAAAAAGAAAATTTTAATGCAAACAGTCGATAAATCAACATTGCAGAAATAAGCCAGGTCCCCATACTCTGCCTCCGTATCTGACAAAAACTGCTGAAACTGGTGATGATTCAATCCACGAGATAGGATCAGATTCACTGCCTTCACAACAATGTCCATAACATCCTTTAATTTCCAAGACTTGGCACATAATGCCTCTTGATGGATAATGCAATGAATTTTAACCAGTTTCTGTGCGATTCCAAGGTTTTCCATTTGTCCTTGCAGCAATGCGATGGTGCCTTTTTCCTGTCCCACCATTGCTGTTGTCCCATCAGCTGTGATGCTAATGAGCTTCGACCCATTAAATTTAATTTCTGACGTCATTTTCAACGGAGTTTCAAAAATATCTGCTCCAGTAACCGTGTCCTTCATAGGAATTAATTGAATAAACTCGTCAAAATTTGAAAAGCTGAGGTCACTCCTCGCACAAACACTGCAAGTTGAGCAGTGTCTCTCAAGTTTGTGCTCTCATCAAGCGCAACTGAAAAAAATTGCAATTCGTTGCAGGCATCCTTTAAACAACTTTTAACATCTGCTGACATTTCTTCAACTCGCCATGTGATCGTTCTTGCTGACAGGCTGATAGATGCAAATAAAGATTTCTTTTCAGGACAAACAATATTGCCAGTAAACATTCTTTGACAAATTCTCCATCTGTAAAAGGCTTCATCTTTTCTGCAATATGTTTTGAGACTTCGTAGCTGGCATGGGTATTTCTTTCATTTTCATTGCTTTTCTTGGCAAAAAATGATGTTTGTTTTCCAAAACTAGCCTTCATTCGCTCAACTTCATCTTTCCTTGCTTTCCCAGTAAACTTGTTAAAATTTCCACTATGGCAGGTGTCGTAATGTCGCCTGATATTTGCCACCTTCTTCACAACAACATTTTCTAGGCAAATGAGACAAACTGGTTTCCCAGCTTGCTTGAGGAAGAAGTAACCTAGTGTCCAAGTGTCTTGGAAATTTCGGCACTGTCTAACTTCTTGCGTTTTGCATTCATTGCCATTGGAATATTTTTCTTCGATTTTATTTCGAAACGCGAGTTATTCAACAAGTATCGTAGCACATATAAATATCTGGATATTTAGCATGGATTTCTTGTTAAAACACAGTGACGCTCTTTCTGTTTACAAATTTGAACGATCCCATCTGAAAACCTGCACATGCACGGAGAGTACCTAATACATATTAGTAAGGTAGTCTGCCTTCCCGTCATTCATATATACCAGTGTTTGGTTTGGAACAAAACGGAACCTGGGACTAGTGTAACAAGACGCCATGCACATCCATCAGTGTGGTCGCGTGAAACACTCAGAATAAGGAAAAATTGCTCGCGGGTCGGATAAGCATAGTATCCCAATATTTGCTCGCGGGCTGGATCTGGGGTAGGTTGCCTACCCCTGAAACAGGTGGTAAGTAACATTCCTACCACAAGTGCCAGGTTATGACAAGATCCAACAAGAAAAAAACTGTTTTCACCCTCTGGCATTCGCCGGCATTACCAACATTGAATCCCTCACTATCAATATCTTGGCCACAAACTTAATTGAAGTAGCCATATACACTGTGTGTCTACAGAAGTAAGTCAGAAGCTCCCTCTTAGTTCCCCAAAGCAAGTCCACCACCAAGTCAGGAAAATCATGCAGTAATTTCCACTTGCCTGGATGAGTACAGCTTCAACATCACTCAAAAGACATGGTTCTCTACAGGACATAGCATTCCTCTTGTTAGGAACCCATCCACGACCTTTTCATTCATTCCACCACCAACATACAAGGCAGCAGCTTGTACATTTACGGGAAGTTCTGCAGCAACTCACCAAGATTCTTTACACACAGCCCCTTCCAAATCCGTGACATCTATCAGCCAGAACAAGGGCAGCAAAGGCATGAGTAAACTACTTGGATGCCTCCTTAGGCATGGAGGAGCAACGCCTTATATTCTGTCTGGGGACCGCCCTCCAACATGATGGGATGGATATCAGTTTCTCCTTCTCGCGAACATTTCTCCCCCATTCTCCACTTTGACCTTCTCACCTGCCTATTATATCCCCCCTCTTCCCTCCCTTTCTCCTATTGTCCACTCTTTTCTCCTACGAGATTCTTTCTTTTCCAGCCCTTGACCTTTCACCTATCACCATCCATCTAGCCTATTCCCTTCCCCCCCACCTTTTTACTCAGGCCTTTTCCCCTTCCTTCTCAGTCCTGATGAAGGATCTTGACCTGAAACGTCGACTGTTGATTCTTTTCCATACACACTGTCTGACTTTCTGAGTTCCTCCAGTGTTTTGTGTGTGTTGCTCTGGATTTCCATCATCCATGGACTTGTATTTGTTACTTGGTATTATATTGCCATTCCCTCCTTGCCACTAAGCCAAAATCCTGCAACTCTTTCACAAACAGCATTGTGAAACTGAAGCTATTCAAGATGGCAGCTCATCGCCACCTCCTCAAATGCAACTAGGGACGGGCAATTAAATGCTGGCTCAGCCTGCAAAGCCCATGTCCCTTGAATGAATAGAAAAAAAGTTAACGAAGCACTTCTTATCCTGTGATGAAGTATGACTTTCTGTCAAGGTGGAAAACTGATGTTCAGTTGCCTCATGAACATGCTGGAAGTTTTTCATTGCCTCAAGGTCCATGGTCAATGAGGCAGTGCGGTGGTGTAGCTGGTAGACCAGCTGGCTCACAGATCCAGTAAATCAGGTTCAATCCTGACCTCCAGTGACGTCTGTGTGGAGTTTGCATACTTTTCCCAAGTTTACACTTGGTGCTTTGATTCCTTCTTATATCCTAAAGATGTATAGGTTACAGATATAGTCCAGCACAAGCACTTCTGGCCCAATAAGCTACAAAGTCCAGTAATTTACCAATTTAACACCAGCCTAATCACAGGATAATTTACGATGACCAATTAGCCTTTGGACTGTAGGAAGAAACCCATGCAGTCAAGGGGAGAACATACAAACTCCTTAAAGACACTGACATATTTGAACTCCAAACTCTGCAATGCCCTGAGCTGTAATAGCTTCACTCTAACCACTATGATACCGTGGCATCTGTGTGTTAACTGGCCAGTGTGAATTGGTCACCAATAGAATCTGGGGAGAATTGCTGGGAATAATTGCTCTGCCTCAGAAGGCAGTGGAGGCAAATTCTCTGGATTCTTTCAAAAAAGAGTTAGATAGAGCTCTTAAAGATAGCAGAGTGAAGGTATATGGGGAGAAGGCAGGAAAAGGGTACTGATTGTGGATGATCAGCCATGATCACAGTGAATGGTGGTGCTGGCTCGAAGGGCTGAATGGCCTACTCCTGCACCTATTGTCTATTGTCTAATGGGAAGAATAAAATGCAATTAATATAGCTGGGTGTTTGGTAAATAACAGAGATGGTGGCCAGTTTCAATACTGAATGACTTGTGACTCAAAAAAAATTGCAAAGTGAATATTGCAGATGAGAACTAATGTGTTAACAAGGTAGTTCACACAGCTTGCAGTAAACTAAATGTCTTCTCATGGGTCTAGATATACTCAGTGAGTGAAAATAAATTTAGGACTCAATACTCCACTTGATAATCTTTAAACTTTCACAATTTATTGTACCTTGTACACCTTTAAAATGTATCCTCAACACAAGTTCATTGAAAACCAGAAGTATCAGTTGATCAATAATTTTATCATTGGATTTCCAACGAAGTTCAACTACATTTAGTAAAAAAATGATAAAAACCTCAAGGAATGTGAATACTTTTAAGACTACAGTCAAGGATTTCTGTTTCTCAAATCGGGATGTCACACAAGCTTATTCACAATGAATCGGAATTCTGAGGTATATTGCTTGCTGCGTATTAATTAACGGTAATACAAAGAGCACAGGTGCATCTCACCATTCACTGCGTATATTCAGTAGATAAGCAGACCATAACAATGGTAATAGCAGTGGAGAAAATTAGAACAACTAAATATTGTAAAATTCAGGAGGCCCACTGAGCAATACAGTTTTTGCATGAAACACAGAATATTTCACAAATATAGCCTTTCTGCCTGGACAAAGGAAGTTATCATTCCTTCAGAAATACCACATTGATTATACCCTACATTTTTGACCTGCTGAAGTTATTGCAGTCTGCACTATATACAAAAATGAGACTTATAAATCGTTGACTTAAACCTAATCCTAGAGAGAGCTAAATGTGACATATTCAGTCTTACTTCTGGTTAACATGGACTTCAGTATGTATGTGATCCTGCAGCACACAAACATTTTAAGAAGTTTCTGCAATGAACACCAACAGAAAATACAAAGGCATCCCAATTTATTACACACCATTACCACATGAAAGTTTGCCACCAGGAAGATACATGCAAACATAAACAGGTAAATCCCGGTTTCTGCTAACTTCCATGAGGATAGTTGTTATGAAATTTCTTTTTGTCTCAGTGGCTTATCAAAATATATTTCCAATTTACGTCAACCTTGTGAAATAGAAGCAGCCAAGATTTGGTGTAACTATATAATTACAAACCATTCAGAAGTGATTGGATGTTTTTATTTTAGGGGCTTATTGTTAAGATTCCAGTAATTTAAATTTATTTTTACTCTTGTTATAATATTTGTTGGCAGAATCCCAATGCCATGTTGTACAATGATGAATCAATGCTCCAAATGCACAGCTACATAGTTGTGCGCTAGTGACAATGGTTGAACTGGGATCGATATTTCTAGAGCAACACTCAAAACGTTGGAGATACTCAGTGGGTCAGGCAGCATCTACGGCGAGAAATGGACAGTGAATGTTTCAGGTTGAGACCCTTCATCAGGACTGGAAAGTAAAAGGGGGAAAAGGCAAAATAAAAATCTATTTCCAGCATATGCAGTCACTCTTGTATCTCCATTGGCACATCTAGCATTTGCAGCTTAAATATGCTTATTGACGTTAACCTCACGATAGCTTGTTTTCATTTGGATGATAAACTAATTCATCTCATTGCCAAATTTGTGGATACTTATTTCAATGTTGCCTTGAATATTCCTGTGAAAACCAGATCTTTTTAATTAAAGTTAATACAGGAGAGGAGGAGTATCAGATAATATGATCATGATATATGTTTGGTTACCTGGCCAAGTTGCAAATTAAATGTGAAAGTAAGCTTTGCTTCTTACTAAGGTGAAGGACCTCATTAGCAAAAAATTGTTGAGCTACTGAAAAGATTATATACATCTTATTCTCTCACCAGAACATAAGGTAATTGGAACAGAGGTGTGGGAATTAGAAGAGATGTTATCTAGAGCTGAAAATCTGAAATAAAAGCAGGAAAGGTTTGAGATATTCAGCATGTTAAGCAGCATTCTCAGGCAGGAAGTGAACCACATTTTTTTTCCCTCTCCAAAATGCTGACTGACATTTTTTTTTATTAAGTGCAAATCGTGAACAATAGCCAGATCAGAAATGCTGATCAAGTCAGCTAGTTCCCAAAGAGAACTCTGATAGGCCAATCAGATGGTTCACTGCTGCTCAGTGATAGAACACAAAAAAATCATATGTACAATTAAGAAATTAAAAAATAGTAGAAATACTGGAGTCATGATGATCATGATGAAGTCTGCTGGAGAGAGACATTTAGACAATAGACAATAGGTGCAGGAGTAGGCCATTCAGCCCTTTGAGCCAACACCACCATTCACTATGATCATGGCTGAACATCCACAATCGGTGCCCTTTTCCTGCTTTCTCCCCGTATCCCTTCACTCCGCTATCTTTAAGAGCTCTATCTAACTCTTTTTTGAAAGAATCCAGAGAATTAGCCTCCACTGCCTTCTGAGGCAGAGCATTCCACAGAACCACAACCCTCTGTGTGAAAAAGTTTTTCCTCAACTCTGTTCTGAACTGTCTACCCCTTATTCTTAAACTGTGGCCTCTGGTTCTGGACTCCCCCAACATCGGGAACATGTTTCCTGCCTCTAGCGTGTCCAATCCCTTCATAATCTTATATGTTTCAATCAGATCCCCTCTCATTCTTCTAAATTCCAGTGTATACAATTTATACACATGCTGTCCTCCATAATTCAAAGAGATTGAAGGATAAGGTTGCAGGGTGACAAAACGTGGCAGGAGTACTTGGAACTAAAAACTAATCCCTACTGGGAGAAAACAGTACCTGTTCTTTCCACACTGTTCTCTAGCAGTTTAAGGACTAAGTCCAGCTGGAACATAACTCACAAGTACTCTTGAAAGTAAGGTATTAACCCTACTTACAAACAACCAAGCATTGCCATCCTGGTTTCACTGCCATGCTGAGAATTCCTCAGATTTTCATTTCTCATTTGGGAATCACATCTGATTGGCAGAAGCAAGGCTTCAGCAAAAGTGCCCAGTCAAGTTTCAAAAATAATTCAATTTGATTCACAAATGATGAAAATCATGTTCCACTTTGGTGGAGAACAATGATTTTCAGATGGATAATACTTAAAAATAAGGGCTGTGATTCTGCATAATAGTCCTACATTTTAAGTTCAAAGAAACTATTTGCTTTCCATACTTTGTTCATAGCAAAGAATTCAACATTAGCCCTATTCTTGCTTTCAACAGTGATTGTCGAGATTGCAGGCGAGCTTTTGGCACAATGTATCAAGAGGATTCAATTTTTCTTGAGTTTGAAGTGCACATATAAATAAAAAATACTACATGACTTACCACTTCAAAAGCAGTGGTAAACTTTGACTTTCACATTTCAGATCGCAGTAAATCTCCTTTGGTGTTTGTGTTGGAGATTTCTCAATGTCAGAAATCTTTTGCTTGATTTGGTTAAATTAATAACAACTGTTGACACAAGGGCAGAATAGCTGCTCTTTGCAGCTGCCTTGTTGCCATTATTCAGATTTACTGCCTATGTACAGGCTGGCGATGGAACTCAGGAACACTCCTTGTGAACAGGGCTCAGCAGGTGTCCACACCATCAAACAGTTCAACCTTCATTAGAGGCCTCACCTTGGTCATACAATTAGCACAGACTATGTTGTAATTATCTGGGATTCATGTGAGATGAATCAATCAGCCACTTTTGTGCTATTACTAGTTGTTGTGAAACAATCAACAGGAAGCCTGAAATGAAGGTAAGAGTTTTGTCACTGAAAGACAGAATTATTTCTTAATAATGAGATGCACATTCTAACTTGTCAGTGTGTAGGGGAATCTAGATATTCAGAAATTAAAATTTAAAATAGTATCAGTTTCCTATCCTCTCAAACAACATTGAACCAAAGAAACAAAAATGTATGTTACAGCCATCTTAGACAAGTTCTGACTCCATTCAGCTGTGCATGTACCCAAGTAATTTATACACATTAGTGTTATACATGTTGGTGCTTGCAGGGTTTGGTTGAGGGGACAGTAGGTGTTGGGTGGGGGGGGGGGAAGCACAGCAGTTAGAAAATTCATATAATACTGATAGAGGAAAGACTGGTAATGGGGGATGGGGGAGAGGAGGTGCGATAATTAGTCCTTCCCAATGTAATGGCCTGGAAATGATAATCCCTGCTCTAAATGATCAACTGCATGGAATCACCAGGGAGAAATTCAAGAATTATTAAAAGAGCAGGTGAATAATTCCTGAAAAGCCAGGCAACTTGTTTTTAACTGAATGCCCCTTCACATAAACATTATGATTTTCCTTACAAGGGAAGGAACGTGTCATTTCATGTCACAGAGGAAGTTCTCCAAGTCTGCACTGTCTGGCCAGGCATGGACCATAAATGTGGAATTACATGTTGGTATGGAATTAAAGAGGTAAAGTGATCCTCAATTATTTAACAAAGAGAAAATCTAAATAGGTTACTTGAAGTGGTTAAGCTCTGACTCTGCCAATTGTGCTCAGGTGATCCAGATAGAAGAGTGGTGATTTTTCTTGATGGGTATCCTCTCACATTTTCCCAGTTTTTTTCTCAGTTCTCCCTATTTCATCAACTAGTAGATCAATCATCTCTGGGCAATGAACCACTCAACATTAGATTATATTAAATGGTTCTGCCAAAACTGAGAGATGGTTTTTATATTATTATGTGTGTACATACTAAAGAACTTCAGTTCCCAGTGTGCAATGCAGGCAGTTCACCCTGGAACTGGAAGAGACATTGGTGAGATGGGTACACATGCTGATATGCAGTTGGCACTATTACCAGAGTGTCCTGTAAATAAATATGTTAGCTTTAACCATGCTACGTTTGTCTTTTATCAAGAATAAACATGACATCAGGAACCAGAAGTGAAGTTGGTGAGTTGGGCACAGGTGCTGGTGTGGAGCTGGAGCCATTACTAGAGTGTCCCGTAAATAAATATGTGTTGGTTTTTTTTACCCACACTGTTCGTCTTTATTAAGAACCAACATAACAGTCCTGCCTGTCATATACCCCCCTTTGAAGTCCTGTAATAGAATGTAGATCTGATTACTAATAAAGTGATTTTTTTTGACAATAGTGTGCTCTAAAACTTTGAACACAAGCGAACAAATAATCTGGCTTCCTGACAAAGGGTCTCGGCCTGAAACGTTGACTGTACCTCTTCCTATAGATGCTGCCTGGCCTGCTGCGTTCCACCAGCATTTTGTATATGTTGCTTGAATTTCCAGCATCTGCAGATTTCCTCATTCCTGGCTTCAAGTTAAGTGTTTTGTTGTAACAGGAAATCATTGTATATTGTAACACAGAAGGAAACTACTCAGCCCATTATCTTTCATTGGTTCTTTGACAGAGTGATCAGAACAGTGCAATCCTTCCACCCTTTAGCCAGAACTTTCCAATGTTTTCACTTCAGGTACAAT
The DNA here is from genome assembly GCF_030028105.1 of Mobula birostris. Lineage (NCBI taxonomy): Eukaryota > Metazoa > Chordata > Chondrichthyes > Myliobatiformes > Myliobatidae > Mobula > Mobula birostris. The sequence goes on from NC_092373.1 coordinate 62,720,568, forward strand.
TCTAACATTTTTAAAGAGTTGATTCCAGATCAGAACAAATTTCCAGTTTTTCCAGTTTCCCATGGAAAACAAGTTCTTCACAATTGGTTCTTTTTACCAATTACTTTATGTCCACACTCTACAATTATTAACTCTTCCACAGAATAAGCACCTCTCTATCAAAGTCCATTATAGTTTTCAACACTTCACATGAATCAGATTTCTTCAACTGTATGCCTGGCCAAAGACTTAAAAACAGTGCTTAGTCTAGACAGGGTCATAGAAAGATGCTGGGAGACAGATAGACACACACATGGAAATTCCCAGATGGAGAAACGAGTCATGATGTAGCTGAAACAGAAGAAATATAAAGGGAAGGAACGTGAAGGGATTAGGAAGGCATGAAGGGAAGAGCCAAAAATAATAATGAGGGAGGAGTCAATGGAGGGTAAGAGGTGGGGAGCCAGATGACAGTGAGTGTGGAAACTGATGGAAGGTGGGGGCAGAAGCTTAGAAAGTGAGGGATAAATTAAGGGAGAAATTCAGAGTTGACAGATCCTTACCTGCTGTCCTAAATGTGACTCCAGACCCACAGCAATGTGGTTGACTCTTAAATACCCTCTGAAATGGCCTAGTAAGCCATTCAAATGTATCCAACCGCTAAAAAGAAAATAATAAGGAATGAACCCAGATGGATAATCCAGCATCGACCCAGGCACTGGATATGGCAACGGCAAAACCAGCCCTGTCGACCCTGCAAAATCCTCCTTACTAACACCTGGGGACTTGTGCCAAAGTTGGGAGAGCTGTCTCACGGACTAGTCAAGCAATAGCATGACATAGTTGTACTGACAGAATCATACCTTAAAGTTAACATTCTGGACTCCACCAGCACCATTCCTGGGTAAGTACTGTCTCACCGGCAGGACAGGCCTAGCACAGGTGCTGGCACAGTGGTATACAGTAGAGAGGGAGTTGCCTTGGCAACCCTCAACGTCGACTCTGGACCCCACGAAGCCTCATGGCACCAGGATAAACATGGGCCAGGAAACCTCCCGCTGATTACCACGTACCGTCCTCCCTCAGCTGAGGAATCAGTACTTCTCTATGTTGAGCAGCACGTGGAGGAGGGAGCACGGAGGGTGACAAGGGCACAGAATGTACTCTAGCTGGGGGACTTCAATGTCCATCACCAAGAGTGGCTTGGTAGTAACACCACAGACTGAGCTGGTCAGGTCCTACTGGACATAACTACTAGACTGGGACTACAGCAGGTGGTGAGAGAACCAACAAGACAGAAAAACACACATGACCTCATGCTAACCAACCTGCCTGTCACGGCAGCATCTGTCCATGACAGCATTGGTAGAAGTGACGACTGCACAGTATTTGTGGAGACTAAATCCCATCTTCAAACTGAAAAAACCCTCCACTGTGTTGTGTGACACTACCAGCGTAGATAGATGCTGGGGTAGTCCATGGGACAGACTTCAAACAGATCTAGCAGCGCAAGACTGGGCATCTATAAGGCGCTGTAAGCCATCAACAGCAGCAGAATTGTACTCGACTACAATCTGTAACCTCATGGCCCGGCATATCCCCCACTCTAACATTACCACCAGGTCAGGAGATTAACCCTGGTTCAATGAAGAGTGCAGCAAGACATGCCAAGCACAACACCAGGTATGAGGTGTCACCCTGGTGAAGTCACAATACAGGACTACTTGCATGACAAACACCATAAGCAGCAAATAACAGACAGAGCTAAGTGCTCCCACAACCCACAGATCAGATCTAGGCTGTGTACTCCTGCCATATCCAGCCGTGAATGGTGCTGCACAATCAAGCAACTCACTGGAGGAGGAGGCTCCACAAATATCCCCATCCTCAATGACAGACGAGCCCAGCACACCTGTGCAAAAGATAAGGCTGAGGCACTTATAACAATCTTCAGTCAGAAGTGCTGAGTAGATGATCCAGCTCAGCCTCCTCCGGAAGTCCCCAGCATCCGAGATGTCAGTATGCGGCTAATCCGATTCACTCCATGTGATAGCAAGAAACAGCTGAAAGCACTGGATACTGCGAAGACCATGGGCCCAGACAAAATTCCGGCAACAGCCCCGAAAACTTGTCCTCCAGAACTTGTCGTGCCACTACCCAAGCTGTTTCAGTACAGCTACAACACCAGCATCTACCTGACAATGTGGAAAATTGCCCAGGTATGTCCTGTACACAAAAAACAGGACAAGTCCAACCCAGCCAATTACCGCCCTATCAGCCCACTCTCAATCATCAGTAAAGTAATGGACGGGGTTATCAACAGAGCTATCATGTAGCACCTACTCAGCAATTATCTGCTTATGGATGCCCAGTTTGGGTTCTGCCAAGGCCACTCAGCTCCTGACCTCATCCCCTCCTTGGTCCAAACATGGTCCTAAGAGCTAAATACCAGAGGTGAGGTAAGAGTGATAGTCTCGACATCAAGGTAGCATTTGACCGAGTATGGCATCAAGGTGCCCCAGGTAAAATGGAGTCAATGCGAATGAGGAGGAAAACCCTCTGCTGATTGGAATCATATCTGACACAAAGGAAGATGGTTGTGGTGGTCAGAGGTCAATCACCTCATCCTCAGGACATCACTGCAGGAGTTCCTCAGGGAAGTGTCCTAGGACCAACCGTCTTCAACTGCTTCATCAATGACCTTTGTTTCATCATAAGGTTAGAAGTGGGGACGTTCGCAGATGACTGCACAATGTTCTGCACCATTCTTGACTCCTCAGAGAGTGAAGCAGTTCATACCCAAATGCAGCAGGACCTGGACAATATCCAGGCTTGGGCTGACAAGTGGCAAGTAGCATTCGAGCCACACAAGTGCCAGGCAATGACTGTCTCCAACAAGAGAGATTTTAACCATCGTCCCTTGACATTCAGAGTCATTACTATCACTGAATACCCTACAATCAACATCCTGGGGGTTACCATTAACAGGAAACTGAACTGGTCTAGCCATATAAACACCATGGCTACCAGAACAGGTCAAAGGCTTGGAACCCTGTGGTATGTAACTCACCTCCCGACTCCCCAAAGCCTGTCCACAATCAACAAGGCTCAGGACAGGAGTGTAATGCAATACTCGCCACTCGCCTGGATGAGTGCAACTCCATCAACACAAAAGAAGCTTGACACCATCCAGTACCCCTTCCACAAGCATCCAATCCCTCCAACATCGGCGAACAGTTGCAGTATTGTGTACTATTTACAAGACACACTACAACAACACACCAAAGGTTCCTAAGGCAGCACCTTCCAGACCCATGACCACGACTATCTAGAAGGACGAGAACAGCAGATACCTGGGAACACCATCACCTGGAAATCCCCTCCAAGTCACTCACCATCCTGACTTGGAAACATATTGCTGTTCCTTCATTGTCACTGGGTTAAAATCATAGAATTCCCTCCCTAACAGCACTGTGGGTGTACCTACACCTCAGGGACTGCAGTGGTTCAAGAAGGCAGCTCATCACCACCTTCTTGAGGGCAACTAGGGATGGGCAATAAATGCTGGCTTAGCTGGCGACACCCATATCCTGTAAATGAATGAAAAAAGACTGCTAAAGGGTAAATAACTGGAAACTAGATGATGATCAGTGAGTGAGACTCTATGTTTGGCTCCGCAAGTAAGGAGTTGCATTTAAAGATCTGGGAAAATATATTGAATGCCTAAACAATTTAAAACTAGGTCAACTGATTAATTTATCAGATTTAAAATGTCAATAAATAAAAACCTCTTCCATTCAAGTTAAATGCATATAATTCCAGTGTTGACCATTTTCCATGGTTTGATCTTTTTACTACTATGCTCTTATCCACATTTGATGTCAGATCAGAATGTTGCTCTGTAGTTGATTCTTCTTGTTAAATTTAGAATTTACTTACATCTGAATGCTTCAAATCCCCTCATCCCTTTTTTTATTTGAAACTTTTTACCAGGTCACTACTCCCAGCCAAAATCAAGCACATGTTGGCCTTCAGTGGGATTTGACTGTCCCTCACATCAGCCCTGAAAGACAGTGGTGGCCAGAAGGACTGTTGGGATTTGTGAACGCAATAGAATATGGAATCAGCCTTTTTGGACTGAAATAAGGAGAAAGTTAAATATTGAAGTGAAATTCTACATATACACTCGTATGCAGTGGATTATGAAAGTATTCAATATTGGATTCAGAGGACATGGGGAAAGAGTAGGAAAGTAATTTGAGGTCAGCATTCAGCCACCGTCATACTGAACAGCCGAGTAGACTGAGCAGCTGCTTAGTCTGTGCTTATTTGTTCTGTTCCTGAGAACCCATGTCAAAAAGTATATATTTTTCAATTATCTCAAATTATTGTTGCTTCCAACAATATTTAAATAAATCTCTAAACATAATTCTGAAATATTTTATATTTATGACTCAAGTTAGCTTGCAGATAATAATCCAAAGATTTCAGGCCATTTCATGAGGGAATTTTCTCTCAGTTTGATGTAATCAACTTCCTGCATTTGACCCTCCATCAAGACCCTCAAAGCCAAACTACACAACAGAGAGTGTTAAATATGGGATGGATAGTATTTGCATGAGCAAAGAAAGCTGTTGTATTGTCATCCAGATAGTCAGTTTTCCTTTGCTCCATACAATTCTTTGTAATGCAAGCAGTGAGATCAGCATTTATTATTAAAACACTTTTACATCCATTGTACTACAGCAAGAACTCATTTTTACACATTGACAGCTCTCATAAGGAGGAACCTTTAGTCTACAGTTAAAATGACAACGCAGGTCCCCTATGATCTCTCCTAATATTTTAGCAATAAATGGTGCATTTGCAATGAGGGCATAATTGCAACAATCATTACAATATGTTATAAATGTAATAGCTGCTTTTGCTGCAGCACAAACCATTTTTCATTAAATTTAATGAATGTTCAAATATACAAAAATCAAACATAAAATTTCTCAGTTTTGCAGTGGAATGACAATTATTACTGTCATCTATGAATGAAATAAAATATAGTCCCTTATGCCCACTAAGTCTTGATCTCTATTCATTTTAATCACAGATTTGATTGCACATTCTCAGTCATTAAGCAGATTACATATTTGACCTAAAACATGAATCATAATAGCTGTCTTGTCCCTTCATTTCTCATTTGTCTCACACTGAAACAGAATGTGAAGCACATTAAAGTGCTATCATTTAAATCTTAAAACAGTATTTTAATGTGTGGGTTTATAAGAGGCTGCTTGACCCAACCAGTCTCTTCTGGTGCTGGTGCTCCCCGTGAACTGTAACACCATAGAAAGAGACCATTAAGCCCACAGAGTTCATGCTGGCTCTGGAAGATCAATCTCATCACTATCACCCCCCGTTTCCCTCTCCATTTCCCAGCAAATCATGAAGATCTGTCTGCATGGCAACACGCAGGCTCAGCCACCGAGTGCACTCACAGCTATGCTCAGTTGTGAATAACATTAATTAAAAATTTAATGAGAGGGAGCATGCTACCCCCATCTTCATTGGTAGAGGAGCACAGAACGTGAGTGCTAATGATCGACCTAAAGTCCCGGCAGCCCTGTTTGAGCAGAAATGCTGAATGGTAATCTATCTTGGTTTTCAACTGAGATCACAGAAACCAGCCTTCAGCCAATTCATTCCAGTGATATATAAAAAAAGTGTCTGACAGCAATGGATATCACAAAGGACATCAGACCAGACAACATTCTGTCTGCAGCACTTGCATTGCGTAGGGTATTTTAGATGGTGCAGCTGGCTAATTTGACTTTGTCTAAAATGATAAGATTACACATCTCTAACTCCTATTTTCTGTATGAGGGTGGAAGATTAAGGACACAGCACTTAGTCCTTCTGCACCAAGTCTGATTTTTTTTTTCAAAGTTAATACACATTTTTTCATCCACAGAGTCACTGAAATTTGGAGCACATGGTCTGAGAAGTGTGGAGGCAGGTAGTCTGAGAGCATTTAAAATGTCTTGGTTGAGTACTTGAATCACCAAGGTAAAGAAGACTGAGGTAAGGGAAGCCAAATAGCGGTAGGACATATAGTAAACGGAAGGGTATAAAGGTACTTGATGAACAGATATCTTGGCATTTAAGTGCATCATTTTCCAAAAGTAGCACCACAGGTAGATCAGACGGCATGCATGTCTTTATAGGTTAGGACACAGAATATAAATTTTGAGATATTATATTGCAACTTCATAAAACATTGGTTTGGCTGCACTTCGAGTATTGTTAGCAGTTTTCGTCACCACACTGCAGAAAGAATGTAGTTCAACCAAAGAAAGAATAAAAGAAATTCAGGTATATTGCCTGGAGGTGACGACTTTGTCACTTGGTCAGAATGGATAGCCTGGATTTATTTTCCCTGGAGAAAGGGTACTGAAGGGTGACCTCATAGAGGTAAATAAATTTGGGAGAGGCAGTGATAGGATCACAAAATCTGTTTACCAAGATAGGGGTATCAAAACAAGATGGTACAAGACAGAAGCTCCTGTGATAAACATGAGCTACAGGGAGGTAGCCACTCCTAGGTTGCAGGAGACAGGTAACTGTCAGGAGATGTAGGGGAAATGCACCACCAGTGCAGAGTATACCTGCGTCCATTCCCCTCAATAATAAGTATATAACTTTAGATATTGTTAAGGGGGGTGACCTACTGGGGGAGAACAACACTGATCGGGTCTCTGGCACTGAATCTGGTGCAGTGGCTCAGAAGAGTAGAGAGGTGAAGAAGACCGTAGTGTTGATGACAGATTCTTTAGTCAGAGGATTAGAGACGAGGTTCTGTGGGCTCAATAGAGACACCCGGATGGTATTGGACTCCCAGGTGCCAGGATCAGGGATGTCTCGGAACATCTTATCAGGGAGCTTAATGTATGGAACCCTTAGGAGGCAGTGATCATAATATGATTAAATTCATACCGCAATTTGAGAGGGAGAAGCATAAGTCACATATCAGTATTGCAATGGAATAAAGGGAGTTATAGAGGCCTGAGAGGAGCTTGCCAATGTGGATTGGAGGAGGATGCTGGTGGGGATTACAGCAAAGCAGCGATGGCTGAAGTTTCTGGGAATAGCTCATAAGGCGCAGGGTAGATATGTCCCACAAAAGAAGAAATTCTCAAACGGCAAGGGTAGGCAACCGTGGCTGACAAGGGAAGTTAAGGACTGCATAAAAGCCAAGGAAAGGACAATAAGGTAGATAAAGTGAGTGGGAAGTTGGATGATTGGGAAAATATTAAAATCCAACAAAAGGCTATAAGCAGGGAAAAGATGAAATATGAGGGCAAACTAATGAACAATATAAAGCAGGATGCTAAAATCTTTATCAGCTATATAAAGAGTAAAAGTGAGGTGAAAATTGCTAATGGACTACTGTCCACTGGAAAATTAGGCTGGTGAGGGGTCAAAGAAATGGGAGATGAACTTAATGAGTACTTTGCATCTGTCTTCACTGTGGAAGCCAGAGGTCCATGTGTGTCAGGTAGCAGGAGTGAGTGCCTTTGCTATTACAAAGGAAAAAGTGCTGGGCAATCTCAAAGGTCTTAAGGTGGATATGTCACCTGAACCAGATGGACTATATCCCAGAGTCCCGAGAGAGGTTGCCGAAGAAATAACGGATGCATTGGTCATGATCTTGCAAGAGTCATTTGATTCTGGCATGGTCCTGGAGGACTGGAAGATTGCAAATTTCACTGCACTCTTCAAGAAGGGATAAAGGCAAAAGAAAGTAAATTATAGGTCAGTTTGCCTAACCTTAGTGGTTGGGGAAGTGTTGGAGTCTATTATTAAGGATAATGTTTTGGAGCACTTGGAGAATGATGATAAAATAAGTCAAAGTCAGCATGGTTTCTGTAAAGGAAAATCTTGTCTGACAAATCTGTTAGAGTTCTTCGAGGAAGTAACAAGCAGCATGGGCAAAGGAGAGGCAGTGGATGCCATTACTTGGATTTTCAGAAGGCATTTAATTTGGTGCCACACATGAGGCAGCTTAACAAGTTAAGATTCTATGGTGTTACAGGAAATATACTGGCATGGATAGAGGAACAGCAACAGGCAGGAGGCAGCAAGTGGGAATAAAGAGGGCCTTTCTTGGTAGGTTGCCAGTGACTGGTGGTGTTCCTCAGAGGGCCATATTGGGGCCACTACCTTTCACATTGTTGTCAATGATTTGGATGATGGAATTGATGGCTTTGTGGCGAACTTTGCGGATGACATGAAGAGAGGTGGAGGGGTAGGTAGTGCAGAGGACGCAATGCAATTGCAGGAGGACTCAGACAGATTGGAAGACTGGGCAAAAAAGTGGCAGATGGAATACAGTGCTGGGAAGTGTATGATGATGCATTTTGGTAAAAGGAACAATAGTGCGGATTATCATCTAAAGGGGAAGAAGGTTCAAACATCAGAGGTGCAGAGAGACTTAGGAGTCCTGGTGCAAGGTTCCCAGAAAATTAATTTACAGGTTGAATCTGTGGTAAAGAAGGCAAATGCAATGTTGGCATTCATTTCAAGGGAAGCAGAATATAAAATCAAAGAGGTAATGCTGAGGCTTTATAACACACTAGTCAGGCCACATTTGGAGTACTGTCAAACTGTATTGTCAACAGTTTTGGGCCCTATATCTCAGAAAGGATGTGTTGTCATTGGAGAGAGTTCAGATAAGGTTCACGAAGATGAATCCAGGAATGAAGGAGTTATCATATGAAGATTTCTTTGACAGCTTTGGGCCTGTACTCACTGGAATTTCAAAGAATGTATGGGGATTTCATCGAAACCTACCGAATGTTGAAAGGATTGGATAGGGTGAATGCGAAGAGGATGTTTCTTATGATGGGGGTATCGAAAACTAAAGAGCACAGCCTCAAAATGAAGAGTGACCTTTCAGATCAGAGGTAAGGAGAAATTTTTTTTTAGCCAGGGAGTAGTGAATCTTTGGAATGCTCTGCCACAGACTGCGGTGGACGCCAGATCTGTGGGTATATTTAAGGCGGAAGTTGATAGTTTTCTGATTGGTTAGGGCATCATAGGATATGGCGAGAAAGCAGGTGTATGGGGTTGAGTGGGACCCAGGATCAACCATGATGGAATAGCGGAGCAGGCTCGACGGGCTAAATGGCCTAATTCTGCTCCTATTTCTTATGTACATGGCATTCTCATGGGAGAGGGTGAGCAGCCAGAAGTCTCAGTGCACTCAGTATTCATGCCAATGACATAGAGTTGTTCAGGTGGGTTTAAACTAATTTGACAGGGGAGTGAGAACTGGAGTGGTAGTGCTGAAGATGGGCTACTTGGGTTACAAACAGAGGCAATGTGTAGTAAGACTCTGAGCAAAGAGAGGCTGATGATCGGGTAAAATTGCAGTCAGCAGGATGAGCTGCAATGTAAAAGGCAGACAAAACCGAGAAGGGTGCATACAGGAATAAAGGTGTTGTATTTGAATGCACACAGTAATCGGAAAATAGGTCGATGAACTTGTAGCACAGTTTCAGATTGGTATGTATGATGTTGTAGGCATCACTGAATACTGGCTGAAAGAAAACTATAGCTGGGAGCTTAATGTCCAAGGATACACATTGTATCAAAAGGGTAGGCAGGAAGGCAGAGGGGGTAGAATAGCTCTGTTGGTAAAAAATTAAATCAAATCATTAGAAAGAGGTGACAAAGTATCAGAATGTATTGAATCATTGTGGATAGAGCTAAGGAACTGCAAGGGTAAAAAGTCCTTGATGGGAGATACAGACCCCTAAACAGTAGTAAGGATGTAGGAATCAGAATCAAAATCAGGTTTATTACCACCGGCATGTGTCGGGATATTTGTTAACTTAGCAGCAGCAGTTTAATGCAATGCATAATATTGAAGAATAAAAATAATAATAATAATAAATAAGTAAATCAATTACTGTGTACATATACAGTATTGAATAGATTAAAAATCATGCAAAAAGCAGAAATAATATATATTTAAAAAAGTGAGGTAGTGTTCAAGAGTTCAATGTCTACAAGTTACAATGGGAGATAGAAAATGCATGCCAAAAGGGCAAAGTTACAATAGTCATGGGGGATTTCAATAGGCAGGTAAATTGGGAAAATCAGGTTGGTGCGAGATTCCAAGGGGGAAATTTCTAGAGTGCGTACAAAATGACTTTGGAGAGCAACCCATATTTGAGCACACAAGGGGATCAGCTATTCTGGATTGGATGTTGTGCAATGAACCAGAATTGATAAGAGACCTTAAGGTAAAAGAACCCTTTGGGGTAAGTGATCATAATATGATAGACTTCATCCTGAAATTTGAGAAGGAGAAGCTAGGTCAGATGTATCAGTATTACTGTGGAGTAAAGTAAATTACAGAGGCATGAGACAGGAGCTGGTTAGAATTGATTGGAAAAGAACACTGGCAGGGATGATGGCAGAGCAGCAATGGCTGGAATTTCTGGAAGGCACAGGGTATATACATCCCAAACAAGAAGTAGTATTCTAAAGGCAAGATGACACAATCCTGGCCGACAAGGGAAATCAAAGTCAACGTAAAAGCTAAAGAGATGGCACATAATACAGCAAAAATTAGTAGGAAGTTAGAGGATTGGGAAGCTTTTAAATATCAACAGAAGACAACTAAAAAAGTCATTAAAAAGATAAAGATGGAATATGAAGGTAAGCTAGCCAATAATATGAAAGATGATACCAAAAGTTTCATCACATGCATGAAGTGTAAAAGAGAGGCAAGAGTGGACATCAGCCCGCTGGAAAATGATGCTGGAGAGTTAGTAAGGGGGGACAAGGAAATGGCAGATAAAATGAATAAGTTTTTTGCAACAGTCTTCACTGTGGAAGACACTAGCAGTATGGTGGAAGCTTCATAGGTGAGGGGTCATTAAGTGTGTGAAGCTACTATTACTAGGGAGAAGGTTCTTGGGAAACTGAATGGTCTGAAGGTAGATAAGTCACCTGGACCAGATGGTCCCAGAGTTCTGAAAGAAGTAGCTGCACTCCACTCTTCAAGAAGGGAGAGAGGCTGAAGAAAGGAAATTATAGACTAGTTAGTCTGCCCTCAGTGTTTGGGAAGATGTTGGATTTGATTATGTAAGATGAGGTCTCAGGGTACTTGGAGGTACATGATAAAACAGGCCGTCATCAGCATGGTTACCTCAAGGGAAAATCTTGCCTAATAAATCTGTTGGAATTCTTTGAAGAAATAACAAGCAGGATAGACAAAGGAGAATCAGTTGATGTTGTGTACTTGGATTTTTAGAAGACCTCTAACAAAGTGCCACACATGAGGCTGCTTAATAAGTTATGAGCCCGTGGTATTACAGGAAAGATTCTAGCAAAGACAAAGTAATGGTTGATTGGCAGGATGCTACAAGGGGGAATAAAGGGAGCATTTTCTTGTGAGCTGTTGAAGACTGTAAGTGTTCCACAAGGGGTCTATGTTGGAACTGATTCTTTTTATGTAAAATGTCAATGATTTAGCTGACGGGATTGATAGCTTTATTGAAATGATAGGTGGAGGGGCAGGTAGCTTTGAGGAAATAGAGAGGCTACAGAAGGACTTAGACCGATTAGGAGAATGGATAAAGGAGTGGCAGATAGAATACAGTGTCGGGAAGTGTATGGTCATGCACTTTGGTAGAAGAAATGAAAGGGTTGACTATTTTCTAAATGGAGAGAAAATGCAAAAATCTGAGGTTCAAAGGGATTTGAGAGAGCTTGAGCAGGATTCCCTAAAAATTGATTTGTAGGATGACTCTGTGGTGCAAAAGGCAAATGCGATGTTAGCATTCATTTCAAGAGTACTGGAATATAAAAGCAAGGATGTAATGTTGAAACTATAAGCCACTTATGAGGCCTCACTGCAGTTTTGGGCCCCTTATCTTAGACAGGATGTTCGGAAACTGGAGAGGGTTCAAAGGAGGTTCACAAAAATGTTTCCAGCTTGTCATATAAAGACCGTTTGATGCCTCTGGGTTTGTATTCACTGGAATTTAGAACAATAAGGGGTGATCTAATGGAAACTTATTGAATGGTGAATGGCCTTGATGAAGTCGATGTAGAGAGGACGTTTCCTATGGTGGGGAAGTCTAAGACCAGAGAACACAACCTCAGAAAAGAGGGCGCCCTTTTAGAAGAGTGAAGAGGAGGTATTTCTTTAGTCGGAGAGTAGTGAATCTGTGGAATTCATTGCCACAGACAGCTGTTGAGGCCAAGTCTTTATGTATATTTAAGGCAGAGGATGATAGATTCTCGATGGGTCCAGACATAAAGGGATATAGGGAGAAAGCAGGAGATCGGGGCTGAGAGGAATAATGGATCAGCCAAAATGAAATGGCGGAGCAGACTTGATGGGACAAATGTCCTAATTCTGCTCTTTTAGGTTATGGTCTGATGGACTAAAGTTTGGGGGAGTTTCAAATTGGATCTGAAGTTTTATTTTGGATACCCAGTGGCTGATACTTGGAACTCAACGCTAGAGGTAGTGGTAAAGTCAGATACAATCACTGCATTTAAGAGACACTTAGACAGACATTTGAATAAGCAAAGAGAAAAAGGATATGGACCTAATGTAGGCAAACAGGATTTCTGTAGATGGGCAGAACAGTTGATACAGACATGGAGGGCTGACAGTCCCATTTCTGTAATGTGCTACTCTATGAACAAATGTTGATAAATGGGATTGACAGAGATGGATCGTGGGCCAAAATGCATGTTTCTGTGCTGTATTACTTTAAATCTGACATTTATAAATCTCCTATCCATACAAGCTTAATTTTTCATTCCACTGTTGCTTGGAGCACCTGCAAATTTATGACAGCTTGTAGAACAACAGACACATTGTCCTTAGTTTTATACTTCTGACTTCAGACATTGGTGAACACTTGCAACTGCCAACCAACTGGAGCTAACACTAATTTTGTGTATGAAACAGGAATTGACTTCAACAGCAATGTTCAACTGATACATACTCCTTCCCAAAAAAAAATCTGCAAAGTTATGAAACGGTTCCTTGAAGAAAACATGAAGGGCAGTTTTTTGGCAGAGCTGTTTCCATAGCAGCTATTGCAGCTGTAGAAAAGGTTGCTGTAGAGATGAGGTAAAACACAGGGAAAGGGCGAACATGTTGAGACCTGTGATACATACAGCTGGTCAGAAGCCATTGTGAAGCACATCATTCTGCAGTGACTGTGCGTCATGACTGAAGGACCCAAAAAAGAAAGGTAAAGCATGCACAACCTTAAAGATCCAGACAGGCATATGTAACCAGCAACACATCAAAGATCCTGGAAGGATCTTTTAATTCACATCTCCTGGCTAACTTGCTGTGGAGACTGATCTTTGATTAATGAAGAAGGATAATGAAGAAGATAAATAAGGATAGTAGGTTGCTCACCATTGGGTTACACACACAAAAGGAATGCAGGCAATGCCCACATCATGGTCTTTTGGGTAACAGAAACTCATCCTTCCAGATGTCACAAATCACTAACCATCGATTCATGATAAGGAATGAAATTTGCATTCACAGATTTTTTGTGAAAACCAGTAAGACCATAAATACAAAATTTATTTCTTACCAACTTGTGTTTATAGATGCATGCACAGATGGCTCCGCTTTGCATTACTGAAAACCACAATATAGACCATTTTCTTGGAGCGCAACCTCTGCTGCCCCATACCAACCCATCTCCACACCAAATATGGGGGTCACCTGCACTAAGCACATTGTATTTTTTTTAATATAAGTGATGACAGAAAAATATCAATAGTACTAATTGGATCAGCACCCAAGGTAATTAGTCCAATTTTCTGACAGTTGGGTTTAGCAATGGAAATAGTTACTAGTATAATGAAAAAACATAAAAATGATGTGCATATTTTATGGACAAAATGGGCAGAACAGTGTCTAATTTGCAAGTAATTCTTTTTACAGGGGTGTGGTGTGGGGCATGTTGAAGTAATGGTGAAGTTGCAGTCTGGTAAAGAATCTGGTAATGGGGGTTTATAATTCACATCTCAGATACCCTACCTCTCATTTACACAGACATCACTCAAGTAAAGAAATTATATGTCACGTTTCACATCTCCTTCTTCTCTGACTGAAGACCTCCATAAATGAGTCAGTACCTCAGCTTCACATTTTATATGTTGCACTCATTGATGTAGGATTGCTGCGAAGCTCTGATATTTCAATTGTCCAACACTGTTAGCTATTGAAATTCACATCCTCAGTACTTCCAGGTATTTACTATAATTGTAGTTGATCTTTTTTCCCAGGACATTTGAAAATCCAATCATAATACACTGACAAGTTATAAGGCCCAGACCATCAATCAGCACAAGCTAAGAGCATCACAAATTAACCTGTTGCGCAGACACATTAATGAACCCAAGATCTGTTTCAGCTCATACCGCATTTTCAAATCATTTCAACAATCCTATGGCACACAAAAAAGCACAAATAAGGCCAGCATACAAACTTGAAACAGAAGCCTTTGTGTAAAAAGACTGAAAGACAGAAGGGAAATTGGTGAATAATGAAAAATTATTAAAGCTTTAAAAAGCAAGGGGCTCGTCTGCAGAGCGGGAGATTACTTGGTTTAATAGCAACTTAGCAAGGGCCAATAAAAGGAGCAAGGTTTAAGTGGAGTGGTCTTTGTTGGAGTGAACAGTGTTAGAGTAGTCAGACTTTGGTTCTACAGGCTTGGGTGAGAACAGGTGCAGGCTAGAACTCAAGTTTGAGAACAAGTGTAGGCAGGATGGTAGTTCAGGCAGATGCCCCTCCTGTGAGATGTGGGATTTCAGGTTAACTAACAGCCTCCTAGATGGCTGCATCTGCAGGAAGTGCACCCAACTTCATCTCCTGGCTGAGAAGGTCAAGGAACTGGAGCTAGAGCTGGATGTGCTTAGCAACATTGAGGATGTTGAAACCTCATAGATGAGATTTTTACTGAGATGGTTACATCCAGAGTGCAAGCTTCAGATAGTAGATGGGTGACTACCAGGAGAAGTAAGGGAGTGAGCAGCCAGTGCAGGGCTCCCCAGTGGCCATCCCTGTCAGCAACAATTATACCCCTTCGTTTACTGCTGAAAGGGATGACCTATCAGGGCACAGCAGCAGCAGCAAGGCCAGTGGCACCATGGCCGGCTCTGAGCCTCAACAGGGAAATCAGGAAGAGTGATAGTGATAGAACATTTGATAGTTAGGGGGATGGACAAAAGATTCTGTGGCTGTGAAAGAGAAGACAGGGTGGTATGTTCCCCCCCCCCCCACCCCCAGGTGCTAGGGATGTCTCAGAGTGGCATCAGGAGATTCTCAAGAAAGAGGGTGAGTAACCCTAGGTCATGGTGCCCATTGCCAACAATGACATTGCAAGAAAGGGAGAAGAGGAACTGCGCAGTGTGTATAGGGAGTTAGGATAGATGCTGAAGAACTCAATCTCCATAGAAGTAATTTCCAGATTATTCCCAATACTACATGCTAGGCAGGGCAGGAACAGAATGACAGTGCAGATGAATGAGTGGCTGAGGAAATGGATTAGGAAGCAGGGTTTCAGATTTCTGGATCACTGGGATTTCTTCTGGGGAAGGTATGATCTGTACAAAAAGGATGGCTTACATCTGAACCCAAGAGGGGACAATATCCTTGCAGGCAGGTTTACTACCGCTGTTGGGAAGGTTTAAGCTAATTTGTCAGGGGATGGGAATCAGAATAATAATGCTAAGGATGGGGTAGTTGGTATACAAGTTGATGCAGTGTGTAGTGAGACTGTGAGGAAGCACAGGCAGATGATAAGGCAAAAATGCAGTGAGATGAGTTAAAGTTCAACATGGGGGCAAAATCAAAAAGGGTGATATATTTGAGTGCAGGCAGTATACAGAATAAGGTAGATGATCTTGCAGCTTAGTTAGAGATTGGCAGGAATGACGTTGTGGGATTACTGAGTCAGAGCTAAAAGAAGATCATAGGTGGGAGGACAGTCAGGTGGGCAGGGGGAATGGGGCGGCTATGTTTGTAAAGAATAAAATCTAATCCTTACAAAGAAATGACATAGAATTGGAAGGTGTAGAATCTTGTCGGTAGAGTTAAGAAACTGTAAAGGTGAAGTGATCCTGATGGGAGTTATATACAGGCCCCAGAACAGTTGCCAGGTTATGGGATACAAATTTCAAAGGGAAATTTAAAAAGCATGTAATAAGGGTAATGTTGTGACAGGTAGATTGGGAAATCCAGGTTGCTGCTGGATAACGAGAGAGGAAATTTGTAAAATTACTATGAGTTGGCTTCTTAAGCAGCTTTTGTTAAGCCCTAAAGAGGAAAGGCAATTCTGGATTGAGTGCTGTGTAATGAAACAGATTTAATTAGAAAGCGTAAAGTAAAGAAACCCTAAGGAGTTAGTGATCACAATATAATAGAATTCCCCTTGCAGTTTGAGAGAGAGAAGATAAAATCAGATGTATCAATATTACAGTAGAGTAAAGGGAATTACAGAGGCATGAGAGAGAGGCTGGCCAAAATGGTTGGAAGGGGACACTAGCAGGAATGATGGCAAAACAACAATGGCTTGAGTTTCAGGAAAAAAATTCAGAAGGCACAGGATAGATACATGGAAAGATAAAGAAGTATTCTAAAGGGAAGATGAAACAACCGTGGCTAATAAGGGGAGCATCAAAGACAGCATAAAAGCAAGAGAAAACATATATATGGAAAATAATTAGTGGGAAGTTAGAGGATTGGGAAGCTTTTAAAAACCAACAGAAGGCAACTAAAAATCCATAAAGAGAGAAAAGATGAAATATGAAGGTATGCTAGTTAATAATATTAAAGAGGATAACAAAAGTTTTTTCAGATATGTAAAGAGTAAATGACTGGCAAAAGTGGATATTGGACTGCTGGAAAATGATGCTGGAGAAGTAATAATGGTGGACAAAGAAATGGCAGATGAACTTGGTAAGTATTTTGCATCAGTCCTCACTGTTGATGACACTAGCAGTATGTCAAAAATTTGAGAGTGTCGGAGACAGAAGTGAGTTTAGTTGCTATCACTAAGGAGAAGGTGCTTGGGAAACTGAAACATCTGAACGCTGATAAGTCACTTGAACCAGTTTGAACTACACCCAAGAGTCTGAAAGAGGTAGCTGAAAAGATTGTGGAGGCATTAGTATTGATCTTTCAAGAATCACAAGATTCTGGAATGGTTCTTGAGGACTGGAAAATTGCAAATGTCACTCCACTCTTTAAGAACGGAGAGAGGTGAAGAAGAAAATTATAGCTTGACTTCAGTGGTTGGGAAGATTTTGGAATCCATTATTAAGAATGAGGTTTTGGTGTACTTGGAGGCACTTGATAAAGTAGGCCAAAGTTAGCGTAGTTTCCTTAGGGAGAAATCTTGCCTGACAAATCTGTTGGAATGCTTTGAGGAAATAACAAGCAAGATAGAAAACAGAGAGTCAGTGGATGTTGTTTACCTAGATTTCAGAAGACCTTTGTTATGGTGCCGCACATGAGGCTGCTTAACAAGAGTCCATGGGGTTAAAGAAAAGATACTAGCGTAGTTAATAGATTGGCTGATTGGCAGGAGGCAAATAGTCAGAATAAAGGGGGCCTATTCTGGTTGGCTGTCAGTGACTAGTGGTGTTCCACAGGGGTCGGTATTGGGATCCCTCCTTATCACATTTTGGATGGTGGAGTTGGTGTCTTTGTGGCCAAGTTGGCAGATGATACTAAGATAGGTGGAGAGGCAAGTCGTGTTGAGTAAGCAGGGAGTCTGCAGAAGGACTTGGACAGATTGGGAGAATGGGCAGAGAAGTGGCAGATGGAATATAGTGTAGGGAAGTGTATAGTCATATACTTCGATAGAAGAAATAAAGGCATAAACTATTTTCTAAAATGGGAGAAAATCCAAAGATTAGCAGTACAAGGGGACCTGGGAGTTCTTGTGCAGCATTACCTTGCAGGTTGAGTTGATAGTAAGGAAGGAAAATGCAATGTCAGCATTCGTTTTGAGAGAACTACAATATAAGAGCAAGGATGTGATGCTGAGGCTTTATAGGGCATTGGTCAGACAGCACTTGGAGTATTATTAGCAGTTTTGGGCCCCCTATCTAAGAAAAGATGTGCTGGCATTGGAGAGAGTCCAGAGTAGATACAAAAAAAAGATTCTGGAAATTAAAGGGTTAACTATGAGGAGCTTTTGATGGCTCTGGGCCTATGCTTGTTGGAGTTCAGAACAATGAGGGGATATCTCAGTGAAACCTGTCAAATATTGAAAGGCCTAGAAAGAGTGGATGTGGAGAGGATATTTCCGACAGTGGATGAGTCTAGGACCAAGAGCACAGCCTCAAAATAGAGGGACGTCCATATAGAACAGAGATGGGAAGGAGTTTCTTTCCCAGAGGGCAGTGAATCTGTGGAATTCAATGCCATGGATGGCTGTGGAGGCCGGTCACTGAGTGTGTTAGAAGCGGGGGTTGATAGTCAGGGCGGCAAAGGTTATGGGGAGAAAGCAGGAAAATGGGCTTAAGAGGGTAATAAATCAGCCATTATGAAATGGAGAGCAGACTCAATGGACTAAGTGGCCTAATTTTGCTTCTATATCTCATGGTCTAAATCTGAATCATTCATTACACGTAACAAATCTATTTCAATTGTTTTATCAGGTATCAAAGAGTCACCTAACCTGACTTTTGTTACCCACTCTGTCATGCAAATATTACACTCACCCATTAAATTCCATGGTTCATGATTCAATTTCATTTTAGTAGACCAGCCCTTGAAGACCTGACACTTAATTCAAATTGCCTGGTTTAGCTCTTTTTAAATATATCAACAAGCCAAGTGAATGAATTCTTCAAAACTACTTCCAACAACTCTTTGTTCCATGATAAGCATTTACCTTGTTCAGCATTTTTCTTTGGTCCAACTTTTTAATAGGCCTATTGCTCTGCCACTCTACTTCGTGGTCTCCCACAGTGATACCCCTCAAGCTCTGAGAATTATGATACTTCTCCCCTCCCTTTAAAACTCATATTTCTGCTTTACTTCTTAGTGAAGTAGGAAGATATCCTTTCCGATGGCACTTTCTATTAGTTAATACATACTATAGCCCATCTCAGTTGCGCTAATACCTGAGACTGTGCTTGTGCAAATCAGATGTCAAATTCTGCACTGTGGATGCAGTAGTGATTTTAGAAATATGTAAAGCCACAACAATGATACATGACATTTCCAATTCATTACCTAAACACTTTTAAGCTAATAATTTATCAAGTAGATTTACTCTCTTGTCTAGATTCTAATCTTCTTCACTATGCTTGCACCAGATGGTAGTGCACTCTGTGTCATAAGATAATAAAAAAGATTAATGTTATTTTCCTCAGAATGTACCCTTGTGTAAGAAATATAACTGTACCATTTTCTTCCTGTTCTATGGCATGTTCATATGAAATACAAATGCTCTTTTACATTACTGCTTTTTTCAACCAAGCTTTTCTATTTTGGGAGGTTATTACCAGTGTTCGTAGTAAGCCATCCTTTTCATCTCACAGTAATTAAGAGCGAAGTAAATAGTCTACTTATTCTTCACTTTGTGGCTCAATTTGTTCAAGGATAAGGAATTTAATTAAATTTGTAACAACATAACTTGCTTTCAGATATATTACTGACATGTATTAAAATGTATTTTTGAAAAAAAATCAAAAGTAATTTTGATTTTAACAGGCCAGACATGGATCATCTGCTGTGAAATACTAACACATAGCTGAATAAATACATAATTGTCAAATCAACCATAAAATTTGAAAAAGAATAAGATGCCAATGGAACTGTAACAAAACTTGACATGTCAATTGTTGATTATAAGGGATGAATTGTGAAACGGAACTAAACCTCAATTGTGAAGTCCATTTTTATTAACTTAGTCAAAGAGGGGAGCCTATAAAGATACCAGTATCTGGAATCATTTACTGAAATAAAAATGGTTACAGCAGTTCAGAAAGCTAAATCAAATCACATAGACTATTCTGAGCAAACTGGAAAGAGAGAAGTTGGGAACATTTTTGTTACAATTTAGCGTTCAGCAGCTGAAGCTGAACATCAATACTCACTGGGCAAATTAAATAGGCAGGTTAAATCAATATGATTTTGAGCAACAAATAGCAAACATTTTTGTTCTGACATAAAACCAGCCACAATAAGAAGATACGGTAGATACAGAGCACAAAAGTCCAAGGACAAGGTATTCATCAAAAAGTACAGGAATAATTTTCAGCAAACTATCTTTTCAATAAAGCTGCACAAATTATCTGCTTGGTTCTCAAACCTGCACAAGTATTTCTGAAGCAAAGAACTGGGAACTACTGATTCAAGCAAATAACTTTTAGTTCTCATGACTAACAGTGATAAATGGGCTAGCAAGGTTACAATAGTCTGTTGTTAATGGGTTCTCAGATATGTAATCCAAAAAATACAGTTCGCTCCCTTACAGGAAAATCTTGCACGGACATTCTTAAATATCTTTCCTCCATTAAAACTCTATTCTTGCCACTTGGCAAGTCTATTTCATTTGTTAGAAATCTTTTCAATCCCCATTTTTACAATCTACTAGCAAGAGAAATTCATGAAGGTTTCGGGTAGAGGCATGCCACATGAGGTGCAGGAGGTGGCAGGCAAGGGTTATAATCAAAAGAGAAATGAAGACAATCCAATCTCAATCATAATTTTTTTTTTTACAGACCTATTGAACAAGATAATTCAGGACTTCTGTTGTAAAGAACTAGACAGGTGGCTCTTGTCCCATCTTCCTGCAGCAGAAGAAATGTTTGTACTGACTTCACAATAGAACTACACAAAATACAGAAAGGAAGTTCAATCATATTGCCTAAAGAATATGCTAAAATTCGATTTCCATAGGGTTACCCACTGTAATTAGCAAATATATGTATATAGAATTCTGAATTGTGCATTCAAATGAACTTTTAATTGTTGATTTATTTATTGAGAAGCCATTACATAATGTTTAGTATGAAAATGGCTCTATGATCTCATTCACCAAAATGTAACCAACTGTGTTGATGAGGGCAGTGCAGTGGATGTCGTTTACATGGGCCTCAGTAAGGCCTTTGACAGGTGTCACATGACAGACCAATCCAAAACATTTGGAATTGTGGGATCCAGAGCATGTTGGCAAATTGTATCCAAAATTGGTTTGGCAATAGCAGACAAAAAGTGATTGTAGGGGGTTGTTTTTGTGTTTGGATGCTTGTAACTATAGGTGATCTATCTGCATGGATTGGTTCTTAGACTCTTGCTGGTGGTAATATGCTGTACATGAATGATTTAGGTGTGGAAATAGTGGCACAATTAGTCAGTTCACAGGTGACACTAAGTCTGGCAGAGATGTTGACAGTTTGGAAGTCTGTCTTCGGCTACAGGTCATATTGGGTTGTGATATGCCAAATGATGTTAAAAGATAGATAGATACTTTATTGATCCCAAAGAAAATTACAGTGTCACAGTGGTATTACAAGTGCACAGATATAAATATTACAAGAGAAGCAGAAAGAATAAAAATAAGTTACCACATACAGTCTAACAGGTGGGGGTCATCACTTCCCCAGTTATAGGTTGACTCATCATAGAGGGTAAGAATGACCTCATATAGCGTTCTTTGGAGTAGCACAGTTGTCTTAGTCTATTACTAAAAGTGCTCCTCTGTTCAGCCAGGGTGGCATGCAGAGGGTGAGAAACATTGTCCAGAACTGCCAGGGTTTTACACAGGGTCTTTTGTTCTATCACAGCCTCCAGTGTGTCCAGTTTGACACCTATAACAGAACCAACCTTTCTAATCAGTTTATTGAGCCTGTTGGCATCACCTGTGTTGAAAAATCGATGAACATGAGGTGATGCATTTTAAAATACTAATGAGGCTAGGATATATATCATGAATGCAAGGTCCGAAGGAGCATTGAGGAAGTCCAAAAGTATTAAAGCTGGCAGCATTAGCAGATAACATGGTTAAGGAGGCAATAAATATGAAAGCAGTGAGGCTTTGCTCCTATTTTATAAAACATTGGTCAGACCTTAGCTGGAAAACTGCATGCAGTTCTGTTCACCAGCTATAGGAAAGATGTGGTAGTGCTGGAAAGGGTGCAGAGGTGATTCACTAGGATGGTGACTGAGATGGAGTATTTTAGTTACGAGGAATGACTGGAGAGGCTAGGTCTGTTTTTCCTGGAGCAGAAGAAAAGGTATATAAAATTATAAGGGATATAGATGGGTAGGCTCCACAAAACGTTTCCCCTTATCCAAAGGTAAATAACACCAGAGGAAAAACGCAAACAACAGGAATACTGCAGATGCTGGAAATTCAACCAGAGGACATAGTTTCACACACAAAATGCCGGAGGTGCTCAGAAGGCCAGGCAGCATCAATGGAAAAGCGTACAGTCGACGTTTCAGGAGGTAGCTGGTGTGAAAAAAAAGGGCCTCAGCCTGAAACGTTGAATGTACTTTTTTTCCATAGATGCTGCCTGGCCAGCTGAGTTCCTCCAGCATTTTGTGTGAGTTGCTTGGATTTCTAGCATCTGCAGATTTTCTCTTGTTCGTAGAGGACATAGACTTACAGTCATGGGTATGAAATTCAGAGGGGATTTGAGTTAGATTTTTCACCATGCGAGTCGTGGGTACCTGGAATACACCGCCAGAGAGAATGACAGATTTGGAGATGCTGATAGCATGGACGAACATTTGAATCACCATGCCACAGAGGGCTAAGCACCAAGTGTTGGAAAATAACGTTAATACAGATCGGTGCCCAACAGTTAGTGAGGATGTCATGAGCCAAACAGTCTGTTTCTGAAACAGCCAGCTACACCACATCCATTGGATTACACCAAATACCTTGCCCAGAAACTTGTCATTCTTCCTAACTAAATCAGGCCTCCCATCCTTATCTATTAGTGTGGCCCAACCTCCCCTCACACCATTTTATAATAAGAAATTTCACATTCTCACTACCCTTTTAATAGATACGTATCCCCTGAATTCCCTACTGAATTCTTGGTGACCATCATTTAATAACAGTTCAACAACACCTCATTTTCTGTCTGGTAGCCTCAATCTGATGGCATGAACATCGATTACTCTAACTTCCAATAACTCCCTCCCCTATCTCTCTATCATTCCCCATTCTGGTTCCCCTCTTCTCATCACCTACCCATCATCTACTTTTGGTGCCCCTTCTCATACCCTTTCTCCCAAGATCCACTGTCTTCTCTTGTCAGATTCCTTCTTCTTTAGCCCTTTATCTCTTTTACTTATCACCTCCCAGCTTCTCATTTCATCCCTCCTCCCTCACCTACCCACCTTTCCTCACACCTATCGCCCGCCAGCTTGTACTCCTCCCCTTTCCCCTCCACCACCTTCTTTTTATGGGTTCTTCCCCCTTCTGTTCCAGTCCTGATGAAGGGTCTCAGTCCGAAACGTCAACTGTTTATTCCTCGCCTGACTTGCCGAGTTTCTCCAGCGTTTTGTGTGTGTGTGTTGCTCTGGATTTTCAGCATCTGCAGAATATTTTGTGTTTAATAACAGTTATATTTTATTCCACACAAGAATCACTTAACACCCATTCCATCAAAGCCCTTCACATTTTTCAACATCTCTTTTAGATAAAGAGAAAAGCAATGCAGACTATTCATCCTTTGCTGACAAGTATACTGTTCCATTTCTCGTATAATCCTTGCAAATTGCTGCACTCTCTGTAATGCCTCTACATCCTTTATATAAAACGGTGAATGAGCAAAAATATACTGTACATAGTATTCCAAGTGTGGTCTACGTTTGACAAGAGTACAATGAAATAACAATAATTGTACCAGAAAAAAAACGGTCTTTAATCTGAGATCTGGGCCATTAATCCAGAGAAAAAGTTCAAATCCCACTTGGGTAATTTAAATTCAAATCATTGAATAGAATTTGAATGTACAAAAACAAGCTTGTTCCTTCTTGAATTAAAGGGAAGCTCTTAACACGAAAGTAACAAAAGTAATGTTAATCATTAAATTACTGGACTGTATAAAACTACACGAGTCACTTCTTTCTTTTGGGAATGTGCTACTGAACTGGCCAAAATGTAATTGCTGACTCTCACTTTAGGTTAAAGTAAGTATAGTCAGGGAGTGCAAGCATAACCAGTGCCATTCAATTCTTGGAAGCGATAAATTTTTGGAAAACTGCAGTAAATTAAATGCCTATCCTGACTCTCAAAACTGAAAGGCCTTTAGTGAAAAAATAATTAATTCTGATTTCAAAGCTAAAAGATACTTCATTGTTTTCAGAAGTTAAATGGAAGTTTGGCTCATTTTACTAATGAGCTCACATCAGTTAGCCTGCAAGCACAGGAAATTTTTGGCAGCTCCTTCTATAATTGACTTCCATTCAGCCTCCAGCAGCGAAACTATTCTGCTCAGTGAACACTCTTGATATCTATTACTCAAGTTAGTTCAGTACTTCACTCGGAGTTGTACATCAATAATGTTGCTGGCTGGAATCTTTAACCAAACCTCATACAGTAGGAGTTGAGATCAAGAAACACTGGACAGCAGAGCTGTTAGAAAATGTGTGAAGTCGCCTAAGAAGTAATCACAAAGTCAAGGAAATGAT
Organism: Mobula birostris; assembly: GCF_030028105.1. NCBI lineage: Eukaryota > Metazoa > Chordata > Chondrichthyes > Myliobatiformes > Myliobatidae > Mobula > Mobula birostris. The sequence goes on from NC_092373.1 coordinate 62,745,265, forward strand.
TTAAAAAATTGGGAAAATAGGAAGCTTTGAGATGCTGAATTGACAAAATAAAACTGACATTTCAAGAGGAACAAAAGGCTTGCAACAAACTGCATTGGAAAGTAGGTTCTTAGATGTAAGTTCTAACCAGTTCCCTCCAATTTCTACCATTAGTCAATGAATATTAAACAAATCTAACCCCTGCCATTTGTCAAAATATGGATTCTTGAAGTTACTATCAGAATCCTCTTTGTAAACACCTCTGTAAATATTCTTATTGTTCTGGTAAAGTTCAAGAATTGTATGTGATTTTATTAAGAAACATAGAAAAGGAAGTACTCTCAAATACTTTTCTAAATTTGGCCTGGATTGCAAATAGGGAGCTGAAAATGTATTCTCCTGTTCTGAACCAAGAGAGCTGGGTTTAATTTTAATTTTTATTTCTTGAGATACAGCAAGGAATAGGCCCTCCCAGCCCTTTGAGCCACACTGCCCAGCAATTCCTGCATTTAATCCCAGCCTAATCACAGGACAATGCACAATGACCAATTAACCTAGCAGCCGTACGTTTTTGGATTGTGGAGGAAACCAGTCAGAATTGGTATGCTGGATTCGTGTGCTGAACGTGCTCTTTTGCCCAGGATTTTGCTATGGGCATGCAATGAGGTAGCTGAAGCATGGGTTACTTTGTGATAAAAGCCCACAATTGAACACAATTGGGAAATGCACGTGTGGTGCCCTTAAATTTTTGTGTATTATGCTGCGCTCATTAATTCATCAGCAAGGAACAAGTTAAAACCTGAGAAGCATAACCACTGCTGGTAGTCAAACCAGTATAGCTAGATCTCTTCATAAGTATTCCCAGTCATTATCATGTTCTCTGTTTTACCATTTTTTTTTCCATTTGTTTTTGAACAGAGGCCAGATTCTTTCCCCCTCACCTTCCTATCACAGAAGATTTAAAGGAGTTCTTTGTACTGAAGGTAAAATAAGAATACTGACATACCGTGATCTGGCAGCAAATACCTGCACAAGGTACATGCAGGGGAGGAGCTTGGAGGGATATGGGCCAAAAGCAAGAAATTGAGACCAGATGAGTGGGAACTATGGTCAGTATTGAATTATTGGTCTGATGGGTCTGTATGTGTGTTGTTAAATTTAGATCACAGCTATATCTTAAAGGTATTGAATAATTGTTCCATAGTTTATAAAACTTCATCAGGAAGAACACAAAGTACCATGGGTTCAAAGGTTCACTATATTGTTAAAGTACACAACTACAATACAACTCTGATATTTGTCTTCTCCAGATAACCATTACATACACACAAAAAGAAAAAGAAACAAAATTTTCAGCCATTAACAGATTGCAGCAGGGTTCAGTGATTAGACCCAAGCTATCCACAGGGTATCCCGGTGCTAGAGTTTAGAAGAATGAGGAAGACCTCATTGGAATTAATAAGCATCTCACTGGACGGGCCACATGAGACACAGGAAGAATGTTTCCGATGGTGGGGGAGTCCAGAACCATGGGTCACGGCCTGGTTAATTGATAAGCTATTCAGGATTTATTCAGAAAAAAAGAATGATGAACATACGGAAACCTCTACAAAAAAGGCATTTGAGGCCAAATCTTTAAATTCATTCAAGGAGAAGCAAGACATAGATCTTAAGGCTAAAAAGATTAAGGAACATGGGGAGAAGAAGAGAACTGGACATTCAAGACACGAGAACATTTACAACAATATTGCTTCTGCAAATCTTTTGAATTCATTGGTTTAATAAGCAAACCAACTTTACTGTGAAGGTTTTCACAAATAAACTATGTTTGTGACACCTCTTACGCTCCGAATTTTTTCAATGATTTTAAGTTCCTTGGCCCCCACCACTTTATTTTCACCATGGATGTCCAGTCCCTATATACCTCCATCCCCCACCAGTAAGTTCTCAAAGCTCTTCGTTTCTTTTTGGATTCCCGACCTAACCAGTTCTCCTCTACCACCACTCTCCTCCATCTAGTGGAATTAGTCCTTATTCTTAATAATTTCTCCTTTGGCTCCTCCCACTTCCTCCAAACTAAAGGTGCAGCCATGGGCACCCGTATGGGTCCCAGCTATGCCTGCCTTTTTGTTGGCTTTGTGGAACAATCCATGTTCCAAGCCTATACTGGTATCTGTCCCCCACTTTTCCTTCACTACATCGATGACTGTATTGGCGCTGCTTCCTGCATGCATGCTGAGCTCATTGACTTCATAAACTTTGCCTCCAACTTTCACCCTGCCCTCAAGTTTAGTTGGTCCATTTCTGACACCTCCCTCCCCTTTCTTCATCTTTCTGTCTCTATCTCTGGAGACAGCTTATCTACTGATGTCTACTATAAGACTACGGACTCTCACAGCTACCTGGACTATTCCTCTTCCCACCCTGTCTCTTGCAAAAATGCCATCCCCCTTCTCGCAATTCCTCCGTCTCTGCCGCATATGCTCTCAGGATGAGGCTTTTCATTCCAGGACGAAGGAGATGTCCTCCTTTTTTAAAGAAAGGGGGTTCCCTTCCTCCACCATCAACTCTGCTCTCAAACGCATCTCTCCCATTTCACGCACATCTACTCTCACCCCATCCTCCCGCCACCACACTAGGAATAGAGTTCCCCTTGTCCTCACCTACCACCCCACCAGCCTCTGGGTCCAACATATTATTCCCCGTAACTTCCGCCACCTCCAACAGGATCCCACCACTAAGCACATCTTTCCCTCCCCCCCTTTCTGCTTTCCGCAGGGATTGCTCCCTACGTGACTCCCTTGTCCATTCATCCCCCTCATCCCTTCCCACCAATCTCCCTCCCGGCACTTATCCTTGTAAGCGGAACAAGTGCTACACATGCCTTACACTTCCTCCCTCACCACCATTCAGGGCCCCAGACAGTCCTTCCAGGTGAGGCAACACTTCACCTGTGAGTCGGCTGGGGTGATATACTGCGTCCGGTGCTCCTGATGCAGCCTTCTATATATTGGCGAGACCCGGCGCAGGCTGGGAGATCGTTTCGCTGAACACCTACGCTCTGTCTGACAGAGAAAGCAGCATCTCCCAGTGGCCACACATTTTAGTTCTGATAATGTCTATCCACGGCTTCCTCTATTGTCAAGGTGAAGCCACAATCAGGTTGGAGGAACAATACCTTGTATTCAGTCTGGGTAGCCTCCAATCTGATGGCATGAACACTGACTTCTCTAACTTCCTTTAATGCCCCACCTCCCCTTCGTACCCCATCCCTTATTTATTTATTTATGTATGTATGTATGTATTATATTTTTTTCTTTTTTTCTTTCCCCCTTTTTTCCCCCTCTGTGCCTCTCACTATAACTCCTTGCCCATCCTCTGGGCTCCCCCCCCTTCTCCCTAGGCCTCCCATGCCATGATCCTCTCCCTTCTCCAGCCTCATATCCCTTTTGCCAATCAACTGTCCAGCTCTTAGCTCCATCCCTCCCCCTCCTGTCTGCTCCTATCATTTCAGATCTGCCCCTGCCATCCCCCTCCCACTTTCAAATCTCTTTCTATCTCTTCTTTCAGTTAGTCCCTACGAAGGGTCTCAGCCCGAAATGTCGACTGTACCTCTTCCTAGAGATGCTGCCTGGCCTGCTGCGTTCACCAGTATTTTTTGTGTGTGTGACGTGAGGCATTTTATGTTTAAGCAAAACCATAGCAACTCATTTATTGTAATCAAAATACTGAACACATGGTAACAGTCCTTTAGGTAATTACATTATCACATTAGACCCGCTCCTTAAAGTGAAACCCTATCTCAATGTCGGTGGTTGTGGAATGTGTGCATTTCCATCAATTACGTTACCCTACACTGCTCTCTCCCAGAATGACATAGCCAGCACTGGAGCCTATGGTTACAGTCCATCAGCTTAAATGAACAAACTACACTGACAGCACATCTGACACCAGATTACCAACACAGGCTCAATTTCCAGCTCTGTCATGGAAAGGGATTACCAAGGTGTGCTTAAAGCCTCTTGAATGGTTCAACACATCCACAGATTGCTGAGAATCCTTGGTCCATGACTGTTCAAACTGAAGCATTACCACTCAAGCTCATATTAAGGTATTTGACTCCATGCAATGGGAACACACAGACACAATATGTAAATTGCAGGAACAGTACTCCACTTCACAAACTACTTACTTAAGCCTCATCTGGTATCACTTGCCGCATCTACGAAAGGGTAAGACTTGTCACATCAGGCCTTCTGGGCACCTTTGAAATCACAAAACTAGAGTAAAGCAATTCATCCACGCAGGAAGAAGAGAAGAAGAGGAGAAGAAAGAAAAGCTGAAAGAGCATTATATTCTCCACCTATGCAGACAGTACCATTAATTCAATATGAACAGCCCAACATAGTTGGATTCTGGGAGATAAAGACCAATGCCATGGGTCAAGAAAGCATTCCACATCCAAATGACTGTCTGATGATTCACCACTAAAAATGGCTTTGTTGCCACATTGGCGATTGAAAAAGGGGGAAAAGTAAAGCATTGATAATGGAAATGTGAAATAAGACATAAAATACTAGGAATATCCAGCAAGTCAGCTCTCATCTGTGAAGAAAGAATCTGAAACATTAACTTTGTTTCTCCACTGATGTTATCTAATTTGCTAATATCTCTGGTATTCGCCATTTTTCTTACAGGGCTTTATGCTGCATTTTTTTGTGAATTAAAGACAATTAAAGGTCAATTGATCTATGCATATGTAACTCTCCGGTTCAGCTAGCAGCTTACTCAAGGGAAAGACAGCCTCCAGCCCGGCCAAACCTGAGAAACCTTGTTTGGGTGGATGCTGCGTGATGTGTTCCCCTGTTACAAATTAACACCACGAAATAATAAACAGTACACAAAATGCAATTAAACGATTGAACTTTATAATTCTTGATTTGACTATAGTGTTAGTAAAGAAACAAAAGGGCCCGTTCTCATGAAACAGTCTCCTTCACAACATTGGAGCTCACGGTTTTCCTGTCTGTTCGTTCTCCATCGATTCTCTCCCAGGGTGTCGACTCCCGACCGCAATTCAAGTCTACTCTGTCCTGCAGACTATGACTTCCCAGTCCTAGCACTTTCTCTCTTCATCTTCCACCACACAGAAGCCTGTGAATTCCTTCTCTCAGCCACATGAAAGAAACAACACCCCTTTCTTTGGATGGCACACATTCCAAAGTTCCCGTTATCTCTGAACATAACCCAAACATTGCTGTTACAGAGAAACCATTACATTAGCAGTGAAACATTACAGAGAAACCATTACATTAGCAGTGAAACATTACAGAGAGGACATTACATTAGCAGCAAAACCTTACAACGCATTACACATAGAACTGGAGCAGAAGAGTATTGTTTTACGCAAGACAGTGAACTGAAACTCCAAAAATCCCTTTGTATCCTCACGTGCTGCTTGAATGGCTGGGTTCTTCAATCAGTTTGATTTTGTTAAAGATTCCACTAGCTGCAATCACCGATATCTCCAAAATATTGGCAGGCAATTAACCATAGGCAATTGGGAGAGAGCCTATAATGGCAAAATTGTCTTGGAATGGCAAGAGAGAGAAAAGAGTAAAATCTTCAGCTGAAATTCTTTGGACTGTAAGTTCATTCTAAGGATTTCTGAAAGAGGCCAATGCAAAATGTGAAACAGTAACAACTTAATAGTAGAATTTACATTTTCAATACTTAAAAAAAATATTTTGTAAAGCATCAAATACTTTAAAATTAACACTGAGCTACTAGTTGGATCAAAAGGCAGATTGTGGTTGTGACAAAGAACATTTCATTTGAATTTACTGCTGATGCCTTACAAGTGGCTACCTAACTTTACTTTTAAACATCGGCCTCAAAGATTTCAGGCAGTCCAGCTGTGTTGTGGGTGCTAACATGTTATTATGAGCAATATGATACTAGAATGCACTGGAAACAAAAATATTAAAGTCAAAATCACATTCACAAGTTTATTGTCAAATGCACAAGTGTGTGTATGCAGAGGTGCAATAAAAAACGTGCAGCAGCATCACAGACATATAGCATCATATAAGCAGCATTGACATGATGCCCTGGGCAGGGCGAAAAGCATTATCAGGGATGCATCTCACCCTAATCATGGACTTTTTACTCTCCTCCCATCCGGTAGGCGCTACAGGAGCCTCAGCTCCCGCACCAGCAGGCACAGGAAGAGCTTCTTCCCTGAGGCTGTGACACTGCTGAACCTCACATCACAGCGCTAAGCAGCATTGCATCCATACTGTACTGTCTCAGTATTTTTATATTTGTGTGCTGTAGCACTTCTTAAATTTGCAGTTATTTTGTACATAACACTGTTCTTTGCATTTCTGGTCAGATGCTAAATGCATTTCATTGGCTTTGTATCTGTACTTGGCACAATGACAATAAAGTTGAATCTAATCTAATCTAATTTGCAAGAAAACCATAAATTAAATATACATTATACACAAAACATACATTTTACTGAAAGAACACAATTAGAACAAGAAAAAACAAAGTCCATTTTCATGCAAAATTATCAAAAGTTGTCATATTGTCGTACTAAACTGTAGTATTTAAGATTTTGCCAGTTGGGTCAAGAACGGAATGGTTGAAGGACTGTAGCTGTTCTTGAACCTGGTGACGTTGGACTTCAAGCTTCTGTACTTTTCCCGAAGGCAGTTGCAAGAAGATGGCATGGCCCAGATGGTGGCATCTTTGATGACAGATGCTACCTTCTTGAGGCAGCACCCTACTGGTGGTGGGAGGGAGATATCTATGATCCATTGGACAGAATCTGCAGCTTTCAGTAGCTTCTTATATTCCTGAGTATCTGAATTGCAGTACCAGACCATGATGCAACCAGGCACGGTACCTTCAATAGCGCATCCACAGAAGTTTGTTGGAGAGTTCGATGACAAGCCTTAACATCCTAAGAAAGTAAAGATGCTGGCATGCTTTCTTAGTGATTCCATCCATGTAGTGCAATCACTTGAGTTGAATATGATGTTCTCCTAAGGGGTTGCCTATTGGTGGGTCCTCAGGTGGCTGTACAGGCTGATCTGGGATCCATCTATTCAGGGCAGCGTGGGCAAAAGTAAGTGGTTGCTACGGTTAAAGGTTGTTGTTTTTTGTTGTTCAGTCTCTCCTTTCACAGCTGCTGCTTGTTCTGTGTGACATGATGGAGGTCACTCTCATGTTCCACAGCTCCACCTTGAACGGGTTTCCTCCAGATGTATCTATTGAGTGCAATGATTTCCCAATTTTTACATGTAATGTTGTATTTCTTCAGGCTGATTTTAATGTTATTTTTGAAGCATTTCCTTTGTCCACCAGGGTCTTGCTGACCTTCCTACGCATGGCAGCAAAGGATCTGTTTGGGAAGAGGTGAGTTAGGTATCCAGATGACATGGCCAATCCATTGGAATTGGTGTTATTTTATCATGGTGTAGATACTGTTCGTGTTGACCTCCTCCAGTACCCTGGTGTTAGTGCGACTGTCCTTCCAGTTAGTCCTCAAAAACTTCCCTAAGGATCTTGGTGATTTTGTTCCAGGGCTTTCAGGTGACTACTGTTGGTGGTTCATGATTCATCTCCATACAGAAACGTAGGAAGGACAGCTGCTCTATAGACCAAAAGTTTCCTTTGGACCTGTAGAATGCGATCTTCAGAGTGGTTTCCTCAATCTTGCATAGGTTCCACTAACACTACTCTGGTGGTGGTTGATCTCTGAGTCGATCTGCTTCTGAGGAGAGAATTCTGCCAAGATACAGAAAAGGGTCTACACTTTCAAGGGTGTTGTCATCAACTTTTATGGCGGGCTGGACAAATGGCTGATTGGGCGGTGGCTGATATAGGCCCTGTGTTCTTCTTATATTCAAGACAATACCCAGGGCCTTCTATATCCTGCCGAAGACATTCAGGATGCATTGGATGTCTTCTTCAGAATGTGCTGCAGTGGCATTGTTATCCACATACTGAAGCTCCATGAAAGTGGTGGAGCTGAGGTTGTTCTTGGTCTTGAACTGGTTGAGGTTGAAAATCCTGCCATCCATTCTATACACGATTGGGATTCCCTGTGGCAAGTCTTCAGAATCAGAATCAGGTTTATTATCACCGGCATGTGACATGAAATTTGTTAACTTAGCAGCAGTTGTTCAATGCAATACATAATCTAGCAGAGAGAGAAAAAAGAATAATAATAAATGAAATAAAAAATAATAAACAAGTAAATCAATTACATATATTGAATAGATTTTTTAAAAATGCACAAAAACAGAAATACTGTATATTGAAAAAGTGAGGTAGCTTCGATGTCCATTTAGGAATCGGTTGGCAGAGGGAAAGAAGCAGTTTTGGAATCGCTGAGTGTGTGCCTTCAGGCTTCTGTATCTCCTACCCGATGTTAACAGTGAGAAAAGGGCATGCCCTGGGTGCTGGAGGTCCTCAATGATGGATGCTGCCTTTCTGAGACACCGCTCCCTAAAGATGTCCTGGGTACTTTGTAGGCTAGTGCCCAAGATGGAACTGACTAGACTTACAACCTTCTGCAGCTTCTTTTGGTCCTGTGCAGTAGCCCCTCCATACCAGACAGTGATGCAGCCTGTCAGAATGCTCTCCACGGTACAACTATAGAAGTTTTTGAGTGTATTTGTTGACATGCCAAATCTCACAAGCTTCAAGATCGCCACCATCTTGCCAGTGCCGAAGCATTCCACTGCCACGGGCCTGAATGACTTCCACCCAGTTGCACTCACCCCCATCATTGCAAAGTGCTTTGAGAGACTGGTTCTATCACACCTGAAATCCTGTCTGCCCACTACCCTGGACCCCCATCAATTTGCCTATCGCACCAACAGGTCAACAGAGGATGCCATCTCCACGGCACTTCACTCTGCCCTGACCCACATGGACAGCCCCAACTCTTACGTCAGAACGCTGTTCATTAACTTTAGTTCGGCAGTCAATATTGTGATCCCCTCCAAGCTGATCGCCAAACTTCGCCAGCTTGGTATCAGCTCATGCCTCTGCAATTGGACCTTGAACTTTCTGACTAACAGACCCCAATCAGTTAAGTTAGACAACCTCTCCTCCTCCACTCTCACCCTGAACACTGGCGTGCCTCAAGGTTGTGTGCTGAGCCCTCTTCTGTACTCCTTGTACATGGTTCTAACTCCATAATCAAGTTCGCAGACGACACCACGGTGGTTGGCCTGATCAGAGGGGATGACGAGATAGCCTACAGGGACGAGGTCCGGCACCTGGCCGCATGGTGAGCCGACAACAACCTTGCCCTTAACACTCAGAAGACCAAGGAGATCATTGTGGACTTCAGGCATGTTAAGAGCCACACTCATGTCCCCATCTACATCAACAGAGCTGTAGTGGAGTATGTATCAAGCTTCAAATTCCTTGGCGTCCACATTTCCGAGGATCTCACCTGGTCCCTGAACTTCTCCATCCTGATCAAAAAGGCGCAACAACGCCTTTATTTCCTGTGGAGCATCGAGAAAGCCCACCTCTGTCCCAGGATACTGATGGACTTTTACCGCTGTACCATCGAGAGCATACTCACTAACTGCATCACAGTGTGGTATGGCAATTGTCCTGTATCAGACCGCAAAGCACTCCAGTGTGTGCTGAAAACTGCCCAGCGGATTATTGGCACCCTATTACCCACTATTCAGAACATCTACTATAAACGCTGCCTGGGCAGGGTGAAAAGTATTATCAAGGATGCATCTCACCCTAACCATGGACTTTTTACTCTCCTCCCATCCGGAGGGCACTACAGGAGCCTCTGCTTCCGCACCAGCAGGCACAGGAAGAGCTTCTTCCCTGAGGCTGTGACCCAGCTGAACCTCACATCACAGCGCTAAACACTATTGCACCCATATTGTGCTGTCTCAGTACTTTTATATTTGTGTGCTGTAGCACTTACTTTTTATTCGCAGTTATTTTGTAAATAACACTTTTCTTTACATTTCTGGTTAGATGCTAATTGCACTTCATTGACTTTCTATCTGTACTTTGGGGTGTATAGGGTGTCAGGGAGGGGTTGCACCTCTGGTGGAGGAACATGTCGCATCCTTTTCAAGGCAGTCAGTCCACCTTCGGTCCCCACCTGGCACTCAGCTCTCAACTGTGGCTCTCCATAGCTGTTTGCATGCAACAATGGCCACACCCCAGGCAACGGCTTCGACAAGCTGGCTAAACCAGGTGAGGGTAGCCGACGGGTCTCAAACCCTTGGTGAGATAGGGAGATGTCTACCCCAGCATGTGAAGACAGACTCCGGCGGATTGAGCGGACAAGACCAATGGAAGGTCCAACGATCAAGAAGGCGATCTCTGCAAGCGTCGTGGAACGTGTAGAGCATGACAAGACACAGAAGACGTCCTGGTCATCCACTGCACCTAGTTCCATCTCCAGCTGTCTCGACTCTGTCTTGCCACTGGATCCAGATGGGAATTGGGAAGAGAGAGTGAGGCTGACTCTGCGCAACTCTCCCTCACTTAAATCCAAATCACGCGCTAGTCTCAACACCATCAAATGGTGCTGAGGTCCTCATTGACGTCAACGATGGATGAACACACATCTGTACTCAGGACAATGACAATAATCTAATCTAATCTTCAAATTTGGGCAACAAGTTGAAAGCTAACAGCAATAAAGGTGTCAAGTCTATATACTAGGCCCAAGATTGATGAACCAATATGTTAGCACATAGAAATTTCAAGCTTTTGACTCTGTTAATTGCTGATTCCTCAGAAAGAACTGGCAGATGTCTGCCATCCTTCCCCTTCCTGAAGTTAACAATCATCTCTTAATCAAGAGGACACCTTTGCTGCACCAATCACATGACCTATCTGAACTAAGAGTTCCGAATCAAACAGCCTACATGCTGAGGTACGTGCAGACAAATGGATGACGAAGAAAATTTCAAATCCAATGGGAATTCTAATCAACAATTTGTTTTAAGAATTAGCAATATTTAAATAATTATATTAATAATACATGTTTTAAGAGCAACTTTAGGAACTTGTTGAAAGGTAGATAATACATTTGTACATCACAACAAGAAATCCATAGGGTATTGTTTCGCAACCAAATACTCAGAATTCTCAGAGACGTTTAGCAAAGAATTGACGAAATTACAAGTAAAACAAATGCCCAAGTCAATACCTCCTTATTGCCTTTAGCCGACTATTTAAACTCTAAGGGAAGTTTGAAATAATTAATAATAAAAAATAATAAACATACCAAACCTGGCAATTAGCCGAGCAGAAACAAAGACAAAACTTAACACAACTTCAAAATAATTGACTAGACCAACCAAATTATTTAATAGGTCTTTCAGGGGAAAGAATTCCCTTGTTGCACAATATGTACTGACTGAAAACACATTTATTAAAATGAGCAGCTTAATAATGTCACAAACAAGAGAAAATATGCAAATGCTGGAAATCCGAGCAATTCGGTCCTGCTGAAGGGTCTCAGCCCGAAACATTGACTGTACTCTTTTCCATTGATGCTGCCTGGCCTGCTGAGTTCCTCCAACATTTTGTGTGTGTAGCTTAATGTGCTCTGATGCAGCATGATGTTACTTAATATACAGTGCCAGCTCATCTAAAAATGCAATGAATTACTGTAGCTGATTCACACATAATAGTAACTCCCCTAATTTTTTTTTGGAAATATCATTGCGCATAATTGTTAACATCATGTGAAATATATTATCACAACATTTCTCTTTAATTTGATGCCACAGGGTCTAAGCTACGCATCCTGGCTGCTGTCTATATGCATCTTTCAATGTTACTCTCATCATCATCCCAGACCTTCATTTTCCCTTCAATTGCAAAACACTGGCAGCAAGGCAAACCAATGAAGGCCCATCACATGTGGGCAGTAGCCAAAGAAATAAATATTAGTGATGAATACATTCAGATGTTTTGGATCCTGGAAGGAAGGGAAATCCTTCCATGAGAAGAAAAGTTGAGAGGCAGTTGCAGAAGATTATCCATTTCCTGCGGTCAGGGATTTTCAGCAAAAATTGTTACATCAGCCGAGAAATGGCTTTAGTGTAAATGAACAGGTTCACGCTGATTTTTTATGCTATGCATGCCAAGCAAAGCAGGAGCACCAATTAACAATTCAAGAATTTGTTTCAACTACTCCTGAAATATTGCACCATTAGTTCGTTTGATGCCAGATGCACTTCGAACTCCATCTCGAGTACGCTGAAATGCAGTTGCCCAGGAGACTAATCTGTCCTATACGTTGCATTTGCAAACTCCACTTACCCTGCTGCCCGTACCCAAGCCTGGTTTTATTTAATGAAAATTTATGTAGGCAATTAACCCTGGTTTTTGTTATTTTGCTTATTTCCCCATATTTCAACAATCTTAACCTTGAATATTGTTGACTTAACGTGTGGTGGTAACGAATTCTAAGTATTTACATCTCTCTTGAAGAAATTTTGATGAGATTCTGCTTGCTAGTTCTAGATTCTCCCACCAGGTAAACATCATTACAATGACTATCCTCTGATGCTCCCTCAGAATCTTATCTCGCTCATGAATGTATCCTAATCAGTGTCCAAGCAGGTTATTTAACCTGGGGTCTAAAATGGAAAACTTTTGAAGTCTGCCAACTTCTGTGGCTATACGGAAGAATCTCAAGAGAAGTTAAATAATGTAGTGGCAAAGGAGCAGAAACATCTCTGAGTTCTTCAAGGAACAAGAGTGCCTCCTATGCCGCGGAATTCCCTCTTCTCCCTGGAAAACTGAATGAAAGGAGCCTTTATCTTTCTTTATAAGCAAAAGATGAATTGTAGAAATTCAGAAACCTTTCAGCGTTCTATTCATTTGACTGCACAGGCTTGAATGTTTAAGTCAGAAGGTTAAAATCCCAGCAAGAACATAAAAAATAACAAAAATGGAGTTTAACAGAAAAGGTTGAAATCTGAAACAAAACAAATATTCACCAGGTCAGGCAGCATCAGTGGAGACATAAATCGAGACAGCATTTCAGAAGAATGTCGTTTCTTAGATTAGTAAGGCCCTATTTTAAACAGTCCACCTATCCAGATTCTGCCAAGTGGATTAAAACTGGTCACACTGTTTGAAGGAACACAATAAATCTAAACTGGATACATATATATTTGGTTCTTTTTGACAAACTGGCCTGTACATATAGATAGATAGATATATAGATAGATAGATGTACTTTATTAATCCTGAGGGAAATTTGGTTTCGTTTATACCCTTAAGGTTTATACCCTTAAGTAAAATACCTTAAAGCAACAAGGACTTCATCTGTATTTCCCAATTCTTCATTCTTAAAATCCTTGTCCTTCTTAAAGAATTCTTCCAGTCTCTTGCATCACACCATCTGGTTCATGAGGATGGCACCAATAAAGTGCCTACTCTTTGTGTGCAGCTCTGATGGGATTCATCAGATATTCCCATTTAGGATTACTACAGCTGAAATCCTCAGTCATATCCATGGGTACATCAGTAAGCAACATTACTATAAGACATTTAAAAGGTCATTGATACTCAAAATCGGCAAATCCCAGACTGCAGACTTGGGTCACGAGTGGAGATCTCCTTTAAGAAAAAGGAAGCATGAAAGACAAGTTGGTCTGCAGGTACAATTGAAATGCAGAGGCCTTAGAACCCCACTCTCAACTATTCTGCTGGCAATGTGCAGTCTCTAGAAAATAAAATTCATGTCTCAGAGCAATATTGCAGTACCAGAGGGACATCAGAGATTGCTGTGTACTTTGCTGCACAGAAACATGGCTCACCCCTGCCATATTGGGCACATCGCTGCAGCCTGATGGCTTCACCATACTCTACAAAGACAGGACAACTAAGTCTTTTAAAGGTAGAGGAGGTGGATTATGTTGTATGATTAACTCATCGTAATGCACAGACATGCTGTTCTGTCTCAATCCTGTTCACCTAACCTGAAACATCTCGCAGTCAAGAGTCATCCATTTTATCTGCCAAGGGAGTTTTTCACCATCATCCACGTAGTGGTGCACATTCCACTTCTGACCATCATCAGGTAGGCATGAAGGAGCTGAGCAACATGATCAGCAGTCACAAAACAGTGCACCCAGAGGGCTTACCTATCATTACAGGGGATATCAACCAGGTTAGCTTGAAGAAGTTTCTGAACAACTACCACCAACATAACAGCTTTTAAACTAGAGAATCAACACATTTGACCACTATTATACTACCATCAAGATCACTTAATGTACTCTACCACACCCACATGTTAGAAAATCTGATCACCTGCCTGTATCTGCTACTCTCAGCATATGGGCAGAGCGTCAAGACTGTAGCGCCAGTGGTGAGGACCAAGAAGGTATGGTCAAGGGAGGCAGAAGAGGGAGTACAGGACTGCTTTGAGTCAGTGGACTGGAGAATATTCATTTTGAATCTGAATGAATATTCCATAGTTGTCACTGACTGCATTAAGACCTGTATGCATTCAAGAACATACAGGACATACCCAAACCAAGCTATTTTAAGAGTGAATAAACAATTCCGTTTGCTGTTACAGATGGAAACAGATGCACATCAGCTCTGGCAGGGTTTGCAGGCCATTATTTCATACAAGGCACAACCTACCATCTTGAATGGCTACAATGCTCCCAGATTAGTTCAATGCCTTTTGTGCATACTTTGAAAGGGGGAATAAAACTACACCTGGACAAGTCCCTGCAGCTTCTCGAGACCCTATGATCTCTGTCTTGGAGACAGACATCAGACCACCTTTCAACAGGGCAATCCCTCGCAAGGTGTCAGGCCCTGATGGTATTGCTGGCTGACTACTGATAATTGATGCTTAAATTGATCAAACCTTGGGTCTTTCCTCACTCTCAGGCCTGGGCTCTGCCTCAATTCTACATTGCCCCTGCTTGTCTCGCCTCAGTTCAGCAATATCAAAACATCTCCAAGTCCACTCCTGCAATGGCTAAATATTGGCTCATTCACATTCTTGGGCCCAGGCCCTATTGCCTCGATTCTGTCTGAAATGCTGCAACCATCCTGCATCTTCGAGATTTCAGTACACACCACAAAATGCCAGGTCGTACAGGAGGTACGAAAGCTCATCTCTGAAAGGGAAGTTACAGGCGATTGTTTGTAGGAACTGTTTACCAGAAAAAGTGTTATTAGTTCAATCACAAACAAGAGAAAATCTGCAGATGCTGGAAATCAAAGTAACACTCAGTAGGCCAGGTAGCATCTATGGAAAAGAGTAAACAGTCAACATTTCGGGGTGAGACCCTTCATCAGGACCGGAAAAAAACAGATGAGAAACCCAGAGTAGGATGGTGGGGAAGGGGAGGAAGAAATACAAGGTAGTAAGTGATAGGAGAAACAGGGGCAGGGGGGAGCAAAGAGCTGTGAATTCAATTGGTGAAAGAGATAAAGGACCGGAGGAGGGGGAAATCTGATAGGAGAGGACCAAAGGCCATGGAAGAAGGGGAAGGGGGAGGACTACCAGAGGGAAGTGATGGGCATGTAAGGAGATGAGGTGAGAGGGGGAAATGGGAATGGGGAATGGTGAAGGAGAAGTGGGGGTGGGGGGGAATTACCAGAAGCTCAAGAAATTGATGTTCATGCCATTAGGTTGGAGGCTACCCAGACGGAATATAAGGTTTTGCTCCTCCAATCTGAATGTGGCCTCATCGTGGCAGTAGAGGAAGCCATGGACCAACATGCTGGAATGGGAATGGGAAGTAAAATTGAAATGGATGGCCATTGGAAGATCCCGCTTTTTCTGGCAGAGTGTTGGTGCTCAGTGAAGCAGTCTCCCAATCTACTTCAGACCTACCTGATATACAGGAGGCCACATCAGGAGAACTGGATAAAGTACTTAATTGTTTTCATTGTTTTGTCTGTCACCAATATGTAGTAGCTGAGTCTTAACCAGTGCCATGACCTGGACCCTCATCAATGTGCCTAATGCCACAATAGGTTCAGGTTACAACTTAAGCATTCAGCACAATCATACCCTCAGTCCTACTCAACACACTCCAAAATCTGGGCCTCTATACCTCCCTTTGCGACTGGATCCTTGACTTCCTCACTGGGACACCACATTCAGCGCGAATCGAAAATAGCATCTCCTCCTCATTGACAATCAATGTTGGTGCACCTCAAGGATGTGTGCTTAAGACTACTGATCTATCCTGGATCCAACGTAATGATGCAATTACAAAGAGTGAATGACAGCAGCCATATTTCATTAGAGTTTGAGGAGAATTGGTATGTCATCAAACACTTTTGCATATTTCTACTGATGTACCTTGGAGAGCATTCTAACTGGTTGCATTCAGATCTTTACATTGAGAATTAACTACTTGATTCTTCTGATGTGCTATGTTAAGATGGATTTGGAAAACATTGTGCAGATTGAATAATTGACTAAAGCAGTTCTGCTTTAGTCAATCAGAATGAGCAAGCTGTGCTATAAATGAAGAGCTGCGACATATGTTCTAATTTATCACTTCACTAGCCAACTGAATGTTTTAAACACAATGATTGACAGTAAGGTGCTGGACATGGTTTTACATGTTGTATCTTCTAGACTCCACTGGTAAAAAGACTCTGACTTTCTATGCTCCTCATAATTTTCACAGGTCTTGACAAGATCGACCCTCAGCATCATATATTCCAGTGAGAATAAATCCAGTGTATCCATGCACTCAAGTCTAGGCAACATCCGGGTAAATCTCCACTGCACTCTTTCTTTTGTGATCACACCCTCCCTACATAATACTACAAGTGCAGACTAACCAATGTTGTACAGTTTCAACATGATATCCCAACTCTTATACTCAATGTCCCAGCATATGAGCCAACCATACCAAATGCCTTTTTGACTCTCCTATCTACCTATACCACCCTTTTCAGGGAGCTTTGGATTTACACTTCAAGATCTTTCTGTACATTGTGTTCCTAAGGTACAATATCCAGTAAGAGTTTGACTTCCCAAAGTGCATTAGGCCACACTGATTGGAATTAATCCTACCATCATTCTGGCTGATCAACATTATCGACAACTACACCAATTTTCATATTATCTGAAAACTTATCCATCAGACTGCCTATATTCACATTCAAGTCATTTATAGATCTATTAAAAAAAAGTTCCTAGCATTGGCACTTGAGGTACACCACTTATACAGACTTCCAGTTAGCAAAACACCCAAACACCATTACACTCTGCTTCCTATCATCAAGCCAATTTTGTATCCAGATTGTCAACACACCTTGGATCCCTTGTGCCTTAATCTTCTGGGTCAGCCTAACATGTGTTAGCTTGCCAAAAGCCTTACTAAAGACTGCATAAAAGATGTCTACCATTCTCCCATCATCAATTTTCGTAATTATCTCCTCAAAAAACAACAATCAGGTTTGTGAAACATCATCTTCCCTGCCCAAAACCAAGGTGACTGCTCCAAAAGAAACCCTGTCTACCAAATGAACATAAAATTTGTCCCCCACATTCTTCTCCAACAATTTCCCTACCACTGGTGTGAGGCTCACTAATCTGTAGTTTCTAGGCTTATCCCTACTGCCCTTTTTGAACAAATGGACAACATTAACTAACCTCCAGTCTTTTGGTATCTCTCTAATGGTTGACAAAGATGCAAAAATCGCACAGCACCCCATAAATCCCCTCATTTGCTTCTCTCAGCATCCTGGGATGTATCACATCAAGCCCTGATCATCAATATTTCTAACAGCTCCTCTTTCTTGACACAGGTACACTTCAGAGTATCAGTGTATCCTTCCCTTAACTCACAAACCTTTCTATCCTTCTCCCTGGTGAATATTGAAGAGGAGCATTCTTTTCCTACCTCACTCATATCTCCGAGTTCCACAGAAAGATTACTCCTTTGGTCTTGCTTCTTATTAGAACTTATAAAAGGTTTTACTTGCCAAAGTCATTTCATGGCCCCTTCTTGCCTTACTAATTTATTTCTTAGGTTCTTTCCCATATCTGCTGTAAACGTCATGTTGCAGCTGTACAGACCATTGGTTATGCTTGCTCAATACTAATATACTTGACATAGGCTATCTTCTTTTATCTGATCAAACCTTGAATATCCTTCATTCACCTAAGTTCCCTTAACTTGCCATTTTTGCTTCTGATCTTAAGGGAACATGCTGAGTTTGAACTCTAAAGCTTGCTTTTAAATACCTCCCAATAATCGGATATTGTTTTCCTCTCTTGCATCCTCTCTCAACCTACTTCCAATCAGGTCCTGCCTTACACAACTGAAATCTAGCTTTCTCTACTTTGGGGCCCTATCCTGAGGACTAACCCTATCTTTTTCCAAGACTTGAATCATACTAAACTACTGTCACTGCTTCCAATGGGTTCCTCCAACAACAGTTATCTTTTGCCCACTCTCACTCCCTGAGGTCAAGTTTAGACCCTTCCTAGTAGGACATGCTACATATTACTCTAAAGCCACTTGTATTTTACAAATTCCACCTCATTCAAGTCCCTTGCACTCAGGAAATCTCAATCAATATTGGGAAAGTTAAAATTCCCATGACTACAGCCCCATTGTTTTTGTAACCATCTGTAATCTGCCAATATATCTGTTCTAATGTCCCTTGACCAACAGCATAACACACACTGCCCGTGTTTGCTTTTCTTGCTTTCATATGTAGCCAGTGCTGTATTTATTACATTATAAATAACATTGAAGCTAATGGTCATTGATTTCTGATTCGTTGAGATTTAAGGCCAGTAATAAATGGACTAAATGATTTGAAGCTGTTCATTTCTAAATTTGATGGTGTGGACTCATTTAATAGTTCTTAATTCGGGATCTTTGAACTCTCAGTGCTAATTACAACTGTTTGTATGCGAGTCTGGTATTCAATAGGGCAATTGATTTCCACTGATTTTCTTTAATGAGAACATAAAAAAGGAAATGAATCACTATCCTAATGCTGCCTAGGCACTAAAACGAAGCAATTTAAGTCCTAAAATGTTGAGTGGCTTGGGGGGGACATTGTATTGTACAAATATCAACTAATTCATTCCCAACCAATACAGCAGCCTTTTAGCTCTGAATCACTTTAAGAAGGTCACAGAGTTCATGGAAACGAGCTATTCTCAGAAGTGCAACTTGTCATTTACATTTACAATTCCTTTTTGTAAATGTTATGCTTTCTGATTTTACACTGATTCTATATCCATACTTTGCTATTATAGCAAAGAATAAATACAGGACCGATTATTGCAGTGACCATTGATTTAAAAGGGCACATTAAGGAGAATAAGGTCTTTAACACAAAGAAATGGTACCAGGACATTTTTGGTAATTGAAAAGTAGTGCTCAATACTAGAGTTTGTTTTTAATTATTTTGGCCTGCTAGGTTGACTATAGTGATGCAGTCAATACACACGGTGAATGGGAATTAGTGGCTCCAGATTTTCAAGGCTTAGGAAACCAACTAAGGTTGCCAGCATTATCAAAATATTTATGTCACAGCCTGCTTCCTGGGAGGGGACTATTTTCTGCACTGTACTGCATCTTCATTAAATCCAGAAGTAAGGAGAGTAAGGTATTTTTTAAAATTTACCTTCTGAACTATCCCCAAATTTACCCAGCACTGGGTGCTAAAATCCATCTTTCTATGTCCAAGTAATGAGCAAATCTGTATCAATCTCTGATGGCAAATGAGGATATAATGAGCAAACAACTGGGTCTCCAGTGCTATCAGTCAATAATGTCAGCAGTTTGAAAATGGTCAATTAGATGCAGCTGAAAAAATTGTATTCAACTATTTCTTTGTAAAGGTGACAGTAGGTGACAGAATCTAGTGTACACTGGAGGTGTCATGTGCAGGAAACATTTCCGTGCATTTAATTTGTACCATACATGACCCAGGAGTACTTTACAATGACATGAGGTGCAAAACTCAGGGGACTGATTTCACAGTACTGACATGCATCACTTTAACAAGCAGATGGTGCATCATAAACACACACACACACACACACACACACACACACACAAAAGGTTGGCAAATAAACATTAGCATCATTGGAAATAGGAATGATTGCATTATCTAGGCAATTTTAGATCAACTGCCCATCATTCACTCTCCCCAATTTTCATCACATCAGATTTTAGAATAAAGTACCACAGTTTTGCAGACGTAAGATATCTCTTTAGCTGCACATCACCATCCGAGAAATAAACTCAGATTCAAAGCAAAAAAATTTCAACCACAGATGGCTTTTAAGTCCTAAAAATAATACATACAGCTGGTTTTGTGATTTTATCCCATCTCCTGACTCCCCGGATGTTACAATTATCATTCAGGTACTGTTTGATTCAAAAGGCAAAAAAGATCTATTCATCCATTAAATATATTGTTTTTCAAAGTAGTCATAATTTTATATTAATATTTCTGAGTGACTTACATCCATTAGATTGCCATTCCAATATAGCAGCATCTGGCTTCATATAGGCTATATGTTCTCCTTTTCAACTCTGCTTGACCAAAATAGTCTATATTTGTCAAGTTTGATTAAAGTTTGCTCTGTTCAGTTGCATTAGTATTTGCTAAGCAACTTACTGCAATTATTTTTTGATAATCGATTCTAGCATTAACCCAGTGACAGATGTTATTTGAATTGGTCTATCGTGTCCAGCCTCCTGCCTCTCTCCTTCCAGGTGTGGGTAGGGGGCATCATATTAATCACAAATATGAGGAAGTCTACAGATACTGGAAGTCCAAAGCACTGCACACAAAATGCTGGAGGAACTCAACAGGTCAGACAGCACCGATGGAAGAGTGAACAGTCAACGTTTCGGGCCAAGAGCTTCTCCAGGACTGAGAGAGAAGAAGGGAGATGACAGCATTCAATGATGAGAGGGAGGGGAAAGAGGATGACTGGAAGGTGACAGGTGAAACCAGGTGGGTGGGAAAGGTCAAGGGCTGGAGAAGAAAGAATCTGACAGGAGAGGATAGTGGACAATAGGAGAAAGGGAAGGAGGGGGGGACACTGGAGAAGTAATAGGCGGGTATGAAGAAGCCAAAGGTCAGAATGGGGAATAAAGGAATGGGGGAGATTTCTGCCACCTCCAAAGGAACCCCACTTTCTGCAGGGATTGCTCCCTCTGCGACACCATTGTCCATTTGTCCCTCACCGTTAGCGGCCTAAGTGCTACATCTGCCCATCCACCTCCACCCTCACCTCCATTCAGGGCCCCAAACAGTCCTTCCAGGTGAGGCAACGCTTCACCTGCAAATCTGCTGGAGTCACCTATTACGTCCAGTGTTTCCCAATGCGTAAATTGGGGGATCACGTCATCGCACACCTCCTCGCCATCCACGGGTGGGACATCCCAGTGGCCAAACATTTTAATTCCAAGTTCCATTCCTGTTCCGACATGTTGGTCCATGGCCTCCTCTTGCGCCAAGATGAGGCCACGCTGAGGGTGGAGGAGTAATACCTTATATTCTGTCTGGGTGCCCTCCAACTTGATGGTAAGAATATCAATTTCTTCTGGTGAACATATCCCCCCCCCATTCCCCACTCTAACCTTTTACTTCTTCTCACCTGCCTATTACTTCTCCCAGGTCCCCTCCTCCTTTCTTTCCTCCTATTGTCCACTCTCTTCTCCTGGAAAGATTCTTCCTTATCCAGCTACTGACCTTTTGCACCCACCTGGCTTCTCCCATCACCTTCCAGCCTGACTCTTTCCCCTCCACCCATCATTTAATTCAGGCATCTTCCCCCACCTTCCCTCTCAGTCCTGAAGAAGGGTCTCGGCCCAAAACATCGACTGTTTCCTCTTTTCCATAGATAATGCCTGATCTCCAGCATTTTGTGTGAGGTATTATATTAATGTTTTTCCATTTCAATAAAACCTTTTCAGAAACTAAGAAACTTTTAGTTCATCATGACAAACATATCTGCTATCCCTGCAGTTATTCCTTTTCAGATCAAAGGGTATGGGTTTTCTGGTCCAGCAGTCAAAAAGCTTTGCTTTTTTCTGGTACTAATGATGGGGTTATGTTTCTTCCTCCCCTTTTGTTCCTAATTTCACACTCTTTTCAGGATGACTTTAGTGTCTCCTACTGTGATAAATAAACATTTTTTTCAAAAGCTGCTCTTTCCTTATTTTTAATCTCTGTCAATAAAGGATGAGACATTTATGGTAGTGAATTGTTTCACGGCCCCTTTAGCATGGTGCTGCAGTAGGTTTGCTCTCCTTGTGCTCTCCAATTTCATCAACAGGGCCTGCACATTGTACAAAGGCAGAAGTTCCACTGATGCCACCCTCTAGATCGTCTTTATCTGCCTCACTCGTAACCACTCCCCACTGTCTCCAGCCGCCGGCCAGATTCACAGTACTTAACCTATGAGGTGTGACTGCCTATGGGAACATCGAGTAATTTATGAAGCATTAACGTATTTAAACCTCACACACCATTTCATCTCTGAGCTGAATTTCCTGGAGCTACTGTAAATTCACTCTGCCAGCTTCCACTTGCTGCAGATGCATCATTTACCTTACCATCACTGTTATAATTTGATAGATTTAATGACTTATTAAATTTTTAATCAGCAAATTATATTTTAATGATAACTCAGACTTGTTAGTAATCACAATCAGATTTATTATTAATGTCATATGATAGGAAATTTGTTTGCAGCAGCAGTGCAGCCAAAAACAAAACTATATAGTAATTTAGTGCAAACATTTTTCAGAAAGAGGAAAATAACTACAGTATTAACCAACACACATCAAAGTTGCTGGTGAACGCAGCAGGCCAGGCAGCATCTGTAGGAAGAGGTGCAGTCGACGTTTCAGGCCGAGACCCTTCGTCAGGACTAACTGAAGGAAGAGTGAGTAAGGGATTTGAAAGTTGGAGGGGGAGGGGGAGATCAAAAATGATAGGAGAAGACAGGAGGGGGAGGGATGGAGCCAAGAGCTGGACAGGTGATTGGCAAAAGGGGATACGAGAGGATCATGGGATAGGAGGTCCGGGAAGAAAGACAAGGGGGGGGGGACCCAGAGGATGGGCAAGAGGTATATTCAGAGGGACAGAGGGAGAAAAAGGAGAGTGAGAGAAAGAATGTGTGCATAAAAATAAGTAACAGATGGGGTACGAGGGGGAGGTGGGGCATTAGCGGAAGTTAGAGAAGTCGATGTTCATGCCATCAGGTTGGAGGCTACCCAGACGGAATATAAGGTGTTGTTCCTCCAACCTGAGTGTTGCTTCATCTTTACAGTAGAGGAGGCCGTGGATAGACATGTCAGAATGAGAATGGGATGTGGAATTAAAATGTGTGGCCACTGGGAGATCCTGCTTTCTCTGGCGGACAGAGCGTAGATGTTCAGCAAAGCGGTCTCCCAGTCTGCGTCGGGTCTCGCCAATATATAAAAGGCCACATCGGGAGCACCGGACGCAGTATATCACCCCAGTCGACTCACAGGTGAAGTGCCGCCTCACCTGGAAGGACTGTTTGGGGCCCTGAATGGTGGTAAGGGAGGAAGTGTAAGGGCATGTGTAGCACTTGTTCCGCTTACACGGATAAGTGCCAGGAGGGAGATCAGTGGGGAGGGATGGGGGGGACGAATGGACGAGGAAGTTGTGTAGGGAGCGATCTCTGCGGAATGCAGGGGGGTGGGGAGGGAAAGATGTGCTTAGTGGTGGGATCCCGTTGGAGGTGGCGGAAGTTACGGAGAATAATATGTTGGACCCGGAGGCTGGTGGGGTGGTAGGTGAGGACCAGGGAAATCCTATTCCTAGTGGGGTGGCGGGAGGATGGAGTGAGAGCAGATGTATGTGAAATGGGGGAGATGCGTTTAAGAGCAGAGTTGATAGTGGAGGAAGGGAAGCCCCTTTCTTTAAAAAATGAAGACATCTCCCTCGTCCTAGAATGAAAAGCCTCATCCTGAGAGCAGATGCGGCGGAGACGGAGGAATTGCGAGAAGGGGATGACGCTTTTGCAAGAGACAGGGTGAGAAGAGGAATAGTCCAGATAGCTGTGAGAGTTAGTAGGCTTATAGTAGACATCAGTGGATAAGCTGTCTCCAGAGACAGAGACAGGAAGATCTAGAAAGGGGAGGGAGGTGTCGGAAATGGCCCAGGTAAACTTGAGGGCAGGGTGAAAGTTGGAGGCAAAGTTAATAAAGTCAACGAGTTCTGCATGCGTGCAGGAAGCAGCGCCAATACAGTCGTCGATGTAGCGAAGGAAAAGTGGGGGACAGATACCAGAATAGGCACGGAACATAGATTGTTCCACAAACCCAACAAAAAGGCAGGCATAGCTAGGACCCATACAGGTGCCCATAGCTACACCTTTAGTTTGGAGGAAGTGGGAGGAGCCAAAGGAGAAATTATTAAGAGTAAGGACTAATTCCGCTAGACGGAGCAGAGTGGTGGTAGAGGGGAACTGATTAGGTCTGGAATCCAAAAAAAATCCTTACTCTTAAAGGGGCTTCCCTTCCTCCACTATCAACTCTGCTCTTAAACGCATCTCCCCCATTTCACATACATCTGTTCTCACTCCATCCTCTCGCCACCCCACTAGGAATAGGGTTCCCCTGGTCCTCACCTACCACCCCACCAGCCTCCGGGTCCAACATATTATTCTCCGTAACTTCCGCCACCTCCAACGGGATCCCACCACTAAGCACGTCTTTCCCTCCCCCGCTCTCTCTGCATTCCGCAGGGATCGCTCCCTACGCAACTCCCTTGTCCATTCGTCCCCCCCATCCCTCCCCACTGATCTCCCTCCTGGCACTTATCCGTGTAAGCGGAACAAGTGCTACACATGCCCTTACACTTCCTCCCTTACCACCATTCAGGGCCCCAAACAGTCCTTCCAGGTGAGGCGGCACTTCACCTGTGAGTCGACTGGGGTGATATACTGCGTCCGGCGATGCTCCCGATGTGGCCTTTTATATATTGGCGAGACCCGACGCAGACTGGGAGACCGCTTTGCTGAACATCTACGCTCTGTCTGCCAGAGAAAGCAGGATCTCCCAGTGGCCACACATTTTAATTCCACATCCCATTCTCATTCTGACATGTCTATCCATGGCCTCCTCTACTGTAAATATGAAGCAACACTCAGGTTGGAGGAACAACACCTTATATTCCGTCTGGGTAGCCTCCAACCTGATGGCATGAACATCGACTTCTCTAACTTCCGCTAGGCCCCACCTCCCCCTCGTACCCCATCTGTTACTTATTTTTATGCACACATTCTTTCTCTCACTCTCCTTTTTCTCCCTCTGTCCCTCTGAATATACCTCTTGCCCATCCTCTGGGTCCCCCCCCCTTGTCTTTCTTCCTGGACCTCCTGTCCCATGATCCTCTCGTATCCCCTTTTGCCAATCACCTGTCCAGCTCTTGGCTCCATCCCTCCCCCTCCTGTCTTCTCCTATCATTTTGGATCTCCCCCTCCCCCTCCAACTTTCAAATCCCTTACTCACTCTTCCTTCAGTTAGTCCTGACGAAGGGTCTCGGCCTGAAACGTCAACTGCACCTCTTCCTAGAGATGCTGCCTGGCCTGCTGCATTCACCAGCAACTTTGATGTGTGTTGCTTGAATTTCCAGCATCTGCAGAATTCCTGTTTGTTGACAGTATTAACCAGCCAATTACCATCCAATCTTCCCATGATAACACATTTTGATATTTTGTCCTGCTGTTTTTTAAACTCTTGATTTGGAGCGCTGTGACCCCAGTGCTTCTGATGAAATCAATCCTGCTTTTCTTTTAAAGAACCAAAGCAACATCTCTTTCTCTAAATTCTGACCTCTGCACTCAGTTGAAGATTTTGTGCTTACATGGTATGAGATTTCCCATCTGAAAAGCCTGGATTTGGATCTTCTTAGTGGCTATTTTAATTCTCCATATCTCATCTGCACTCATTCCCAAACACAAAACATATGAAGAAAGGGCAAAAACCAGATACAGTGAATTCTTTGGATGAAACTCTGGGTTTCTGGCACTCCTTATAATGGGGCATTGTACCTAATTGTCTTCACATTACCAAATAAGCTTGCTTTCAAAGTAAAAGTGGATTCACATCACTTGATACTCCATCTAATTAATGGATCAAAGATCAAAAATACATTGAACCAATAAAGCCAATAATTTTGCCTAGAACCTTACCTTTCATTTGTCAGAACTTGCAATCTGAGCACAACTGCCAACCTTGTATCTGTGTTTAATATGAGCTTCCATTAAAGCTTAAAATAAAATTTATTAACATCCAAAATATTTAGATTTTCTTGAATTGCATTTTAAAAATCAGATTCTAAGACTGATACTTAATGTCATGAATAGAATGTGCAAGTTCTTGAGCCTTCTCCAATATTGCCAATTTGCTTTCCTGATCTGCAGTTCAGCTTCATCATCAAGAATGAAGTGGAACTGCATATCACATCATTTCAGGGATTGTAAACTTCAACAACTCTTAGATTTCAATACTCTTTTGACCTTCTGTCCAATTCATTTCCTTCTGATGTGAATTTTCTGCCTTGCCACTGCTTCACCTTTTCCCAAATCTCAAACAATCAGACTGGTATCATTCGACTGTATTCTGAGACTGATACGACATTAAGCTCTTCTTCCTCCAGGCCCATTTCTTTGATGAGAAAATCTGCATCTAGACTGAAATCTTCAGAATTCATAATTTCCAATCCATTTGGCTCCTTCTTCTGGTCTTTTAACCTTTCGAGGACCAATCACCAGAAACTGCTGACATGACACTTGACCTGTTCAATTTTTCCATTACTCTTGCCCACTCTAACCTGCCTTCTCTGAATTATCAGCACTCTTCTAAATGAAGATTAACTCTAACATCATCGTGAACTTATTGGCAAGAACGATGCTGACCCTAGCCTTACAGTGCAGTGGCCCAATCAGTCCCCACTCCACAAACACCTCCTTCACCTTGCTAAAAACATCTGTACATTGCACAGGGTGAATGCTTGCAACTTAATTTACTTCCTCAACTTATTTCCTTCCACACTGAATGAATCATCCTCCAGAAACTGAACCACTTTCAATGGGATGCCACTACAAGTCACACCTTTCCCTCCACCCGCCCCCCCCCCACCCCCGGCATTCGGAACAAACCATTCCTTCTATGGCTCCTGGTTCTCTTTTTCACCTCCACTAAGGCCACTGCTTCTCACAGCACCTTTCCATACAAACCGTTCTCAATTTTACCACTTCCTTTCCCACAATCCAGGGACCCAGACACTCCTTCCGGGTGAAGCAGTGATTCACTGATAACTCTTCCATTTTAATATACCGCGTTTAATGATAATGACATGGCATTCTGTTCATGAGAGTAATCAGTAGAAGGTTAGCTGACTGCTCTGCAAAACACCTCCACTGAATCCTCAAGGAGAACCCTGGGCTTCTGCTTGTCACTTCCATTCTCTACCACTTCTCCTCTGATTTCTCAGTCAATGGTATTTTACACAGTCCCAGCAAAGCACAATGCAAATTCAAGGAATCCCATTTAATCTTCAAACTACCCTCAAGACTTAACAATTCCGCAATTTCAGAAAAACAGTCTTGAAAGTGTATCAACCTGTTTTCCTCCCTCCACGCATGCCGCCCGACCTCCTGATTACTTCCAGTATTTTCTGTTTATTCCATTTTTTTTCCTATTAATATAGTAAAATATAGTAATAGTCTTCCAGACTGTAATAGTAATAATATTACTATTATTAGTAATAATACTGTATTACTAATATAGTAATACAGTCTTCGGCGAGGAGGCTAAGAGAGGAGACTACGCCACAGTTGGAGAGGGTGAGAAGTGGTGAGGAAATGACCGCTAGGCTGATTCAGTGTGCTGCATGCATGATGTGGGAGGTCAGGGACACTGATAGTGCCTCTGGATCCTACACCTGTGGAAAATGTGTCCAGATTCAGTTCCTGAAGGACCATGTTGCAGCACTGGAGAGGCAACTGGATGACCTTAGGTTAACCTGGGAGAACGAGAGTTTTCTGGACAGGACCTACAGCGAGGTCGTTACACCGAGGATACCAGAAGAGAAAAGGGGGGTGACGATGAGCAAGGAAAGGATGCTTGAAGTACAGGAGACCCCAGGAGATGTGCCTCTCGTAAACAGGTTCTTCCTCTTGGAAGCTGTCGGGACAGAAGTCAGTGCCAGTCTGAGAGGCGGATGGGTCTGCGCGTCAACAACTGGCGCTGAGGCAAAGCTGAGGAGACAGACGTCAGGCAGAGCCGTGGTAGTAGAGGACTCCATAGTGAGAGGTACAGAAAGGGGTTTCTGTGGCAACAGGCGAGATTTAAGGATGGTGTGTTGCCTCCCTGGTGCCGGGATCCAGGATGTAACGGACCGATTGCAGGGAATCCTCTAGAGTGAAGGTGAACATCCGGAAATGGTGGTGCATGTTGGCACAAATGACGTGGGGAAGAAGAGGAAAGACATCCTACAGCATGACTTCAGAGAACTCGGAAGAAGGCTGAAAAGCAGGACTTCCAGGGTGGTTATCTCCGGTTTGCTTCCAGTTCCCCGTGCTGGAGTGGTCAAGAACAGGGAGATAATGGATCTGAATGTGTGGCTGAGGAACTGGTGCAGGAAGCAAGGATTTACATTCTTGGACCACTGGGGTATGTTTCGGGGTAAGGATGAATTGTACAAAAGGGACGGGTTGCACCTTAATAAGCAGGGCAGCAGCATTCTGGCAGGCAGGTTTGCCTCTGCAACACCGGTGTGTTTAAACTAAGTAGTGGGGGGGGAGGGGATGAACTGGAAATATAAGGATGGAGATAAAGGGAAAGTGAGAATAAGAAAAGTAAGAAAGACAACAGAATCAACAGAGCAGAAAGCTCAAGAAGGGATCGTACAGTATGGCCAAGTGAAATAGGAATTGATATGGGAGGTGAGGGGAGTAATGAATTAAAAGTATTGTATATGAATGCACGGAGTATAAGAAATAAAGTGGATGAGCTTGAGGCACAGTTGGAAATTGGTAAGTATGATGTTGTGGGAATAACAGAGACATGGCTTCAAGTGGACAGGGGCTGGGAAATGAATATTCAAGGGTATACGTCCTATTGAAAGGACAGACTGATGGGCAGAGGGGGTGGGGTGGCTCTGGTGGTGAGGAATGATATTCAGTCCCTTGCGAGGGGGGACATAGAATCAGGAGACATAGTGTCTGTATGGATAGAACTGAGAAATTCTAAGGGTAGAAAGACCCTAATGGGAGTTATCTACAGGCCCCAAACAGTAGTCTGGATGTAGGGTGTAAGTTGAATCAAGAGTTAAAATTGGCATGTCGCAAAGGTAATGCTACAGTTGTTATGGGGACTTCAACATGCAAGTAGACTGGAGGAATCAGGTTGGTACTGGACCCCAAGAAAGGGCGTTTGTGGAGTGCCTCCGAGATGGATTCTTAGAGCGACTTGTACTGGAGCCTACCAGGGAGAACGCAATTCTGGATTTAGTGTTGTGCAATGAACCGGATTTGATCAGGGACCTCGAGGTAAAGGAGCCATTAGGAGGTAGTGACCATAATATGATAAGTTTTAATCTACAATTTGAGAGGGAGAAGGGAAACACTGAAGTGTCAGTATTACAGTTGAACAAAGGGAAATATGGTGCTCTGAGGGAGGAGCTGGCCAAAGTTCAATGGAAAAATATCTGAGCAGGGATGACAGTGGAACAGCAATGGCAAGTATTTCTGGGAATAATGCGGAAGGCGCAGGATCAGTTCGTTCCAAAGAGGAAGAAAGATCCTAAGGGGAGTAAGGGGAGGCCGTGGTTGACAAGGGAAGTAATGGACAGTATAAAAATAAAAGAGAAGTATAACATAGCAAAAACGAGTGGGAAGCCAGAGGATTGGGAAACTTTTAAAGAGCAACAGAAGGTAACTAAAAAGGCAATACCCGGAGAAAAAATGAGGTACGAAGGTAAACTAGCCAAGAATATAAAGGAGGATAGTAAAAGCTTCTTTAGGTATGTGAAAAGGGAAAAAAATAGTTAAGACCAAAATTGGGCCCTTGAAGACAGAAGCGGGTGAATTTATTATGGGGAACAAGGAAATGGCAGACGAGTTGAACAGGTACGTTGGAACTGTCTTCACTAGGGAAGACACAAACAATCTCCCAGATGTAATAGTGGCCAAAGGACATAGGGTAATGGATGAATTGAAGGAAATTTATATTAGGCAGGAAATGATGTTGGATAGGCTGTTGGGTCTGAAGGCTGATAAGTCCCCGGGACCAGATGGTCTGCATCCCAGGGTACTTAAGGAAGTGGTTTTAGAAATCGTGGACGCATTGGTAATCATTTTCCAATGTTCTATAGATTCAGGATCAGTTCCTGTGGATTGGAGGGTGGCTAATGTTGTCCCTCTCTTCAAGAAGGGAGGAAGAGAGAAAACAGGGAATTACAGACCGGTTAGCCTGATGTCTGTGGTGGGAAAGATGCTGGAGTCAATTATGAAAGTTGAAATTACGACACATCTGGATAGTAGTAACAGGATTGGTCCGAGTCAGCATGGATTTACAAAGGGGAAATCGTGCTTGAACTAATCTCCTGGAATTTTTTGGACGTAACTATGAAAATGGACAAGGGAGAGCCAGTGGATGTAGTGTACCTGGACTTTCAGAAAGCCTTTGATAAAGTCCCACATAGGAGATTAGTGGGCAAAATTAGGGCACATGGTATTGGGGGCAGAGTACTGACATGGATTGAAAATTGGCTGGCTGACAGAAAACAAAGAGTAGCGATTAACGGGTCCCTTTTGGATTGGCAGGTGGCGACCAGTGGGGTACCGCAGGGTTCAGTGCGGGGACCGCAGCTGTTTACAATATACATTAATGATTTAGATTAAGGAATTAAAAGTAATATTAGCAAATTTGCCAATGACACAAAGCTGGGTGGCAGTGTGAAATGTGAGGAGGATGTTATGAGAATGCAGGGTGACTTGGACAGGCTGGGTGAGTGGGCAGATGCAGTTTAATGTGGATAAATGTGAGGTTATCCACTTTGGTGGTAAGAACGGGAAGGCAGATTATTATATAAATGGAGTCAAGTTAGGAAAAGTGGAAGCACAACGAGATCTAGGTGTTCTTGTACATCAGTCACTGAAAGCAAGCATGCAAGTACAGCAGGCGGTGAAGAAAGCTAATGGCATGCTGGCCTTCATAACAAGGGGAATTGAGTATAAGAGCAAAGAGGTCCTTCTGCAGCTGTACAGGGCCCTGGTGAGACCACACCTGGAATACCGTGTGCAGTTTTGGTCTCCAAATTTGAGGAAGAACATTCTTGCTATTGAGGGAGTGCAGCGTAGGTTCACAAGGTTAATTCCCAGGATGGCGGGACTGTCATATGTCGAAAGGTTGGAGCGACTGGGCTTGTATACTCTGGAATTTAGAAGGCTGGGAGGGGATCTTATTGAAACATATAAGATTATTAAGGGATTGAACACGCTGGAGGCAGGAAGCATGTTCGCGCTGATGGGTGAGTCCAGGACCAGAGGCCACAGTTTAAGAATAAGGGGTAGGCCATTTAGAACGGAGTTGAGGAAAAACTTTTTCACCCAGAGAGTGGTGGATATATGGAATGCTCTGCCCCAGAAGGCTGTGGAGGCCAAGTCTCTGGATGCTTTCAAGAAAGAGATGGATAGAGCTCTTAAAGATAGTGGGATCAAAGGTAATGGGATAAGGCAGGAACTGGATACTGATTGTGGATGATCAGCCATGATCACAGTGTATGGCGGTGCTGGGTCAAAGGGCTGAATGGCCTACTCCTGCACCTATTGTCTATTATCTAATATACCCATTTGAGTTACAGCATTTACAGACGATTTCTACTTGTCCTCATGATGGCTGCCAGTTTTACAAATTCAAGATTTTAGGTGCACATTGTTGCTGTGTCGTGCCCTGTTTCCTGTCCAATCAATCAGCAGTTGCTTTCAGTAAAACACTCTTACATACTTAAACATGGAATACACCTTCAGCAGGCAACTAAATGAGTTATATTTAAAAATAAATTGCCTGTCAATGGTTTCAGAATAAGTACAATAGCATATTTTACAACATGATGTGAAGTGTTACATTATTCACAGGAAATTTCTTGCTCCGGAACTTATTTTCCAAGAAAACAATTAGAATTTGTAACTTCGTGACTTTGGCATTTTTCTATGAAATTGTATTTTCAGAGGCTTATTTACAAGAACAGAACTTGGATTTAACACATGGTGAAAGCATAGATCCAGCTGATAGTAGCTTTGCCCTAATAGAAACAGCTACAAAGTGCCTTGGTTCAGTTATATGCTGGTCAAAACAACATCAGTCAGAAGATGGCTAGTATGAAGTTCAACACTATTTTATTATTCCTATACTGGTCTGCTTGGTAATTTAAAAGTATTGCTGGATACTGAGGATCAGATACAAGAGTAAGATTTTAGAATCCATTATATGTAGGGTCAGGTGGTGCAGGACGACTCCAAAATTATGTATTTCTTTCAATTGTTGAGTTATGTTACTGTGATTGACTTGGACAATGCAATGGAGCACATGAAAAGTACTGCAGGTTACCTACTGCAAAAAAAAATCCAACATTTAAAAGGGCACTTAAATTTCCCAGCAAAATTAGAAAGAATAAATAATTTATTAATAATAATTAGTTCAACTTCTGTTATCTGTAAAATTAAGTACTGCACTCACAATTTAAAGACAATTAGTATTCTGAGGTAAGAATGGATGCGTGTTTAAATATTAAGCAGCAACAACAAATGACACAGCAAAGACAGATTCTGTTAATTAAGCAGCAGCACATCATATGACAGATGTGTAAATCGTTTTGAATACTTTATTCACCTTCCCAATGCTACCTCAAGATTTTCATATTATGGAGCAGCAAGCTTCAGCTGTTGAATCAGAAATAAAAACACCTTGGGAGAAAGTCTGCATTAAGAAGAATGAAGAAGCAGAAGTGTTCACTAATGTTACCGAGCACATTAAACAACCACCTTATCAGTCGTTCAATATGAAGATCCTATCAGAGGTATCTGAACCTTTAAAAATTCCCTTCAATGGACTAAAATTGAAATCATAAAGATGTGAAGATGCAATATTAACCCATGAGCAACACATTGGAGGAAGTCAGTGGTTTAAAGCAGTATTGGTGAAAGGAAACAAGTTACCATTGTTGTTTGCTGTTGGAGCAGAATCTTGCCCACCCTGTTCACTTTCAGTCAGTTAGTCTTCAGTTCAGTCTGCAAGGGTTTAAAGTCCTGAATACTGAGACAATCTGGAACCCAATTCAGCTCCTGAATATTACTTACTTGTAAAGCTGTTTCTTTGAATTGCTATTACTCTATGTACACGCTCTATAAAGCTGCAACTGCTTAACCAAAAATAAAAACTCTATTATACTAACTCATTAGTTACCCACTAAACTTGAAAGAAAAATGTTTCTGGCATCATAAGGATTTTCAGCAACATGGTAAGTGACAATTGCTTTGAATCAGCTTCACTGACTTTGAAAATATAATTCTCCAAAGGTGGAATCTCATTCTTTCAAAAAAATTTACAATTATATTCCTATTTTTCTTCCCATTTTCTTTTGCATTCTCTTAATCTGATCTGCATTGCTGAATTATTTTACAATCAAATTAAATGTGAATTACAAACATACAGAATCTGTTTCAGCAGGGATTCTTTAATTTGATTGAAGTACCCCAGCTTACAGACATCACAAATCTCCTAGTGAGAGTGCTGCACTGTAAATTATCTTTAAATACCATGGTGCCACTCTAAAGCTTGCCAAACATTAGTGGGCACTGTCAGCATGATAAACAGTGAGAATCTAATCCTTCGCCATTAACTACAAAATTCATGTCAAGTTGTACTGTTGGATATGTCGCCACATTGATCAGAATTCAAGACTGCAATTCATCAGATCTCTTTGTAATTGAAAAAAGAATATTTTATTTAGCAAAGTTGGTACAATCATGGAAGGTTATCTAAGATTAACATGGAATCTAGATGAACTGGGGAAAGTGTGCCAAAGAATAGGAGATGGAATACAACTCAGAAATACATGACGTGTTGCACTTTGGCAAATTAAACCAGGCATGACTTGCATAATAATTATTAGTTTACTTAAAGTGGCAACAGCGATAGACATGATGGTGAAGGAACAGTGCGCTATGCTTACCTTCATCGGACAAGGTATTGAGAAAAGGAGTTGGGATAGCAGGTTGGCTGTACAGATGATTGGTAAGACCACACTACTGTGTGCAGTTGTCATCACTCAGCTATTGGAAAGGTGTCCTTAAGGTGGAAAGCGTGCAGAAATGAATACAAGGGTGCTACCAGGACTAGAGGGCTTGAGTTACAAAAAGAGGCTGTGATTTCCTCCCTGGAGCACAAGAGGCTAAGACGTATATAAAATCATGAGTCTCACAGATAATGTGAATGGTCACAGTCACTTTCCCAAGGAAAGGGACTGAAACCCTGGAGGTTTGAGGTGAAAGACGAAAGATTTAAAATAAATCTGAAAGGCAACTTTTTCCACACAAAAGGTGGTGGGTATATGGAGTGCGTTGCCAGATGAAGAAGTGAAAACGGATACAATTACATTGTTTAAAAGACATTTAGATAAATACATGGATTGAAAAGGTTTACAGAGATATAGTATACACCATAAAGGGAAATGGTTCCAGGTCAGATTGGTAACTTGGTACACATGGATGAAGTTCCTGTTTCTCTGTTGTATAACTCTATGACTCTACTCAG
The DNA here is from genome assembly GCF_030028105.1 of Mobula birostris. Classification (NCBI taxonomy): domain Eukaryota; kingdom Metazoa; phylum Chordata; class Chondrichthyes; order Myliobatiformes; family Myliobatidae; genus Mobula; species Mobula birostris. Next base: position 62,780,109 of record NC_092373.1, read on the forward strand.
TAACTAACATTTATATCAGAATGCTTTCAGAAAATTAAATCTCGTGGAACAGACTTAAATAGAATACAACCATTAAAGTAGTAACAGGAACAGTGATTATATTGGATTAAAGTCTGGACTGGACTATAAGAGCTTGTATTTGTATGAAATTCGTTGTTTGAAATTTTGTATTTTGTGGAACTTATCTGATAGCTGTGGGATTCCGGCAATACTGTGACAAGATTAAACCCAGTTTATTACAATATATTATTTTCCACAGGTGCTGTTATCTCTTTGTATTTTCTTCAATGTTGCTGAATTTCAATCTTCATTGTCTATAAACTTGAGATGATCTAAAGGTCTGCTCTCTGCATCCTAACTCAAGTCCAGTTCATATACTAACATTGGTTGCCATGGCTCAGGCCCTGGGCTCCACCCTTGACCTTGTCTCTTTCTTGTTCTGGAATCTTGAGATTGATACACGTTTGATTCTGGCCTCCTGATGTTCATCATGTTACTATTTGTGACTAAGCTAATAGATATCAAGATTCCCAATTATGCATTCTATTTTTCTCTCATCCTTTCTGATGCTAATCAAACATATCATTTTGTTTCAATTGTTGCTCTATTATATCCCCGTGTATTATCGTGAGGGCACTGATAGGCAACTGAACCCAGATGTGGAAACATGGCAAACTCTCATATTGAGACAAAAACAAGAATTTACTCATTGAAGCTCTAACTGAACTCCGGGGGCTTTACCGAGTGACACCTTGAGTTGAATCATTCTCAAAACACTTACACACACATAAGGACCCTGCAAAAAGCAGTAATTGAGAGTCCACTTTAAATAATCACAGTAGGCTGAAAACCCGCGCCAGTCTTTGGAGCAAAGGATGAGAGTCAATTTGATAGAGGTGCATTAGATTATGAGTGGCATAGTGAAGTGGACAGTCAGAGCCTTTTTCCTAAGGTAGCAATAGCCAATATCGAAAGCCATCCTTTTAAGGTGAGTAGAAGAAAGCTTCGAGGACATGTCAGAGGTATTTTTTTACACTGAGAATGGTAGGTGTCTGGAAGACACAGTTGGGGTCATAGTGGAGTCTTATACGACAGACATATTTAAGATGTGTTCCTTATCATTCCAGGCCAGTTTGAAGAAGTCTTTGAACAGCTACCACCAATATATTACCTGTGAAACCAGAGGAGCCAACACACTTCACCATTATTATTCCATCATTAAGAATGTGTACTATGCCATCCCACACCCACACTTTGAAAGTCCAGTCATCCGGCTGTACTTCTACTTTCGGGGTATAGGCAGGGACTAAAGATCACAGCACCAGTAGTGAAGACCAAGAAGGCATGGCCAAGGGAGGCAGAAGAGTACATATAGGATTGCTTTGAGTCCGTGGGCTGGACAACGTTCAGGGATTCACCTTTGAATCTGAATAAATATACCGCAGATGTCACCGACTTCATCAAGACCTGTTTGATGAGTGTGTGCATTTGAAAACATACTGGGCATACCCAAACCAAAAGCCGTGTATGAACCAGGAGATTCATAATCAACTGTGGTCTAAATAGGTGCCAAACAAAATTGGTGGTCCAGAACTACACACGAATTCCAGGTATGACCTATGGAACACTACTTTAAGAGTGAAAAAACAATTCGGAATGAGATACATGTCAGATCTGGAAGGGTTTCAGGACATTACTTCCTACAGGGTGAAACTTAACATCATGAATGGCTGTAATGCTTCACTCCCAGATGAGCTCAATGCCTTTTATACATGCTTTGAAAATGAGAATAAAATTACATCGGTGCAGATCCCAGCAGTATCTGGTGACCCTGTGATCTCTGTCTCGGAGGCCGATGTCAGAACATCTTTCAAGGGGTGAACCCTCACAAAGCAGTTGGGCCCTGTTGGTGTACATGATAGGGCTCTGAAAACCTGTGCCTGGTGTGTTCAAGGATATCTTCAATTTCTCATTGCTCCAGTCAGAGGTTCCCATCTCTTTCAAAAGGGAAACAATTATACTAGTGCCCATGAAAAGCAGGGTGAGCTGATAGAATGATCATTGCCTAGTTGCACTAACATCTACTGTGATGAAGTGCTTTGAGGGGTTGGTCATGGCCAGATTCAATTCCTGCCTAAGCAAGGACCTGGACAACTGCAATTTGCCTTTTGCTACAATAGGTCTACAACAGATGCAATCTCACTGGCTCTCCACTCAGCCTGAGATTACTTGGACAATAACAATAGCAATATCCACGTCAGGCTGCTGTTTATTGATTACACCTCAGCATTCGGCACAATCATACTCTCAACAAGCTCCAAAGCTCAGGCCCCTGAACCTCCTTCTGCAACTGGATCCTTGACTTCCTCACCAGGACAGCACAGTGTGATACGGAAATAACAACTCCTCCTCACTGACAATCAACACCGTTGCACCTCAAGGGTGCATGCTTAGCCCACTGCTCTACTCTCTCATTTGCAATACTGGAGGAAACAACACACTGGACCATTGTTACACCACCATCAAGAATGCCTACCATGCTATTCCATGCTCTCACTTTGGGAAGTCTGATCACCTGGCTGTACTTCTACTCCCTGAGTATAGGCGGAGACTGAAGACTGCAGCACTAGTAGTGAGGACCAAGAAGGTATGGACAAGAGAAGCACACAAGCACCTACAGGACTGCTTTGAACTGGTGGACTGGACGGTATTCAGGGATTCATCTTCGAACCTGGATAAGTATGCTGCAGTTGTTACCGACTTCATTAAAACCTGTGTGGATGTGTGTGTGACTACAAAGACTTACTGTACATTCCCAAACCAAAAGCCGTGGATGAACCAGGAGGTACGTCGTCTACTGAAGGTGGCATTCAAGTCTGACGACCCAGGCTTGTACCAGAAAACCAGGTATGATTTGCGGAGGGCTATTTCAAAGGAGAAGAGACAATTTCGAACGAGATTGGAGGCGACATCGGATGTACAACAACTCTGGCAGGGTTTGTAAGACATTACTTCCTACAAAGCGAAACCCAATAGCATGAATGACAGTGATGCTTCACTACCAGATGAACTCAACGCCTCCTATGCCCACTTTGAAAGGCACTCTGCACCTCCCTCTGCAATTGGATCCTCGGCTTCCTAACTGGAAGACCACAGTATGTGCAGATTGGTGATAACATCTCCTCCTCACTGACGATCAAGTCCAGCAAAGTGAAACTCCATACCAGCTTCTGGGATCTTTGTCAATCCTTCCCTTATATACGAACCCCAGAGGTTGTACAACCTGCGCACAATCCACAGGTTCAGCAAATACAAGTAAAGGTGAAAATCTGTTCACAGATGTTGGTCTTGCAATTATCAATGGGTTTGCAACTAGCCTTAGGCCAAAGTGAATTGTGTACACCACCCATTTATGCTCCTTTATGACAAAGGGAGCAGCTACAAGTTAATAGACAAATATATTTCCTATTCATTCAAAGTGCAGATGCAATCCTATGTAAAATAGTACTTCCTGCCCAATTTCATGCCCATTGCCTGATGAAAATGCCAATTGAGTTGTACTGTTGGGTTAAAATGAAGAATTAGATATCTATCTACAGAAATTTTAGATTATTGTATTTTCTCTGGGGTAGGGTTGACAGGAAATAAAATGCATGCTTATCCTGTGTTATGCACATTACTCAAGAACTTCTAAGTAGGAAACACCCGCAAAGCTAGTCTTGTTTTGATGCTGCATGTGACTGCATCTCCAAATAAAGGAGTTAAGAAGATTTACCTGAAAGACTAATAGAGATACAATGTTATTTAACTGCTAATGAGCAAGTGGAGGATCCATCCAGTTTAGTTGTAAATAGCTGGAGCAAATAATAATGGGGTTAATTCCCAGAGCTGAACAGCACATCTATGCCAACCATCATGCCTATCCATACTAATCTCACTTGCCTGCATTAACTCCTTATCTGTTTTACTCATTCAAGTAGCTGTCAAATGTCTCTTAAATATTGTTCCTGTTTGTGCCTCCACCACATCTACTAATGTGGAGTTATAACATAATTAGGAAGATAAAATGATGTGCAAAGACAAGTCAATGACATTCAAATGAGAATTATATTATGCCGCAGACTTTACGATGAACACTAGATTTAAACCTTGTAGAAAGATTTCTGTCTTGTCTGCTGATCAGAAGAAAACCAGTACTATGATTAAAGCTTGGGGACAAAAACATAAATACTCAAAATTTACCAGCAGTGGGCTAGTTCTTCCAGACATTTGATAGAACAATTAAAAACATTAAAAGTCTAAAGAGGAAACTGACATACAGTATATAAATTCATTGCATGAAAGTTTCCAACAAGTAATCGTGAATGTCATAACTGGTGTTTTTGCTCGACAGGTTCAGCACCATTCTGTGAATTCTATCAAGTTGTTTTATTGACTTTGAAGGGTAGAAAGCAGTGAAAATAGTGCCATCTATTGCTTACTTTGCTTAGTTGCAAATAAATATTGGCCTCCTTCCACATTCACGTGCAGCATCAATACAAGGCTATCTTTGCTGGTGGTTACGACTAAGAGCTCCTGCATAACGTGTATTACATGCAGGGTAATAAAGGTTTTATTTCCTGCCAGGCCGACCCTAGTTAGCCCCAATTTAACTGTCTGTACTTCAGGCTTGACTTTTCCTGGTTGCTGCATTTGAACAGAATACAATAACATAAATTTTCAGTAAATAAATGTCTGATTCTTCACTGGTTTGTTTTAACCCAGCAGCACATTCAAGCTTTGCAACTCAGCTGATATTTTACATCCTTCAATGGGGCATGAAATTAGGCAGGAAATGTAATCGGTGCAGGATTGGCAGCATTGTTGTTCAAAAAGAAAGGGAAAGTATGGGCAATCTCACTGTGATCAAGATTTATTATGGTAAGGACTTAACGCAGACAATATTTATTTCTTGCCCTGGGAAGAAAGCATTCCATGATTCCCAGTTTTTTCTTGCAATAAAGTTCTCTGCTTTGAGTTTGATGCAAAGATCAGCAGCAGACCAATGATACATCAGTGTTCAAATATCTGTATTAGAATTTCAGCAACGTACTGCATTCATCAGAATCCACAGTGGCACATTCAGCCACCTCTTCTATGCACCCATATCAAGGCAGATTTTTTCTCATTGGTACTGAATCAACATTTCTTACTGGCCCTTCTCTACTGTACTAAAGCAACACAAACCTTCTCCAGAGGACATCATCCTATGTTTCAGCAGCTTCTCCCAAGAAAAATAAAATTCTGAAATAATCAGAAACACAAAAACACCGAAGTACCAATCACAATATAATGTATCTAAATACTATGACTTCAGTGTATGCAGGAAGCACCTTGCAGAATGCAGGAAGGGAATCTGTCCCTTTGCAGCCAGTCATTAAATTGAAATGATGGAAAAATAATAGATTATGTGCCCACAATTACTAGGATACATTTTTTGCAAACATTCTTCCTTGTTGGGATGGCAGAAGTCATCAATTCAGTTGTAATGCACAAGATATCAGACGGGTAACAGCTAATCACTTGGGATGGCTGAAAACCCATAAAGACATAATTTATCTGAAACAATCATGCATCTGTAAAAAATAATCAGACATAAATTATATCAGTTCAGCAGACAGGTAACAGCTCCAAAGTTGCAGTAATCATCTCCTTTTCTGAGTCAGTGTCACAGATGGACACAGAAATAAGGGTAGTCATCAATTTTGGAGGCAGTTAAGGTGACATGAAAATCCACCCAGTTATTTCAAAGCACGTAATTCTCAAAGCAAGAGGGAACACATGTTTCTATGCTATATTGATGCTGCTTAATCAGTTATCAACAGTTTAGTGTATTTTTGTTATCACCAGGACAGGGGTAATATCAACAAATTCTGTGATTATTTTCCACACTGAAGTGATCAAAGGTTAATGATTCAACCTGAACTACAGCTGTCAATTTAGCGAAGGATTGTCAAAGAAGCCTGGGAGAGTTGCAAAGCATTCGCAGTTTCTGGTGTACTACCACGTCTGGTCAAGATGGCGCCGAGCTGCGGTCTCCATCGAGATTGTGGCTCGCTCGCAGTTGTTTTTTTTCCCCTCAGTTCACAGGGATGATTTCGGCGACAGAGAAAAGAGCAAATGGTCAGATTAGGTTTAGGGACAATGCTGTGGGGTAGGTAGAGGTCAGATTAATATTTAGGGTCAGGGATGTGGAGGAGGTAGAGTTCAGGCCTCTGCTCCATGCTCAAAGAACAGAGATGTAGATGGATAATTAAGGGCATATGGATTCTAGACTTCCATTCCACATTCAAAGGCCAGCGACGTGGATAGGTGATGAAAGGCATCCAGTTTCTAGGCTTCCCCTGTACACTCAAAGGCCAGTGATGCGGATGGGTGATGAAGGATATCCATGGATGTTGGGCTGGCCCAGGACTGGACGTCTGTGCATCCAGGAGACACGAGAGCCGGTGAGTCAGCATGCCCAGAGTTCAAGCTTTGAATATGGGGCCTTGTCACTGGCTAGTCAAGGAGTCAATTGGAAGTCTGGAAGTCAACTTCTGATGGCCGAAGCCTGGAGACTGGTTGCCTGTCTTCAAATTGGAGGTCTGTCCATGCAAGTGTGTGGGTGGGAGGGAGGAAAATGTTTTGCTGTTGTTTGAATGCTTGTTTTATTCTGTTTTGTCTGCTGAACATTAAGGGCAAGGTGTGTTAGCCACAGAATGTGTGTTGGTTGTTAATACAAATGACACATTTCACTGTACATGGGATAAATATATCTAAATCTGAATTCTATTGACCGTGCATATGACAGCCATGGTGCGCTGTTGGAAAAGGGAGCAAACGTTTAGGATAGGATGCCAGCCGTGGGTTCTGAGCTTGTCAAGGCACCTTGAAGCTGCATTCACTTGTACACATTCTATCATATTCCTATCCTGCATTCTGTGGTTGATGAAAATAATTTAAGGAGTCAAGGTAAACATGAGGCACAGAATATCTTGCCTCCGAAGCATAAATATTCACTCGATTTTTCCAACTTAAATTCCAGATCAATTCACAAGACTTTGCTCATGGGGATCTCAGCGATAGTATTACTTTTGAATGTCAAGGAAAGATAGACAAATGCACTTGAATATGAATCATCAGAAATCTGTAGTGATCAAATGTGACATAAATCTATACCCCAAGAGAAATCAGACTGCACCAGTTAAACAGATGAAACCAGTTTTCCACAAAACTTTGGCTCTGGCAATTAATTTTTCCAACAAAATCTGATATCCAAGATTTTTGTACCAGTGAATATTTTTTCAAATCAAGGGCCTTAAAGTTCTCCACTTCTTTCTCCATGAAAGAACCAACCAGTTTCACCCTCCTCTGGCAGAACTGGTCCTCACCCTCAACAATTTCTTCAGCTCCTCCCATTTTCTCCAGACGTGAGGGGTAGCCATGGGCACACACATGGGCCCCAGCTGTACCTGCCTTTTGGCTATGAAGTAAAGTCCATGTTCTAAGCTTTCCCAGTAACACTCCCCAACTCTTCCTCTATTACACTGATGACTGTATTGGTGCTTATTCATGTACCCATGCTGAGCTTGTCAATTTCATCAACTTTGTCTCCAACTTCCACCCTGGCCATAAATTTACTTGGTTCATTTCTGACACCTTTCTCCACATTCTCGATCTCTGTCCCCATCTTTGGAGACAAACTGTCAAAATACATCTTTTATAAATCTACCAATTCCCATGACTACCTTGACTATACCTTTTCCCACCCTACCTCCCGTAAAAATGTTATCACCTTTTCTCAGTTCCTTTGTCTCTGCCGCATCTGTTCCCAGGACTGAGGATTTCTTTTCCATGACATCAAAGATGTCCTCCTTCTTTAAAGAACGGGCCTTCCTTTCTTCCACCATTAATGCTGCCCTCAATTGCATCTCCTCTACTTCCCAGACATCTGCACTCATGCCACCTTTCTGCCACCTTAATGGTGATAGAGTTCCTCTTGTCCTCATCTACCACTCCGAGCCTCTCCATTCAACACATCATTCTTCATAACTTTTCCCATCTTTGAACGGATCCTACCTTTAAACACACCTTTACCTCCCCCACCCCACCCCCCGGTCCTTTATGCTTTCCACAAGGATCGCTCCATCTGTAATTTCCTTTTCCATTCATCCCTTCCCATTAAACTCCCTCTTGGCACTTATCCCTGCAAGTGGCCAAAGTGCTACATCTGCCTCCATTCAGGGCCCCAGACAGTCCGTCTAGGTGAGGCAACAATTCACCTGCAAATCTACTGGGGTTGCCTATTGTATCCGATGCTCCCAATGCCACCTGCTCTACATCAGTGAGACCTGTCATAAATTGGGGAACTGCTTCGTCAAACACTTCTGCTCCATCCACCAAAAATGGAATGTTATTTCTCTTCCCTGTAAAACAAAAATTCTTATCCTATCTCCTCTTTTTCTGTTCCCAACTCTGGCCTCTTACCTCTTCTCACCTGCCTATCACCTCTTCCTGGTGCCCCTCCTTCCCTTTCTCCTATGGTCCACTCACTTCTCCTATCAGATTCCTTCATCTCCAGCCCTTTACCTTTCCGTCCACCTGACTTCACCTATCTCTTTCCAGCTATCCTTCTTCCCCCTCCTCTACCTTTTCATACTGGTATCTTCCCCCTACCTTTCCAGACCTGATGAAGGGTCTCAGCCCAAAACATTGATTGTTTGTTCATTTCCATAGATGCTGCCTGACCTGCTGAGTTCCTCCAGCAATTTTTTTGTTTTTCAAATCACCTTTCATACAAAGGAGAACTTAAGTGACAAAATAAAAAATATTAAATGAAGTGCAGTAAATGTTTCTCCATAATGATTGCACAAAGGCAGCATTTACACAACACCTCTCACCATCATCATCAGGTGCCGTGCCCAGTTTGAGTTTTGACTGCCATGGCCCACAAACTCCTGTTTCGGGTCAAGTGGATCAGTTCATTGGTATTCATTTCCAGTTCTCTGGCTGCTGCTTCCATCATCATTTGTCTTTGTCTTCCTCTTGCTTTCTTCCCTTCAATCTTTCCCATAATTACTGTGCATTCTAACTCCTCTTTCCTAATCACAAGTCCGGTGAAGTTACATTGCCTTTTCATGATCTCATACATTATTTCTCTATGATCTCCGAATATCCTCAATTGCTTTGCAGCCAATTAAGCACTTTTAAAATGTTGAAATGTACATGGTGCTGTAATGCAGCTAATAAGGCAACCAATTTGCACATAGGTATGGTCCATAAGTATTAATGTGACATTGATCACATGTCCTGTTTTAAGGAAGCTGATTGAAAGACAGGATATCAAGAAACACTCGACTGCTCTTTGTCAAATACTGTTGTGGGTTTCTTTTTCCCATCTGAACATTTTCAGGGAGCAATGCTGAATCATTGTGAAAGTCACCGTTCCTTACATTATGCTGCTTTTTAAGTGTAAAGTTATATAACAAAATTTCCTAATTGTGTGCATTGTCATCCGAAGATGTGCGTCAATGACTTCCTTAGTTTTCCTTCCCTTTCTGAGTACTCTTCTGATCTCTACAGCCAGCAATTCTGTTGATTCATCGCTTATTATTATTTCACTTCCAGGATTCACCTCTTAGGGTTTTTTTTTTATCTTGTTGCCCTTTTAGTTTTTTGGGTCACCCAGAAGTGTATTTGTTTTTGTCACTGCTATTGAACAGTCTGTAATTTCTAAGATCTGAGGTCATTAATTTCTCATATTTTTCCAATGACAATGAATAAAGCCAATTGCTATATTTAAAATTTGAATCCTTAAAACAAATCTCTCAATGTTGGTTTAGAAACTAAGTCAAATCAGCATGCACTCATGCACTGATGCACTGAAATCTTTGTAAGATAAAGGCATATGTCAAATTCTCTTTTTCCTTCCATTTTCAGCTCCTTTTAAGTAGAAATGTTCTCCAATATTTTTCACTGACACTGACTGCAGACAAGACTGGGAATCCAAGGAAGCATTTATGAATTATATTTACCATACGGTGGACTACATGGATGAAGTTACTGAAATGTTTTTTTCATTCTCCAGAAACACCTGGTATCAGAGCAATTTTGCTTTCATTCCATTTCAATTTGTTCACTATAACAAGCAGAAAGCAATAACAGAGCTATGGTTGGTTCATCTTGTTTACAAGACTAAATGGCTCAAGTTCTGGTGTAAATTTGTGACTAAAATTTACTGTATATTGTTACCTCTCTCTCCTGCAATCCATTTATTGTTTCATTTTCAACTCAAGTAGTTAAATAACCTCTCTAAATGTAGTATCTATATTCATGTATCAAGGAAAAAATACACAGTCAGCTTTCTATTATCCAGTTGGTTGTTCCAAGGTGCAAATACAATAGCTGCAGTTGTGCCCACTTTATATTTCAATACTATTTTCAAAGTGCTGCTTTTCTGCATTGTTTTAAGCCTTTTTCTGCCATTCTCAATTTATGCTTAAATTGAATATACTATTTTCCTTTTTACAAACACACATAGAATGACGGAGGAACTCAGCATATCAGGCAACATCTATGGAAGGAAATGACTAGTCTACATTCTGGGCTATATTTTGGAATAAAGGGAAGGTCGTGTGAACCAGGTGGGCAGGTCTCATGAGGACAGAGAATGGGAAAGAGAAGAGATAAGGAGCCAAAAGGATAAAAGAAAACAAAAGGAGAGGTGTGGAAATGGAGCTGGAGAGAAGGGAGTGGTTACCAGGAGCTAGAAAAAATGACTGATGCTGTCAGGTTGCAGACTACCAAGATGGAGTACGAGGTGTTGCTCCTCCAGTCTGCATCTGACCTCAAGGTGGCAGTAGAGGAGGCTGTGGACAGTGCTGCAATGAGAAGTGCAATTAAAATGGTTGGCCACGGGGAAATTTTGACTGTTATGGCAGACTGAGCAAAGGTCCTCAATGAAATGACCCCCCAGTTTTCATCGGCTCTCAATAACGCAGAGGAGATTGGAATGTGAGTTGCTACCTCACCTGGGAGGACTGTTTAGGGGTTTTTAATGGTGGTGAGAAAGGAGGTGTAAGGTCTAGTGCGACACTTAGCACAGTTGCAGGGACCAAGTGTCAGGAGGGCGATCAGTAGGAAGGAACGAGCGGTCAAGGGAGTCAGGGAGAGAGCACTGCTACTCAAATCCCCTCTAAATTTCCTTAGCTCTTTAAAACTATTTGCTGTGTTTCTGTAGAAGTCTGTTAAACCCCATGATCCTGAAATGATTGTATTAACAAACAGATACATAGTACAACTTCTATATTCTCTTCAAGATGCATGTGTTAATCCATGATCCTTTTTAACATTTTGCAATCTGGAACTAGTTGAGTGGTGAATTTTTTCTACTTCATAAATGATCTTTAAAAATGCTCAAAACAGCAGTCTCAGTCTTCTGGTATCAGTATAGGAACAAAGCTTGTTTGTGTCAATAATAATAATAAACAAATCCCCCTGTCTTTGTAATAGTTCAAGTGGTGACTACTCTGGAAATGAGCCACATTCAAGGAAAGAGAAGTGTAACCAATTTTAAAGGCTGTAAACACTCGATGATTATGGCCTTTTCAAACTGTCTGGCTTCATGCATGAAGAACTGCCACAAGAATGAAAGTATTCTACATAAGGTGTACTTATCCAAGCAAGGGAGAAGAGAATTTACAATTCTCAATATGAAACTCACTGGGACGGTCTCAACAAATTTATAAATATTTATTAAATGAAAAATATCACATTCTAAACTATGTATCCTGCGCTATATGCATTCATTTTAAAGATTTCCATAAAATGACAACATATTTAAAGGTATCCAGGATGATGAATGTGCATGATGAATTACCCTGAAGAAAATCTTGATGCAAATTTTGGTGAAAGAGATGGTAACATTTCAAAAAAAAAATCCCAAATGACCGAGCCTCCACCACTCTGAGGTACACAATTCCAGAGATTCTAATCCTGAGAAGAGACTGAAATTGTTTTCTAGTATGTGATTACCAGCTTGTCAAGAGAGAACAGGGATTAAAATATTTACAAGGTGAATATCATATTTCATCACTTTGGAATGATTTCAACATCTGATTCCATGAATTCTTTAGGAATATAGCTGTCATCACTGTGGTTTATTTTCTGATCTTTTCCTGCATAAGTGTTGGGCTGAACATACAGATGTTTGCCAACAGTTTGGGGGGATAAAAATCACTGACAAGGCCCTCTTATCATCTGGCACAGTTGAAAAGGCATCTGTCAGCACAAGCTGTCTAAAGACCATTAGCTGCATCTAGGAACTGGGCTTTGTATCATTGCCTGGTTACCGGTTGCAAGATAGCTGTGGCAGCAAGTCTGGGCTTTGATTAGATTTACAGGTTCATGTAAGGATTCTGTGGTCACAGGGACTGCAAGGATGTGGATGTAAGCATTGTTTCCATGGATATATGTAATAAAGATAGGAGCACCAGGATTAAAAGTGGCCAACATATCATGCCATAAGTCTGAAATGTTAGGGAAGGGAAGCATTTGTGAAGATTCATACTGATGGGCTATTCCTCATTCTATGCTTCAGTCAGCACTAAACCTTTTTGTCACAAATTCTTGTCAGGCTACTGATGTAAAATAGGGGGATAAAGCAAACTCTAATCTTAAAGACACAAGAAATTTTGTAGATGCCAAAAATTTTGAGTAGCATAGATGCGCCCTGCCTCCCTCCATAGATGCTGCCTGCCTTGCTGAGTTCCTCCAGCATTTTGTGTGTGTTAAACTGTAAGTCAATTCCTGTCTGTGTTGACAGTGCAGTTACTTTCCATTTGTCAGGTTTGCCTCTTCCCTTTGTACAAAAACGCCAAACCTGAAAAGAGTTCCTGAACTGTCCCAGGAATGCAGGCTCTTGTAGCATATACAGCAGATCTCAATCAAAGTCTCATTTGCAGGGAGCCACCACAAATTGTACTTGAGATCTCTAGAAGTCTCAGACTCGATCTAAATTAAGGTATTGGAAGCTAAGAACTTGCATTTTTCTTCCCTGTTAGAGGTTTAAGACTGTTCTACTATCTAAGCAATGGATGGATTCTCTGCAGGCGTCTGTGTAGGAAGATGGTATTGGTGTTCTGTTGAGTTTGCACTAATGGATCAGTAAGCCAGGAAATGCCTATACCATGTATTTTATATAGGTGGTCTGACATGATATATTTGCTCATTGGTAAAAGGAGTGCATCAAGAATTTGAAAGGAAAATAAAAAACATTTCCTCACTGGGAGGCGTAATTTCACTTAGTGATATGATCATTGTAAGTTTGGGCTTGATGACACATGGAATGGCTTTACAATGTATAATGAATAACATTACACATTTTAATAAATATTCTTACTCCAGCTATTACTTAGCACCGTATAGAGACTGCAGATGCCTCTTCTTCTCATAAGGCAATCAGTGTGATTGGGATTGTTAAAGGCAGAGCATCTTTCAGGAATCATGGAACACCGTGCATTAATACAAACAACTACTTTTCAAAAACTGTTCAAATGTAAACTGCGAGCAACCATTGATTTTAAAATCTATGGAAACAGCAACACGAAGCTGTCAAAGCATAGGCTACCAGCCCACAGCAGAAGAGTAAGATATGTTCAAGAGATAAGAGTCTATAAACAGACATTCTTGTCTGTATCAGCCAAATGAAAGACAATGTGGCAAGTTAATTAATTGGCCTACATCACACATGACATCAGGCACCTTCAGTTATGTTATTTTGCATCATTGCGTCGGTTTTCGCAAATAAAACAAAGTGAGGCTTTTTATGTTTAATGAAACCCCTGACACACATTATTGAACTCCAAAACCTAGAACACAAACGCATGCTAAAAACCTTTACGTAACAATGTCATCATGTCAGACCAGCCTCTTAAAGTGAGACACCAACTTTGTTGTGAATTACGTACATTTCTCCCAACTATGTTACCCTGCAAAGCCTCCCCCCCACAAGAATTCACTAAAATCAGCACTGTGAGTCTATCTGGAGCTCAGACGAGCTGGCCGGCTCGGGTCCTGTGTTCCATGGGTGGAGGAACACCAGGTGCCTTTGGCTCAACCAGCGGAGCATTGACATGTTGATGGTCATCTTGTGACACCAGGAACATGGCAGCGGAATACTCCAAGTCTTGGTGGGCTGGTATAAGGCAATCTATCGAAATACATTCAGGTCTACTCCCCTTATATATGATAAAAGTCTTTTCTCCCAGTTCCGAAACGTGGAACGGGCCATTGTAAGGGGGCCTAATGGGATGATAGTGTGCGTCGTGGTGGATGAAAAGAAACGAGGCGGAATGTAGGTCAAAAGGAACCCAAGAGTGGCGTACACCATGAAGGGTGGTAGGAGTAGATGAAGGTGAATTGAATTTACTGAGGAGGGTGGAACTCTGTTGAGAGGCCGACCAGGTGGTTGTGGCACCAGGAGTGAAATCACCTGGTACTCATAACGCCTGCCCGTGTACCAACTCAGCCGCGGATAACTGCAGTTCCTCTTTTGGAACAGTTCGGAACCCCAGCAGGACCCATGGGAGATGGTCGTGCCAACACTCATCAGTCAGAGAGGCCTTTAAGGGGTGGTGAAACCGCTCACACAGGCCATTGGATTGTGGGTGATATGCCATGGTGTGATGTAGCCTAATGTTGAGGCTCTGGGCCATCGCATCCCAGACGTCTGAAATGAACTGGGGACCGTGACCAGAGGAAATATCAGAAGGGGTGCCAAACCAAACAAGCCAGGTGCTGCTGAACACCCGAACCATGTCAGCGGCCATCGTCGATGCTAGAGGGATGACCTCTGGCCACTAGCTGGTACAGTCCACCATGGTAAGAAGGTGCATGAGACCGTGTAAGGGGGAAAAGAGAACCAACAAGGTCCACAATAACATGGTCAAACCGTTGCTCAGGGACCTCAAAAGGTGTCAGTGGCACCTGAGCATGAGAGTTAATTTTTGCCCACTGGCACCCCCCACAGGCTGCAGTCCAATTACACATATCCTTTCTGAGGCCGTGCCAAACAAGCTTTAGTGCAATCAGTTTCTGTGAGGCCTTCCAGCCCAGACGTGAGAGGCCATGCATGGAGCTGAAAACAGTTTGTCTCCAGTTTACAAGCATGATGGGGCGAGGACAACCGGTTGAGTTTCCCTGCACTTAATATCAGCCAAACAGAGGCCTGTGACTGCTGTTCGGTAAGCTTGGACCTCTGGGTCAGTAACTTGGTCAGCTGGCATGCCAACGTAGTCAACACCTATATGTACGGTCTCAGTGACTGCTCGTGAGAGGCAACCAGCCATGGCATTATTTTTCCACTTAATGTGAACTCAGATACGTAGGCCAGGTGGGTCTGATATTTTGGCCATCGCGTGCACAAGGGGTTTGTAGTCAACGAACGCAGTGTTGCACTCTTCAATCCAAAAAGCATGCACAGAAACTCAAAAAGGCCAAATGGGATTACCACAGCTGTTTGGGGAATGTCCCCTGAGCATGCAAGAAACCTGACAGTAGCTCCTAACTAGATCAACTTTGGAAACAATTAACTTTCCAGCTAAATGAGCCAAAAGTCTTGGATTTGTGAGATCGGGTAACAATTGAGGGCATAGCTTCATAAGGTGTTGGTAATTGCCACATGGGCAGCAAACACCATCGGGCTTCGGGATCATATGGAGAGGCAAAGCCCAGGGGCTATTTGACTAGCGTACAATGTCGAGTCTTTCCATGTTGGCAAACTCAGCCAGCTTTTCTGGATCCAGTCTGTGTGAGCAAGCATGGACGGGCAAGCCAGTCATGGGAATGTGGTCCTCAGCCCCGTGTTTTGTGACTGTCGTGGAGGCTGTGGGCTTGGTGACACTTGGGAATTCACCCAGCAGTCGAGTAAACTCACATGTGGTGGCGCATTTCTGCACCGAGCACACATATAGCCACTTTAGCCAGGAACAAAGTCCCATGTGTAACATCAGCCACCGAAGCACAGCGTCACCTGTTGTGTCCCTTAAATCTGTATCCTGCTGCCATTGGCGGCCTCCAGGGAGGTTTCGTCACTTTTCACCTTCTCATCAATAGGCAACGTTGGCAGCACACTCACTTGAGCACTCGTGTCACACAGGAAACATTGCCCTGAAAGGGTGTCCGTAATGTAGATGACCCTGGCAGCTGGAACCCACAGTGTTCACAGACTCTGAAATCCCAAAGCGCTGGCACAGTCGAAGCTTCAAGGCAGTCAGCATTTCCTAGTGCTCCTACCAAAGCACACGTGGTAAAAACACATCCCGGCGACATCCTTATGTCGGGGGCCTTGCTGACCAGGCTTCTTGAGGTAGAGAAAGGAGGAGGAATGATGCACCGCTGCCTGGCTGAGTGTAGATTATCACCCATTTTAGCAAGCTCCCTATAGTCCTTCACAGGTGCGTTAGTGAGGCCTATACGAATGTGCTCAGGCATTTGCTGCAGGAAGAGTTCTTTAAAAATAAAACAAGGATGGTGGCAGCATGTGGTCCACTAATTCTGAAGGCCTAGCATCGAGACCGGGAAAGGACAGCAAATATTTGGCACACTCTGACTCTCACAGTCCAAAAGGTGCGTTTTCAGCGATCGGTATTTATCGTGTTCAGGTGGGTGTTTTAGCAGACTCACCACACTTGTTGCCGTGGAGTTGCTCATCAGTGTTTCCAGGCAGTAGAATCAGGCGTTGTCAGCTGAGATTCCTCACAGAGCAAACTGGGCCTCGGGTTGTACAAACCAACTGACAGTACTTTGCTATCAAAACTTGGGCAGTTTCAGAGCAACTGCGTTGGCCGACACATTCAATAACTCTAGGATCATCCTATAGTGTCAGGGTCACCAATGCAGGTTTTCACAAATCAAATCAAGTGAGGCGTTTTATGTTTAATGACATCCATAACACATTTTATTGAACTCCAAAACCTAAATACAAAAGCACGCTAAAAATCTTTACATAATAGCCTTTTAAAGTGAAACTCCAACTCAATATCAGTGGTTGTGAATTATGTACATTTCTCCCAATTACGTTACCCTACAATTGCAATGAAAATCATTGTTGAGACTTGATTTGTTATGTAGTATATCAAACCTGGTCATTAGCATATTTGCTCTATCAATAATTGAGATACCTGTGTACCCAGAAAGTCAGCCCTCACAATACCATGGGTGCCGACGTTCTCTATGCTGTAAAGCTTTTGGACCGCTCATGAAATATTTTATCTCAGCGAAGGTGCTTGAACATTCAGAGGTGTCTTGTCAGTTATAGTTGTTCCCATTGTAAAAATGCAAGTCAATGAACCATTTGCCAGACACAAAATATTGAAGTCAACAATGTTATTGTAGCTATTGAAGTTGTATTGCTGTTACCTTTGCTCTTAACAGTATAAACGCTTGATACTCTTTGAGTTTAGAGTCATTCTACTGAAAGGGGAAAATACCTCCTTTTAGTGATGAATAATGACCTTTTACCTCTATCAGCTTCCAGCCTTCACTACCTCAATTGCAGTCACTAGTCGAAAAAAATTCTCATAGAATCTCTTCAAAGTTTTAAGCCTGAAAGTTACTCTTGACAATATTAATAATGAAAGCTTTATGCACCTGGAGTAGATTACTGTTTTATGGTACTGCAAGCATAAACTCATTTTCCACAAATTTCATCTAATTGCATCAAAATATCAGGGTCATTCATGCACAATGAGTATCTGTTCCATAATACAAGTATAATTTACTATTTAACGGAGAGCTTGCAATACCAGGTGTTCTGGCTTTATGCCAAGCTACTTGAAACAAAGGATGTCTATCAGGAAGAACTCTCCCAAAGCAGGAGATGCAGATCGACTTTCGCTTTCATCAGTTATTTTTGGGTGAGAGCACCCATATACTTCTGGTGCAAGGCTAGTTTAGGGACAATATAACAAAAATTCCTATATATCCAAACAAGGATACTATCAATAAATACTACCTGCAGTGTGAAATATTGGCAAAATAATTTTCACTTGTGCAAAAAAAATCATAGCAGTCAATCTCTCAGATTACACTAAACTCTCTTCCAATTTGATCCTACAAACATCTACGATTATGGATTGCAGACTTTACAGTTGTGCAATCTAGCTAAGAGGATTTATTAGAATTTACTGGGTCACAAAAGTATGATGGCAAGTGAAGCATTTATTTTTCATCTCAACACAGGAAGAGGCTATTCAGCCCAGTGGATTAATGTGAGCTCCCAAACAAGCAATGCCATTGATCTCATTCCTCTTTGCTTATTTTTTCTGTAACTCTGTAATTTATTCTCATCTCATGCAAGTCATCTTTGGGATTAGAGAGGAAATTGGAGCAGCAACGAGAAATCCACAAGAGAATAAGCAAACTCTACATAGTTTGAGGGCTGAATATGGATTCCTGGAACTGTGAGGCAGCAGTATGAACTGCTGCACCACCTTGCTACACACATGAATTAAGGGTCTCCCATGTAGAGCCCTCAAACTCAGTTGGATTTTACAGTGAAGAAATAACATTGCCACTAGCATCAAAATTAGCTGAAGTAGCTAATATTCTTCTTCAAGAAAAACATATGAAGCTGGCCTCTTAACCAAAACTAGGAAGTTGCTATCAAAATCGCAATCTTTCCTCACATGGCAAACCTGCCTTTCTTGAGGCCAATCAAGTGAATACAATGTACTCCTTCTATAGCAAGGCAGAGGTAAGATGTCCAAAACTTCACTGCAAGGAGCATCATAAAGCCAGCAAATGACATTCTGCAACTCTTAGGAGTTGTAATGAAAAGAAGGTGTATAGATTAATTTCTATCTCCTATGAAACATTATGGGTGGTAAACAGAATAGTTTGGAGAATATTATCTGTTAAATTTCTTGCAGGAATATTGAAACTTTTTGTACAGGAGCTGCTAAGTTAACAAATTTCATGACACATGCCGGTGATAATAAACCTGATTCTGATTCTAAATGGTTTAACCAACCAGCCTGCAGTCCATAAAGAGTTATGGTAATGAAGTGTAGTAGGATGGGTATGTTAAATGAGTTTGCTTTTGGGATTATAAACTAAATACAAGGGGTATACAGATATTAATGTGAAGATTAATCAAAAATTGCTTACTAAATCAAATAATGTCAGATAAATTCTTGAATTTGGAAGATTCAACACAATGTTCAACACTGTGGTATTCAGGGTGTTCTGTGTATGTCAGATGAGAGTCTGACATCTTTTGAATGTTCTGGTATCCACATTGTGAATCAGATAAGGACAGGTTCTTTCAAAGCGGTTCCAATTAGCTCTTTTGTTACCTTTGCTGTCACAGCCAAGTATCTGAAAATACTAGGAATTTATTGACAGGCAAAATCATGTGCTAAATAATCTAATCTAATCTAAGTACTGGGTGAAGCACAGTGAAAAATAGGGAATATGAGAGCAGCACTCCTACACAATCCTGTTACAATAGTGCTTATCAAGTACTGTGCCCACTGTGTTACTTACTGCACCACAGCCCAGATGTTGCCCATACTTGCTCTTCAGCTGCAACCATCTTCCATTTCACCTAAAAATCCAAACTGGATCAAGTCTATAAAGCTTAAGTCTACAAATGCCCTTCTGAAGTGTATATATGTGAAGCAGGTCTGGAAAGAGATTCAGTGGTCTTTAAGATTCATCCCATTCAGCAGCTTCGCATAAGACTCTACACTCTAAGGCTATGTCCACACTACGCCGGATAATTTTGAAAATGCCAGTTTCGAGTAAAAACAACAGGCGTCCACACTAAGCGTTTTTCAAAATATCTCTGTCCACATTAGACGGATATTTGGGTGAATCTCCTCCTACTGGGCATGCGCAGGACACACAGAAAATAAGCAAAGAGGAATCGGTATACTTGGTGCGCGTTTGTCCAGTTACAGAGTAGAAGAACTTTAAAGGAATTGCTCTTGGCTCTCGCGCAGGAGGACTTAAAACTAAAAAAAACAAATACTGGAGCGTATGGAGGCAACCAAGAGGGAGTTCACGGACGATATGAATCGGCTGATGACAAACATTGAAAAACTGACTAACTGTTGCATTAATAAAGCACCTTGTTAAATGTATAAAACATGACTGCATCAGTGTTATCTTGTATTTCCATATAATGTTACATTAGGCTGTTACACATCTATTGTCAGAGAAGTAGTAGCATAAATAGATAAACCACCTTGGTTCTTGGTTCTTGATCCTCCAAAATATTCCGCATGGAATTTAAACTGGAGGTGGCGGAGGATGTTTTCTGTCTTTACCTTCATACAAGCAAGGACAGAAAACAGGGCAAAGTGAGTATACTTATTTATTCAGTAAGCTATGGGTCAAAGTATTTGGTGAGTACATTTCTAACTATTCTGGTTTTAGACTCGTTGCCGTTTGTTCTGAAATTGTTCTGCAAAGCACAGAATCAAATATCGCTGTGATGATTGTACGCTCTAATATCAATTGTTTGGCGACAATAAAGTAGTAATAATAATAATAAGAAGAAGAAGAAGAAGAAGAAAACGATGAAATGCCGGGCTGCCGCCATCTGTTCTGGCACGTCATGACAGCGGTTTTAAAAAGCTCCGGTTACCCCGTACACACTGCAACAGATATTAGGTGTTTTCAAATTTATTCACTCTGGAGACCACGTCTGAAAATCTCCGTTTTCGGGCGATGAAAACGCCGTTTTAGTGTGGACAGAGAGTCAAAACAAGGAGAAAAAGCTTTGTTTTCAAAATTATCCGGCATAGTGCGCACGTAGCCTAAGATGGAAGGTTACATGCTGAGGGACATACTAAGGTTTGGCCACAATGGCTCTCAGAGTAATAGCTATTGCTTAGGGCCAATCTGGACACCAAACAGAGGGCTCTTTATAAGAACTTCACAAACTTCATGATCAAACAGCTAGGAATTGAAAATTTAATGCCATGTAAACAAACTGCAAATATTGTAATCAAATGTATTAGATGACAGGGGAGTCAAGGACTGAGGGTCACAGTTTGAAAATATGTGATGGAACCTTAGGGCTAGGATGAGATAAAAGTTCTTCACTCAGAGGGTGAACTATTGGGATTATCTATCCCATAATATTGTGGAGGCTCAAAATAGGGACTGAGAGATGGCAGGGCATTGAAAAATACGAGAATCACGCTGGAAGTATGGTGCTAAATTAGATGATCAGCCACAATCTTGATGAATGGTGGAGCAGGCTTGAAGGATCAGATGGCTTACTGCTCTTCCTATTTCTTAAACTCTTACGTGCTGGCTATTTAAATTATGATAGATGGATGTCCTGGAATCATAACATCCGTAATTCCACAAAGTAAAAATAGGAACATTTTCAGTCATTTCATGAAATTCAAATTATGCAAGAGTTTTGAGCTGTGAAAATAAAGATTCAATTGGTAATGAATAATGTTCTCAACTCTAGAGGTGGAGTTCATTTTGTACGACAATCACTTCCTGTATTTAAGCTGCTTTTTATATCATTTCCTGTGTGGGTTAATTTGGATTTAGTTTTGAAGCACATGAAAAGATATCTATTGCCATCTGCTCTTTATTTGCCCTTGAAATATCTGTGATTCTTAGGCTTTGTTAATATTGGTAAACATTCAACAGATGTATTTTAAAGGAAGTATTATGTTTACTGCTTATCACTATCATCACGAATTCTCTTGTTTGCACACACAGTTATGGAGTGTTCTATGTATCTATTACCTCGGTTAACACTGTGAGAATACTCTGTATAGTATATTCAAGCGCATGGCAATTCTGCATTGAACATATGTATTGTACTTAAATTTCTGCACTTTCTCAAGTTAGATCTCATTAAAAACCCTAAAGAAAACTACCAGCTTGGGTGATTTTTGAAAAGGTGTTTAACTCATTGTGAAGCTTTGTATATCCGCACTGCAAGGGCAAGGGAGTGAAAAGATAGCTCATCTTCAAAGGCAACGTCCACAGACTGGAGACCTGTCTGAACACGTCTCCAGTCTGCATTGAAGCTGTTAATCACACCTCAGGAAGTTGTATTTCTGTCAAGGCGGCAAGGATTAAATGACAAAATCACATTGTTGATCTTCTATGTGATAAGATAATGCTATATGGATAGACTGTGTCAAGGAACTGAGAAATAAAGATAACGATGATAAACTGTGGATATCCAACATTATTTTTCAAAGGGATGAGAGGGTAACCACGCTTGATGTGACATTTCATCTTGAACATAACAATGGATCCCTGGGGACTGACCAAAAATGAAAAAGTGAATAAATATCATTACCTTAAGCCCATAATCGAGTTGCAATTCAATTTTTTTGCAAATTGTTTTTATGGATTTGTTATTAGTGCAAGAGAAAAGTGGTTCCCTGATGTTTAAGGCCACTGTTTTCATTTCAAGTACTGCAATTTCCAGGACCATTGACATTTTTCAGAATGTTATGGATTTCTAATGCTTCAATTTTGTTCTCAACATAGCTGTTACAACTGTTTAGTTATATTACTTCATATTTGCAGTTTTCCTAGAATTGGCACTTGTTTAATTTTATTATCATACTTTAGACTTTTTAAAAATAAATAAAGGTTAATTTATCATCAAGCCTCAACACCTGGGTCACTGTAGCTCCCTCTGAAAGTGGATCCTCTGCTTCTTCAGCAGCTAACCTCAATGGCTATCAGTACAGGCACACTTTAATGCTGTGTGTTTAGCTCCCTTATCTACTCCCTATCACACGCTTTGACTATGTAGCTAATCCCATCTGTAATGCCATATACATATTCACCAATGACACCATTGTGGTTGAATGAATCACAGTTGCCCAGCATCAAGGACATCATCAAAAGGTGATGACTCAGAAAGGCAGCATCCATCATCATGGATCACACTCAATGTTTTTGGAATAACTTCTTCTCTTCTGTCATTAGATTTCTGAATGAACATTGAACCAACTAATGAACACGACCTACTTTTGCTCTCTTTTTGCACTATTTAATTTTTAACATATATTTCTCATTGTACTTTATAATATTTTTAGGTAGTGCACTGTACGCTGCTGAAAAATGACAAATCTCACGACCTATGTCAGTGATATTAAAACTGATTCTGATTCTAAGTTGGTGATGAGCCAGTTTACCAAATTGAGACAGGACACCTGGTTGAGTGGTGTCACAACAACAGCCTCCCACTCAGTGTCAATAAAACTAAAGACCTGATTGCTGATTTCAGGAACAGGAAGGAGGGCACATACACAAGTCTGCATTGGTGGATGGGCAGTGGTGAGGCTCAGCAGCTTCAAACTCCTGGCTCTTAATGTATCGCATGACCTGTCCTGGGCCCAGCACATAGATGCAACCACACGAAAGCCATCCTTACTTTCTTAGAAGGTTAGGGAGGTTCAGTATGTCACAGAGCAGTCTTCAGCAGGGGTAGAGAGGTAGTGTTCAAAGAATCCTCATTGATTGCATCATGGTTTTGTACAGGAATTCAAATGTGCAGAATCGTCAGAAGCTGCAAGGGTAGCGGACACAGCCCAATACATCAAGGGCACCCCTACGCATTACTGGTATCATTTAAAGTATTTATTTTGTGAAAGAAAGACGGCGCCGGTAACTGGTGACTTTGCGCATGCTCTCCCAGGCAAACTGCCCTCTCCACTATCCTCAACCCGAGAACCCCTTCTAAACCTCCAATCTAGCAAGATCAAGATCAACAACACACTGGCGAAGCTACTGACCCAGCTGGAGACCAACACACCAGAATTGGTTCTTAAGATCGGGACTGCACCTGGACCCGACCAGCGAGGCCCACCACGTTCCCGGAGACTCACGGTCTGCTACCGTGCCGGAGCGCTTGGAGACACGGCCCATTCCGACCAGCACCTCTCCGGAGCAGATGACCACACAGAAGTGACAGCGGAGACCTCAAGGTGCCCCAGACGCTTCCCCGGAGTGACCACCGTAAAGCCCCATTGGTGGCCATCCACAGCTGCCGGAAGTGAGGCCTCCGCTGCGGACCTCGGAAATCAAGCCTGAGGTTCGGCTGGAGCGGAGGCCTCCGCAACCGTGACTCAGCTTAAGGACTTGTTTCAGCCAGGAGCCCGGCCATCCGGGATTAAGTGTCGGCTTTGGGGCCTGACCCAATCAACGGCCCGGGCCCCGGGCAGCTGGAAGCGGCAGCCGAGCCGCCCCCGTCACTTGGCCTGACCTGGAGCATCCGATGACGCGACCCACCGATCGATCCCCGCGGGACACGTCCACCAACCTCAAGGAGCGGATAACGACACACTGCATCGATGGAAACCTGGAAAGATGCACTATTTACCGAGGAAGCGTGGGAAAAGAGCTGGGCTGCTGTCAAATTGAAGTTGAGGGGCTTCAGGGTCCCTATGCCCACCATCCTACTAGCTAATGTGCAAGCCATAGAGAACAAGGTGGATGATCTTAAAGGGAGACTCACCTACTACAGGGAGATGCAGAGCTGCTGTGTATTCTGTTTCACCGAGACCTGGCTCTCCCCTGCCACCCCGACTGTGCTATCCGACCGGAAGGATTTTCGACCCATCGGATGGACCGCACGGCGTCTTCGGGCAAGACGAGGGGAGGTGGCGTCTGCCTACTGATCAACACTGCATGGTGCTCGGACACAGTGACACTGACAAGCTCCTGCAGCCCGGACCTGGAACACCTGTCGGTGAAGGGTCATTCCTACTATCTGCCATGGGAATTCACTTGGGTCATACTGACAGCGGTCTACATTCCCCCCCAGGCGGACGTGGAGTGTGCTCTGAACATACTGTATGCCAACATCAGTGAACTTGAGACCAGGTATCCACAGGCTTTGCTCATTACAGCCGGGAACTTTAACCAGGCCAAGCTCAGAAAGGCGCTGCCAAAGTTATATCAACATGTCTCCGGCCCCACTAGAGGCCCAAATATACTTGACCACTGCTACACAGCAGTCAAGGATGCCTACTATTCTGTCCCATGACCTCACTTCAGAAAATCAGACCATCAGGCCGTACTCCTCCTCCCGGCTTATAAACAGAAACCAAAGCGGGAGGTCACGGTGTCAAAAGTAGTGTCGCGTTGGATGGAGGAATCGGATGAGGTCCTCCGTGACTGCTTTGAATTGGTGAACTGGTTAGTATTCACGGACTTTATTTGGAAATGCATGGAGGACTGTGTGTCTCGCAAGACGATCTGGGTATTCCCTAACCGGAAACCTTGGATGAATTATGAGGTCAAGTCCCTTTTAAAGGCTAGAGCTGCGACTTTTAGGTCCGGAGATACCAATTGCTACACGGAATCCAGGCGTGAACTCCGGAAAGCCACTAAGGGCACCAAGAGGCAGTATCAAACCAAGTTGGAAGCCCAGGATAACCAGAAGGATGCCAGTAGACTATGGCAGGGTCTAAATGAGATCACTGGGTGCAAAGAAAAGGCTGGGAATATCAATAACTGTGGCGCTTCTCTTCCTGATGAACTTAAAGTATCCTACGTAAGATTCGAACAGAAGAGGAGCGTCCCGCTCCCTCCGGATGAACTGGACCTGGTGGCATCGAGATTCATCATCACCGAGGAGGACGTTAGAAGGGCCTTCCTGAAGATAAATCCAAGGAAGGCGACGGGCCCAGATGGCATCCCTGGACGGGTTCTCCGGGCCTGTGCAAGCGAGCTAGCTGGAGTGTTTGCTGACATCTTCAACTGCTCCTTGCTTCAGTCTAAGATCCCCTCGTGTTTTAAGAAGGCAACGATAATCCCAGTGCCAAAGAAGAGCAAGGTGGCATGCCTGAACGACTATTGACCTGTGGCTCTGACATCAATTGCTATGAAGTGCTTCAATAGATTGGTTATGGCACACATCAACCACAGCCTACCGGTCAACCTCAACGCTTTGCAATTCACCTACCAGAGCAACAGATCAATGGCAGATGCCATCTCTCTGGCCCTACATTCCTCCTTAGAACACCTGGAGAATAAAGACGCATACGTAAGACTCCTTTTCATTGACGACAGCTCTGCCTTTAATACCATCATTCCAAATAAACTGATTCCTAAGCTCTGGAACCTGGGCCTTAGCACTCAGATCTGCAGCTGGATCTTCAACTTCCTCACAGACAGGACCCAGGCTGTAAAAATAGGGGACAAGCTCTCCTCTGCAATCACTCTGAGCACCAGGGCCCCACAAGGCTGTGTACTCAGCCCCCTGCTGTACTCACTGTACACCCATGATTGTGTAGCCAAGTTTCCATCAAACTCAATATATAAGTTTGCTGATGACACAACAATTGTAGGCTGTATCTCCGGTAATGATGAGTTTGAGTACAGAAAGGAAATTAAGAACCTGGTGGCATGGTGCGAAGATAATAACCTATCCCTCAATGTCAGCAAGATGAAGGAATTGGTTGTTGACTTCAGAAGGAGTAGTAGACTGCACGACCCAATTTACATCGGTGGTGCGCAAGTGGAACAGGTCAAAAGCTTTAAGCTCCTCGGGGTCAATATCACAAATTACCTGATTTGGTCCAACCAAGCAGAGTTCACTGCCAAGAAGGCCCACCAGCGCCTTTACTTCCTGAAAAAACTAAAGAAATTTGGCCTGTCCCCTAAAACCCTCACTAATTTTTATAGATGCACTGTAGAAAGCATTCTTCTAGGGTGCATCACAACCTGGTATGGAAGTTGTCCTGTCAAAGACCCAAGGAAGCTACAGAAGATCGTGAACACGGTGCAGCACATCACACAAACCAATCTTCTGTCCTTGGACTCACTTTACACCCCATGCTGTCGGAGCAGTGCTGCCAGGATAATCAAGGACACGACCCACCCAGCCAACACACTTTTCCTCCCTCTTCCCTCCAGACTGAGCTTGAAGACTCGTACAGCCAGATTTGGGAACAGTTCTGGGTTCTAGAACAGCCCTTTAAACACTCAGTTCTTGAACTAACCTGCACAATCCCAACTACTACCTCAGTACAGCAACACTATGACCACTATGCATACAATGTACTTGGTTATTTTTGTTGTAATTGCGTTCTTTTTTGTAAAAACAGCATTAAACTAATGTTTAATTTATGTTTTTCCTGTGAATGTTGTGCATCAGATATTATGTGCCTGTGATGCTGTTGCAAATACAAGTCAATTTTTACTGCACCTGAGCATACAGTACTCGTGCATGTGATAAAATCAACTTTGATTTAACACTTTAACACATCAGGTGATTTGGTCCCAGCCGGACAACAAGTAATGGAATGGTTCTCAATCGGGTCCTTCCTCACTGGAGAGCTCTACCTGCAGAACAGCAATCATCATGCTATTAGATCTTGCCAGGATAATGTGGAGACAGTAGACAAGATGCATTAGGAGTCGAAAAGACTATATTATTAATAATGCAGATGGAGAGCTCTTCCTGCAGACTGAGACCTGACTTCTTGTGTGGTCACATGACACACTGAATGCATGCACAGTCCGTTTTGGCATTGGACACTTTAAATCAGTGCTGCACAGGAACAGTGTTACTCGTCCCTGTTCTGCGTACTTAGCATACGTGGATGAAGGGGTCTAAATCCAATTCAAAAATACTTGAAGCAAGCCATGGTATTGCAAATTCAACTGCAAATGAGACTTACACACAAATTGAAACCTGCAGCAACAAAAAGTCCTGTTTGTTGGCCAGTTTTCTTCTCTTTACCTGAAGTAACTCACAGTGTCAATCTATACATCTTCTTGGTAGCTGAACTACATTTCTTTGCTTTACACATTTGCATTTACAATTATTGTGACTGGGAACAGTAGTATATTTGGGTGAAAACCCTGATTTAATGAAATCTGTTAAATTTGTTCACTTCCGGCCTGAAAATAATAACTTCTTAATAAACCTGATTCATAGTTTGAAGCCCAAAAAACATGTAGCCTGTTGAGTGTTACTTGTTCATGAGTTAGAGGTTTCCAATGCAAATACCTATGATAAATGGAGCTAACAATTATCCGTGGCACGAGTTTTCAAGGTATTTTGCATACAAGGTCATATTCCTACTGCCTGCAAAAGCAGATTTTTGAGTTGAGAAAAATACTTCTAGAGAGTGAATAAATATTAATTTTAGGTTGACCCTAAAGCTTGCAGGAAATAATACAATTTCTGCTTATTATTAGAGTGCTCCAAATTGACAAAGAGCTTAAATAAATTAAATCAAAAAAATACTTTTCCTTTTCTATTTCAATCTTTATCATTAGCATATACACTATAAGTAAAATTCCTTTTCAATGAAATATTGAAGATGTGCTCTTTTGCCCAATTAGTTGCTTCTAATAAAATCACTATATCCGATGCATTAATTCTGAGAAAGCAAAACCCTTTATGAACCGTAATTTATGAATAAAAGAACACAATTTCTGTACACGATTAAAATGATGGACCAAATTGTTCTGGGCCTGGGTTGTCACTACTGTTGAACCCTTGTGTTGGTTCCACAGCTACACCAACAGTTCGTGACTCCAAGCAAGCCTCATCAACCTGATCCTTTTACATGCTGAAACAAAATGCAAACCACACTCTTTGCTTCTTGAGGTCGAGCTGAGGTAGAAAACAAACGTTCACATGAACCCTCAGAAAAATGCCAATACGCATTCAGTATGCACTGTCTTAGGATGTTCAAAGGCACTTACCAGGGAGAAGTCAGTATTATCAAACAACTCATTGAACGTCACAAAACCTCACTGCATTTGTCATTCAGATACAAAATAAATTAATGATACACTTGGTGCAGGAGTTCAATGTTGAATTTCAAGGTGAAAATTACTGCTGGATCCCAGGATACAGGATCTGAACGTACTTGATTCAATCAGGCTCCTGTCATTACCACTACCCTCCCTTTCCTTGGCTCCTCGTCCTTTGGCAGTAGCACCAAGTGCTATTGCTTGGAATCTGTTCAAGAATCAAGTTGGGCAGTGAGTACAGATCTGACCTACTGCCCAGCTCAGTTTGAGAAATATAGTCTACGCAACATTCTTCAGAAGGAGAGAACCTTAAACAGATCATCTGGAATTTGAAAAATTTGGCTTCTTTGAAATTTTATTTACAAATACAGTGAATTCGAGTTAATTATGACACACCGGGTCTAATACATAATGGCCCAATTAAGCTGCTGCCCCAATTAGCTGCAGTTTCATGAAAATAATTTAAAAGGTATAAAAGATACAAACTGCCATTTAACTGAGTAACAAATTATAGATTTAAGTGTAATGCGGAACAAATTAGAGCACTATCAAACTACATAGTATTGTAGTAAACGTATGTTAGTTCCTAATAGTTATCGACAGAGGAATTCATCCAGTGTATGGGGCTGTGTTCTTTTGATTGACTGTAAAGGAATAAAATTAGTGCAGACAGCTAGTGCAGATAATGGACTGCCTTTATATGATGCTTCTGATGACTGCATCCTCCAATTTTTCATTTTCATTGTAACATTAAATATGATGGTCAATACCTTCAAATTCTTTGCAGTTCCTAACTTGTTGATGTAGTGAAATGATTTCATGTTCACTCCCAACTGTTTCAAGCATCTCCAAGCCTGAATGCTTGAAACCACAGTGAGCAAAATGGTTCTGAATTATCTTACTACTTATTTCTCGCCAACTATCAGTGACAAAAATCACTGCTTTTTAAACGCACACACTCACAACTGATGCTATTTAAAAACTGTTCACATTAAGCACAGTGTAGTATCTAACAGTCACACTCAAGTGCACATGACTGGTGCAAGTTAGAAACCACTCGGCAACAGTCCCATCCCCAGTTAAGCAGCATAATACCTCAAATAAGAGAATCCCACTATTTCTCAATTAGCTTTGTATTTTAAGACTTGTCCCAAATAATTGGCTGCTCCGATTAACCAATGACCCAATTAACTGGAATCCACTGTATATAACTGAGCAACAATTCACATAAAGAAAATCAATACTGAATACACTTTGGATGTAATGGGAAATTCTATCCAAATCTATCTGACCAAGATAGTCCAATAAAATTCAAATAGGACAGATCTCTGCCCATCCTTCTGATCAGTTAAATGCTAACTGAAGAAAATTACATGGTACATTAATTGTCAGACTGCTCATTCATAGAGCAAACTGTCTGCTCTAAAATTAAACTGGTACCAACTGACCACTTTAGGCAATTTTATTAAATTAAAATTATTGTAGAAAAAACATGCACTGTATTGACATTGCTGCTACTTAGCTTTGAAATGGCTGGAAAGAATCATATTGGAACAATTGTCCTCCAGTTTTTTTTAAATTCAAAAAGTTCAAAGCGCAGTCTACAATTTATCTGCAGCACTAAGTTAAGCATTCTAAAAAGTTCCATTACTGATGCTAAACTTCTATTTCTGCAAAATCTCCAGAGCTATGATATTTACTTGGCAATAGTGTAATGATAAATCATGCAGAACATTTTAATAAAAGTGTGTCAACAGTGCTCCACAAAGAAACTACTCCCAATTTCCACTAGAAAAAGAATCTGAAAGGGTTGCTTCAGATTTGATACATTTTCCCTCACCTTTGGGATCTGTAACCAACACTCAATACCCTTAAGCTAGTGATGTTGAGCTGCTCTAATTCTTCAGATGAAAGTACTCCCAGGGTCCTAGAAGGGAGATACATCCAGGATTTAGAGTTGATAAAAGAACAGCAATTTATCTGGAATTCCAGACTGCAGGTGTACCTGAATGTGGTATTCCGTGCATCTCATGTTCCTATTTGTTGAAAGAGGTCATGGATTATGGAAGTTCAGTCACTGTAGCCCATAGTGAACCTGCATCCATTGTGCACTGGTGGACAGAATGAAAGTTTGAGGTGCGTGGTGGGGTGGCAATTAAGCAGGCTGCTTCGTCTGGATGGTTCAGCTTCTCAAGGGCTCTCAGCAATGCAGCTACCCAGAAGACTATTCCATCATGCTTGACTTGTACCTTGAGTGTGATGAGAAGATTTTAGATGTGAAGTGATTTGTCCCTTATTGTAGAACACCCAGCCTCTGATCTGCTCCTGAAGCCATGATATTTAGGAAGATGTTCCAGCTGAGTTTCTGGTCTTTAGTGTTGCACAGGATATTGTTCATGGGAGACTTGGTGATGGCTATGACATTGAATATCAAGGGTAAACGTGCAGCTTCCCTCTTATTCCCTTGCAGTGAGTTTGCGCCTGTTTTATCTACCGTGTGAGTTCAGCCTTGCCAGACTGTCTGTTGTCTACGTTCCACTTCCTGATGCAGACCCGATGCTGTGTATGACATCATACACGCTATCATTGCGAGGCTCCAGATGCAACACCCCAATGTGTTCATTGCAGTATTGGGAGACTTCAACCATGTCGCTCTCTCAACAACTCTTCCCACCTTCGATCAGTTGTCAAGTGTCAAACAGGAGAAAATAAAATACTGGGTCTCTTGTATGCAAATACTAAAGATGCATACAGCTCCACAGCTCTTCCCCCACTTGGAAGATCAGATCACAACCAGATTCACCTCGTGACCTTGTATAAGCCCGAAGTACAGCAACAGCTAGCATCTACCAAGATAGTAAAGAAATGGTCTCCAGAGCCCATCGAGGCCTTGAACAGCTACTTTGAGATTACTGACTGGAATGTGCTTTATGAACCATATGGGCAGGACATTAACGGATGACTGATTGCATCACTGGCTATGTCAACTGTGCACACTGTAATAGAGCTGTTCGTTGCTTCCCTAACAACAAACCACGGGTCACCAGTGCCCTCAATGCTCTTCTCAAGCACAAGAGAGCCTTTAGGTCAGGAGACTGGGAGGAATTGAAATGTGCAGAGGGAGCTAAAGGAGAAGATCAAGGTGGCCAAAGAGGAATACAGGAGAGAGCTGGAGACCAAACTCGGGCAGAGTAGCACACAGGAGGTGTGGAAGGGCACGAGGGGCATCACTGGCTTCAATCAGCTGAGTTTTAGAGCCTTGGAATGCAGCCATGAATGGGCTAATGAGTTAAACCAATTCTTCAATAAGTTTGTTCACACCCTCTTCAGCACACCAGTCCAGGTGCTGAGGCACCTGATGCTCCCTCATCATCAAAGCCTCCCCTCCTCCCTCCTCCCCTCTGCAACACAGGCTTCCACTGTCTAGATCTCCACCTTGCCCTGCACCTACCATCCACACCTCTACATACCAACTGCTATTGTCCTGATTTTCATCTCCCCCAGCCCCCACCTTCCACCAACTCCCCAGTTACCATGGATTCACCTTCGTGGGTCTAAGGGGACTGGATGGTGAACCCCAAGGTCCTGAAGGAGTTCTCCAGTGCATTTGCAATCTGAGTCTCAGCCTGGAAAAGGTCTTGACCGTGTGGAAATCATCATGTGCGGTTCCAGTACCCAAGAAGGGCCAACTGAAAGTCTTCAATGAGTACCATCCACTGGCCCTCAACTCACACATCTTGAAGACCCTAGAGAGGCTGACCCTGGCTCACCTCTGACCCTTGGACAGATCAGCCCTTGATCCCCTGCAGTTTGCCTACCAGGAGCACATTGGAGTCAACGATGCTGTCCTTTACCTGCTGAACAGAGCCTACTCTCATTTGGATAAGCAGGACAGCATTGTGAGGATCATATTTTTTGAATTCTCAAGTGCCTTCAATACCATACAGCCCTCATTACAAGGGAAATAGCTCCATTCAATGCAGGTTGGCACTTCCATTGTATCCTGGATAATGAATGGCAGGCCCCAGTTTGTGCAGCTTTAGAGCTGTGTGTCAGGCATGGCTATAAGCAGAACTGGGGCCCCACAGGGGACTATATTGGCTCCCCTCCTGTTTACCCTGTATATCTTGGACTTTAGATCCAACACTGAGTCATGTCATTTGCAGAACTTTTCTGATGACTCAGCAATAGTTGGGTGTAGAAATGGAGGAGGGGAGGATGAATACAGGACCCTGCTGGAGGACTTTTTCAAATGGTGCAAGCTGAATCATCTGCAGCTCAACATCAGTAACACAAAGGAGATGGTGATGGACTTCAGAAAGACTAAGCTAATTCTGCTCCCTGTTACTACTGATGGTGAGGACGTGGACGTAGTGAGGAACTACAAGTACCTGGGGGTGCACCTGGATGACGGACTTTAGTGCAGCACCAACACAGAGGCTGTGTACAAGAAGGGCCGGAGTCACCTCTACTTCCTGAGGAAACTGAGGTCCTTTGGAGTATGCAGGCCTCTCTTTCACATGTTCTACCAGTACAATCTTCTATGTGGTGGTGTGCTGAGGCAAAAGCATCAACACAGGAGATGTCCATACCCTCAATAAACTGATTAGAAAGGCTGGTTCTGTTATAGGAGTCGAACTGCACACACTGGAGGCTGTGGTCGAACAAACGACCCTACAGACAATCCTGGCAATTCTGGACAATGTTTCTCACTCTCTGCATGCCACCTTGGCTGAACGGAGAAGCTCTTTTAGTCATACACTAAGACAACTGAGCTGCTCCAAAGAGCGCTATATGAGGTCAATCTTTCCCTCGGCCATTAGGCTCTATAATGAATCGACCTATAGCCAGGGAACCGTTGACTCCTTCCTGTAGACTGTTTGCAGTACCTCATTTTTTATTCTTTCATACTACTCTTCTAATATTGGTCTATCTGTGTACTTGTAATATTACTGTGACACTGTAATTTCTTTGGGGATCAATAAAGTATCTATCTATCTTATTGGAAGTGGCAATGCCTAACACTATTGTACTGCACATTTTACTTGGCGCCTGAATGTTTTCTCCAGGCTGCTTCAGTTATTGATGAGTTGCAAATGGAACTCACGTTGTGCAATCAGCAGGGAACATTCCTACTGCGCTCCTTCTAACAGAAGGGAGACCACTGAGGAAGCAGCGGAAGATGATGGGACTAAAGCACAGCCCTAAGTAACTCCTGCAGTTGCATCCTTGGGCTGGGACCGTGGTCAGACGACTAAACCAGCTCCCTTCATGTAAGGACTCACTCCAACCACTGTTGATAATCACCAGCTTACATTTATCAGGGTCCCATGGTGCCACAGTCAATGAAATGCTGCCTTGTAGGTTACAGGGAGAAGGATGGGGAGTGAGGCTGAGGAGAGGAGGAAAAGGATCAGCCATGATTAAATGTGCAGCCCACACGATGGGCCAAATGGCCTAATTCTGCTCTTATGTCTTAAAGTCAGAAGCATCCACTCTGACCTCACCTGTGGTACTGAGTACTTTGGTCCACATTTAGACATAGGTTGTGATGACGTATGCAGGCAGCATCCAACACTAAGGACCCTCAGCGCTCAGGAACTGCTCTCTCCTTGTTACTAAGCCATTTTCCCTTTATTTACATTATTTTTATAATTTAGAGTAATTTTACATCTTTGCACTGTACTGTTGCTGCAAAACATCAAATTTTACATCATTGAAGTCAGTGATAATAAACTTGATTTTGATGAGGTCCTGGCAAACCCAAACTGGGCACTATTGCTGTATATGTATCACTTGATAATTATTGATGACAACTTCCCTCATCAGTGTTGGCACCAATACAAATGTCACGATATCCCAGAGGAACAAACAACGTAAATGGGTCTGCTGTAATCATGTTGCACAAAAATCTGCGCTAATAAAATGGAGGGAACAAGGATTCCAGGAATGGTCATTTACCAGGCACCTTCAGAGTGGTGAAAAAGTGGAACAGAGTGACAAGGATTAATGACTGCTAGGTTACTGTCCAACTGCAGTGTCAATTATTCAGGCTGTTGTCACTGACTCTGAATTGTAGACTGATACTTTCATGTAAATTCATACCTATTTCCTAACTATCCAAAATTCCCCACAATGATCATGCTGACAGTTTACTCATGTCTTAATGTTACTCCACCCCTAGGGAAGTCAAGTTCTAAACAAACCAAGTCAAGGCACTTTGGCTATGTTACTGGATAAACTGCTAATCATACGCATGTTGATCTATTTTTAATATGTAACATTCTTAGCTAAA
Source organism: Mobula birostris (assembly GCF_030028105.1). Classification (NCBI taxonomy): domain Eukaryota; kingdom Metazoa; phylum Chordata; class Chondrichthyes; order Myliobatiformes; family Myliobatidae; genus Mobula; species Mobula birostris. The sequence goes on from NC_092373.1 coordinate 62,815,198, forward strand.
CCCAAGCCAATCACTATTTCCACAATAAGTCCAGGAACTCCAGTTACTGGTTTTACGTGTCCTTTTCAATTGTTTTCCAACTCATGTCCATTCCCTCATCCACAAATGAACGTACATTTCATAACCCAAGCATAACAAATGGAACCAGAATAAGCATAAAACAGTTTTTTAAAAAAAAATTTAGGTAGTCTGTCACAGCCCAGCAGCAACTAACAAATGATATAAATGTCCAGACCTGGTTAGAAGCCAAGACTATTCCACAGTGTTACCCTTGACCATTTTAACTAGATTAACTTCACTATAATTTCCCAACTTATACCTAAAGTGTAATCAATATTGATTTTGTTCATATGGATAAAATGTTGTAATACTGTTACATTGTACTTCCCTTAAAAAACATCTGAACTGACATTCTTTCAATTTAGTTTATTACTTCCAGATGATCTTTTCAAGGGTTTAATTTTTTTTTATTTTGTTGGAGAGACTCCAAGGTTAATGCACAAAATGAGTGTTATGCCAGGCTACTGTTTAAAGCCTACCTTGATTTTCGAAATGACTTCAAGCAACAGCAAGGTACAGAGCAGAACACAAAATCACTGCAAATTCGTTCAATTAATTACAGCAACAAATCTCTGAAATAGTACTGTAAAATTATTTTGATAAATTATGTAATTCTGATTCCACAGCTGCATCAAGAATCCACTTATCTTCATCGTATCAAGTTGTTATCTTACATATAACATTAGTCACAACAGAAGTATTACTCGCAAGAAGCCTATTAACATTCAGAGATTGGCTAATATTTTAAGCATTAACAACCATTCTGTTTTCTGACTATAATATGCATCATTTAAATGAATATAATTATGCCTCTATTATTATAACAGGGATGCAGTCATTTGGCTTTAAAGTAATAAAATAAGATATGAATATCATTTTATTGAGTCTGAATTTCCTGCGAGCTTTGCACCATAGAAAAGGCAATAGCCGTAATGCTGATTTATGGCCAACTTCCAGGAAATTATTATGTAAATAATTTGAACCACCACTTTGTAAAACAGAATGGAAATGAAGGACTGAAAGTGGCACCACATGTAGAAATGGTGTTGAAGAAGGCTTTTGGTATGCTGGCCTTTATCAATCAGGGCATTGACTATTAAGGTTGGGATGTTAATACTAAGAGTCCTTCAAGTTGTTGGGGAGGCTGCAGTTCAAATATTCTAAGCAACACGCACAAGATGTTGGAGGATCTCTGTAGGTCAGGCAGCATCTAAGAAAAAGAGTAAACAGTTGACAATTCAGGTCGAGACCCTTCTTCGGGGCTAAAAAGGGGGAAGATGCCAGAGTGTTCAGTTTTAGTCACCATGCTCGAGGAAAGATTCCATCAAGCTTGAAAAAATCCAGAGGAGATTTATAAAGATGTTGCTGGAACTCAAGAAACTGAGATATAGAGAGAGGTTGAGCAGACTGAGATTTTTTTCCATTTGAGTATAAGAGAATGAGAGGTGACCTTACAAAGGTGTATAAAAACATAGGTTCATTTCACACAGTCTTTTTCCAGGGGTTAGGGAATCAAAATCGAGAGGGGAAAGATTGGAAGAGATTTAATTGGAAATTGAGGGGCACCTGGAGGGTATTCAGAATATGGAATGACCCGCAAGGTACATTAACAATATTTAAAAAGCACTTGAACAGGTACATGGATAGGAAAGGTTTTGAGGGATATGGGACTAGCTTAGATGGTGGTCTTGGCTGGTATGAAACAACTCACACTAGAGAAGATTAAATGCAACAATGTCATGCAAAGACACCAGGAAAAGATCTCAGCATATTCATTTAATTTCATATAGCAATGAAGCTCACACAACCATGTACTGAGAAAACATTAAGTTTGGCTGTAAGTCAATACTAGAAGAAACAGAATGACAATCCAATCATGCACATTCCACCCATTCTAGCCTATCCCCATCTAATTTGTGAATTGTAACAATCTGAAGCTGAACTAGCCTATTGCTTCTGATTTTACAAGGCTAGCTACTGTCTATTTTCTCTTGTCAAATTCCAAATTCCAAACTTCCATTTTCTAAGCAAGCTATGACTTGGTTAGATAAGAGGTCGATTAGAAAATGGCGTGTTCTCTATACCTACTCACTTACCAATATATTTTTTTTTCCAGTGATAAATCATACACAAGGGTTGGACCGAGTGACCGCTGAAGAAAGCTCACCGAAGAAATGCTTGAGTAACAATATCCCTGAGATAACTTATAGTTCAAATTAATAAACTGTCTTGATGAACAGGTGTATCAGTGATTACGATTATGATTATGAAGACACGTAATCCTTTTTTATTGTCATTTAGTAATGCATGCATTAAGAAATGATACATTATTTCCTCCAGTGTGATATCACAAAACACAGGACAAACCAAGACTGAAAAGACTGACAAAACCACATAATTATAACATATAGTTACAAACAGTGTAACAATACCATAACTTGATGAAGAAGTCCGTGAGCACAGTAAAGTTCAAAGTTTCTCTAATGTCCCACATCTCACGCAGACAGGAGAAGGAAGAAAAACTCACCCTGCCATGTCGACCACAATCCGACTCTGAGTCATCCGAAAACCTTGAGCTCTGATCAGCTCTCCGACACCGAGTACTGAGCGCCATCTCTGTCCAATCGATTCGACCTCCTTCTCAGTCGCCAAAAGCAGGCAAAGCCAGGGATTTTGAGGTCTACCCTCTGAAAGATTCCCGACCGCGCAGTAACGACAGCAGCGGATGGGCGTTTCAGAAATTTCTCCAGGTGTTCCTCTGTGCTTTCACGTCCATTCTCCATCAAATCAGAATTGTCCACGGCCCCTATTTTACAGATACGATATCATTTTTCACCGGAGGGCTGCGCACGCGTGGCACATCGCCATCTTCTCCTCCCGCCTATATTTATTGACATATTTATTTTAAATTCGCTAGATTCAAAAATCAGACAATTACTTAAACTAGTTGACATGTACAACTTCTCTAAAGAATATTATATTAATTGCTTTTCAGAAGACCTGAATTGTATCTAAATATTCACCGCACTAAGTGCATTGCTTTTATACCAAGGATAGATTTTTCAGCATTCTTTGCGTAAGCACAAATTTGTGACCAAATCTATCTGGGTTGAAAATATGCCAGAGGCACAGTGTAGCTCGTAAACAATTACACCCATATCATTTGCACTGTGATTCACTCAATGGGTGAGATAGCGTTAAAAAAACATCAAAACCTGGATTTTGCTGAGCAGAGCCTATTCCCAGTGCTCATGAATAATGTCTATAAAAGTGAAACAAAGAAATAATGTAAATATTAAGCATTTTAAAAGATAGCTAAATAACATTACTGCAACACAAATATTTTGTTTCAAATTGTACCTGATGCTATACTCACCATCCTTCCCTGCACCTGTAAAATCTATATTGAAATGAATGGGCTTGCAGATCCTACACCAACTCTAAACTAGCACATGATTCATGAGAAAATTCCCCTGAATTCAGCAACTCCGTTCTCCACCAGCAACCTTCAGGCAAAGTTCAGATTCACTGGCTGAAATCTGAGTACCTTCTGCACTTGTGCAGATGGATTTCTGTTTGCCAGTGGCTCTAACTTGCTGGCATATTCATCGCAGAACTGCCAGTGTTTAGCAACAAGGTTCACCCTAATAACTGAAGTAGGCAAAATGCCATACAATCCAATTTGTGCTGAATTATCCTAGTGCCAGCACGAAGGGAGCCTATAGCCCTGCTGCAATGAGTATGAGCTCAGTTTGGCTGGCAGTTTATTATTTAAATGCAACAGCTTGAAGTTTTCCTCAAAGGATAGTGCTACCACCATATACTTACAAGTGATTTCCGAAGCAGACATGGATGTTTGAATCCACAGCACCCTGCTTCATGCAATGCATGATGGCTGTATTTATTCAAAGTGTCTCATTTGGACCACTAGATTAAATATAACAAGCACATTAGAATACCTGCAAACCATACTATGCACTGTCAAGTATTGTAAGTAATTTTAACTCTAGAAAAGTAATCAACTCAATGTTAGCACAGACAAATTAGCATTGAAATTAAAATGGAATATTCATAATGAATATTTTAGATCTGCCTGCCAGTTTATTCAAGTTAAAATATTTCACACTGCGTGCACTGATTTAAATATTATGAATGCAGAAACCAAATTATCTTAACAGCAAATGGATGTTGTTCTGTACAGCCAGCTATTGAATAAAACTGTGACATCATCCACTGTAATACTGATAATTTTGTCCACTTCTGTGCCATAAAAATATTCATTAACTTCAAGTGGTCTGCAACATATTGAGCTGGAAGACAAACAGAGAACAGGGAGTACATTCCACTACTTTCAAACCATCTGAGCTGTTACCTTTATCTACTCCCAATGAAATTAAACAGGCTGCAATCAAATCCTGTCTGTCTGTATCTTGTTTTACGGCGGTTGGCATCCAGCTTAATGGTGCATTACCGCCACCCTCTGCTCCAGAATGTGCAATAGACATACATTCTAAATCCCTTCACCCAATCGCGCGCGCGCACACACACACACACACAAACCTACACTTCACCCTCCCATCTTTGACCATCCTAGTATCCTATTCCTGTTTATTCGTCATATTCTATAAAAAACCCCTGTACCTCTTAAAAACGCTAAAAATACCCGGACGTGCTCTCTCACCCATGCCCAGCAACCCTTTTAATATGAATTCCTGCATCCCCAACTCCCTTAATTTATTTCTCATCATCTCTCTCTGTATCCCATACTTCCTGCAACTCAGAACTACATGTTCTACTGACCCCTCTTCCTGACATTCCTCACACAATCCTGTCTGGTGTTTCCCTATCATTTTCAATGATTTGTTTAATGCACAATGCCTCAGCCTTAACCTAGTCCACACAATTTCCTCTCTTCTGTTTCCATTACCTACCCTAGTAACTGCAACACTCTTTTGTATTTGATATAAATGCCTCCCTTTCTCCTCCCTGTCCCATCTTGCCACATTCGGTTGACTTTTTCCCAGATTACACACTTAACCTCTGCTTTACTGATACTAATGTGCATTTCCACATTTTCTTTCTTTAACACCCTCTTTGCCAACTCATCCACCCTCTCATTCCCCTTCACCCCTACATGTGCTGGAACCCATAGAAATTTTACCTGACCTCCCTGATTTGCAATTCTTGTAACTAACTGAAGGACTTCATAAAGTACATCTTGCCGACTGTTTGTGTGAAAAGACCTTAAACTTGCTAGAACTGAGGATGAATCTGAACATATCAATGCTTTGGCTTGTCTGGCTTTCTGCACCCATTGCAACGCAACCAACACTGCCAGCATCTCCACTGTAAACACCCCTAACTTATTAGATGTTCTTCTGCTGATTCCAATTTCTTTTGCTGGTATTACCACCCCAAACCCTGTCACTCCTGTTTCAGGTTCCTTCGCACCATCCGTATAAATGTGAGTATAATCACTATACTTTTCCATCACATGACAGTTAAATGCATTTACCAAATCTGTTTTATATCTTTCTTTCCTTTTTACTTCTAACAAATGCCAGTCTATGTCAGGCCATACAGGCTTCCATGGAGCTACAACCGGATAAACTACTGAAGGACTCATCCTCAGATCAAACACTCCACATTCTTTCGCGATATCATTCCCTACCCGACTAAAGGTATCCCTCTGAAACCTCCTATTTTCCCAGCACTCCTGCAACACTCCTTTAGTAGGGTGAGAATCATTGTGCCCCTGCAAGTTAGCCCAGTAGTTTGCCATCAGTTGCATCCTTCTTAGTTCCAAAGGCATTATTCCCATTTCTACCTGTAGGGCTGACACTGGTGACGTTTTAAAAGCCCCACTGCACACTCTCAAGGCCTGAGCCTGAATCACATCCAGTTTCCTTATGAGACCTAGCTGCTGATCCATATACTATATTTCCATAATCCAATACAGATCTTACTAAAGCCACATACATTCTCTTCAAAGCTGAACAACTTGCTCCCCATTCCCTACCAGAAAAAACACCTCATCACATTTATTACTTTTTTACATTTCTCCTCAACTTTCCTGATATGGTCTGCCCATGTTAATCGTGAATCAAATATAACTCCCAGAAATTTAAATGATGCAACCCTTTCTAATTCAACCCCATACAGCAATCAAATCCTAATGTGGCAAATAAATTTTAAGTCTTATCTACAAAGCAGTGTTGTCCTTTAAGCAACACACAAAGAAGTTGCTGGTGAACGCAGCAGGCCGGGCAGCATCTCTAGGAAGAGGTACAGTCGACGTTTCGGGCCGAGACCCTTCGGCAGGACTAACTGAAAGAAGAGCTAGTAAGAGATTTGAAAGTGGGAGGGGGAGGGGGAGATCCAAAATGATAGGAGAAGACAGGAGGGGGAGGGATGGAGCCAAGAGCTGGACAGGTGATTGGCAAAAGGGATATGAGAGTATCATGGGACAGGAAGCCCAGGGAGAAAGAAAGGGGGAGGGGGGAAGCCCAGAGGATGGGCAATCCTTTGCTTTGATTGAACTGTGAGGTGTATTTGTGGGAGTGGGAGTATTGTGGTGGTGTAAAGAGTCAGTCAGAACTTTAAATTGGCTGCCGATGTACTGCTACCTACCTTGCTTGTAGTCTGGAATAAGTTTCACTCTCACAGGCTCACCAAAAAAATCAGCTGGCAGTGATTCACTTGCAATCATTCGAAGCAAGTGAAGTTTAATATCAAAAAACAAAATCAGGTTCATACTTTGAAACTAAAATATGGAGGGAAGTATACTCCATGGTGCAATAGAAACTCCAAGGTGGGGGAGTGAAAGCCTCCGGTGTATGTTATTTCCCTCACTGCACATGTATTGAAATGGGGCGATGGGATGAAACAAAGCAGAGATCTCTGAATTCAAGATATAAGCTCACTACCACCTCCTCAGGGCCAGCTCAGGATGTCCAACAAATCCTGGTGTTAAAAACTACAAAAGCAAATCCAAAAATTGCCACAGCTGCATATCACATTAACAGAAGGTATTCAAACTGCTGGCTAATGAAGGCAAGCATACTAATTGCCATCCTCACTATCCTATTCACCTGTTGGCGCACTTCAGGCAGCTACAGACCTGCACCCCAAGCTCTGTAATTCTACTCTCCTAAGGTCCTTGCCATTTACTCCACATACTCCACCAGTATTTAATTTCACAAAGCGACTACCTTAGACTTGTCCGAATTAAATTCCATACACTGTAAAAGGATAACAGAAAACTCCAAAATGGCTCTACATTTCCCCTTACCTGTGTGCAAGCCTGTGAGATAGTCAATGTATGGGCACGCTTCCTTAGCCATCTCCTTACTACTTGTTTCCCAACCACTCAACATCACTCTCAGTGACGTGCAAACAGGCCAAGAACTTTGCTATGACTTCTATGACCAGCAGGTACATCTCAATTTCTTTCTAATGTCAAACAGTACAAAAATAGAGGGCTGTGTGTAACCCTAGGTAATTTCTAAAGTAAGTACATGTTTGGCACAGCATTGTGGGCCGAAGGGCCTGTATCGTGCTGTAGGTTTTCTATGTTTCTATGTTTTAGTACTGCAAACACTCAGTTATAGGTAAGGAAAACATAACTTTCACTAGCTCTGATGATAGGATGTTAACTATTTCCCTCTTCACCAATGGCATCAGACACACTGAATATTTCCAGCTTTTTCAGTTTTTATTTCATATCTCCAGTATCAACTGTGCTCCAGTATCTATTTGAATTTTTGTTCTTAACATGCTACTTGTCAAATAATGAAATAGCAGGACTCTTCTCCTAAAATTATTGTATGAATTTAAAGAAAAATGTATTTCCTGTATATCTTCTTTGGAAATTAATGAGGGTAGGACTAGTATTGACCTTTGGGGAAAAAATCCTGACGAAGATTGTACATGTTATACAATAGTAGTGTGGGTTTATTCCAGGTGCTCCAGTTTCCACCCACAGTCCAAAGACGTACTGGTTGGTAAATTACTTGGTCACTGCAAACTGTCCCGTGATTAGACTAGGATTAAATCGCGGGTTTGCTGGGTGGCATGGCTTGAAGGGCTCGAAGGACTCGAAGGACTGGAAGGGACTATTCTGCACTGCATCACAATAACTACATAAACAAACAGCCAGAACAGGAAATAAAAAATATCAACATTGAATTAGCTCAGTTTTCTGCAACTCAAAATCAAAAGAGGCAAGACTGCCATCTGCAGTCTAATGTTAGTATTACAAGCCAGAAATACAAATCTGCTGCTGCAAGAATTCTGGCACTAAAATACATGCTAATCATTTGGTAAGAGAATGAAAATATCAAGCCACCAGGGAAAGATTTTTCCAATAACTATGGTTTATCAGATGTATCTTCAACATACAATAGCTCTTAGACACTGAATAAATCTTAAACTTTTAAATACTATAGCCAAAACCACCAAGGCTCAAAAAACCATCAAAAATTTGACGAGGGGTCTCAGCCCGAAACGTCAACTGTACCTCTTCCTAGAGATGCTGCCTGGCCTGCTGCGTTCACCAGCAACTTTTAAGAGTGTTTTGCTTGAAATTCCAACATCTGCAGATTTCCTCGTGTTTGCATTTTTAAAAATTCTCTTTATTGTGTATACACTTCTAGGAACATTTCTGTAATATACAAATTTTTCTTACATTTGAGAGCTGTTCTTGAATGTGGATAATTTAATTTGGGTACACACACATAACTCTAGACCACAGAACTGTCTGATCTGTCCTTCGCATACTACTGTAGTCAATTTCTAATTAAGTGTGACAGTCGGATGGTTGAAGGGAGACAAAATAAATAAATCCAAATCTTAGCAACAAAAGTCAGAAAGAAATGTGCAAACGTTGGCAGATTTCATTATCTTTTCTTGGCCCACTATCACTTCACTCTGCCCTTTCATCACTCCTGGCTTTCATCCCATTTTTCTGCAGAAATTCACACTCAAGAGGATCCATTGTTCACGATTTACATTACGTTGCAAGTTACATTCTCAAAAAAATCAAATTACTAGAAGTAAAGAGTTACCTATGAAATGTCATTCATATTTGGCAGAGGAGTATAATTAGGAAGGTGTCAGATTATCTGTGTTATGGAATGCAACTGGACACTAAGTGTTATGAATGCATAATTAATATTGTTGAAATATTCTCCAAAGAATACAAAAAGAGAATTAAATATAGGGAAATAATATATTATCTGAAAAGCACAGGACAGAAGAGGTATATGGAAGTTAGGAGAGCACTCAAATGATCTTTAGCTTATTACTTAAAACGTTGGCTGAGCCATCGATATGCTCCGCTTTCTGCTTGACATAAATTATTTAGCATTCAACAGAAGAGTAGCTGCCAACACATGCAGAGCGGCAACTCCTGCTGTTTGCCCACCTGTGACTGAAGGCAAGGATTGGTAGACAGGGTGCCATTCATACTTAGGTCTTGTATGATAATCCACAAAAGCAAGTCACATTTTAATCTATTTAGGATGTTTATCTGGCATATGGAATTAAAATGAATGCTTCTGTTGTGCCACACCTGTTACTATGTATCATTGCCCGCTCATTGAGGAGGTAAATTGAACACCACACTCCCAGGTCTTCTCCTCCTCCGATTAGATATCTCCACAGAGCTATGCTCCCCTCCAGGCATTAAAGCAAGTTAAAAAGTCAGTGTGAATACCTGCTTAATGCACTCAGACAATTTTATTTATCACAGTAAATGAAGGTAAATTAGTTTTCTCTAATTACTGAGAGTAAATGAGGACTATAAGAAATCCAGTATAGTTATAAATAATTCAACTACTGCTATTCCACATCCCAAGCCTCCACTCATTCATTTCTTTCCATTCTTCATGAAAATAGAGATATATTGATCTAGAGACTTGGGTAATCATAATGGTCAGACTATAAAGGAATATAAAGGCTCCCTCATTATTTTTTTCTGCCAGTGATGGATTATTCCATTACAAGGCAAGCTACTTATTTTAGTGGAAAAAAAATAAGTGGATGCTTTTAATTCCCAAAATACAAGACAAGAATACAAACAACAAGGCCGAGCATTGGTGCGCTTTAAATGGTAATTAAAAACATCTGGATAGATGTTCAAAAAAAAAATAGAAATTTACAGATGAAGAACTAATGTAAAATCTGAAGGTAGAAGACAGGCACAGTTTTATTATTAATGATCTAACCCAATGCCTTTGAAACTAGATTTAAATATGAATAATACATCACTTCCATACAAAAACAGATTCAGCTGATTGCCAGCAACTAAAAAAAGGTGACAAAAGAAACAATTATCTTAGACCTTACAACAACAAATCTCAGTTTAAAGTGATCCTGTATAGCACTTTGATAAATGAAAAAAATACATAAACAAATCTTCTTTGGGTAGTTGTTTTCATATTTAAATTCATTGCAAGGATCAAAGTCACGTCATTATTATCTGGGACAAACTCATACTATTTCTGAGCAGTTCGCAGTCGGATGACAGAAACTGACCACTTGGCACTATCTGCCCACGCCAGCATATATGGTCCACACAACTTTTTTTGCCTCACTGAAATCCACCATACACTTCTCTCTCATTTGTTTGTCCAAAGTTCTCCTCATATGCTCATCCCATACTCCCTTAGAGTTGAATATTGAATGTTCTTGGGCTATAGCTCATGTGCCAAATAGCTCAGTTTGATTTCTTGAAAGAGATGGGAACACAATTATCAGCTGTTGAGAAGACCAGAGCTATGGCTGAACTATGAAGAACAGCAGTTTTTGGACCCCAATTTGTACAAGCTCTTCCTACCCTGCTCTATCATCCTTCAGTTCCGACCATCAAAGAACTTCTACACCTGCAGTACCATTGTTTTTATTAATTCAACCCACTATTTCTGTCCTTCTTTGGCCTCTCTGAATGGCCTTGCTAATTAAAAGTCCAGTACAAGGCAGCGTCCTTCTTTTATTGACTGCCAATCAAAACTGGATTGAGAACATCACCTTGCATCTCAGGAATACAGTGTCATGCAAAAGTTTGGGCACCCCGGTCAAAATTCCTGTTACTGCGAATAGCTACACGAGTAAAAATATCTGATTTCCAAAAGGCATAAAGTTAAAGATGACACATTTCTTTAATATTTTAAGCAAGATTTCTTTTTTACTTCCATCTTTTAGCTTCAAAGTAACAAAAAAGGAAAAGAGCCCCAAACAAAAGTTTGGGCACCCTGCATGGTCAGTACTTAGTAACACCCCCTTTGGCAAGTATCACAGCTTACAAACGCTTCTTTCAATTCTTGTTTGGGGGATTTTCACCCATTCTTCCTTGCAAAAGGCTTCTAGTTCTGTGAGATTCCTGGGCCGTCTGGCATGCACTGCTCCTTTGAGGTCTATCCACAGATTTTCGGTGATGTTTAGGTTGGGGGACTGTGAGGGCCATGGCAAAACCTTCAGCTTGCGCCTCTTAAGGTAGCCCATTGTGGATTTTGAGGTGAGTTTAGGATCATTATCCTGTTGTAGAAGCCATCCTCTTCTCATCTTCAGCTTTTTTTTAAACAGACAGTGTGATGTTTGCTTCCAGAATTCGCTGGTATTTAATTGAATTCATTCTTCCCTCTACCAGTAAATGTTCCCCGTGCCACTGGCTGCAACACAAGCCCAAAGCATGATCGATCCACCTGCATGCTTAACAGTTGGGGAGGTGTTCTTTTCATGAAATTCTGCACCCATTTTTCTCCAAACATACCTTTGCTCATTGCGATCGAGAAGTTCTATTTTAACTTCATCACTCCACAGGACTTGTTTCCAAAATGCATCAGGCTTGTTTAGATGTTCCTTTGCAAACTTCAGATGCTGAATTTTATGGTGAGGACACAGGAAAGGTTTTCTTCTGATGACTCTTCCATGAAGGTCATATTTGTGCAGCGCACCACCACTCAGGAGTCTGCTAAATCTTCCAGAAGGTCTTTTGCAGTCAAACAGGGGTTTTGATTTGCCTTTCTAGCAATCCTGCAGGCAGTTCTCTCGGAAAGTTTTCTTGGTCTTTCAGTCCTCAACTTGTCCTCTACCGTTCCTGTTAACTGCCATTTTTTCATTATATTATGAACTGAGGAAACGGCTATATGAAAAGGCTTTGCTATCTTCTTATAGCCTTCCCCTGCTTAGTGGGCATCAATTATTTTAATTTTCAGAGTGCTAGGCAGCCGCTTGGAGGAGCCCATGGCTGCTGATTGTTGGGACAAGGTTTGAGGAGTCAGGGTATTTATAAAGCTTTGAAATTTGCATCACCTGGCCTTTCCTAACAATTATTGTGAACAAGCCATAGCCCTAACAAGCTAATTAAGGTTTGAGACCTTGGTAAAAGTTACCTGAGAGCTCAAATCTCTTAGGGTGCCCAAACTTTTGCATGGTTCTCCTTTCCTTTTTTTTCACTCTAAAATTGTACAAAACAAAAATAATACACTAATCTTGCTTAAAATGTTGAAAAGAATGTTTCATCTTTTAACTTTATGACTTTTGGAGATCAGTTCATCTTCTACTCACTTAACTATTCACAGTAACAGAAATTTTGACCAGAGGTGCCCAAACTTTTGCATGCCACTGTATATCATCAACCATCTGCAAAAAACAAAACCAACAGAGCAGATAATTCTATTACTTGTTTTTTTTGAAGAGTTGTTTCCACAGAAATTAGAGCCAAGTTAAACCATAAAAAGAATCATTTCCTGAAGAACAGTAACATAATAAGCAATTATTTAAATAGTCAGCAACGGAAAAGGTTTCATCTATTGTTGATTCATAATATAAAGAGAGCAACACTGTGATGGAAACCAAGGCAGATTGACATTGGAAACAGAAAGCAAAATATACGTGCTTCATATGACACTGGTTGAGTACCACTTCAGAGAAGGTAGCACGTGATAACTGTTCCCTATGCATTTGGAACATTGCACAGTCAGATGGCTCCAGAAAGCTGGCTTCTCTGTAGTGAACTATCTTTGTGCATGAAGTACATCATAGAGAAATAACATTTGTTCAATACAATACTTTGTTAGCTTAACTTATAAGATAGCACTACTCACACAGAAAGCAGCAATGCAGCTGGGCCCACCAAAAGCTGATATTACAAAGTTAGAAATACTGGAAATGGCTGCAAGTCAATCTGCTTAACTGGACAATACTGCATGTTCAGTAACTTATATCAACATATACCAAGCTGTAATTTTCCTATCAGAGCAGTTGCTCTGTAAAAAGAGCTTATTGACAATCAGCCTGTGGAATGTTTTGATAGGAAAGATTTCACACCACTGGCTCCATATGGATGGAAATTTCAAATATGTCATTCAGACCAGGAGGAGTCAAGTCTCCCTAAAATACAACCGCATGAAGAGACACTCAACTGCAGATGTGAACAACTGATTTGACTTGTTCAAACTCAAATTAACTCGTGCAAACTCCAGGTTTGAAGTTTGCCACAGAATCAAAGAACATAATTACATGGAAGTAAAGCATAAATTTTGAGATGATCACTTCACTGAATCTTGATCACTCAGGAGAACTCTATTTCACAGATGGGACCTACAATCAGCATCGTGTCTCTCGTTTTCTTTGTACGGCAGGAACCAAATGGATAGCCATTTATCTAATAATCACACGCCAGGTAGGTGCACTTCAGGTATCTTCACAGCAAAGGAAGTCTGCCTTCTAAATGTGTTTCACTAAAATCCCCGAGTTTATTGGCATGAGCTTAGTGTGAAGTGCCTAGTTTTCAGATGCCACTCCGTCTACTAATGCCACCATCTGGCAGATACGGCTTCAAACATGTCATCATTTTATTTTATCCTTGAATGCTTGAGTAACATTTGTTGCAAGGCTTCACATTTAATTAATAATCTATAATCTAACTTCACAATCTATTTCTGCTCTGTTGACCAATTCCTTAACATTGTTTACATTTTGTATTCAGCTCACTGGCATTAGAAAGTCTTTTTTCTATTTACACTTATTTCATCCCACCAGATCCAATTATATCTACATTAGTTGATTTTTATTGGAAAAGAGCAAAGGAATGCAAGTGTTTCTGCAAAAGCTGATTCATAACCATTTTCATATCAAAGCAGCAAGTTTTAATTGTCTAGATATAATTAGAAATCCTTATAGAACAGTATCTTTTTTAATTTCTGCAAATCAGTAGTAATAATCTCTAATCATATTATGAACCAGTTTAATAATGCTTACAGAAAGATATGGTTTGATTCTTCTTTGAAGGTAGTTTCAATGTATTCGACTTTACAATGTCTATCAGGTTCTTATAACAGTGAATCATTTTGGCTATACAAATGAATCATTGGCACTTTAATATTAAACTGAAGAGATACTGATCATTTTAATTAATTACATGCTTCCATTGCCAAGCAGCTCATGTCCTGGAGATAGTAAAGCAGCAAACAGCATGAACTTCAGCCCCACAGTAAAGAACAAATCAATCTGATCTAACAAAACAGCTCAAGCTAGCATTAAAAAAAAAACTTGATTAGTGCAATAACCTGCAAGTAAGTACCTTCTGTTCATTTCTTTTTGGTTCTGAGCCATATGCCAACAGAATCCAGCAGGTGGCAGAGTAAAACAAGGGAGATTAGATGAGATTAGGTTACTCACAGGAGTGCTGCCATCAGAAAGTGTGTTCATGCTGATGGAGGTGCTCATCTTCCCCGAGGAGAGAGAAGGAGGCGACGGGCTCCGTTTCTCCATATAGCTATGCCGGACAGGCTCTTGTCGCTGCAAATACTCACGCCATGCTCGCTGAATGCTAAATTTTTGAAATAAAAGTGAGAATTTCACTAGTGGAACTCTATTCACTTTGAATCTAAGATATTAGGAGGTATGCCTAGATTCCTCCTAAAACGCTGTCCCTTGGTCAATGGGACAACATTTCAGGAAGGTCATCAAGGACTGAGGAGACTTAACATGAACCAGTGCCAAATCGACCCAAGTCCCGACACAAATTGCAACAAAACATCATTTCCCTTCAGATCCGTGTCCATCATAAGAAGACCCTGCAACCCAAGATCTGTTCAATATACTGAATCATAAACATTTCTGCATAAGTACCCTGTTATTAATATCAGTGATTTCGATCCATAATGGAATCAAGATAATTATTCAGGCAAATGAGGAAAACTAAGAGTTCTATTTTGTGTTGATCCACAACGAACTCCAATGTAAAACCTTTATCAATGTTAAATATCCACTGCCTGTTAGGACTTTATACATTCTCCCCATGACCATGTGGGTTTCCTCCCAGATTCCAACGATGAGCGGATTGGTAAGTTTCAGTAAGTTGTGTGAAGGTTATGTTGGCACCGGAGGCATGGCGTCATTTGCAGGTTGCCCCTAGCACATCTCTAAAATATGTTGGTTGTTGAGGAAAATGATCCATTTCACTACGTTTCCATGTGGCAAATAAACCTAATCTCATCTAATCTCCACTTACTAAAATAAATGTTATATCACAGGTACAATGAAGGCTTAAACCAAGTACTGGGTTCAAACATATATACTTGCTCTTACAATGACAAGATAACTAGATATCCTTTTGCTTGTGCTGTCCTATGAATATGTCGTTTTGGAGAAATTTCAGCCCCAAAATCTTTCAGATAAATAGAAGAAATGGAGGTGAGAGGTGAAACAAAAATGGAGACAAGCTAAGGAGATGAAATGACAATCGCAGTGCTTGAAGTGTACTTCAAAGTATCTTATTCAATTAAACTGGCATAGACTATTGCTACAGAAGTTCTTCAAAGCAATTTCAGATGTCCAGCCAAGACCTTCCTTCCATTCTAAGTGGTGATATTCTCTGATATTCAAGACCAGTTTTCAGTATCATTAGCAAATGGCAAACAACAATCACAAGTGCAAGGCAATAACCATATGCAGAGAAAATACTCAATGGTGGACACTTCCATCAGGAAATTTCCACTGTGGACTGCTGACAGAAAACTTACCTGATTCAATTACAAAAATACAATAGTCAAAGATGTCATGTTGCGCACTGCAGTATATATCCTAAACATGCAATGACAAACACCCAGAAGGACAAGAGCAGAAGGCATAAATAGGCTCACCTCCACATTTCCATCCAATTCACTCATCCGTCTAATTTTAGTAACACAGAAATTCTTTTATGGTTGCTGGTCAAAACCCTGGTACACAAATCCAGGAGCAGATTCAACATAAGCATTGCAACAGTTCAAGATGAGACCTCACCGGACTTTCTCAAAGTCATCAAGGCTTGGACAGTTAATGAGTTTTATTACACCATGCTTTAGCAATCCTAGTTCAGCAGTTTTCCTGCTCTGTTTTTAATCTCTTCCAATGCACAAAGTGTATTGGTATCATTAAGCTGGAAAAGGTGAAGGAAAGGTTAACAAGAATGTTACTGGGACTGGAGGACTTGAACTTAAAGGAGAGACTGGATAAACTGGGATTCTTTCTGGGTAGAGAAGACTAAAATAAAAGTACATATATTAAGGTGAGAGGGAAAGATTTTAAAGGGATCTGATGGGCAACATTTTCACACAGGATGAGGGTATATGGAACAGGTTGCCAGAAGAAGTGGTAGAGGCAGGTACAAATACAATGATTAGAAGTCATTTAGCCAAGTAGTGGATAAAAAAAAGTTAAGAGGGATATGGGCCAAACTTGAGGAAATGGAAGGAGCTCAAGAAAACAATTTTGTAGGCACTGATGAGTTGGGCTGAGGAACCTGTTTATCTGCTATACAACACTATAGCTCTAAGCTCACTTTCTGAGTTGGTAAGGAACCAACACTGACTGACCCAGGTGAAATAAAGGCTGGGAAGGCACATGAGAACAAATGGCTAACTCCTTGTTCGAGTTCCCAGATCAGTAAAATAGATGAAGAAATATAGCAACAGAAATAGCTTATATCAATAGGAGCTGAACTGAATGCTGATCCCAGTGAGGATGTGTTTGTGGAAAATACTAATAGCAAATCGTATCTGTCAGAAAATAAAAAGACACTAAATGTCCATTCAAGCTGCTATTTCTGACATTCACATGATCTTATATTATACTCTTGGTAACTTAGTTTTTAGGTGACAGATCTAGCAACCAGACTTCTGCCCATTGATCAAGAAGAAAGTTTAAATTCTACACTGGCAAATTGGAAAATAAACTAAAGTTTAAGTAGAGAAAAACTACTTTCTGTACCAGTAACTATGAAACTAAAGATTGGGAAGAAAGTTTTCCTTTCAGTTTTTTCTCTCTCTCGAGATCTGTCATTTTTTTAAAAATAATCAATACTTCAAAAATTTGGTTTGTATCCCATTGCCAAAATTACGTCTTCTCTCTACTCTCCCATTCCTTGCAACTTGAAATGCGCATGTGTGTTCTTAAACTCATTTTTTTTCAGCTCTGATCAAGGACCTTTGACCTGAAACATCCGTTCAGTTTCTTACACCATAGATGCTGCTTGACCTGCTGAGTGCTTTCTTTATTTTCTGCTAGAGTTTCAGAAAATCATTTGGCTCAGTCACACTCTGAAGGGAATGACATGAAAGCTACTGTCCTAATTTAACTGCAGTGGTCTGAACATGACTAAAGACTGTGATTGACTAATAACTGTATCCCTAGTTCAAGGCCAGACAATAAATCTGTAGGCAATGCCTGCAATGTCCATATCTCAAAGAAAGATAAATATTCCAGATTTTTACTTTAAAAAAGAGCTCATCAATACCAAATGCCAGAAATTACAAAATGCAAAACTTCTTGTAATCATTTCCTTTCTGCAAATAGGATTATCCATTTAACATTTCAAATTTGTTGATATTATTTATTTTTAAAATTTGATTTATACAGATTAATAACACATCAAGGCTCTACCAGTTAAAAATCTTGTAACGTTAAAAGACTTTCTCTTGACTAGCACTATCCCAGCTGATAATTATTTCAACACAGCTAATGAAAAAGAAAACAAGTGTCTGGTTCTGACAGTTTCTGTTCGGTTCTACTTAAAAAGGTACATGTACAGCAAACTGGACAGATCTATCTTCAATATTCTTCACTGGGGACACAAAAGGAAAGCAAAGGTATGCTCTCTTTTTATCTGGAGGATGAAAGTTTAAGAGAGAGGATGCAAGGCTGACAGAATTCTACAGAAGATTTTAGACTTGGAGAAGCGGGGATAAGAGTGACAGTTCTTGAATCAGAAATCAGAAAATATTTTCTACCATAACACTTGCTTGTACACTTCCTAATTTTTCTCATCTTTTCTAAAGGTTAGTTATTATAGATAAATGAAAAAAGTTACCAATGGAATTTTTTTAAAGATTAATTTTCTTAATTAATTTTCTATGAAAGCTCTCAGATTTGCAACACAATAGTAAGACTAGGATTTTTAACAGCTTTAGTTTGATTAATTTCTACATGAATATGGTATCCATCCATACTTCAGAAGACAGTCAGGAGGAACGTTTGGATGTTCTTAACTACTGCACCATTTTTGGAAATCGAGTCAATCCAGTTTTTGGCTTCCACAAGGATATCAATGCTGACATGCAGCAGTGGTAACTTCTGATTGAAGGGATGCCTTTTGCACTGTTTAAACTTAGATTAATTAAAATTGCAAATGTTCTCATCAAAACTGAAACAAATCATGATAATTATTTTCACTTATTACTTACATTTTTGCTTTTGATTCCGGAACCCCTCTGCTGGTTTGACTTTTTTCGATCTTATTTCCAAAGTCAATTGGATGTTCATGGTTGCTAAAGAAAAGTTATATGCTTATTTCCAACACCAAAGCAGTATTTCTTTGCACATAATGGTGTAATACAGATTTTGCGATATTTTACGAGTCAAATCTTCTCAAAGTGTCGAATTGCACTGTAGTATGAATCAATGGCTGTGAGCATTCTAGAATTTTGTTACACATTCTTGACAAGTGGCTGAAGTAACTTGAATCACAAAACGCATCACTGCTCATTCCAATCATGCCTTTAACTGATATTCATTCCAAAGATTTCCAAGCAAAATTTATTGCACATGTTGGCACTGTTTTCATTGAGTTGGAATACCTCAATTCCAATTATCATGGATACAGAATGTATGTTTGTATGTAATGTGCTCCCCTCCCCCACCCATTCATCATTGGATCATAGCCGTCAACCAGGAGAAGGAGTTGTCATTAGGTGTAGAACCTCAATAACTACATGGGTCAAGTATCACTGAATGTAGCTGGTCCTTTGATGCTCTCCTTCCTCAAATTCATGTCTAATATATCTTCTTGTCTTTCTGCACCAAGGTTAACTGGAAAGAGACAGATCCTATGACTGAACAATACAAAACATGACATAAAGGAACACTTGTCTACTCAACTGCACTACCATAAGAGCTTTTGGTTCCAACACAACTGACAGAATATGCCACACTTTAGAAAATTAAATAGCTACAACTTTCAGCACTAGCTTCTCATCATATAAGTCTGTTATGAATATTATCAATATTATGAAGTTGATAATATTTCATGCTGTTTAAAACCATCCTATCCTCTTTTTAATTACATTGCTGTTTTTCATCTTTCTGCATGAGTGGTCTGTGATCTATTTTATCCTCTGCCAATCCTCGTAACTATCCTCATTCATACTGTCCTCTCACCAAAACATTTCCAACTGAGTGTTGCGAGCTATCCTTTCCCCAGCAATTTTAATGGATTTTCAGTAAGTATTTTCTTCATATTTTGCATAAGTTTCATACCAATTAGTGAAAGCTTCAGAGATTAACATACTTACTTCTGAACAACATATTTTGCATCATGCACTTGATCCAGAGTATTCTCCAGCCTGTTCAATTCCTCCTGAAATTTGAAACAAAAACAAGCATCAACATGGAGCTAAATACCATTTAAGCTGGTATCAGTGAGCAAATTCTAATCCTACCTGCCCCTCCCATTTTCTATGATCTTTACAATGCATCACCAGCCATCTGACAAATCATATGGCTAACACGTTCCCCAGCCGTGCCAATAAAATTTGTGGGGCAGGTGCCAATAGTCCTTTTAATCACAGACATAGCAGCAGTTTTGAATTGTGCCAGTCCCTGCCGCGTTGTATTTGGTCCAAATATCCTGAAAGGAGATTTAGCAGCAGCTGAGAATTCGACATGGATGAGTTTTGTGCATTTTCCCCAAAGACCTAAACATAACTTTGACACCATTGCATATGTGCAAATCTCACATGAATAATTATGGCAAAATTGCAATTGTAACCTTGCCAGCCTGTCTGAGATTATCGCTAACATCGACAGATGTTCTGTGGCAAGCCAGCAATGTTAAAAGCCAATTACTAGCTTACATAAGCAGGCTGACAGCTCAGTCTGTCAGTGGACTGGCAGCTGAATGGCAAGCTGGACATTAACAACACCAGTTGACACCACTTCCCCTACAGCATTTTCCAACTAAGACAGCACATGAGAATCTTTCTCCATGAGCAAGTTCAAATACTATATTGCACCTGTTTTAAATCATTCAATGCAGAAAGATTTTTTTACAATAAAGAAATACTGAATGTGCTAGATTATTATAATATAGAAAATAAAAAGACAACTGATATTCTGCAGAGAAATCGTTAAAGTGTAACAATTCACAATGTATTTCAGCATTTCTACTTTTACTATGGATTTCTGATCTTCATGGGCGGTCTTTGAGGATCCAAGACTTGATTCCACCACAACTTCGTTGGTTCTCACATGTCTAGATTCATTCTAGTTTATCTGGGCCCCATTGTTCACACATGCTGTGTCATATAGGAGCTCCAAGAAGCAGTGTGCCCACAGTCAAGAGCTTTACATTGGTATTCAGATCATTGTGGCTCTTGTTGTCTACGAATGACTCAGAAAGGAGTATGCTGAGTGCAAGTTACAGGATTAGTAATTATGCAATATTGGACAACATGGTGAACAGTGGGCAAGACAGCAACAAACTTCAGGAATGTGTCATCCAATGCACATTGCAGAAACTACTTCATGCAAACTAGGTGATGCATTTTTGGAAGTGGAACCTTAAAAGCAATAATCCAGCATGCTTGGCCTTTAGTCTTAAAAGCCTTTTAAATGCCCGGATGATATCCTAGTAATACCTCAACACTCATAGATCACCTTTTTGGATATTACATGGTGCAACAATATATTTTCCAAAGAACCAAGCAAGTTAAAAGGAACCATGGGACTGGGCCCTGGCGGGTGGTAAGGGAGTATCAGAAATAAGGTCTGGGTGAGCAGATAAAAAAATCACAGTAACCAGAACTGCAGTGAGCAGAAAGGCAGCACGTGAACCAGGGTGCTGGTAAGTTGAAAAGGAGTATAGCAAACACTACCCTGTCAGACACACTGATCAAAGACTTTTCCACACTGAGCGTGGTGGCTGTTTGGAACGAACTTCCAGTGGCAGACAAAATTACTTTTAAAAGATGTTCAGGCAGGTGCTTAGATGGGAAGGACACCCCAGGAGGACATAAACTTAATGTAGACAAATGGGATTCGCGTAGATAGGCATGAATGAAGTGCGCTGAAAAGGCTTACTTCTATGCTGTACAATTCCATGATTCCATCTTTGGGCCGGGCTTTTCAAGAGTATGATTGGTTTGGGACTTCTGGATATCACTAGACTCCCTCTACTGCTATCTGTGCAACAATGCTGTCATCTGGGTCTCCTTAGACAGGCAGATACACCCTTCACATCTGGCTCTCCTCAGACCAGGCAGATACACCCTTTACATCTGGGTCTCCTCAGACCAGGCAGATACACCCTTTACATCTGGGTCTCCTCAGACCAGGCAGATACACCCTTCACATCTGGGTCTCCTCAGACCAGGCAGATACACTCTGCACATCTGGATCGGTTGCATACAGGTGAGGGGGAATGTCCAGCAAAAATTCTGAGCCCTGACCAACAGGATTTGGCTGAAACTGTCCCATTTAATTAATAGCATTAGCTTTTTATGAATGACAAACTTAAGTTCGGTTCGTGATTCTGAGCCTGTTGAAAATTAGATATGCACAATCACAATTCAAATTTATTAACGTAACAAACTGAAGCACTTTCAATTACTCCAAAAGACTGAGGTTGGGTAAAATACTGAAAGGCTTTTATTCGCTGTACAATACGACCTCCATGGTGAGTGTCTGCCCCCGAACTGAGGGGGAGGGGCAAGGCGAAACACCTTTATACAGGACTCTGTGGGAGGAGCCACAGGGGCAGTCAGCAGAGGGGTGTGTCCAGACAGGTAACCGAGTTACAACATATATCCATGGTTTACCACATTCACCCCTCCTTTTTTTAAAAGAGTCCTGCGGGGTGAAGTGACTGACAATATTTATAACAAGTATATTTACAGGTTAAGTCTATCAGGTGGACGAGTCCGTTGCTGTGATCTACGTAGCACCAGTGGTGATTGCATCAGTGACAGCAGTTGTGCTGGCTCCGGCTTGACTTCAGGTGCCAGCACGTTAGGCGTCGGTAATCCCTCGTGCGTGTGCGTCGCGCCCGGTATGGGAGTGTCGTGTGGTGTCTGTGTAGGGCTTGGAGTGCACGGTGTCTTGTGGGTACATATATCGGTGGGTACGGGGTCAATAGTCACCACAGAGTGTTCAGGGTAGGGGCCCGGAGCTCCTGCGGGCGCCAGGTCGCGGATGGAGACCATGTCCTCCCGCCCATCAGGTAAAACCACGTAGGCATACTGGGGGTTCGCATGAAGTAAGTGAACGCTCTCGACCATCGGGGAGTATTTATTGCTCCTCGCATGATTCCGGAGCAGCACTGGCCCCGGGGACGTCAGCCAAGATGGTAGGGTGGTTCCAGTGGTCGACTTTCTGGGAAAAGAAAAGAGCCACTCATGAGGGGTGGCATTGGTGGCTGTGCATAACAGGGAGCGGATGGAGTGGAGTGCCTCGGGAAGGACCTCCTGCCAGTGGGAGACCGGCAGTCCCTTTGACCTGAGGGCTAAGAGTGTGGCTTTCCACACTGTGCCATTCTCCTTCTCCACCTGTCCATTCCCCCGGGGATTATAGCTCGTGGTCCTACTGGTTGCAATTCCCCTAGCCAGTAGATATTGGTGCAGCTCGTCACTCATAAACAAAGACCCTCTGTCACTGTGGATATAGCATGGGTATCCGAACAAAGTGAAGAGCTTGCGCAGGGCTTTTATAACTGACGTGGTAGTGGTGTCGGGGCAGGGGATGGCGAAGGGGAACCGCGAGTACTTGTCGATAACGTTAACAAAGTACACATTGCGGTCGGTGGAGGGAAGGGGGCCCTTACAGTCAACACTCAGTTGCTCAAAGGGGCGGGTGGCCTTGATGAGTTGTGCCTTTTCGGGTCGGTAGAAGTGCGGTTTACACTCTGTGCAGACTTGGCAGTCCCAGGTCATCGTGCTAATCTCCTCATGGAAGTAAGGCAGGTTCCGGGCTTTCACGAAGTGGAAAAGCCGGGTGACCCCCGGGTGGCAAAGGTCTACATGTAGGGCATATAGCCGGTCGATCTGTGTGCTGGCGCACGTTCCCCGGGATAGGGCATCGGAGGGCTCGTTGAGCTTCCCAGGCCTGTACATGATGTCATAATTGAAGGTGGAGAGTTCGATTCTCCACCTCAGAATTTTATCATTTTTGATTTTGCCCGCTGTTGGTTATTAAACATGAATGCGACTGAGTGCTGGTCAGTTAGCAGGGTGGACCTTTTGCCAGTGAGATAGTGCCTCCAGTGCCTAATAGCTTCCACTATGGCCTGGGCCTCTCTCTCCACTGCGGAGTGTCGAATTTCAGGGCCTTGAAGGGTACGGGAGAAGAACGCCACTGGTCTTCCTGCCTGGTTGAGGGTAGCAACCAGTGCAAAGTCGGAGGCGTCACTCTCTACTTGGAAGGGAATGGCCTCATCTAACGCATGCATTGCTGCTTTGGCAATGTCCCCTTTTATGCGGTTGAAGGCCGCATGGGCCTCCGCTGAGAGGGGGAATGTGGTGGACTTGACCAGGGGGCGGGCGTTGTCTGCGTAGTTAGAGACCCATTGGGCGTAATATGAAATGAAGCCCAGGCATCTTTTGAGGGCTCTGTGGGTATTGGGAAGAGGGAGTCGCAACAGGGGGCACATACGGTCGGGGTCAGGGCCAATGACTCCATTCTCCACGACACACCCAAGGATAGCAAGTCGGGTGGTCCCGAATACACACTTGTCCTTGTTATAGGTCAGATTAAAAGCTTTGGCCGTTTGGAGAAATTTTTGGAGATTGTTGTCGTGATCCTGCCGGTCGTGACCGCAGATGGTGATGTTATCCAGATATGGGAACCTGGCCTTCAGTTGGCACTGGTCCACCATCCGGTCCATTGCCCTCTGGAAGACAGATACACCATTCGTGACACTGAAGGGGATGCGCAGGAATTGATAAAGCCTGCCGTCCGTCTCAAAGGCGGTGTAAGGGAAGTCCTCCCGGCAGATGGGGAGCTGATGTGATGTATCCCTACAAAACTGGGTATTTACGACAGTAATTGGTGGAAGGGCCCATCAAACTTCATTGTCACGCTTTTCAGGTGGCTCTGGAAGTCGAGCACCAATAGAACAGGAGCACACAGTTGAGACATGACCAGTAACGTAAAGTCCCGATATTCTGTGCCCTGCACCACTAGCGTCGCTACACAACCCCCCCGGATGTCTGTTGTATGCGACCCGGAAGCCATGGTGACCCTCTGACTTACCAGCCACATCACGAGTCCACAATGCTGCACCGTGGCCGGGTGGATAAAACTCTCCGTGCTGCCTGTGTCAAACAGGCAGCTTGTCCTACGCCCCTCCACCAGGATAGCCATCATTGACCTTGCGAACTGGTGGGGAGCGCTTTGGTCGAGGGTCACGGAGGCCAGGGTTGAGTCGCTGTCTTGGTCCGGCGCAGTGGGGTGCCCCGTGAGCACCCGTTGGTCATAGGCGGTGGGAGGGGGTGCTGACCAAGATGGCCGCCCCCATGTCTCGCATGTGGTGGTGGCGTGCAGGGAAGATGGCAGCAGGCAAGATGGCAACCCCCATGTCTCGCACATGGTGGCAGCGTGCAGGGAAGATGGCGGCAGGCAAGATAGCGACCCCCATGTCTCTGTAGGGCCCGGACAAACTCAGCACTCGATTCCCCGGACCGTTGTTGCCGTGTCGCTAAGCGATGCCGAGCATAAACACTGTTTATCGGCCGCAGGTATTGGCCTTTAAGGGCGCTCATCGCGCTGTCGTAGCTTGGCTGGTCTCTGATTAGTGAATAAACCCGTGGATTGACCCTGGAGAGTAGAACTCTGTGCTTCACTATGGGGTTGGTTGCTTTAATCTCCTCTAGGTACGCTTTGAAGCAGGTCAGCCAGAGTTCAAACGCATTTCCAGCTTCAGGCATTTGCTGATCGAGGTCTAACCTGTCGGGTCTCAGGGACTGTTCCATGCTTTAAAATGTACAGCGAATAAAATTGAAGCGCACCTTCAATAACTCTAAAAGACGGAAGTTGGGTAAAATACTTAAAGGCTTTTATTCGCTGTACAATACAACCTCCATAGTGAGTGTCTGCCCCCGGACCGAGGGGGAGGGGCAAGGCGAACACCTTTATACAGGACTCTCAGGGGCAGTCAGCAGAGGGGTGTGTCCAGTTAACCCAGTTACAATATATATATGGTTTACCACACACACACACACACACAAATGCTGGTGAATGCAGCAGGCCAGGCAGCATCTCTAGGAAGAGGTAAAGTCGACATTTCGGGCCGGGACCCTTTGTCAGGACTAACTGAAAGAGATAGTAAGAGATGTGAAAGTGGGAGGGGGAGGGGGAGATCCGAAATGATAGGAGAAGACAAGAGGGGAGAGGTGGATATAAGAGCACCTGGGGAGAAAGAGAAGGGGGGAGGGGAGCCCAGAGGGTGGAGAGCAGGCAAGGAGTTATAGTGAGAGGGACAGGAGAAAAAAGAGAGAGAGGAAAAAGGGGGGGGGGAATATATAAATAAAATAAATAAATAAGGGATGGGGTGTGAAGGGGAGCTACATAAGGGCATTTGTGCTTCTCAGCTTTTAAAGTATGACAGATACATCTGAAAAAGATTTCAGAAAGCTCTATTTGTCCTTTTTCCAAATATTGTAGGTGTTTAATTTTTATGGACTTCTACAAAATTTACAGAGCATTTATTTCAGTTTATAACGTTAAAGTCTGCAGTGATGCAGAAATCCTTACCATTATATAATGACTTCATTAATCTTATCAATATATACATTGAACTATACAGTGGTGTTTTGCTACAATGGCCAGCAGAGATCGAGTATGTGCTGGGAACAAATCACAAGTGGCACCGTGCTTCTTGCATCAATATTGCATGCCTGTAACATATTAGCCCTAGCCCATTTGCCTCTGGAATGTGGGAGGAAACCCATGTGGTTACAGTGAGAACATGCAAACTCCTTAGAGACTGCAGCCGGAATTGAACCGAACACTAACCACTACACTACTGTGACGCCCAGGTTATGTAGCTCCAAATTGCCAAGTCCTTTATTATTGCCTACATAATGTAAATATTTTCCCTATCTGAAGACTTTTTTAAAAAAACGTAATATGACAGCCCAGATCATGCTCCAATCTGTGGTAGCCCCATTGTGGCACAAAACTTTTGTGAATTTGTGCATATGACCTACAGATTAACCACTTGAACCCCTTAAATAAAGGTTTCTGCCAAAAAGCACAGAGATAGAATAAAAAGGACAGTTTTCAAATGTCAGCCGCTGAAGCAAAGTTACTGTAATCCTTCAATCTTAAGTAAAGACATTCAAATACAGTATAAGATATTGTTTTCTGTCATTTACTAAAAAAATCTCTGCACAGACAGCAATTATTCAACTAACATCTCATTGTTGTTGTCCAAGCAATTTTCTGCGCCATTATCCTGCCTGAGCATTCAACTTACAACTTTTTTACTGCACAAGCTCCAAATATAGGAGTCAAGGACACAGGCATTGTAGTTAGCCAATAATCCTACAGATCAACCTGTTTGAGTTCAGTAAGTTGTGGTCACGGTTACGATAAAGCTCTGTTCTCCTTTCATTGAAGAACTCTTGGGGGGAGGAGGGTGAACAGATAAAAAAATCAAAATAAACTGTTTTGGGGAATACAGGCAGACAGGCAATGCTTAAAGCATACGTAACCCAGTTTAATTAAACCCAAAAATGTAATGTTATAAAGTTCTACCTGCGGAGGGATGAAAACGAGGTTTAGCAGTTTAAAAACATTTGAAAAAAAAACACTATGCGAGGGAGAGGCGGTCTGGACACAGAATGGACAAGGAGAGAAATGCAGCATCGATTAGAAGTTGAAGACATGAACTGTTAAAAATGGAGTTAGTAGTGAGTATCTTTACCCTACTAACTTGAAACCCTCAAGGTAAAACCCCTGGAGGAGAGACAATAGCGATAAAAGATTTATTGAAGCTATGGCTATAACGAGACAATATCGGCAGAGACCGGTGTCCAAAATCCCTACCGTGTAGTCGGGAATTAGTTCTGCAAATTCATACCAAGACATTTGGTCAAGTTTTGTACAAGTCTGTGGATGATCAACTATTTCATCCAATGAACCAAGATGGCGAGCCACCCAGATAAAGAACCTGCGCAAGAATGAAATGTGTAATGCTGCAGAGGATTTAATATGGTGGGATGTATAAGTTTATTTTCATATGAAGAATCCGAATTTGATTTCTGCGAGAACCGATTATTTCTTTCTTTTTAAATTTTTTTATTAGTTTTCAAGTTCATAAACATAATAACAATAGTGATATAAAGAGATTGGAATTACATTATTAATAAAACATATACAAGAGAAACTACAAAGTGTAATAAACTTCCAAACTCATAATATATGTAATCATGAAGAGAAAACAAAATAAAAAGAAAAGGATATCACAAAGAAAAACCCCAAAAAGCAAACAAAAAAAAACAAACAGAACAAAACAGGGCTGAACAAATATATTAGATTGAATAGATTCATTAATGTCATCAACTCCACTCCTCCATTCATACATTCCTACGTTAATAAAAAGGATTCAGAAAAGGTGAAACTACATCATATGAAAATGTTGAATAAATTTAGGCTTCCAAATCTCCTCAAATTTAACCGAAGGATCAAAAATGACAATTCTGATTTTTTCTAAATTTAAACATGATATAGTTTGAGAAAACCATTGAAATGTAGTAGGAGGATTGGTCTCTTTCCAATTCAATAAAATGGATCTTCTGGCCAGTAATGTAACAAGTGCAATCATACGACAGACTGAAGAGGATAAAGAGCTATATTCCATCATTGGCAAACCAAGTATTGCCGTAATAAGTTGGGGTTGTAAATCAAAACGCAAAGCTGTTGAAATGGAGAACCGAGTATTTATGCACAGACTTTGATAAGTTACTGAATGAAATTTACTTTGATTAAGAGTTGTGATGTTGGAGAATTGTGAAAGGATTTAAACAATGTATATATCATTTTTGAATTTGAATTTAAACTTGCCTGAATTTATACTGCCTGGAACTGAAACTGAAGTTAACTCTCATACTTGAGAATAGGAATTATATTTGGTTTTCTAAGTAACTAGGGATAAATAAAAAGGAAAGTTTAGTCTGTAAACTTTTAAATAGGGGATAACACTAGATCTAATTAGTTAGAGAAATTGGAGTAACAAAGTTTATTGTAATGAATATCACTGATTCTAACTAAACAGGAATTTGGCTTTTGTTGATACAGTGTCAAAGATTTGGAACCTGAACAGAATGTTTGAGTCTTGAATTGTTCTTGCTCATGTAAACATTTTGTACATAATGTTTTTCTTATAAACAAAACCTTATTTCCAGAAGAGTGTGGTTTCTATTCACTGCCTCCTTCAGATACCTGGGTTCTTCTGATGGCCTATTAGCACCTTGTGTAATCTGATTTTCTCTAACGAATGCGACGACCAGTCACACACAAGGCTGAGGCTACACAGATGTTACACACAGACTAGCTGCTTCTACCTGTTTGGTGAAAATAAGCCTCTCAGTTCACACCAATTTAACTCTAATGAGATGTTGTAGATTGAAACAATAAAGGACAGCACAATGGCATGGCAGATCGGATGGTCTCAGGGCGCCAGCAATTCAGATCTGTCGTCCTGACTGTGTACAGTTTTCATGTTCTCCCTTCACCACATTGGGCATCTCTGAGAGTTCACTATTTTTGTCAGTTCAAAAGACATGCAGTTTGGTAGACTACTGGTCACCAAAAATCGCTCCTACTTTCTGTGGTGGGTGTGAGAATCAGGCAGTCAATGGGTATGTGAGCCAGTAGGGAAATTAGTGGGGGATTTGGACTGATGAGATTGCTCTAAAAGCCAGAACGGATTCAATGGGCCAAAGAGCCTCCTTGTATGTCATAAGAAAATATGAAAAAATAATTAATTTGTAATTTCTTATGGAGATACAGATAGCAACATTATGCATATCCAACCCCATCTTCTTTTGTTCAGGGTTCGCTTTTGCTTCCTCTTAGATTAAAATTGATTTGTTCCACACTTTCATCTCTTTTCTGGCCTTTAAATCTTGACTGGAATGTGAATAATACTTCAAAGGTGTTAACACTATTATCACTCAAACTCTTCTTAAGTTTGAGTGCGCTAGGGCCTTTTCCTAACACGGGATGAGAGGTGAATTGATGGAGATGTAAAGATTATGAGAGGCATCAACAGAATGGACAGCCAGTTCCTTTTACCCAGGTCGGCCATGGCCAACACCAGAGAACATCTGTTTAAAGTGAGTGGAGGAAGGTGTAGGAAACATTATCAGAGGTAGCTTTTTAATACACAGGAGTGGGTGCCTGGAATGCAGTGCCGAAGATGGTGGTAAAGGTTGATACGATAGGGACATTTAAAATATTCTTAGACAAATACATGGATATAAGAAAAATGGAGGGTTACAGGCTGTGTAGGAGGAAAAGGAATCAGAAGCAGGGTTAATATCACTGGCATTCCTCGGGTAATTTGTTGTTTTGCAGCAGCAATACATAATAATAAAGAACTTTTAAATTACAGTAAAATATATATATTAAAAATTCAATTAAATAACTAGTGCAAAAAAAGTAAAAAATAGCGAGGTAATGTAGATGAGTTCATTATCCACTCAGAATTCTGATAACAAGGGGAAGAAGCTGATCCAAAAATGTTGACTGTGTGTTTTCAGGCTCCTGTACCTCCTCCTTGATGGCAGCAAGGAGAAGAGGACACGTCCTGGGTGATGGGGATTCTTAACGATAGATGCTGCCTTTTGGAGGCATCATCTTTCCTTCTGATGTTCTCAGTGCTGGGGAGGATAGTGTCCACGGTGGAGCTAGGTGAGCATGTGATTTCTGCAGCTTTTTCCGATCCTCTGCAGTGGCCCCTCCGTTCCAGATGGTGATGCAACCAGTTAGAATGCTCTCCATAGTACAACTGCAGAAATTTGGAAGAGACTTTGGTGACACATCAAGCCTCCTCCAACTCCTAGTGAATATAGCAGCTGTCGTGCTTTCTTTGTAATTGCATCAACATGTTGGGCCCAGGATAGATCTTCAAAGATGTTTACACCCAGGAATTTTAAATTGCTCACCCTTTCCACTGCTGATCTCTCAATGAGGACTGGTGTGTGTTCCATCGACATCCGCTTCCTGAAGCCCACAATCAATTCCTGGGTCTTACTGACTTTGAGTGCAAGTTGGTTACTGCAAGACCACCCAACCAGCTAATCTATCTCACTCCTGTGCACCTCCTCTCAACGTCTGAAATTCTGCCAACAAAAGCTGTGTCATCAGCAAACTTATAGATGGCATTAGAGCTGTGCCTGTTGTCACGTACCCCATAACTGGGTTGCCAAACCAGCAGAAATGGACCACGCGTTGGAGTCTGGTTTAACAGAAACTAAGAAAGTTTTATTAAAGAAATAAGTTACACAGAACTCTAATCGTAAGGATATAAATGCAACAGGTTAGCAATGATAAAACACACATGTACACAGAACTAGGGTAATAGGAATCAACCAAGCTCTATCGCAGTCTAGGGGTAAAATGATCAGTCTCAAGTGACGCAGAGTTCAGTTCA